>NC_081408.1:749052858-749698936 GCF_030272615.1 Cryptomeria japonica
AGATGAGGACAGAGAGCAAAGGGGTTATGGGGCCTACCTGACATGATCCACCTAGCGGAGATCCAGCAGATGGGCCATCGACTATGAGACCATCAACCTCAGGAGATATCCACACCCGAGAGACTCATCTCTATTGTATTTTGATCATTTATTGTATTTTGACAAAACATGATATCCGTTGTACGTTCCAACCATTTTTGAGATATATATATGACATTGATTTTCTCTGATCCACATGTGATGTGTTATTGATGATGATGCTTTATGATATTCTTTAATATGATGATTCAATGATGATGATGTGATGCTTAGATAAATGCACTTGATTTTTTTATGATGTGAATGCATGATTTATGATGAGATTAGTAAAAATGTGATGATGCATTGCATTGATGACTTTGATTTATGAGATGTATGATAGTGATAATTATGTGCAACTAAATGAAAAATGATATGATGTGCAAGTTTTAAATGATATGAAACTAAATGCGAGATTTAAAATGATATGCAACTAAATGCATGATTTAAACTGATATGCAACTAAATGTATGATTTGATTTTATTGTTGTCATTCTTGTGTAGCTACCTGTTTGTGCTCTATTTTGTTTTTCATCATTGAGATTTTGATATGTTGGAAGTTAATACAAGCATCATAGTATAATTGAACCATAACAACCTGAGTAACACTTACATGGATTTTGATATTGCAGGACGACACAAGCATCAAGGTATAATTGAACCAAGATGACCTGAGTGTTGCTTGTGTAAAACATACAAGAGTTAACCATTGGTATGTGAAAACTAGAGAATGTCTTCAATTAATTGTTTCCAATCATGTCTCAAGACACATTTGCACTGTACGAATGATCGTGTCATAGACAAAAAACTAAAGAAAATATTAGATTCCCTCATTACTTCTCTAGCTGAATGCATCCTTGAGTAGCTCAGGAGATCTAAAGTTCAAAAATTTCAAGATTCAAAATAGTCAAAACCTCATGCTATATGTAAACAAATTATAATTCAAAAAATCATCCATCATGTGTGTGTTAAATATTTTTAGTTGGATAATGGTCTTGCGTTCTAGCCCAATGAGTAGTTGTTGACCTTGTTTTCTTAGCATGCTGCGACCCTTGTTGTTTATTGTTAGAATAGTTAAAGTGAGAGAAATTTTTCCCCTAGCTACAAATATCTATTGATGCGGATATATACTTTGATCACCAAGCCATGGCGGGATATGATATGGAAAACTGATTATAGATAATCAAGGGTAGTGACTACGCTAAGTATGTTCGGGATAATGTTGCGTGAATAAGTGTTGGGTGATGGCCATTAGCTGAGACTTAGATGGATCAAAGATATGAGTATTGATAGATAGAGGAGTTTTTCTCTCACAAATAGCACCTATCACTAGGTTTTCATTACTTGTTTTTATTGCACTTTTTAAATTATTTTGATTTTTTTTTTTTGTATTTTTGTATTTTTTGATTTTTTTTGGGTATTTTTCACTTTTTCCATGCATTGAATGACTCAAGTGTAGAATTTATTTATATGGATTTTATTGGTTTTCTCATCGAGCATGTCTCCTTCTGAAGTTATTAGCTAATAGGTGTCTGATCCGTAGGCTGATATGATGACAAAGGGACCCAACCAGTTAGGTTTTAACTTCCCCTTCTTTTCTTGATCATGTTGATTTCTTGGATTTTCCTTTAGTACAAGATCACTGACTTTGAGAACCCTAGGAATGACTCTATGATTATAGCTTTGACACATTCACTTTTGTTATGCCTTGACATGATCATAGGCATGTTGTCATTTTTCATCCAGAAGCTCTAGTTTATGCAACCTGTTGCCTCGATACTCCTCATCTGGTATGAGGCCCTTTAAAGATACTTAGAGATATGGGATTTCTACCTCAGGAGGTAAAATTGCTTCTAATCCATAAACCAAATAATATGGCATAACCCCTGTAGGTGTTTGAATACTAGCCTTATATGCCCAAAGTGCCGAATTGAGTTGAACATGCCAATCCTTACCTACATCGTTTACCATTTTCTTGAGGATTTTTAGAATAGTTTTATTTGTTGCTTCTACTTAACCATTCCCCTATGGGTAGTAAGGTGTAGAGAAGTGATGCTAGATTTTGAATCATTCACATATCTCTCATACATCTTGATTTTTGAAAGAACACCCGTTGTCTATGATGATGGAACTAGGAATGCCATATCTGTAAATGAGATAATTGAGAATAAATGAAGTGATTTGTTTTCCAGTTATTGTAGTCATTGAGACTTCTTCGATCCACTTTGTGAAATACTCTATTGCAGTGATAATTAACTTGTGTCCATTTGAAGAAGAAGGATTAATTTTGCCTACTAAATCAAGTCTCCACTAATAGAAAGGCCAAGATGTAGTGAACGGTTGTAGCTCTTGTGCTGGTGCATGAATAAGATTGCCATGAATTTGGCACTTTGGACATTTCTTTGCAAATTGATAGGATTCTTTTTCCATTGTCAGCCAGAAATATCCCATTCTCAGAAGTTTATTGGTGAGAGTAGGACCACTTGAATGCATACCACAGATACCTTCATGAAGCTCGTGCAAGGCAGAGTTAGATTTGTTACGATTGAGGCAACAAAGAATAGTACCATCTAGACCTCGATGGTAAAGTGTGTCAGTGGTTAAAGTATAGCAGGCAGCTTGCCAGATGAAGTTGTGTTTTTGGTTGCCGAATAGGTCAAGTGGAAGGGTATTGTTATTAAGATATTTGTAGATTGTCCCCTATAAAGGAGAGTCCGAATTGGTTAGGGCATAGATGACTTGGGATGCAGAATTATCATATGCCATGGAAAACAATTGCTCTACCAAGAACTCATAACAACTTTGTTTCTCTGGAATTTGCAGTAGTGAACCAATAGTGGCCATTGCATTGGCCTCTCTATTGTACAACCTTGGTATTTGTTCAAAGGTGATGTGTACAAAGAACTGTTTGAAATCATCTACCATTCTTTTGTATGGCAACAACTTATCATCCTTTGTTTGATATTCATTGTTGATTTGATTGATAACTAGTTGGAAATCTTGATAGACTTTCAATTTCATGATTTTTCATTCCACAACCATTTTGATTCCTATTACTAGTGCTTCATATTCAATGATGTTGTTGGTGCATGAAAACATCAAACTATAAGATCTTGGAATAGTGTGTCCTTCAGAAGTGACGAATAGGATGCCAGCACCCGAGGCATGCTGGGTACATGACCCGTCAAATTATAAGGTCCATTACTCGAGTGTAATAGTAAGGACATCCATGTCTGGAAATTCCACCTACATTGGTTGTTTATCAGGTAATGGTGCTTTAGCTAGTTGATCTACAATTACATGTCCCTTGATAGCCCATCGTTCTATGTACTGGATATCAAACTCACTAAGAATCATGACCCATTTAGCCAATCAACCTGCAAGAGCTTCTTTGCTGAGTAAATACTTGAGAGGATCAATTTTACCACCATCTTGATTGTATGCACTAGCATGTAGTGATGAAACTTTTGAGAGGTGAATACCACTGTGAGGCAAGCCTTCTCAATGAATGTATAGTTTATCTCATATCCATTCAACGTTTTGCTAATGTAATATATAGCTCGTTACTTCCCTTCTTGATCTTATTTTTCCAATAGTGCCCCCAATGATACTTCGGTCATTGAGATGTAGAGGATGAGAGACTTCCCTGCTATTAGTGGTACTAAAACTAGTGGATTCATTAGATACTGCTTGAGTTGCTAAAATGATTCTGCACACTTGTCTTCCCATCTAAAAGGTATATTCTTGGGGAGCAGATGATTGAATGGGAGACATTTATCTGCTAGTTGGGCTATAAATCACCTGATGGATTGTAGCAATCATTGTAGAGATCTGAGTTGGCTAATGCTCTTGGGAGGTGGCATCTCCACGATGGCCTGTACCTTCACTGGATCTACTTCAATGCCCTTTTCTGACACAATTTAGCCTAATAGTTTTCCCGATGTGATCCTGAAGACACACTTCTTAGGGTTTAGTTTGACCTTGAACTATTCCAATCTTTGAAAGATTGTATCTAATATGCCCAGATGTTCTGCTTAGGTGAATGATTTAGCTAGTAAATCATCCACATAAGCCTTGATGAAGGTATGCATCATATCATGGAAGATTGTCATCATGGCTCTTTGATAAGTAGCTCCAGTGTTTTTCAAGCCGAAAGGCATGACGTTCCAACAATGTGTTCCCCATAGACATGTGAATGTAGTTTTATCTTGATCCTCCAAAGCTATCCAAATTTGATTATAGCCTGAGAAACAATCCATTAAAGATAACATTTCATGGCGTGCTGTTAGATCCACAATTATGTCAATGCTCAGTAAAGGAAAGTCATCCTTTGGGCATGCTTTGTTGACATCTCTGAAATTCGTACATATTTTGATGCTTTTGTCAGGTTTTGAAACTGGTACAATGTTTAAAATTCATTTAGCATAGTCTATAGGTCAGATGAATCCGACATCTAATAGATTCTTTAGTTATGCTTTCACCAACAATGCTACATGTAGATTCATTTTTCTTAATTTTTGCTTTACTAGCTTAGCTCCTGGAGCAATTGATAAATGATGCATAATCAGGTTCGGGTCTATTCCGGGCATATCAACATATGACCAAGCAAAATTGATTTTCTTTTCTATGAAGAATTTTATGAAATCTAGTTGTTCCTCCTTTGTGAGTGATTTTGCTAGATGTATGGTCTTGAGTGTTGCCTCAGTGATGATGTTTATTGATTGAGTTATCTCAATCAATATTGGGAATCTTTCTTGATAATGTGTTGGAAGAGTGTCAAGTCTCCCATCCTTAGGTGCCTCAGAAAGGTTTTCACCCTTAGATGCATCTTTTATTTTTACTTTTTTGGGATCTAACACTACCATTGACTAGTTTTCACCATTAGATCCTTTGTTTTTCTCATTTTTGGGACAGAGAGACTTGGCACTCCCTAGATTGTAGATATCGTTACTTTGTTCAATGGTAGAGCATGTTTTAGGATTGACAAAACAAAGGTACCAGACAATGGATTCATCATTATAATTGTTTGGGATATTGGTTAGGTCTATGATATTGTCAAGGTCTTCGATGGTATTATCTTCGATGTAGCCTTGTTTGTGTCATCATTGCTCATTTTCGCTAGCCTCATAGATATGATGTGGTCCAAATTCAAGTGGTCAAGATTCTAAGCCTTGTCCTTCCTGAGAAAGGGATGTGTAGGAGTGGATGGTATCCACCTTAATGTCTTCAGTAACATCTGAACAAGTGCCCCACTCATATTCATTAGAATCTATTTCAAAATCATTGTCCCAGATTATCTCACTTCTTCTAACACATATGATGTGTGGTGAGAAAAGATCTTTGACAATTGATACCAATTTTTTATTTTTTTCTGATTTGGAATCAGAATCTGCTTGTACTCTTTGTATTTGCTCATATACTATCTCTTGTTGATAGGTAGTGAATTCCTCAGGTGATGGCTCCACCTCAGTTTGATCAGGTTCCTGCACATGATGTACTTTTTAATAAGAAGCTTCTTCCTTTTGAATGGCTAGCTCTTCTTTTCATCTCTCATGGTCTTGATATTCTTTCTCATTTCTTATTGTTCCTATTGATTGGTGTAGTGCTTCTTGCCATGAGTTATCATTATATTTCTTCTTTGGTCTCCATTGAGGTTTTTGATAGTTATTTTGTTTTTGTTGAGGTGGTACCTATTGCAGATATCCCAGTCCTATCTTATCTTTTGCAAATTGTGAAGGAGGTTGTAGGGGTTCTGTAATGCCTTCTTAGTGCTTGCCAATAGGTCCTTTGCCATTATATCCCATCTATTTCATGATCTAGAATCCGTTTCTATATTATTTTGTTGGTACGACCATGTCTATGGTAGTAGCTCTGACTTCTTCTTCATCCTTGTATACATAACTAAGGATGTCTTTCTCTTTTGATTCATTAGCTAGTTGGCCCAACTGGATAAATTTACCATCATACTTGGTGATGGACTCTGTTGCTTGATGTGTTGATGCAGAAGATTGCCTATAAGATTTTGGTGATGTTGGCAATTTTGATAGACATAAAGGTTGTTAGTGAACAAATTTGCTCTTTGCATTTAAATGATTAATTTTAAAACTTTGTTACCTTCTTTTAAGAACAAATGGTTCACTGAATAGTTGGGTAGGCATTTGTTCAATCACCTCCCTCTGAATTTTTGCCTAGGTATAGCTCCCTATCTAGATTTTTCATAAAGTGTGTTTTTTTTTTTGTTTTTTTTTTTATATCCAAATGAAAAGCTTTTAACTAGAAAGCATATAAGGCTGCCTATATCATTCTTGGATGAAAGGCTATAACTTTCCTCATATCTCATTAATAATGAAACTATCTTCTTAATTTTCAAAGTATGTAATTACAGTAACTGAAACAAAGTTCAATATACTTCTTCCAAATAAAGATGAACAGATTCAAAGAAAATGAAAGCACCCACAAACATGAATCTTTTCTAGCGTAAACAACACATTCAAAGGAAAGAACATTAGAGGAATAATGAAAAACTATAGTGAAATAATCAAATACTATTACTTGATTGGATGAACATATGCAAAAACATGTTATCTATTTGGATTCAAAATACACAGATCTTTCTTCTCCCCAAAAATGATATGACCAGATTTCATATATATATCTTTATGTAATCAAAGACATAATGATACATCTGCTAATCTTTTTCCACCACAGATCTCAACCATCTGATTCCTCCTTTGATTAGGAATAGAAAATATCCAAACAAACACACGTCCAAGTTTTTAAAAAAATCAGTTACTCAAAAACCCTTCTAACATCGATTCTACTTAATTTATAGTCTAAACGGGGGGGGGGGGGTCTCCCTAAAAACTTGACCACTCCCTGATAAAACAGTTATGAAACCAACAGAAAGTATTTTGGGATAGTTGTCCCGAAGTTTTTGCATAACTATGAAAAATGTTTTTTTTTAAATAAAGAAAACTAGCCCAAAGTGGATGTATTATGTCATATTTCATCATCATCCTCTTCTTCGTCTTCGCAAGCGTCATGAGCAGCCATGAGTTCTTGGATCATTGATTGGCTTGGGACTTTCATTGCATTAAGCTTCACCTTTGCAACCTCTTTATTCCACTTGTGTTGCACCATCTTCTCTGAGTGCTTCGGTAGTTGATCATTCCTAATGAAAACCATAGATTTGATCCTAGCCACTTTAGTTATATCCTCTAGTGTGGAACTACTCCTAACTTTGATCTTCTCCATGTTCAATCAGAAAGACTTGACTACTTCCTATGTACTTGACCCACAGATTCCTAGTTCCCAGTCATGATTGGGATTAACCACTTTATTATCTTTGACAATACTGCTCTGCAAATCCTGGAGTTCATAGACGAAGGTTTGTGCATCTGTAATTACCGACTGAAAGGTGAGCACTCACCACATGATAGTTTTCTTTAGCATGAAAAGTTGGCATTCATCAAATACCATCTTAATTGAATGTTCTATCAAAAATCTGGTAGTTTCGTACTCTTCGATTTTGGTAAACAGAGGCAGGACATTTTGCCATTTGTGCTCTTCTTTCTCCCATGGTACAAGCTGATTTTGGATTTCAGAAATCAGGCCCTGTACCTCATCACACAACTTATGAGAGTCGGTAATGTATTTTTCACCATCTTTGATTACTTGTTCAATCCATTTTTCAACCGCTTCAGCGATGCTCTTAGCCCATTGAACTTGATTCATCAACTTCTTGTTTTTCGAAGAAGTTGGGTCAAAATTCTCAGTGGCATGGGATATTGGAATTGCTCCAAGGCAACTGATGCTATCAATGAGCTGAGCCAAAACACTTATATGTCTTTTAAGTTCTCTTTTCTCCCGTCCATCCTTCTCTGACCGGGTAAGCATCTTCTTCACTAACACTTGGAAAAAATGGTTATTTGTATCCTTGCTCATCTTTCCTAACTCTACTTTTGTGATTTCAAAATCATCAGAACCGGCCTCTTTGTTCTCATCTTTCAGTTTGTAAGAGGCAATTTCCGCCATCCATTTACTAGTTTCCTTGTCATTGTTTAGGTGCGCGGTGGTCTTGAACCTCTTTGGCTTTGGATTCTTCTCAGAGTACTTGGCAACCATCTCCTGAATTGGAATGGTCACAAGAAGAAAGCTCCTTTTCTTGTTCACTGAGGTTGTTAACCATTTAGGAGTCGCAATAGAATGAGAAGTTCCTTCAATCATCTTTGGGGGTGGCATCATAGCCACAATCACCATTTGGGAGTCTAGAGAACAAGCAACTTCACCATCCAAATCTTCAATTTCAAAGATCTGAGCTTCAAGAATGACATCTTTGACTCCCATATCCTTGACCTGGTCCATCCTCCTCTGGGCGACACTACATGATCGAGTATGCTGAGGGGTACTGAAATCCAAAGTTGGGCTAGGTCTATGTCTAGGCTGAGCTGACTTGATTTCCTTACCTGCACGAATAGGAGCACTGTTAGAAGGACGTTTTGGTGAAGACATACTTCTCGTAGAAAGAGACTTGGTGTCTGGCTTCATTGCTTTCTTCTTGACCACCCATGCCACGGTTCTATCCAGAACTCATTCGGTTCTCAATTGAATGTCATCATTTTCCTCCTCATCCCAATTAATTGGGGGCATTTCAGTCTCTGCATGGGCTAAATACCCTGGTTCAAACAGTTCAAGATAATCTTCTTCAAGCCATTTAATATCTATCTTTATTTGCAGAGAAATAACCTGTTCCAGCACCAATCTCATATTTTCTCTTTTGAAGACTTCAAGTTCATCTAAACAATCTTCCCAGAAATCTTCTAACTGTGGCATGGGAAGATAAGGCATTAAGCCAAGGCTTTGAGAAAATCCTTTGTTGTCAAACCCTTTTCTTTCAGCATACAGAGAAAAATTAAAATTTCTAAGGTTTGCTACTATACTTAGTGCATCAGACATTGAATTATAGGATAACACTCCCAATTGTATTGGAAAATGACCTTCCCACTTGTCCTTAGGCTGTGCCTTCTTGACCACAGAAGTCAGTTGTCTGCATACTTCTGCTAGGACACAACAATCAAAATAGAAATGTGGAAGCTTGAAGGGTTCCTCTTCAAAGCCTCCCACTCGTATATAGAAAAAGTGTGGGAATTGGATGTAAAAGCTTCCAAACTTCTTAATCAAGGACTTTGCATCATCTGAAATTTGCTTGGCTTTTGTACCTTTCAGTTCATGACACATATCACCCAGGAATGCATTATGTACGCTTTTGAAATCTTGTAGGGCATTGTCTTTTTGTAGCATTGGATAAAACTCATACACCAAAACATCTTCCTCAATGGGCTGCTTGGGTATACCCATTAACTCCTTAACACAGGCCAGACAATACAAAAGATATAAGGACATGAAGAAGTTTTATGGAAATCACTTGGCTAAACTCAACTGCTCCCTCATCAAATCAGCAATTAACTTTGCCCAATCCAAATATTGTTTTCCTTCTAGAACTAATTGTACATAGCAATATATCCAATCATCAAAGCTATAAGCTTTGGCAGAACCTTTGGCTCGATGCAACAGAAGCATTACATTGTGGATATGTGGCAACATGTGGTTCTTGTTAGGATTTTTAGGTAGTCTAGAACCACCTCTCTAAGGGACCTTCAACCAGAACTTTGCCACATTATTCCTATGTCCAGCTCTATCTGCATTGAACTCACTAATTGACTGAGCAGGGGAGAAATTAGAAAACTAATAATCCAGTATCTTGAACACTGAAGCAATCACTTCGCAGTTAATGGCAAGAAGGGTTTTGCCATTATCTCTTTTAATAGTCTCAGATATAGGGTCATATCTGGCAATACACTCCCGAACCAGCTCTGGACAAGGAATTGCTGGAGGAAAGGCTATGGCTTCTAAAAGGCCACTACTCAAAATCTCTATACAAAAATACTTATCAACACCCCTGAACACTCTTTCTTTCAAAACTTCAAGGTTCTCACCCTTCAGGTCGATATCACTAACTATGGCTTCTGTGGACGCCATGCTAAAGATGTTTCCAAACAAGTGTAGGGTGGACTTCATGATTTCAAAACAAGAAACCTAAACTTGATTGTAGTGAAACCTTCTGTATGAGAGAAAATGCAAGGGAAAACACTGGAGAAAATAAGGAAAGACTCACCTTCATAGCTGTATAATTGGATGATGGCTAGCAGCAAGAAAGACTCCTATGCAGGGATAATATAAACACAAATCCAGCAGCAAGTAGCAAACGCAGAACACAAATGATTTTCATACCTTATAGAGAAAGGTAATAATATAGATACATTAAATGCAATGATTTCACAATTTCATTCCGAATGCAGCAAACTGGTAGATTAGACCCCCACACGCATGCATTGAATGCATGGCGGCATACTTTAAGAAACTGTCAGTTCCTGAAATGTTCACTTACTTTGAAAAAGCCAAAGAATGACATCACTTTACAATATGGTTCTGCCTCTCCGTATTTAGCAATAAATGCACTTCTCAAAACATTAGAAACCATGGGACCCACCAGCATTGAACCCGTGTGAACATCTTGAACCAACTTCTTGAGTGTTCAAGTAGTTCAAGATGTACGCCGCATCAAACTATTGACCACTTTGCCATGTTGAACACATTGAACATATTTGAACCCTTTGAACTTAGTTCAACAAGTTCAACACAAATGTTATATCACCGAACAAGAAAATTTTTATTAAAGAGCCGGTGTAAAAACTTAGAGAAAATGTTAGTATGAAGAACCTTTTTTGAACACCTCGGAACCTATTGAACCTAAATGAACATCTTGAACCTAGTTTAGAATGGTTCGACGCGTTCAAGGAGTATAATGAATTGTCCGAACTTGAACGAAAATGACTAGAGAAAGGACTTGAGGCCGCATTTAAGGAATTGAACCAAGGTAATATGGTATGAACTAGGACTCCAACATAAAAAAGGAAAATATGACCCACTCTCGGCATGAAGAATAAATGATGTAGTAACAAAGGTTCAAAAGAATACTCTCCCATGCCTTGGTCCTTGATTTTCATTTTTTGCTTGAAGTCTATAGATAAATACTTGAGTTCTTCTTGATGATTGGGTACTAAGGAAGCTTGGAATTTCTTGTTGTGTGAACCAGGTTGTCTTGAGCTTCCCCCATAGCATTGCAATGCTGAAAAGGGTTATTGTCTGCTAATATAGAAATTTGTGATATGTTGAAGGCACTACTTGCATTTCATGTATCCAAGGTTGACCCAATAGAATATTATATGTTAATTCTATGTCTAAGACATGACACACAGTGTCCTTTTGTATGGGTCCTACCTAAATAGGTAGTATTACTATTCCTTTCGATGACCTTTCTTTGTCATCATATACTTTGATGGTGATCTTTTTGCTTGGGTCAATAGACTGTTCAGAGAAGCCCAATGCATAAATAATTTTTAAAGTACAGATATTGAGACCAACTCCTCCATCTATTAATACTCTTTTCACTCAGTTTGTATAGGCTAAGACTTTGATATGGAGTGGGGTGTTATGCAGATGATTCAATGAGACATCATCATGTTCATAAAAAGATAGGTTATGCGGTCCTGTCATATGAGCCACCATGGATTGGAATTGATTAATGTCCTGATCTTTAGGAACGTTTGTCTCGACAAGTGCTTGCTCCAAGATATCTTTGTGTTTTGGAAATAGCTTGAGCAACTCAACTATAGATATTTGAGCAGGAGTTCTCTGCAGTTGATCAACTAGGTTGTATTGAGTCTTGGGGAGAGTTGCTGATGTTGACGTGTTCCCTCTTAAGACATTTTTTTGAGCTCTGGTTTTCACATTGATCGACTCATGTTCTTGTTTGTCCTTGATTTTAATGACATTCACTTGATTGTCATCTATCGATATGTGATTGATGGTGTTGTCATATATGTGATTTATACGAGCTCCTCTAGTATCGTTTGATGATGAAGCTCCTCCCTTCTTGTAATTTGGAAGAGGATTTTTTAAAGGCTTCATGGTCACCATTTTTTTTGTGATTGTCAATTGTTAAGTTGACTCTATTGATCATGTCTTGAATGATTTTTTTCAGCCTCATGCAATTATTTGTGTGATGTCCTTTGTTTCAATGAAAATCACAAAAATGCAAGTCATTCCACCAAGGTGGTTTGATCTGAGGTTCATAGTTTCTCATTGCTAGTAATGTAATGATCTTGTTTTCCAATAGTTCTTGAAATGTTGATTCTAAGGTTTTCCCTAAGGGTTTGTAAATGGGTTGAGATGGGAAGGTGTTGATGTTACCTCTTCAGTTTGTATTACTCTCTCAGTTAATGTTGTTGCCTTGGTAGTTCTTGTTGGTATTTGATGTTGAGGTTCCTTGATTGGTATTTTGTGAATAAGTTTTAGTGCCTTGGTCAACACTTTTTTGATCTTTGTTGGATTATGGGTTACCTGATAAAGCCAAAACTGGTTGTTTAAACTTCACATTGTTAGCATCCACTATTCCATCAATAACAACGTTTTTGTTCCTTGTCCAAAATATGGATTTGTCCAAAGTGTTATTGTTGTTTGGATTGTTAAAGGAATTATTTTTTGATGAACCAACACCTTCTTTAAAGAACTTTAAGGTTCCTTTCTTGAAACAAGCTTTCTCTACTTGGATTCTGTTTTCTATCAACTTGGCAAAAGATGGTACACATTGGAGTTTGAGTCGATAACTCATCTCACTATTGAGATTATCAATGAAGATTTCCATCTTTTCCTTTTTAGGCACATCTCAAGGATATCTTGAAACCATGCATCTCCACCATTGAAACATCATGAATGTCTTGTTGTTTGGTGTTACACACATCCAACATGGTGATTGTGTGTTGAATGTTATAGGAGTATTGTGTGATAATTTTTTTTACCAACTCATCAAATGATCTGATGGGAGGTGTAATTTTAGACAACCACTCCATTGTTTTCCCTCCCAAACTTCTTGGGAATAATCTCATTAAGTAAGTATCATCATGGGAAAATTTGAGAGTCATGGTACAAAATTCCCTAACGTGATCATGCGGATCACTTTCACCATTGTATTTTTCATACTTTGGTATATTTTAATTAGGGGGAAAAGGTATCATGTTCAACCTCCTGTCAAAAGGATAAGGACAAATTTCGTCAGAGGAGTAGTGCACTATAGTTCCTTGTTCCATGTCCTACATTTTTCTTTGTAGCGTTTGGATTTGTTGTGTTAGAGAGACCATGGGTGCATGTATATTACGAGGAAGCACTTCCTCTCTTTCATTGAGATTGTCCTAATGGTGGGCATGGTTTTGTTCTTGAATGTTGTCTTGCTCGTGTATGTTTTCTGGATTGTGTATTGCTTCTTCTCTTTGTTGGTTTTGATGGGCACAATTTCTAGACATTGTTCTTGAAATTCATTCATCTACATTCCTTAAGTTTTGGGTATCAAAATCTTTAGGATGTTCAACTCCTTTTCTAGATAGCATGAGTATATATTTCTCTTTGTCTGCCTCAACAAGTTTTTCCATGAATTTTTAGAAGGTTGCATTTTCTTGGCACTCTTGGAGAAGTGCTTCTGTGATCTCCGTTTCACTCAGATTAGCATACTCGTCAAAAGGATTGGATAATATCCTACCCATACTTTATTCTTGTTGTCATTCCTTTTTCTTATTTCTTTGAGATCGAGTGAAAATGGGCATCTAGTAAAATTCTATCGAGACAAACTCTTCCTCTTCTATTGGAGTTCTTGGTGGTGTTGGTGGTTTGGGTAGGGTTTCATTATAAGTGATACAAAACTATGGAAACAAGGTGGGATTGATCCTTCCTCCATGATTTAGACATTGGTTGAATGTCGCTTTCTGAATATAAGCTCTACTTCTCAAAGGTTCTTTGTCAAACTCATTTGTTTTGCCTTGGATATACAATCGCATGTGACACAAGAATGCATGATGTGATTTAAATAATTGGCGATTGATGTAGAGAAAATTATTCCCTTTCGCAAGTGCCTTAGAACTAGGTTGTCTCTTCTTCAACTTAGTTTTGTGATGAAGACTTGTTCTTCTCAAAATATGAGGAGTGGTCATATACGAATGATCAAAGATTGACGCTGATGTTGGATTTGGATACTTCATTTGAAAAACTCAAGCTTACTTGATCAAGTAGAGGTTTAGTTTGATTCACCTCCATGACAAAGTGTTTCAAATGATATGGATAAAAGTTTCCTGATATGGAAACTTGATTTGACAACTTAAGGTTCAAACTTGGTATGTTGTTTTTTATAGAAAATCCATTAGATGTTGGAACCTTGATCACTATTATGATATTGCCTGATTTTGTTGGATCAAATCTTATCTCGATCTAGTTTTGGATTTAAAAAATTTTCTCTAAGGACACCTTGTTGATTTTGAAATTGTTTTCTTTTATAATTGGATTCAAATTTTGACTGTTGAGTTTGACAAAAGACCTAAAAGGGTACTCAAGGCTGTTGATAAAATTATCTCAAAATGCTTGGTTTGCTCTTTGTTTTTCTTGGTTTTTACCATGCGCTAAAGAAAAGACTTGATGTGCTAACAAATGTTCCAGATGTGCCACTAACAGTTCTTTATGTGCTAAGCTTCCTCTCCTACGTGTTGATTGAGGTTGTTTGAAACTAAATTGGTTGAAAAGAGTTATACACTAGTATGTCCTTGATACACACTACTGTTTAAGCTGAAAGAGCTAAGATATGTATCTGATCCACTAAGTTGATGTTTAAATGTGCTAGGCTGGTGCCGAAAAGTGTCACTAAAAGTTTTACTAGTGTGATACTCGTTATGTGCTAATGTGACTATTGAACGTGGTATGATTTGGTTGGAATGCACTACAAAAAGGTTGACATGCGCTAGGTAGTTGCTCCTACACGCTAAGTTGCCCTGATTTCTTGGATTCTAATATTTTTGAATTTTTAACACTTGTGTTTTGGATGGATGATTTTCTGAAAAATAAATTGCAAACACTTTATAAAAGAGATAACAAATTTTTCCTATGCTAGACAGGTAGTGTATGTTCTATGAGGATGTGTTCAAATCCTCAATGTTTTCACTGGTTTAGATAACAAGTAATATAGATCAAGCAAACTCTTTAGTCAAGGGTCATTAACAACATAATAACCCACTAGTCTTGATACTCTATCAGCTGAAATAGTCATGTCACCCCCTAGAAGGCACTCATTTTTTTGTCTTTTGTCAAAAATTAACTCAAAGTGAATTGCTTCACAATTGAGTAGTTATCTTGGGAGATATATGGTGAGTAATATTGGGGGTGGATTCTTCCCCACCCTTGCACTATGATATTGAAAATGTCTGGATACTAACTTGGCTCAAAGTTTCTAGTGATAACGTTTGTAATCAGGCTTTCGTTTGGTCTTCAATGATAAACTCCCTTGGGAGACTTCCCAACCTTTAGAACAAAAACTTTACGTATATTTAAGATACTGGGGGAAGGCTAATTGCTAAGAGAAATTGTTGAAGGGGAATTTCGTCAGCCTCCACATTTGATTATAGTGGGTTGGAACACTTGGTGATAAAGCCATTTCCCACTTAGGTCGTTCCCCTCTCACCAGCTATTAATGTTCCTCTAAGAGAAACTTGGGAGGGCAGACCTACTAAAGGATTTAAATGTTTGATGTAAATAAAGTGTAAGAGTGGTTTGGCTTTTTGGTCACCCAGTTAAGAGGAGAGCATATACCTTCCAATTTCAAGACAAAGAAAACAAGTTCTTTTTAGCTTTCAAAGCAATGATTTGCTAACTTCTACTTGGAGATTTTGCTCCAAAAAGCATGGTGTTCTTTTTAACTTTGCATAGCAATGATTTCTATATCTAAAAATGGAAATCCTGGTCAACAAAAGAAATTGTCATATAGGTCAACAAAAGTAAAGTCGATAAGTGAAAAATTTCCTTTTGGCTTGCACAAAAATAAAGATGAGGTTCTTTTACTCTTTATGAAAAATCAAAATGTGTCCTTTTATGCACCAAAGGAAGGTGAAGTTCTTTTTACCTTTGCAAACTGAAAAGTAAATTTGTTTTGTTCTTTTTAAACCCAAATTGAAGTGTTTTTCCTAACTTGCAAGAATGAAAAGTTTTGCTTAGTTGCTCCTTTTATCCAACAATGAAATTCTTTTTAAAACCCAAAGGAAGATGTAGTTGATTTTAAGCCCAAAAGAAAGATAAGGTTCTTTTTAATCCAAAGGAAAAATGAGTTCCTTTTATCCAACTTTAAAAAGATAGAAATAAATCACGAATCCTAATTTTAACTCCTCCAACGTACAAGAAACTGTTAAAACCTGCATACAGTCAGTTACCAAGAAAAATCAGAATCATGATGGTGGGCTTCACAAGCCTAAATTTTTCTTTCTTCAGTTACAATTTTGTCTTTTTCTCTATCAGATCTATGCACTAGCCTATTGCACAGATGCGCTACAAAAAAGTGCATATGCACTACACTAGCTACCATATGCGCTACATTGTTGTTCCAATGCACAGAATAAAATGAAAAGGTTCTGCAATATCCTAGAGTCTATATGCACTAGGGAAAGAGTCTTTTGCACTAAACAATACGGTGAAAGCACTAATGAATAGTTCCAACGCACTAACAAAAGGCCCCAATGCACTTAAACATCTTTTTTGCATGCTTGCAATCTTTCTCCTACATAAAAAATGATGTGATTTATGGGGTAAAGCACCACGGTGGCCACCATAAATCTGTGCAGGAAATGTGGGCAGAATAAACACAAAAGTCAGGTTTCAAAAGATCCACACACCAATGAGACTCTTGGTGCAAGTTATGGAGCTATATTGAATATATCAACTACCCAAGGTGTGTCCCATTGTTCTCTATCTCACAGGATTCCCAGGGTCTCACTCTTTCTCTCAGATCATTGAGCAAGGTGGCCTAGGAATCATAACTCCAAGAACAAGTGATGATTTATTAATTAACATGAATGTAATCCTACAACATGTATGATATTGAAACTAGAATGATTTAAACTAGTATAAATTGATGCTATCATAAAGATTACTAATCCTATCCTAACAAAATATACTAGTCTAACATGGATATGCTATGAAATTGAAATGCTTCTAAATTCTTAGTGTGATTAAACATTCCTCACACCACACAGAATCTTTTGTCGTACTACACAGAATCTTTTGTCATACTACATAGAATCTTTTGTCATACTACACATAATCTTTTGTAGTACTACACGAAATCTTTTGTAGTACTACACAAAATCTTTTGTCATACTACACAACATTTTGTGTCGTATGAGTCAGTTATTTTTTTGTATGGGTTAGAAAAGCATATCGTACGAGCCTCTTCTTTTTACATGAAATTTTTTGCTTTATTGTATAGACTCATATCTTGTGTCATTCAAAACTGTATATCTTGTCGTATGAAACTTTGCATTTGTCAATCTAGAATTGTGTCCTGCATGCCTATTTTAGATTTGTCATTTCTACCTAATCAATTTGTAGTAAACTTAAACATCTGTTATCTATTGCTTTGTGCTTAAATTGTCTTCTTGGTTCGCTTGGTCAACTATCACTCATCAAAATCAGACTCTAGAAGATAAACACCTCAAGATTTTCAAGTGCTCACCCTCAACAAGTTCAAGATCTAAACATCTCAAAGTGCATTATCACCCTCTTTGATAAAATGTTCACTCAAACATAGTTTTTCATCAGGATTAATCATCCTTTATCATGAAACTGAAACATTTGGTCAAGATAATCTCATCCCACATCATAGGATATATCGTCCCTACTGGACTTGGTTCTTATCAAATCATCATCATTGCACTCCTAAACTGAAGATCAAAAAACTTGAAAACCTTTAAACACTTGAATTATCTTTGCATGTCCTATCATTCTAGCATATCTACCTTGACAATTGATCACTTATGAAAACAACTTTTGGACAATCAAATTCTAGCACAATATCTAACACATGTGTATGCCTGTTCTAACTAGAGCTGAGAGATGAAAAATTGCAGAGACTAAAATCGAAATATTGGAAACAAACACAATCATCAAACATGAAGATGAAATACAAGTTGAAGGAGAAATAACAAAACAAAACATCAAAGACATCAAGAAAGATCCCCAATTAGACAAATTTATGCAGAAATTGTTGGAGGAAAAAAAAGAAAAATACTTCCTAATGTTAGCCAAATCTGGTGCTACAATCCCCCAAGATTTTGATGTAAACAAATTGACACAAAAGAAAAGTGATCCTAGTCCTAATAACGATAAATATGAGGACATATTTGGTCTCCACATGAAAGACATGTCAATTCCTAGTAACACCAGAATTAATGAAGAGACTTGCGCACCCAAAAGAGATGAAGTAGAAATTTTGAATAACATTCAATTCAATGAGGATACAAGAAGAGATCCCAAATCTCCTAGAATGAAAAATCATGGCTATGCAAGAACGAATCATGTTGACAATCCTATCACAACTCTCACACAACAACTACAAGCAATGCAAACACAAATCCAAGATATGCAAAGAGGAAATGTTAGACGATACTCACTTCAAGAAATCTGTCCTTATCCATTCGACATAAATCTAAACATGATACCATTTCCTATAGGTTTTGAAACTCCGAGATACGAAAAATATGTTGGAAACAATGACCCTCAAGATCATATACGAGAATTTTGCACAATGAGTAAGGAGTTTGCACATGAGGATACCTACTTAATGACACTATTTCCGAAAAGCTTAACTAGACTAGCTATGGAATGGTTCTCCAAACTTACACCTAGAATCAGATCATTTTTAGAGTTGGTGGATAAGTTTTTTTCACAATACTCTTACAACATACAACATGAAGTAACAATTCTAGACTTATGTAACACTAAAAAAAAGAGTGGAGAACCCTTCATGACATTCTTACAACGATGGAGACACCTAGCATTGCGATATCCTCGTACAATGCTAGAATATGAAAAAATGGACATATTCATTGAAAATTTAAATGATCAAATGAACTATTACTTAAAAATGCAAGGAAATCAAATCTTTGGAAAAATGGTTGATAACGGAATTAGAATGGAAGAAGCCATGATAAAGAGAGGT
Organism: Cryptomeria japonica; assembly: GCF_030272615.1. Lineage (NCBI taxonomy): Eukaryota > Viridiplantae > Streptophyta > Pinopsida > Cupressales > Cupressaceae > Cryptomeria > Cryptomeria japonica. The sequence goes on from NC_081408.1 coordinate 749,072,078, forward strand.
GAATTGAAAATATACAAAGAAGGACTCCATCCTCCTAACAACAACAATAACAACAATCACAATGACAAGCCAAAATTTTGGAATAGAAATTGAAATGTCATCAACAATAGAATAGTAGATAACAACAATGTAAAACCAAAGTAACCGGTTTTCAATTTGTCTACTCACTCGACAGTGGCACAACAAAACAACAATCACCAAAGAGCAACTATCAAAACTTTCTTTCAAAGACAATTCACAAACATTGGTGAACCCTAGGGATCAACTTTAAAAACACTTATCGCAAACAAATTAATCACTTTACCTAAAGAAAGGAACTACGAACCTCAAATAAAACCACCTTGGTGGAATGATAATCAGTATTGTGATTTTCATTGAAACAAGGGACACCACACAGATAATTGTCAAAAGTTGAAACATGTCATACAAGACTTGATTGATAATGGAGTAATAATTGTGGATGGACATACAACAAATGAATCTCAAACATCCTTTAAAACTCCGCTTCCAAACTATGAGAAAGGTGAATCATCAAAAATGGATAATGGTAAGGGTAAAGAGAAGGTAAACTACATGCATACATATGACAATGTGGTAAATGTGATTGTAGTTAAAGAAAAGCAAAATCAAGAACATACTCATGCTATCACAAGAAGCAAAGATAAAGTTGTTTTGTCGGGTCCTACAACAAACACATCATCCACTATAGAAAAACAATACAATCTAGTGGAACAATTGCAGAAAACACCTGCCCAAATATCAATCTTGGAACTTTTAAAGCTTTCACCCACACATAAAGAAATTCTGGAATGAGCATTAGTAGATACAACCATATCCAAAGATCTTGATATCGATCAATTCCAAACCATGGTGGGATACCTTACAACCCCTCATTGCTTATCATTCATTAATGAAGATGACATGTCTTTGCAACATCCTCACAATGCTCCTTTGCATATTGAAGTCCTTATTCATAAAACCTGAGTAAAACATGTTCTAATAGATGGTGGAGTTGGCCTAAATATTTGTTCCTTAAGTCTTGTTCGTGCCTTAGGATATTCAGAAGATGCAGTTGATGTCTGGAAAATTATCACCATAAAAGCTTATGATGAAGAAGAACATTCCTCTAAGGGAATTGTGACACTACCCATCAGAGTGGGAGCTCTACAAAAAGACACAACATGCCAAGTTCTAGACTTGGACCTATCATATAATGTACTCCTAGGGAGACCATGGATACATGACTTGCAAGCTGTCCCATCAACCTATCATCAATGTGTCAAATTTCCTTACAAGGGACAAGAAATCACAATATCTACAGATGCAAATCAATTCCAATATAGTAGCAATTTAAAAATGGCTTAGGAAGTAATTGTTCCTCATAATAGGGAAGCAACATCTTTGAACACAAAATCCAAAAAATAGTCATTTGCATTAATTATATCAAGTATGGAAAAGCAAATGTAGCTAAGAGACTGGGGGAATGGAGAATACTCAATATCACAATTACCAATCTCTCCTAAATCCTTGGGAAAACCATCAAGCTCTAAACAACAACCAATTGTGAAACATCTTCTGATATTTGATGGAGCATTCATTAGTGTTGGAACCTTATTAGAGGAGACAAAAGACAAAGATGTACAATAGTGGCTATACAAATATGAAGAAGTTCAACAAAAGGTCAATAATGTCAGAATACCTATAGAAAAATATGGAAAAGGATTCAACATTCCTCGGAGAATGGGATACATCGGAATAGGACCTATAGGAAAAAGAAAAGAAGATATCTCAGAACCTATTGAGCCTCATACTCAGCAGACTACTGACAAAATAGGATTAGGGTATGGACAAGTCAATCTACCAGAAAACACATCTTTTAGTCAACAACAAGAGGATTATGAAAATAGACAAGAACAACTTGCAATTGAAAGGGAAGGAGCATCAACTAAGCAACGAGCACAAGCAAACACAAAATGGAAAAAGAAACAATCCTCAAATCAATAAGAGAAACAAACCAATGATATCTCTCAAGCAGCATCAAATCTCAATCAAAATAAGAACAAAGCTAATATTACTCTAGGAGATCTCATAGCAAGGTTGATAAAACTCAATGTCAATCTTGAAGAAGTTGAATATGAAAGAAGGAAAAACATAGCTAGAAAAGAAGAAGAAATGCTATATGAACAAATCTATAGATTGTAGGCTGGAAGTGATACAGACTCTAATGAATGTGAATGGAATTCCTATCATTCTAAAGAATCGGCTGAAGAAAATTTCTTTGAAGAAGATGTAGGAGTCGATGTAGTTCACGCGTATGCAAAACAAATGTTAGGAGCTAGTTCACTTGGATTATAATCACATTTGGCTAACTTGGACTTAACCAAGGACAATCAAGAGCTACTTATACGAGGTCATTCTAATGAGAGTACCATCCTAGACACCCACACTGAAAACTTTGATACATCTATCATAACCCTTGATATCCTTGAAATGTCCCAACCTGAAGATCCCTTACCTTTAATCCACCCGAAACTTATTGATTGGGAAAATGAAGGACATACAATTATTGATAACTTTCCAAATGACCATGCCATATCTATATATCTTAATGCAATTGAACCTATAACAACTTCCACTAGGAATGTCAGCAATACATCATCCAGCCAAGTGGGTGCCAAATCTCCTAGTCACAAAAGTGAAAATAAAGAAAACAATATCAGGTCTAATGCTGAAAACCATTTCTTGGCAACATTAGATTGAGAAAAATTAAAAACAAAGGACGCATCTAATGGTGAAAACCTCCTTGAGGCATCAAAAGATGGGAGATTTGACACTTTACCTGAGCGCTATCAAGAAAGGTCATCCATTTTGATCGAACCAACAGATGCAATTAAAATTGGCACAATAGAGCAACTAAAGATTCTTCATCCAGCAACATCTTTATTAGAGCAAGACATGCAACAATATGTGGAATTCTTCAAACGATGACAAATCAATTTTTCCTAGTCATATGTAGACATGCTAGGGTTAGATCTAGAGCTTATTATGCATCACTTAAATGTTAATCCAAGAGACAAACCAGTTAAGAAGAAGTTACGAAAGATGCATCCTCATATTGCTCTTCTAGTCAAGGCAGAACTAAAGAAATTATTGGATGTCGGATTCATCAGACCTGTAGCTTATCCTCAATGGGTATCCAACATTGTTCCTATTTCAAAACTAGATAAAAGCATCAGAATATGCATAGACTTCAGAGATCTTAATAATGCATGCCCAAAGGATGACTTTCCTTTGCCTAACATTGACATCATTGTAGACTTAACTGCTAGACACTCCATGTTTTCTCTAATGGATGGTTTCTCTGGATACAATCAGATCAAAATAGCACCCAAAGATCAAGAAAAGACAACTTTCACATGCCCATGGGGTACTTTCTGCTGGAACATCATGCCTTTCAGACTAAAGAACATTGGTGCTACATATTAAAGAGCTATGACAACTATATTTCATGGCATGATGTATACATTCATGGAAGACTATGTGGATGATATCTTGGCTAAATCATACAATAAAGAAGAACATATAGAGATACTGGAAAAGATCTTTGACAGGTTAGAACAATACAAGCTAAGGCTAAACCCTAAGAAATGTGCCTTTGGTATAACTTCAAGTTAGCTATTGGGATACATTGTTTCAGCAAGAGGCATCAAAGTAGATCTAGAAAAGGTTAAAGCAATCATGGAAATGGCATCCCCCAAGAATATCAGTTAACTAAGATCACTCCAAGGAAGACTCTAGTCAATCAGAAGATTTTTGGCTCAATTCATAGATAAATGTCAACCATTTACTCATTTATTGCACAAACATGTTAATTTCAAGTGGGACCATTAATGTGAGGAAGCATTCAACAAGATCAAGGCATATCTCATGCAACCACCTATTCTAATGTCACCAATTCCAAGAAAACCATTGTTACTCTTGTAGACACCTAAAAATGGTCAACGCTTGCGAGGTCATACTTTAACATTTGCGCATTGCCTCATTTTAGGTTTTTGCGTCACATTAACATTTCTCCTATGTCACGCACTTGGTCTTTATCATTTGCAAACATCGAGTCATTCTTCTACATTATTCAATCATCTTGTCCTCAAATTTGGTCTTCTCGACAACATTATCCAGTCATGATTTTGATCAATTTTATCCTGTCGCATCGATGTGCATATTCATTTGTCATCATTTTGGACATCGTCAATCCTAATTAGGGTTTTGTCCTCCTGTCAATCTTATCAATCTTATCATCAATCTCATCATTTTGGACATTGTCAATCCTAATTAGGGTTTTGTCCTCTTATCGATCCTGTCAATCTTACGATCAATTTGTCATCGATCGTTGTCCTCTTATCAATCTTGTCGATTTATCATCAATCCTTCAATCTTGTCATTTTACGATCAATTTGTCATTGATCGTGGTCATGTCTAATCTTGTCATCTTGCAATCTATTTTGTCAATTTTGTCATTTTGCAATCAATTTTGCTATCGATCATTGTCTGTCTCAATTATGTCAAGTTGGATCAATTTGTCATTGTTCCTTGTCAATTGGCGCATCTATCAAGCAAATCATTCTGTCGCATTGGTCCTTTATCAATTCAAAATCATGACATTAATTATCTTTAATCAAGACCTAATTGTCATTTTCGCATTTCTAATTCGTCTTCTAGGGTTTTATGATTTAGTCATTTAACCTAATTTGTCATTTCTTCCTTTAGGATTAAATAAATTACTTATTTATCCTAAGTCTTCTTATTACAATTAAATCTTTATTTAATTGGCTAATTATTCTTCTTTGTGAATTGATTAATAAATGAAAAAATTATTAATTAATTCACTAATTCACTAAATCCTCTTTTTCATCAATTTCTAATTCCAATTTCCTAATTTGTCATCAATTTCAATTTCCTAATTTTCAAATTTCTAATTCTTTTTCCCTCCTAATTCATCTCCTAATTCTATGGGAGTGGCATTTCAATTTGTCATGAAATTGTCATAATTGATTTAATCAATCAATTTTGACATGAAATGTGTCATAATCAATCAATCAAAATTGTGCATGGAAAGTGCATAATTTGCATAATTTGTCATAATTAACATATTGATTTGCAATTTCCATTTGAATTGCATCATGCCAATCTTGTCACTTCTCCAATTTCTCTATAAATTGGATAATTTTTCTTCAATCAACCCCTTCTAATAACCCTTGGAATCCTTCAACCCCTTCAATTACTTCTTGAAATCCGAATTGCTGTCAAACTATCAAATTTTAGTTCTAGTACTCTTGAGCTTTTTGCTTTCAATTGTGAGAGCACTTGTAGGTGAGATCCACAAAACTATTGAAGAGGAAAGAACAACAATGGAGCCACGTGGAAGGAGTATTCAATCTTGAGTCTGGTTTGCATAATGTTTTCTTTTGAATGCTTCATTTTCATACCTCTATTGAATGTGCATTGTGATTAGGTTCATTGCAATGAGTATTTCTTTGATCGAGCTATCATGTTTAATGTTTTGATTGATCTACTTATCTTGTAATGAATCCTAATTTCTACACAACATTAAATGGTGAACCCGACGTGAAAACTAACCTTCTAACCATCTTATTGTGTTTTGGAGTGCTTCTAAGCTGATTTGCAGGTCAAAACTCAAAAACAGGGCCGTGCAGTGCATTCTGGACACATCCTGCGCCTGTGTGAAGCATCTTGCGCCTGTGTTGAAGTGTCTTGCGCCTGTGTCAATACATTTTGCGCTTGTGTCAGACATCTTGCGCCTGTGTCATGACTTCTGTGCCTGTGTAAAGTCTAGAACAGAGGTGAAAAATGCAGTTTTTACTTGAAAATTTTTCTATGTTTTAGTAAATTGCAATTTTGAGGGTCTTCGGTGTATTTTTGGATAAATGTTGTGTCCGGAAACATGAAGAGTCGTCTTCGATGTTTCTAAAAGTTGGTTCTAGATTATTTGAATACCTTTCTAACGCATTAAACGGTTTGTAATTTGGAGCTAGGATGAGAAAGTTATGCCTTCTCAAAGTGGACTGAAATTTTGATAGTTTTTATAAATTAGATCATTTGTGTTTTGGATTTTGGTACTAATTGTTGGTGCAGGATCTTGGCGTACGCATGACAAAGACTAAAAATCAAACTACTAACATGTGTTATGCAGATTCGATGGTCAAAGACTACAAATCAAACTTCTGACATGTGTTTTGCAGGTTGCCTTGGAGAAACAACCAAATCGTGTGTTTGAGATTTTTAATTAGGCATTTAGTGATTTATAAGTAGGTGGAAATGAACCCTTGTTTGCTTTGTTTGTTAAGTATGACATTGGAGTAGGAGAGTATGCTCTCATCCTTTATAGGGTGATCAGAAATCCAGATCTTCGATACCATGCTTGTCTTGTTGATTGTTTGTCTCCATTAGAGGGCCTGCCTTCCCGACCACTTTGCTTTAGCAAGCGAGTGATAATCGTGAGAAGGGAACGACCCAAAGTGAGTACGGCTAGAATTCCTTGGCATTCTAACTCACTATAAAAAAATACCTGATGAGCGAAAGCTTTGAAGGAAGTGTTACGTGGGAATTGTAGTTACTTGGGAAGTGATGCCCCTTGAACTCTTTCTCATATCAACATCTAAGTAGGGCCTCTTGGTCTAAATCGCGCTTGCGCGACTACATTTGTTTGGTATCTTGATGGGCTTAATGTCTCAATCATGCTTGCATGACATCAAGAAGTAATGCTTAACAGAAATCCTTACTAAACACCTTGTTTTTAGAGGCCAAAAACCTTTCTAGTTGCTTGAGAAGGACAAATTCGGATACTTGGAAGAGATACTAAGTTCGCCATGGGGAGATTCCATGGGGACTGATGCTTGGCTGCCCTGAGAAGTGAGTGCCGTGGAGGGGAGCCCATGGGGTCAAGCATCTATGTATTCTCCTTGAATCCCATAATGAGTCTACCTCTCAAGTACCTAATGTCTTTGCCTACCCTAGGGAATGTGGAAATGAGCATGATTGTCTTGAGTCTAAGTTATAACATCTTGTATTCTTTGATTGTCAAAAGTTGAATACCATTTCAAGAACAAGCACATTGATATAACATAAGATCAAACACCAAAGACATTCATCCAACAAAAGTTCAACAAGGTTCAAAGATCATCTTCCTAAAACATGGTTGTCAAACATTTGTCAAAATCTTGTCTCAACATTCATGTCACTTACATTTAGGTTCATCCTAGGTTTGCATTTTGTAAGATCATTGCCAAGGTTAGGTTTCACCTAAGTCATACTCCTTTGCATATCAATAAGGGTCATCCACTTGCATATGTCCTCTTGCATTAAAGTCATACCATTGTCATACATTCATATTTCCATACCCCAAGTCTCTTCATTAAGCCTAAGTCATTGTCATATCATATTAAGATCATTTGCATATTAATTGTCCTTTTGCATATAGTATCAAACCTAGGTCTTGTCATACTTGAGCAATCCAAATCTTTGGTAAACCCTAAGTCATTGTTAAGAAGTCTAGACCTCATCAAGTCTTTTGTCCTTTTGTCATCAATATCATTTCGTCAAACCTAGCTTAGTATCCAAGCATATAGGGGAGACATTGTCATCTTGTCCTTTGTCAATTAAGTCCTTTTGTCCTTTGAGGTCTAGACATCATTTCAATTTCCTAAGGGTCTCTCTTAGATTTGCATTCCAAAAGTTTGTCAAAATCTTCAAAAACACCAAAAACATAGATTGCATTTTCATTTATTTAGTTTGCATTTAGTTGCATATCATATATTACCCTTGAAAAATTCCAAAAATATTGCATTTGCATAAGTGACATGTCTATTGAAACAAGGTTCCAAGCACCAATGATGCAACAAAGTTTGACATATCAACCGACAATGCAATCAAATTTTAATCCAAGGCAATCACAATTATATCCAACCCAACAACAAGGCAATATTGGTCAAACTTATCATGATGATTTAAATGTCCAAATACAAAAACTAGAGGAGAAACTAGCTCAAGAAAAGGAGATATTGGAGCAAAAAGTGACAAACAGTGAGAAGATAAGATCTCAAATGTCCAAAATGTTTTGAAAATTTCCAGGTCAAAATTTTGAGCCAATTGATGTAAGATCTCTTCTTGAACGCTCAGACATACTAGCTCTCCTCTCCCAAATAGAGATGATGAAAAAATTACAAGAAAGGAGACAACATCAATTTCAACATTATGTGCCTCCACAACAAGAACAAGGTGTTTACTATCAATCAGATTTTCAACCATCACAACCAATGGTCCAACATATGCAACCATCACAACCAATGGTCCAACATATGCAACCAACGCAATCAAAGGTCCAATATCAACAATATGTCCAACCAACTATACAATGTCCACAAATAGTCCAACCGATGGTGGAATATCAACAAGTTCAAGTTCAATCAACATATCAATGTCAACAACCACGACCAAACATTCAAAAACAAAGGTTGCAACACACACCAAGCCAAGTTTCAAACATGTCAAACCAATTTGATCAACATTTAGTTCGAAATCAAAATACGACATTAAACCAAGAAACAAATCCAAATGTCCAACCAGATTCTTCATCAGATTTCGATGTCTCTGATGATGATGTTGTTATGTTCCTTAAGGATCCAAAGTTGACAAAAAAGATGGATAAATTCTTGAATAAGGTCTTTAAGAGGTTCCCACAAAAATATCTTGACATGATGAGTAATGTGACCTCCTCAAGTAAGCAAATTAATGTGCAAAAACGACAAGGCGGTGAGTTGTTAAGTTTCTCTCCGCATCTCAATGAAGAACATGTGCAACAACAAACCCAACCTACCTTGATGAGTAAACGTGCTTCAAAGGCATTGACAATGACTATTCCTCAAAAGTCCACATTCGAAATAATAAACAATCCATTGTTTAATGCAACACCTTTAACACCAGATCAAATGAAGGCCACAAAAATGTTGATGACAGGTGTCCCTCAACAAGAAGTGATTCCTCGAATACCAAAAAGTGGATCCAAATCTAAGATGCAAGAAAGCTTTACGATTGGAATGTCTGATCTTACAAATGTTCAAATTGCCTTTCCTTCATGCCAAAGCATTAATCCCTTGCCAAAATCCCCCATGCATATTCAAAGTCCAACTCCATGTCAAGAGGATAATTTGGAGCACAAAGAAACATGTCTTGAAACAGATCAAGATCAAGATCCCAAAACCTTATCATCCCATCCAATTGTTGACCAAGATCTCATCCTCCCAGACACTTATGATGATTCCCCTATTCTTGTCCATCCTATCCAAAGTCCTATTGACATTCCACTCCCCGAGCAAGATCAAGATATTCTAGTCCATCCAATCCCAAAGGATCCCATTCCATTTAATGAGCAAAATGTCCTGTCCAATCCCATTGACATTCCACTTCCTCAGAAAGATCAAGATGTCCCTTCCATCCTTTCCGATGATCCCATTGAAAGTCAAGAGCAAAGCACTTTTAAAGAAGATTCCAATGATCTTCCTCCTTGTCAAGATCAAATCATTCCTTCAGATCCTCCACAAGATCCACTTGTTCCTCCATCTCCACGTCCTAATGCTCCATATCCACTCCAAGATCGTATTTCTTTTGACGATCCCATTATTTCTCCCATTCCATCTCTTGAAGAGCCTATCATTGAACCATGTCCACTACATGATCCTAATCCCCCTCATGATCCTGATACCCCTCATGATTTTAATGTGTCAGTGCAAGATGTTCATGAACCCTCGACATGCATAATGGGTTCTTCCACTTTGGTGAAATCCAATCCACTTCAAGATCTCATTATTTCTCTCATATCATATCCACCTCATAATGGACTCGCATCTTCGTCCCAAAGAAAAGAGTATCCTATTAGTCAAAATATTGATAAAGGCAAAGGGGTAGATCTCCATAAGCAAGAATCCCTTCATGTTAAAGAAGATCTTAATGGTCATGGCTACAAAGCTCACACTCAAGGAGTTGGTATCCCTTCAAAGTCAAAATCCAAATGTCCACCTTCACCATCATCGCTTCCATCCATTCTAGGTCCCTATATCCCTCCATCTCCTATGCAACATCAGCAAAGGCACACATCTTGGAGAACCTTCCATCCATCCCACATGCCTCCATATCATTCCCATCCACACCAACATTCATTCCCTCTTCCAAGCAATTTGGATGCCAAGTATAAGCATCATAAGTCTAGCAATCCACATGTATTCAAAGATCAACATGTCCAATATAATCGACATGTCAAAACAAAGAACAATATGATCTATAAAGAAAAAGAAATATCCAAAAGGCCACAAAGGCCCACTGAGCAAAATAAAGCAAAGTCAAAATATATATGGGTTCCTAAATCCCTTGTGCAAGCAATGCACTCCAAGGAACCACAAAAGCATGAAAAATCAAAAACCATGTGGATTCCCAAGAAGCTCCTTGAAGCACAAAAAGAAACATCAAACTTGGCATCCAAAATTGCTATTCCTCCATCCAAACCTTCCAAGTCTATTTCTCCACCACCTTCTTCATCCGTTTTGGGCCCTTATGTCCCAAAATCCATAGCATTTCCTTCGTCAAAATCTCAATATCCAAAATATGTCTTTCCTCCATCAGTCCATCACCCCTCAAGGTGTGTGCCAGTGTCGATCTTGCCAACATTTCCATCCACTCAAGGCCAATTCTTCCAATACCCTATTCATTATCCAATGCATATTTTTCATCCTTCCATCCCTCTCGTCCAATCCTTTGCATAAATCATTGCCTTAGTTTCATGTCATTTTCCATGTCCTTATCCTACCAACTTCTTTGAGCATACTTTTAAAGGTCATGGTCCATTTATTTCAAGGCTACTATCCAAACAAAAAGATGTTTGAGTCCTTCTTCCATCCCCTATCATGTGTCCATCTTCTTCTGAAAAAGTCAAAATACAAAAAAATAAAAAAAGTGAAAAAAGAAAGACAAAAAAAAAAAAAAAAAAAGAAAAATAATTCGTCCACTGGTGAAAACCTGGCAAACAGGCGCTTTGGGCAAGTACCATGATGAAAACCTGGCAAACAGGCGTCATGCGTAATCTATGAACTTCTTGCACAATCACACTTGGGGGCAGGTTTCCTCCTTCATATCCTATTGCCCGTCATTATCCTATCATACCATGTCATTACCCTTCATATCCTATTGTCCCTCATGTCCAGTTTCCCTTTCCACCTTTGATCTTGACAAGGCTGACGATCTTCATGAGCATCATACATCTTGTTTGCAGCTTTTAGTCTATCATAGCTTTTGGTCATTTATCCATTTTCTTATTACAACCTTTCATCCATATTCCCTGTCTTATTGCACTTTTCTGCCACTATCCCGTATCCTACCCCGACCTTCTATCCATGTCCTTTATCCATTCTTGGTCTTGCTTATCCTATCCATATCTTATCACTATCCATACACTCTTTTTGTCCCTTGATCTTGATCTGACATAAGGACGTGAAATGCAAAACATGTTTTTCAAAACCTCTTGGCATGTCCCTCATGCCATTTCATTGCTTTACATTGTCATATCCAGTCTCTTGTCCCATCACGCCATAGCCCTTGAAAATTGCATCCATATTGTCTCCATAATAAAGGCCTTTGTCTTCCCTCTATCCACCAACATTTCAGCAAGCCTATTTATTCACCTATCATATTCCTTTCCTTGCTAGACACTGGGGGCAAAATCTCTAAAAAATCCATAAAAATCTCAAAATGTCCTGAAAAAATTCATAAAAATCTCAAAATGTCCTGAAAAAAGTCATAAAAATTGAAAAATGTCATGAAAAAATTCATAAAAATCGAAAAATGACCTGAAATAAGATCATAAAAATTGAAAAAAGTCCTGCAAAAAAATTCTAAAAAAAAATTTCAAAAATGTCCTGAAGAAATCCATAAAAATCGAAAAATGTCCTGAAAAAAATCTCTAAAAAATCAAATAATGTCCTGAAATAATTCAAAAAAATCAAATAATGTCCTGAAAAAAAAATCCATAAAAATCGAAAAATGTCCTGAAAAAATTCATAAAAATCTCAAAATGTCCTGAAACAAGTCATAAAAAAAATCGAAAAATGTCCTGAAAAAATTCATAAAAATCTCAAAATGTCCTGAAAAAAGTCATAAAAATTGAAAAATGTCCTGAAAAAATTCATAAAAATCTCAAAATGTCCTGAAAAAAATCATAAAAATTGAAAAAAGTCCTGAAAAAAAAATTCTAAAAATTTCAAAAATGTCCTGAAGAAATCCATAAAAATCGAAAAATGTCCTGAAAAAATCTCTAAAAATCAAATAAAGTCCTGAAAAAATTGAAAACACAAAAAAATTGTAAAACTCGAAAAGCAAAAACAAAACAAACATTCTGCAATAAATTATTCCCTTTGTGCATCGACAGCTCACTGCGTATACATCCAACAATTTGCAATCAAACATTGTGCTTTAAATGAAATCACGCATTAACAGATGAACTTTTTCAACTCAAACCAAACATTCAAATTGATCAAAATTGTCTTATCAATCAAATATCTGCATTAAAAATCATTTGTCCTTGTCACATTATCATGGGTCTTATACAGGGTGTGGTATACTCGAAACCAGACTGTGTCCTGTCTTAGATGGGATACCACATTTCCTGAAACCAGACAGCATGATCGTCCTATCAGCACGTTCAACTTTTGACAATAAAGATCAAGATGTTTGTTTGATTTACTTGAATTTGTGAGTCTTCTCTTTTTATTGATTTATCTTTGGCTTCGATCATGTTCCTATGTTGCTCGATGATGTCACTGAGTGATTTAGAATGACCGGTATGGCTCATGATCCTTTTCTTTTTTGATTGTGATTGTCGTTTGTCTGTGATGTGTCTGTCTTATGCAAATCGGGTTGCATTTCAGCTCTGGCCTTCAATGCCATGATGCTACGCATCCATTTTGCTAAATAAAAATAAAGGTTCTCACCTACAAAGTGCATTACTGAAAGCAAATTTTCATCATCTCTAATTGTCCTCTGTCTTATTTCTTCTTATTAACACTTCTTCCGTCCGGTCGGATAGTCAGTTCGGTCTAGTGCTTCGATATCCAAAACCATATTGTGTCCTGCATACATTTGGTTAATACATTTGCATTCCATTACATGTTACATCACACATTTTATACATTTCATATTATAAATACATCCAAAGTACATACAATGCATTCATACATGTTCATAAACTAGTACATAAGTCATCCATACATAGCAAAATCACTACATCAGTCATAACATATTGCATCCATCATATCGATGCATATCATATCACATATCATAATAATATCGGAGTACAAAATCGGGCTGTCTGTCCTAAGTATGGCCCGCAGGCTGACTACATAATGTCAAACTACATAATGTCCACTGTCTGTCATATGGAGCACGTGCCTCTGTCACTGGGTGCTCCCTCTGTCTTCTTCATCCCTGCCATGTCTCGCAGATGATGTACCTGGTCCTGGTCCTGGCTGCGGTGGTCTCATCGGTCCACTCCCTCCTATGCTGCTCAATGACCTCCGAGAGCGTGACCTGCTCTCTGTCCTCGATCGTGCCCGATATGAAGGTGCTCTCCGCTCCGGTGGAACTGCACCCTCATATAGTGTCCTCCAGTACAGTCTCTCCTCGCCGGTCTCTACCGGCATCTGTGCCATCTCCCGTGCACTGGCATCCCTGATCGACCCAATGAACTCAGTGACTCTCTATCCCTCTCGCTGTGCCTGAACTATGGCTATATCCCGAGCCTCTGTGAGTCTGGCTATCTCCGCTCTGAACTGCTCATGCTGTCTATCCAATGTTGCAATATAATCCTGCTAGCTCGCTATGGTAGCCCGGTACATGTCTATCTCCTCTGTCCTAGCTATCTCTGGCTCTATGGGAATATCCTGCAAAGTCTCCTGATCCGCTGCATCTGGTTCCTCATCATCCTCCCCACCATCATCTCCCTTATCCTCCTCATCACCTCCATCAACTCCGTCCTCATCTCCATCACCCTCATCCTCATCATCCTCGTCATCCTCCTCGTCCTCATCATCTCCCTCCTCTCCTGTGAGTGGGAAGTCCTCCTGTCTCCTCGGTACTGGAATATCCGGATCGGTCAAAGGCACTGGCCGTTGCTGTGCGAACCATGTCTCATACTCCTCTGTAGTCCCAGCATCTACCACATCTGACATCCAATCCCACTGTCTCTGCTGTAACTGTGCAAAGTCGGCATATGCTATACGTGGCTGAATCATACTACCCCATTGACTCGTCTCTCGGTGAGATCGAGCAAAGTATGCAGTCCTCCAAGGAACATCCTGTGTCTCTCCAAACTGTCGTCTGACCCTCTCTGGCAGGTATAACTCAATCACTCTCTGACGGTTTACTGGTCGCCCAATCAAGTACCTCTCCTGTCTGCAGTATGGTAACTCATCATGATCATCTGACCATCTGGGGCAATCTAGATATGGCCTCCATATGAACTCTCTAAGTCTGTCTAGCTCATGTCGCCAGTATAATATGTATCCAAAAGGACCCTGTCTCAGTGCTCCACGATAGCTGTACACGTATGGTCGGTGTGGTACCACCTGTCTATCTGTAATCGGCCGCCATATGGCAATATGCTCGAATGCCCATACCTGAAGCAATGTGACTCCACAACTCAGCGTCTGCACTCCCTGATATGCTATCTGATGCAGCTGGAAATATAACATAGCAAGTACACATGGTCCCCATGCATACACTATCCCCTCTGTCACCATCTGCTCTAATACTCTTCCCCAACCAATAGGGAATCCATGTCCTCGTCTATCACCTGCCAGAAGACATGCTATCACCACTGCTATCACCACACATCGCTGCTCATACTCGGCTGCCATAGTCTCCCACCGAATCTCCCTCTCGACAATGTCTAGATCCTCTGCGTCACACTCAAACAGTCTGCATAACGCGTCTCTCCCTGTCACTGGGTCGTACTCTATCATCTCCCCATGTATAGGAATGCGGAGGATGCGCCATACATCCTCTAGAGTCACTGTCGCCTCGCCAGTCGCCAAATGGAATGAGGAAGTCTCCGAATGCCATCGCTCTGCCAATGCGGTAAGCAATCCTGTGTTTGCCCTAATTTCGGGCATATATGTGATGTAATACAATCCCAGTCCAGCTAATGTGTCTCTCTCTGTGCTCCTGAGTCTATGTCGTAGCATGAAACAGTCCGGTCGATTCTCCCGTGCGATCAATGGATATTGTCGACTCTGCATCACAATCGGGGCATCATTTTGTCAGTTTTAGGGTTTGCTCCTACGGGTTGCATTTCCTCATTTTCATGTCCAAATTGGGGTGTTTTTCATCTACATTGGCCTATCCTACCCACCCCCCCCCTTGTCAGGTCCTTTGCATGCAATTTCAAGTCAAAACTAGGGTTTTTTGACAACTTGCGCCTGTGTTGGAGAAACTTGCGCCTGTGTTAGATGAATTGCGCTTGTGTATTCATACACAAGCGCAGAACTCCTTACACAAGCGCAGGTTTAGATGACACAAGCGCGGATGTCCATTTTGGTGTCCCCTGTGGGCCCTGCAATGTCCCGTAAGCCATCAAAATTCATGAAATCAAAAACATGGGTTTTCGAGATACATACCGCTGCTCCTGCATCGTCCAGTCGTCTGAATGTGTGTACACGTTCTCCAAGGTGATCCGCCGTTGGAATGTTCGCCATCTGTCTGCAAGTGTCCTTGTCCAGAGCAACAAATCCTCCTCTTTAGCTAGTGCAAATGAGTCATTTTCACCCTCTTGGTCCCATTTATAGCTCTTTGTCATTGCATAGATGGACGTGCGTCCTCTCCATCTTATGTTGGTCGCAGTCTTGTGCTCCTTAAATTGCTTGTCCTTCATGCATCCGATCTCCGATTGTCAGTCCGTTCGATCCTATCATTTTTATCGATCAATTGGCCTCTTTTCCGCATGTTTCCGGCCAATTCCTCGAGGGGGCATGCATATGTCATTATTATTGTCTGGGGCATTTAGTTATTGTTCTTTGAAACAATGCTCAGAATCACATTGTCTCAAAGAGGGGCAAAATGTAGACACCTAAAAATGGTCAACGCTTGCGAGGTCATACTTTAACATTTGCGCATTGCCTCATTTTAGGTTTTTGCGTCGCATTAACATTTCTCCTATGTCACGCACTTGGTCTTTATCATTTGCGAACATCGAGTCATTCTTCTACATTATTCAATCATCTTGTCCTCAAATTTGGTCTTCTCGACAACATTATCCAGTCATGATTTTGATCAATTTTATCCTGTCGCATCGATGTGCATATTCATTTGTCATCATTTTGGACATCGTCAATCCTAATTAGGGTTTTGTCCTCCTGTCAATCTTATCAATCTTATCATCAATCTCATCATTTTGGACATTGTCAATCCTAATTAGGGTTTTGTCCTCTTATCGATCCTGTCAATCTTACGATCAATTTGTCATCGATCATTGTCCTCTTATCAATCTTGTCGATTTATCATCAATCCTTCAATCTTGTCGTTTTACGATCAATTTGTCATTGATCGTGGTCATGTCTAATCTTGTCATCTTGCAATCTATTTTGTCAATTTTGTCATTTTGCAATCAATTTTGCTATCGATCATTGTCTGTCTCAATTATGTCAAGTTGGATCAATTTGTCATTGTTCCTTGTCAATTGGCGCATCTATCAAGCAAATCATTCTGTCACATTGGTCCTTTATCAATTCAAAATCATGACATTAATTATCTTTAATCAAGACCTAATTGTCATTTTCGCATTTCTAATTCGTCTTCTAGGGTTTTATGATTTAGTCATTTAACCTAATTTATCATTTCTTCCTTTAGGATTAAATAAATTACTTATTTATCCTAAGTCTTCTTATTACAATTAAATCTTTATTTAATTGGCTAATTATTCTTCTTTGTGAATTGATTAATAAATGAAAAAATTATTAATTAATTCACTAATTCACTAAATCCTCTTTTTCATCAATTTCTAATTCCAATTTCCTAATTTGTCATCAATTTCAATTTCCTAATTTTCAAATTTCTAATTCTTTTTCCCTCCTAATTCATCTCCTAATTCTATGGGAGTGGCATTTCAATTTGTCATGAAATTGTCATAATTGATTTAATCAATCAATTTTGACATGAAATGTGTCATAATCAATCAATCAAAATTGTGCATGGAAAGTGCATAATTTGCATAATTTGTCATAATTAACATATTGATTTGCAATTTCCATTTGAATTGCATCATGCCAATCTTGTCACTTCTCCAATTTCTCTATAAATTGGATAATTTTTCTTCAATCAACCCCTTCTAATAACCCTTGGAATCCTTCAACCCCTTCAATTACTTCTTGAAATCCGAATTGCTGTCAAACTATCAAATTTTAGTTCTAGTACTCTTGAGCTTTTTGCTTTCAATTGTGAGAGCACTTGTAGGTGAGATCCACAAAACTATTGAAGAGGAAAGAACAACAATGGAGCCGCGTGGAAGGAGTATTCAATCTTGAGTCTGGTTTGCATAATGTTTTCTTTTGAATGCTTCATTTTCATACCTCTATTGAATGTGCATTGTGATTAGGTTCATTGCAATGAGTATTTCTTTGATCGAGCTATCATGTTTAATGTTTTGATTGATCTACTTATCTTGTAATGAATCCTAATTTCTATGCAACAACTCTATATATCAACCACTGAAACATCATTAGGAGTTTTTCTCACACAACAGGATAATGAAGGAAAAGAACAAGCTATCTACTACATCACTAGAACACTAGTGGGATATGAGATCAACTATTCATCAATAGAAAAAGAATGCTTGGCAGTAGTTTTTGGTTCTCAAAAATTATGACACTATCTACTATCTCACTCCATCAAGTTAATTGCTAAAATCAATCCTCTAAAGTATTTGCTCAGCAAAGCAACATTGGCAGGACGACTAGCATGATTCTAAGTGAGTTTGATATTGACTATGTTGATAGAAAAGCTATCAAAGGGCAAGTCATTGTAGACTAGCTAGTAGAGACACCACTTCAAGATGATCATCCTTTATAGATTGAATTTCTTGATGTTGAAATCCTAACAGTCATCACAAAAACATGGCAATTATAATTTGATGGTTCATATACACAGCATGGATCAGGAGTAGGTATTCTATTCATTACACCACAAGGTCATACAATCCCAAAAGCATATAAATTAAGCTTTCCATGCACCAATAATACAACAGAGTATGAAGCTTTGGTAACAGGTATCAAAATAGCTATAGAATGGAATATTACACAACTACAAGTCTTTGGAGACTCTCAGCTCGTCATTAATCAAATCAATGATGACTATCAAACAAAAGATGAAAAATTGATGCCTTACAAAAAGATGGTTGATGATATCAAGAAGTACTTTGTGGAAATAACTTTCCAACAGTTTCCAAGAAATGACAACAAAGCAGCAGACACCATGGCTACACTTGCTTCTCTCCTTCAAACACAAGAAAATTAATAGCATTATGAATTTCTGTATCCCACCTATAATTGTCTGGATTCCCAAATTATTTGTAACCTTGTCAGACATGATTCATACTGCTATGGCCAAAATTAAACATACCTAAAATATAACATCTTACCTCCTGACCTATCAAAAAACCAAAAGAGAAACTTTAATCACCAATCCTCCCATTTAACTCTCGTGGCGGATACCCTGTTCAAATGAGGACTAGATGCTACTCTCTTACGATGTCTCGAACAAGAATAATCTAAGAAGGCCTTACATGAAGTCCATAATGGCATTTATGGCACTCATTGAAGTGGTCTTACCCTTTCGAAAAAACTCATATGCTTGGGCTATTATTGGCTGACTATGGAACTAGATTCTTTCAAGATAGCTAGAACATGCAAACAATGTCTGATCCATGGGAATTTGATTCATGCACTAACACAAGAACTTCATGCTTTAGCAACATCTTGGCCTTTTTGTTAATGGGGTCTTGATCTGGTAGGAAAGATAAACCCTTCTTCATCTAATGGACACAAATTCATCCTGGTAGCTAGTGAATATTTTACGAAATGGATTGAGGTAGTGCCTCTCATAAATATCACAGGAAACAAATTGTTGCATTTATCTTGAAATATATCATCTATCGATATGGAATACCAATGACTATTATCACTGATAATGGGCAACCATTCAAGAACCACAATGTACAAGAGCTCTGTGAGAAGTTCAAAATCTAGCACAGATTCTCCACACCCTATTATCCACAGGGAAATGGGTAGGCAAAAGCATCTAACAAAACTATTCTGAAAAATCCTCAAAAAGACAGTGAACGATGTTGGAAGAGATTGGCATATTCAACTGAACCCTGCTCTATAGGCCTATCGCACCAGTATTCACACACCAACATGGGCCACACCTTTCTCTCTTGTATATGGATCATAAGCCATATTGCCAATCGAAGTAGAGATACCCTCTCTATGTGTATCACTAAAAGGACTCATCCCAGATGAAGAACGAGTATCCAGACTACAAGAGTTAGAACTAATCCATGAACGAAGACAAAATGCCTTTGATAATCTAAAGGTATATCAGCAAAGAATGTGTTGGAGTTATAATCAAAAGGTCAAACCAAGAGTCTTTCAAGTGGGCGAACTAGTGCTAAAAGAAAATCCGCGCAATCAGGCAAAGTGAGAAAAGAAAGGAAAATTTGAACCAAACTGGTTAGGTCCATTTGTGGTCATAGTAGTATTTGGATCAGGAGCATATCAACTATCAACACATGATGAAGATCAGCTTGAGGAACCTATCAATAGCATGCACCTGAAGAAATTCTATGTCTAAAAAAGCAGAAAAAATAAAAAAACAGTGAAAAAATAGAAAAATAAAAAATAGTGAAAATGCAGAAAATCCAAAAAAAAAATCAAATATAAGAAAAAGTGCAATAAAAACAAATGGTGAAAACTTGGCAAACATGCACTATATGTCCACTAGCTCTAGCGTCTATTAGTTTATGCATTTTTTCTCTTGCATTCATGCATTTTTCCATCAGCGCTAACCATCATTGAGCCTTGGTACATACACAGGCATCCCAGGTGGCTTCTCACCATGGTTTGGATCATTGGATATATCATAACTTTGTTTCTAGGCTTGGGGCAAAATTCTACACCTAGCTGGGGGGTAAACTCTTGATCATTTTGAACTTAATCAAACAAGTAGAGCAACAGTTAGACAACTCTTATCAAGCGAAAACTGAGACACATCCAACATTTAACATGAGATCAAACTATCAACTATCAAGCTATCACAAAGTCAATCTAAGCACATCACACACTTTTTAGTGGATAATATATTTTAGGTAATGATTTTAACATGATTGTTCAACTTTTCTATATAGTTTTTCGCTATCATGATTTCTGAGTGACTCTAGGATGTCTTTGACTAGAGGAACAAGGAAGGAACATGATATTTTTCTTGTCTGCTATCTAAAAATTAATCATTAATATGTGCAAATTTGTCTCAGGACATGATCATCAAAGTATCATTGAAGACATTTCCTATTTGCATATTGAAATGATTAATATTGCCTGTTTTATGCAAGCAACACTAAGGTCATCTCAGTTCAATTATACCTCAATGCTTGTGCTAACTTGCTATATCAAAATCTAGGAAAATAGTGCTCAGGTCATCATGGTTTAATTATACCATCGATGTTTGCACTCACTTCCCACATTTCAAAATCTCAATGATGACAAAAACGCAATAATCCAGTGACTAGTCTAGTCATAGCTTTGTATTCCATTGCATTTCATTTGCATTTTAGCTTGCATCTCATTCTTGCATGGGATCTCGCATGCTCCTTTTATCCAAGGTTAAATCTATTGCAAGAATCATGAAAATATCATCACAAGTGTATATGCAATTAGAATAATGACTCATATCTCTTTAGATATTATCGACCCAGTGAAAATCTTATGCTATCTTTCTCAACAAAATCAATATTAGCATATCCGAATATTTCTACAACTCGATATCAACAAACTCCCAGTTCTTTATCTAATCAACCTTATCAATTCAATCAATCAACCAACCCTAATTAATTTGATTCATGTCTTATACAGGATGTATCCTTCCTGAAACCAGATGCTCTAATCATGTCTTATACAGGATGAATCCTTCCTAAAACCAGACACTTTGATCATCTTAGTCTTATACAGGATGAATCCTTCATGAAACTAGACTATATTTTGATCGTATCAATCTAATCAAACAAGATTTATCAATCTTATTCAATCTAAGAAATCAAGATAATCGAAGAACTCACATTTTCATCAATCATAGTTGTAGAAATCAAATCAAATCTATTGGGATATCAATTTCACAAAGATTGCAAAAACTCCAAAGATCAATTTCTCAATTGATCTCCCGAGGGGGCATCATCATACTGCAATTTAGCAATCAAGAGTTGGGGCATCCTATCGAACCAATATCATCACCAAAATGAGATTATTCTTTGAATCAACACATCATCACACCTTGCTTCAAAGAGGGGCAAAATGTATGCACCTAAAAATGGTCTGAAGATAATTAATTGAATAAGCAATTATTTAATTGAATTCAATAACAATTTGATTAAATTCTCCCAATTTCATCTACTTATTAATAAATCTAAGGATTTATTTAATAGGTTCACTTCATAATTCCCTTTGATTAATTAATTCAAATTAATTAATTCTTCCTCATCAAAAATTATTTCTTCTAATCTCTAATTATTTAAAACAAATCAAATTCATGAGTTGTTGAAATTAATTAGCCTTTTCCCATTATTTGAATTTTTAAATTCAAATTCTCCTAACTTCTACCACTCCTAAACCTAACCATTCCTAAAACTAACCCATTCTACCTACCCCCATGTTCCCTTTCATCCAACATCTTCTAGAACCTTTGTGACACTTGTCACTAAGTGTTCCCTATCATCCCAACTCTTGTAGAAGCCTCTTTACACTTGTCACCATAGAGATGACAGATGTTCCCTTTAATCCAACCCCCTTTGCCTTCCTCCTCCAATTTAACCTTTGATATCTTCAGATCAATCTTGACCATTGATTCTTGCCACCTCATCCCTAGCCTTGGAAATCCTATAAATAGACCTCATTTTGGAGCACAAAGGATCCCATCTCATTTTCATCTTATGCATTGTTACTATAGGCATCTAGCTTCTAGTTTGTCATTTTTTAGCAATGTTATCATGTTCAAGTTTAGCTTAATTGCATTTTCATTCTAGTTGATTTTATAGATCAATCATGAATTCATGTAGCTTAATCATGCTATCTTTTCTAGATCATGCATTTTCATCAATCAAATCCTCCATCTAAGTGTAGTCAAGTCACTGGAATATGCATAGTTAGATCTGAGAGCATTTTTCATACTCACATTTACTAGGAGGCAATAAGTTGATTAGCTATGGTTTTACATTTCATTGATTAATCTTCTAACCATGCTTGTAATGATTTATTGAGTGCATTGTGGTTGTAGGTATAGGTACACTTCACAAAGCACGACAACTATAAGCTTGATGCATAAAATTTATATTCACTAGTAAAATAACTATAAGTTAGATGCACAAAGATTTTCTATATCCAAATGAGAGAAAGAGAGCTCTATTTATAGGGAAAATAGGGCAATGGAGGGTCAAGATTGAGAAATCTTAAGAAGGGCCTAGATTGAAAGTTAATAAATCCATGTTCACAATTCTCACCAATGAAATGGTGACAATTGTCAACAAGAGGTTGTTTGAGAGGAGATGAAAGAAGCATTAAATGCTTGAGAAGACATGAAGGTTACCTTAGGAGGTAAGGTTAAGGTTGTATTAGATTCATCCATTGGATAAAGCTTTTATCCAAGGGGTAAACTCTTGTGCAAAGGTTAAAGGGATAACCAAGGGTAAAGACATGAATGCTTGATTGAGACTCTTGGGTTAGATGAAGGTTGACTTAGGAAAAAGTCTTTAACCATGCCAAAAGGGTGAGTTAACCATAAATGGTTTAGAAGACTTTGGGGACAAATTTGTAAGAGTACTTCCAAATTTGGGGGAACTCAACAAGTTAGCTTGTTGAAGACAAAGGATTTAATACTTTTTAGAAGAATTTCCTCCAAATTTGAGAAGTGACATCCTCAAATTTAGGGAAAGGGGATGATTGGAGGGATTAGGCTAATTGATTTATATTAGATGGGTTCTAGAAGAATGCTTTAGGAGGCAAGTGGGAAATGTAGGAAAATGCAAGTGGATGGAAGGGAATTTTAATTAAAATAAATTACTTTATTTCATCAAAATAGAAGCAACTTGCATGAATACATGTGGGGGATTTAAATAAATAAATTAGATTTTTTTTTTTTTCAATAAGTAAATAGCTGCAGAGGGGCAACGCCCTTGTATTAAACAAAAGGAGAATACAAGGCCTGATTCAATAAGAGTGGAAGGGGGAAAGAATTAGGAAGAAAACCCCCTACCTTAGCTCTAGTTCCTAGAAAAGAGAAACCAACACAACGCTGGATGAGTACGACTATATATTGACCTCTTAAGGATGCAGAGGTTATAAAACAAAAATAGATAAATTCAAAAAGCAGAGAGATCGGAGGGTCTAGAGAAAACCGACATCACAAAGAGTCTTCAGAAGCATCATCCACAAGCGCATTAGCTGCATCTAGGACAATGGGGCATTTAGTGCCAGAATTCAAATGGGCTACCAATTCTGCCTTCTCCTTAGGGAGTTGGTAGTTGTTTAGAAACCACTCTTCACCCAACCCAAAACCACAGTCATTTCCATCCACCATATCACCATTCTCCAAGATCCCAAGGCCATCAATCCCCACTAGCTCTTCATCACAGAGAAATTTTTCCCTCCAATTTGATGTGAAACCACTCTATATACCAGTTGATTTTAGAAGGAAATCAATGTTCTTGGAGATGACAGGCTAGGTTGCTTGGAAGGATTTGAAATCCAAGGAATTAACAATCACAAGATTATTCACCTCCGCTCCATTGCTAAGTGACATATAGTTATTTTGGGGTAGCGGAATTCTAAATTTGGCATCAATATTATCCAATACAGCATCTATTCCCCCCAACAGATGGTGCTTGAACATCATCTCTTTTTGCTTACTAGTCACCATGTAGATTATCATTGCAAGAAAAAAGGCTAGAATATTGGCTCTGTACTTGTGGTAAGCCATAAGAAATTCCTTTCCTAGAATCCTCTTTAGGCTGTGAAGAATAAGAGGACGTCAAGAGAATATGACCTCTTGTAGACACATGTCCATGATATCACCCAGGAAAGCCATCTGGCGATAAGTAGCTTCAAGGAGGCTTGGGGTCTCCATAATGAGTTACCAAGAGAGGAAATCAAATTATGGTGGAAAGAAAGGGTATTCCATTATTAAATAGCAAGGCATTAAACCACAGGATACAACCTCATACAAACACTACATATCCATTAAAAACCCACACGCGTGAGCTTCTGGTATCCAACTAACCTTCTACTCCAAAGCTCCTCAACTTGTTGTGGACTGACTTTAAGCTCCTCGATTTGTGATCATAAACAAATCTTGAAAGGATCCAGTTGTGACTATATATTCATAAAGTACACTTGTATTTAATAGCCATGAACCAAAAACTGGCACTAATCAATGGTGTTGGTAATGCATCACATCGCGATGATAAGAAGAGACTTTAACAAGTTAACAAGACAAAAGGTTGATCTATCCACTGGAAACAAAACCATAAAGTGGAGAGGGAGGACCACGACTACCGAGGAGCAAAGCATTGGTTTTCTCCACAACCAGAAGATGCAGAAAGAATCAGAGAGTGTACAACTATCAATAAACCAAATTGGAGTCTACCAAATTTCAAAGGACCCAACTAGAGAGTGAGGAGAGCATGTTAATCGACCCAACAGAAAATCATCATCAATGGATATTCAAGAGGGATCACTAATGGCTAAAGCCAATTTAGAAAGTCTATCAATTTCACCTTTACCTTCTCTGTAGATATGGTTAACCTCAAATTCATCAAAGGTAGCTAGCAGCACTAGGATCGGTTGAATCCACTGGTTAAGGCACAACCTAGAGATGCTATTGCAGCGGATCATGTTAATGACATTTAATGAGTCACCCTCTAAATTAATTTTCTGCACCCCTACTTCCTTCTCTAGCTGAAGACCTCTCAATGCTGCTCTGAATTCCACTTCATTATTACTGGCTACTCCAATATTTTCAGATATTTCTTTTATAAAGAGACCATAAGAGTCCCTCAAAATGCAACCAATACCACTTTGGCCTAGATTTCCTATAGAGGCACCATCAAAGTTTACCTTGCTCCACCCAACCTCTAGCACATCCCAAATCACCCCCACTCTTGGACTATTCTAATCCACTGGACTGCCCAATCCAAAAATCAGAGGGATGAGTAGGTTTGGAAGGACCAACTTAATCTTACAATTTGAGCCCGTGAAAAAAAAATTCTTAAGTGTTTTGGATTGGGCCACCACATTCAAGAGCTCAGTCAAGTGGTTCTCAATTTTTCCACAAAGAGACAAAAGGCTCATTTCTTTACCCTGGAAGATTCTACAATTTCTTTCTGTCAAAATTTCCCCAATTAGAAGTGATGGGAGGATGAAGAGAAAATTAGAGAAAACCACATTTCCTACCGGTTTAGGCCATTGCAAAAACCACTCATCTAGCCCTGCTGAGAAGGGGCCAAAGATTCTCAGTTTTCCCATGAAATGCCACCTACAGTGACTAGAGAATTTGTAATGGAGAAGAAGATGATCTACAGTCTCTTCCTGATCTAGACATAAAGAACATCTGCTGGGTCCATTGATACCCATTGAATATAGCCTTTCTTGAGTTAAGAGTTTTTCTCAGGCAAGCCAACTAGGCAAAGGAACCCGCTTTGGGAAGGAGGTGTTGATGCCAAAAGAGATTAACAGGCCAGTATTTTTTGTCTATAGCTACTTATTTTAGCTTGTAGCCAAAGCATACCTTATATTTTCCATCAGAAGAGCCACACCATCTAATAATGTCCCTATCAGGGGAAGGGAAAATAGTCCTTTTGTTGAGAATGTCAATAAATAAGTTCTTCTGAAATTGATCCAAGTCTAGCTGATCCAAGGAGTTCCATTTCCATTTAGCAATACCATTTTCTTCGATCAAATAACCATAATCACAGATATTGTGCCCCCAGAGGTGACATGTTTCTTCCATAACATGTTGTAGGGAGGGGTTGTGACATAGGGAAGCTTCACCAGACCAAGAATCAAACCAAAAAGAGGCATCCCTACCATTCCTGACATCCCAGGTAACCTGATCGCTTATGATTTCCCTATTGTCCATAATAAAATTCTAGATAGCCAAACCCCTAGGAGGGTTGTTGATAGTCAGAATCATTATAGGTTCCAGGGAGTCCAGATATTTATGTTTTAGGATCCTTGCCCATTTTTGCTTCCCACCACTACAAATTTCCCAAACCAGTTTAGTACCCATTGCTAAATTCATAATTGAGATCTGGCGAATACCAACACCACCTACCTTTTTTGGTTGGCAGATCTTTTTCCAAGCTATCAGGGGAAATTTACCTTTGTCATCCGACCCATTCTAGAGGAAAATTCTCATTAGAGATATCAATTCCTCTTCAATTGCCACTAGTAATCGTAGACAAGCCATGGAAAAAACTGGTAGCACTAAAAGGACTGACTTTATCATGGTGATTTTCCTAGTAGAGGATAACCACTTGCCTTTCCAGGTTGCAAGCTTGGATTTTCACTTATCAATGAGGTGCTTCTAGTAGTGAGTTCTTTTACTGCCAATGAAGAGAGGGGTTCCAAGAAACTTCCTTGGGAAATTAGCGACTTTGAGATTGAGGATCCTTGATAATACAACTTGCAAGTTGAGCAGAGTGTTGACAAAAAACACTTTAGATTTGTGCTAGTTGATTTTCTGACCAGAATCCAAATAGTAATCATCAAGGCAAGTTTTGATTATTCTAGCTTCCAGCCTATAGGCCGAACCAAATAGAATGGTGTCATCATCAAACTAAAGAAGAGTCATTTTTTCAACCCCTGTTGCCACATTAACTCCAATCTAATTGCCATCTTGTTGGAGAGCTTTTATGGATCTACCTAAAGCTTCAACCATTATGATAAATAGAAAAGGTGATAATGGATCACCTTGTCTGATACCCCTTGTCGAAGAGAAGAAACCATGGGATGAGCCATTAACCAGAATAGAGAATTTGGGGGAAGAGAGACAACTCATGACCCAAGTGAGCCATTCCTTGCAGAAGCCAAATCTATTGAGAACATCAAATAAGAAGTCCATGTCCCATGTCATAAGCTTTCAGAATGTCCAGTTTTAAAATCATACAGGAGTCCTTGGTCTTCCTGGCTGTGTGAAGTGTTTCATGAGCAACGATGATACCTTCCACAATGGATCTTCTAGGGGCAAACCCGATTTGTTCATCTAATATGATGTGCTTAAGGAGGGGCTTCAATCAGTTAGCTATGATCTTTGTTACAATATTATATACTATATTCCATAGAGCAATGGGCCAAAAGTCACTCATCTATTGTGGATTTTTCTTCTTCAGAATTAGAGTAAAAAATGTGTGATTGATGGCCCCTAACATAGTCATCTTCTTTCTTGATTCTTCTACTACAAGGTGTAAATCTTGAACAATGATATCCCAAAAATGATGAAAGAAAGTGGCACGGAAGCCATTCGGGCTAGGAGTCTTATCCGGTTTCAACTGGAGGGTGATATTCCTTACTTCATCAATTGACATGGGAGTACATAGAGTTGTGTTTTGATTAGTAGAAATGACAGATGGGATTGAGTTCAAAATTCTAGCTCTTGCTTCATGGTCGACCTGATGGTCACCATTCAGAAAAGAGTCAAAGAATCTTATAGCTTCCTGCGCAATATCCTTGTAATTCCTAATAGTGACTCCATCCAGTCTCATAATCTCTGATATTCTATTTCTCTTTCGATTGGCAATGGCCCACCAGTGGAAGAATTTGGTGTTTTTATCACCTTCCTTTAACAATAACTCCCTTGATTTTTGGTGCCAGTGGATTTCCTCACATCAAAGGATTTCATTTAGATTAGATTTGAGAGAATTTACTTTGATAAATAGATCCTTAGTCATTCTTGAAGATGTAACAGAGTTGGTTAAGTCTTCCAATTCAGCCTTAATTCTTAATTTCTCCATATGAATATTCTTGAAATGGTTCTTATTCCATTCTTTGATCTTGACCTTAATATACTTGAGCTTTTTATTGAGAATGATAAGTCTTGAATGATTCCCAAAAACCGGTTCATTCCACCAAGCCGCTATAAGATCATATAGTTTAGGCACTCTAAGCCACATTTTCTCAAACCAGAATGGTGTGCCTCCCTCCACTTGAGCCAAGGCAACCTCCAGATAGATCGGGTAGTGATCTAATCTGGTGAGTGAGAGAATCGATGAGTCTAAGGCTATATTTTGACCTAACCACTAACCAGAAACAAGGAACCGATCAAGCCGTTCAACAATATTAGTAAAGCCCAATCTCCAGTTCGTCCATGTGAAAATTCCATTTTTCAAAATAATGTCTAAGAGGTGATTCTTCGCAACAAAATCCAAGAAGTCCTTTTGGGATGTACCAGTAGCCTGAATACCCACACTTTTCTCAATGCCAGGAAGGATCAAATTGAAATCCCCAACTACCACATAACTACCATCGGTAATACTGTTTAGCTTGATGGATAGGAGATCCCAGAGAGCTCGTTTATCACTAGCAGAAGAAGGTATGTACACATTGAAGAGATTGAAGTTCTCATTTCATCCAAGAATAGTGATCGAGCAATGTTGCCAATACTTATCTTCCCCCACAAGTGAGATCTTAACATTCATGGGGTTCTAAATGATTCCCAATCCATCGGAGGCTCCATCCGATTGCCTAAAAAGCCCACTCCACTATTTCCAAACTCTCATTTTAGCATCAATCTTAGTCTTGCTACATTTAGTTTCCTGTAGTAGCTAAATATCTCCTTTGGTGTCATCAATCTAGCACTTAATCATGCACCATTTGTCAGGGGCATTGATGCCCCTGACGTTCCAAGATAGGAGTCTCATGGCTCCTGGGGAAGGGTATTTCCCTTCCCTAGATTAAGCTTGGTTTGACCACTGGTAGCACCAACTACTGCTAGCATGACTTTTTTGGACTTGCGCCCCCGCACACTTTTGGGCTTAAAATTTGGTTTATCAATAGTCGAATCTGATTTTCCAAAACCTTTTTAAGTACTCTCCAATATAAACTCTGAGTCAAGTTCAAATTCCTCCTCCTCCTCCGAGGATGAGGTTTCAATTTCACCATCTTCTAGTTCAATACCTATCGAGGAACAAAACTGCCCTCCCATCACCCCTAT
This sequence comes from Cryptomeria japonica, assembly GCF_030272615.1. Taxonomy (NCBI): domain Eukaryota; kingdom Viridiplantae; phylum Streptophyta; class Pinopsida; order Cupressales; family Cupressaceae; genus Cryptomeria; species Cryptomeria japonica. Next base: position 749,101,655 of record NC_081408.1, read on the forward strand.
AGTGTCATTCCCCAAACCCTGAGAATGTAGTTTGCCATCTTCAATTGCCAGTTGATTCCTAGGCACAAAAGGGGAGGGTGGAAGTGAGTCCGCTATCTTGGATTTAATGTCTGCCTATAGGGATTTGGTCTTCTCCAAAAATGTGAGAAGATCTTGTTGGCTCTCACTTTGACTAGAAGAGAGGGGAACTATGATCAAAGGGGTTGACTCTGATAGTGTAACATTATCCTTATCAAGAACATCATTGCAAAAGGTATCCCTGGTGTCAATGGTAGTGGGAATTTCTGGTTGTAGTTTTACCTCAATAAGAGATTGCATACATGAATAATTTCATTGTATCATTGTCGAGACATGACAACTAATACCTGTATGATCCAAAGAGAAGCATTTAGGACAAATATGCAGCTGATATTTTCTATCAATCTTTTGAATCCAGATCTTCCCTGCCCAGTAATTCTGACTTCGTCAAGGATCTTGTTGATTTGATCTATGCTAATACAAATTTTGAGAAAGCTTTCCCATAGTTTATCCTCCAAGATGTCATCTATCGATACAAAGGTGCCAAGATTTTTGCATATATCCTTAATGACATCAATGTGCCAATAATCTGAGGGACAATTATACAGTCTTATCCATACCTTGTTGTCTAGAAAGACATATGTTTGAGGATTGAAATTAGGCTGCCAATCAATGATATGAACTTTAATGCCATCTAAGATGTATGGACCTTTATTTTTAGCTTTCCATTTCTCCTCATTGCTCATAAATTCAATCATATAAAAATCATTCAGGAGAATATTAATGTTAATATCCCTTCCCCACTATGCTCTACACTAGGATTCAAAGTTGTCCTTAACCCGCTTTCCACCCCCCCACTTTATAAAAAGGCAAGATTCAAGCAAATTTGACTTAGCAGAATTAATTTTATTCTCATCCAAAAAGATAGTGGGTCTTGAGGTTTTTCTTACCAGTTTATGAAAATGGGGTCGCTGAGAGAGAGAGAGCTTGTTCCAGAACCTGGCTTGGTCCACCCTTGATTTATCTTGCCTGAAGCACCCATTCCACTTTTGGAAATTACCATGATCAGATAGGGGAGTCAAAAAAGAGATGGTATGAGGAATGCCTCTCTCGAATGGCACATCAGAAGTGTTAGGTTTAGGCAGTGTATACTAGTTTTGGGGGACCTCAGATGCGGGATGCTTAGCCTTGTGGAACCATCCTTTGTTATTCCAAATTAAACCATTCACCTTCCACTTGTGCAAATCAATAGGGCACTAGTTACCACTTGAATAGGGGTTTCCATAGTTTAACCATGGACTGGAGTAATTGGAACCTAGGAACCTATTTGTTTTCCTAGCATTGACCGGTTGCTAGACAACATGCAATCTACTTGTCTTAATAGGAAAGACAATGTCTGCTTCATCACTCCAAGATCCAACCTTTGTAGCTTGGGAACTAGAATACAGCACATCGGTAACCCTGCTCTTCTCGCTGGCCCCGCTCCTGCTGCCATCCAATGCTACCATTTCGCTCCCCAGTACTTGTTTTATAAATTATATTTATTTACTTGCAAGGATCAATTTAATTAACTATAAATTTAATTAAAAAGGGAGAAAGGGGAATTAATTAAATAAAGTGATTTATTTAATTAAAGACTAGAAAAGGCTTAGGTGAACTTGATTAAATAAATTGAGTAATTTATTTAATTAAATTGATGAATGGGGAGAATTTAATTAAATAGAGGAATGGGGTTAAAATGAATATTAAATATTCATTTAGAAAAGTGGTCATTTTTATACGTCTGCACTATCTATCTTGGTTCATTGATAATAGGTACCTTCAACAATGATTGATCTATAGAACACAAGATGCCACTGAAATTTTTAAAAGAGTACCAATTAACATATCAAAGACCAAAAATACATTCAGGTGAGATAAGGAAGGAGAACATTATGCAAGCGCACAAAAGGATACATCACATAACACCGTATATACGAGGAAAAATGAATATGGGAAAAACCTTAGTGAGAAATGTTGTTGAAGTCTACTTCTCTAATCCAGCCTCACAATAAATAGTGATTACAAAGTTTAGTGCACCAACCCAAGGAGTACAAACCCCTGATTAAGGGCACCAACCCCTGTACCGAGCACCAACTCAGTGATTACAATGATTATAAGTAATACAATAGTAATAGCCATGTTACAAATATTTTTTGTAACTCTCACAAATATCTCTTCACTGGTTTACCTCTTCTCTGTTCTCTACTGGTTCTCTGATCACTCAAACCCACTACTACTTGTCACCACCAATACTCTTCACTCTATTGGTTCTGTTTACTCTATTGAATCTATTCATTATGTCGGTTCTGATTCCTCTTCTTCTCAATCTCTGCCTCACCTAACCTCCCCTGATTCTCACTTTGCATTGCTTCACTATATTTCCTCCTTACCAGTTGAAACACTACCGGTTCACTTGACTGCTACAATCTTTAGAAACTTTGTAGTTACTTTGGCCTCACTAGTTTAACCCTTTGTTAAACTCTCTTACTGGTTTACCTTCCAATCACTCACTCACTTCAATGTTCTTCATTGAATTCTTTGATTGATTGAATCTCTAATGCATTCACACTCTCTGCTTCAACCTCCTTCCTCTAGTAGCATCCATTAACTTAGATCTTTGGTCTGCCTATTTATCTCTACACGTTCCCACCAAAACATCACTTCAAATTTGGCATGATAGGGTTTCTCCACCGACCATGAGGTGCATCATGTCCAATCAGATCTTATTGCAAGGATGAACATCATGCAACAAATCATGCAACTCCACCATATTTTATTCTTCCAATGCACATCAACTATCTTTAGTAACCTACATAAAATTTGTTGGCATATCTTTTCGTCAATCACCATGAATTCTCTCATTGTAACTTTAACCAACTCTGATCAACACCTAGACATCTAACATTGATCAATTCATGCCATAAATCTCTATCATTGGATCTACATCGAGATTTAAACCTCTATCCTTGACCTGTGATTTTTGCAGTCGACATTAATGTCAACCCACTCACCAACTACCTCGTCAGAACACTCTTCACCGACTATTGCTTTTATGAAACCTAGAGTCCATGTATCCCCTTTGTCGGCATCCACCTTAGCTTAGTCACTTGTGTTGGTTTAGACTTAGTCACCAACCACAACACACAATCGGTGCATACTTTATACTATTGGTCTTCTTGTCTTATTGGTGATGCACTAATCGGTTAACCTTTGAACCATGCAATCACCTATTTTTTGGAGGGATACATTATCCTGATCACCAAACTTGTCAATCCACTACATTATCATCTCCATCTGATGGGAGCCTTTCACTTCTATACTCATTTCTCTCTTACTGATTGACATTGACATTTCAACAATCTCTAATGCACACCTCCTATCATATCGGTTGCAAGATAATCTCAGACATAAATCATCAACATAAATCTGTGTTGATATCAACAACCCAGAGTGAATCTATGTCCACAAATGCCAACACTTACCTTCTTCTTCATTTGATTCGTTATCTTCTTAACTAGTTTGTCAAAGTGACAAACTCATTACTCCTCACTCTTCCTCTTCTTGTCCTGGTAGCTCATCATACTTTCCCTTTCTGATCTGGTGCACATCTCTAGTTTCACATGCTGGAGGCTTTTGATGTTTCACTTTGGTCATTCGGTATATGTCTTCAACCACCTACCTTTAACTTCTCTAATTGTCTTATCCTAGAGGGTTATAATGCATTCTATGCATGTTAGGAGATAAGCAAAGTATTACCACTTACTAGTGGAAGTAGATGGACCAATGCACTAAACATGCTAATCACTCAGTGAGAGTGGACCTTGTCACCTACTGACCAATGACTGGTGGGAACTAGTTGTCATTACATTGTGCTTTGTTTGCTTCCTACATTGCACTAATATGATTTCCTATTAGAGAAGAAACAACTTCAACCTGACATATGATCTGGTTGGACACACTCTTTGTCAGTCTTCTATTTATCCCGTGACACCATCTTTATCTGCTGGGAGTCCTATTGTTTCACATCTTACATACTGGTTGCATTGCATATTCTTCATAAGTTCAGCCTTACTTACATACCAGTCCCATGCTTACTAGTTGGCATCGACACACTGCTAACATATCACGCACCAGTTGACATTGCCATAATGCCAATTTTCTCCAATGTCTACTTACCGGTTAACACCAACTTATGTCTCCAATACTAACTTGTGTACCAGTGACTCCAATGACCATAATGTGAGTTGACATCTTCTTCTTACTGGTGACAAGCTATATCGGTTGACATAAATGACAACACAATGCCAACATGATCTAGTGGGATATTGTTTCCCATCATCATCTTTCACCAATTCTGACAATTTGCATTTTGGTTTTTTGCATCTTAATAGATAATAGTTGACACCTTCTATATTGTCAGGATCCGAAACCACGGTAAACATATCACCTATAGGCCACAAATTACAAAAAATTAAAACATAAAGTGGATGCTACAATTTCTAAAGAATTCAAATTTAATTTATATTTAAATAAAGTACATGAAAATAAAAAAAGGATATTTAAATAAAATGCAAGTGTACCTCCCACAACTAAATTAGAAACACCTTCATAATCAACTGAATATAGAGGATCATGAATATCTACAATGTCACTATCTTCATAAGGAGGCATTGCGACTAATTATTTAATCTCCCATTGTGAAACATATCCATCTCTAATATTCTAAAATTGTTAAATATATGTGTTGTTTTCAATACAATCTATACAAAAACATGATTTTTCTCTTATCTGAATCACTAGAGGTTTGCTAAGTCTTGTAGTCATCACTTGATGCAAACTTATAATACCATTAATTGTTTGACAATTATAAAGATTGGATTGATCAATATCTTTAACTTCCCAAAATAACATTTGTTGTATGTGGTGTCACGAGAACCAAAATGACTTTTGCACCATTCTACTATCTCTCATAAATTTTGTATGTTGTTACTTGCAGAATAATTCATTTTAGCAATTTAACTCCGACCCATAAGATACATACTTGTAAATAGATATTTTTTTAATGTACACATATATACATTGAACATGTACCTACAAATTCATGTTGGCAAAGTGCATTCTTCACACATTCTCCTGCTCCATCATGCTCTCCTTTTCCATGTCCACTCTCAAAAAAGTTTCACAAAAACTTTACACCATGTTTAGCACGTTGTTGTGAAAACCAATTGAAATCTTTTGCAAATTTCAATTGTCCCATGAAGTTACAATTAAATCCAATATATTAGTTTAAAAAACTTAATTATACTAATTAATTAAAATACTACAGGAAATTGAAATCAATTTGTATGCTTACCAACACATCCATCAGATTAGATCCAATGTTGTGAAGTATTTATCATATGATGTATGATATTTTTAAAAAATCTCAAAGCAAAGTGCAACATAACTCCTATCACGACCAGTATCATCACTGATAAAAAAATAAACTTCCTTAATGATAATGCATTCATCTTCACCACTTTCTACACCGTCCACATGAAACTATGCATGTCTATACAAAACATGTACAAAGATTGTAACCTAGTCATATTGATAGTATGGACTGTAAATCTTTGTGTGAGGACTAAATGTATAGTTCTCAAAGAAGTCTACAATTGAGAGAATACAAACCTAGAGGAAAGCAATTTTTTGAGTCACCAAACTATTTAGCTTGCCATCTTGCACCATGAAAATGTTGGATATGTGGATATACCATACTTTTAAATCTAGACATAAACTCATTGTAAGGCAATTCACTCTCTTTTATCATAATGTCTTTGGATTCAACTCTTGACTTTGTTTGATATTTCTCATATTCAAATCTCTTCCACAAAACTTGCACTAAAAGATCAACATTCTCAATTTTTAAAAAATTCTTCAAATATCCATAGCCAGCACATGTATTTCTTATAAATTGTATATTGAACTCATCTGAATCTTGTAATATTTCACATAAGATAGACTTCACAAATTGTGTTGTACTTGTAGGGGTGACTATATTTGGATTAGTTTTTTCCACTGCCTTTTTATAGGGCTGGAGGTGTAGATGAAATTCAAAATGATTTTGACAACAACAAGTTTCACATACCTTATTGATATGTACAAAACATGGTCATAATTCCTCAAAAATACTTTGACAAATCTTGACATCTAGAAATTCTTGCTTGAATGCTTTGAACAGTTTACTTTGTTTTGTTTCTATAAACTATTTTGGATGTGAAATTTATGTATCATCTTCATTCATCATTTGTATAATGTCTCTTCTATTGGAAGAAACACGAGAGTGAGTGTTCTAGTATTCAATAAACTGTATTTTCACATCTTTAGAAATTCTCTTTTCATGGAAGCCTGTAAATATTGACCCAATTCTTTTCCCAATATATGTTTGGACAATTCTTCTAGAGACTTTCAGTAATTGGGCAATTTCTCAAGTTTGTCTTCTATTTGATAATTTCTTACTACAAATCATAGTCATAAATGATCTCCTGGCAACACCTAAATCAATGACTCGACTCATGCTCTCAATACATTTTAGAGCTTTTTAAGAAAAAATTAACCTCTATTTGATTTACTGATCTGTCTGATGATTTCTTCTTTTTATCAACACCTAACAACTCTAAAAAGGGAGTCATTTCTTTTCTCTTAAATAACTTTGCAAACAATTGTGTTCTTTCAATTAGAGATTTATCTTGAAAATATTCATCCTATATTTTTTTGTAGTGTAATTTTAATGTGTTTTCTAGTATTGTTGGTAAATAGATTTGTCACTTAAAAATCTTAACTATGTTCCCAATGGAGGAGTGACAAAAAGTTACCAACAGTTGGAGAGATTGTTCTGTGGAGCACGATCTTCCTCTACATTTGAGAGGGACAACTCCCTCATATAATAGGGGTATTTGTATTTTTAAGAATAATTAACCTTGCAAATGTAAACAGAGTTTAACTACAAATGGATTTAGAGGGAACCTTCACAAAAAAACATACGATTTCCACTTGGATTCCATTGACTTTTAAACTTGTCACTATCAACTCTAGACTATGCATGAGGAGAGAGTGATACAAAACATTTAATTTTCATAATGTTTGTATATTTTCGAGATACTAAAGAAACCTATAACGTTATATGACCATTGTCCTCATGAAACTGGGAAAGTAATTTGCAGGCTTGCTATTGCAATATCATATGATAATCACATAACATCAAGCAAATGAACACTTAAAAATCCTTGTATTCAAAAATGATGAAATAATACCATCCAAACATTTTTAGCAGTCCCAAAATCATAAAGTTCAAAAAGTCCTTCTTTCATCTACGTTTCTAGCATTTATAGTCTCTCAAAATAACTACCTCATAACTAACTTGATTCTGAGTTAGTAACTAACTCATTTCTGTGCAAATTACAATAAGTTAATAACTAGCACATTTATGCACAAAAATAGTCAACCTATTAACCTTGACTTTATGCTATGGAAAATCAGCAATAAACTAAAGACTAACCAAGTATCACATAAAAAAATAAAATATACAAAGATGTGAACATGGTGTTGCTTTTTGATATCCCAAAAATCATGCTAACTGATTATTTTCTTCTGTTGAATTGGTGTTTTAGCCTAGAATGACTTGTATGCTTTGAGCGAGTCCACCATGAGCCTGTACCTAGGAATGATCACATTATCCATTTTTAGTTTGGCAGTTGCTTGGTTAACTTGAATATTGACCAAATCTCGAAAATATGAAGACATATCACAAGCCTCTAAGGCAACTAAAACAACTCTAAGTCTCTTCATCTTATTTGCATCTAACACCTGTACATTTGTTAACTCAGAATTAATTCTGTCATGAAACTTGATTAAGAGCAGTTGCTTGTCCATTTTCTGAAATTGCTCTTTTACCGATACATCACCAATGATAATCATTGTATCTTCTTTTATCCTCATCTTTGTTTGTTCACAAGCTATCAAGAGTTTTTGATATTCATCCAAGCATTGCTTGATATTTTCCATTTTCCAACTTATACTTTTGCACCATATATGGGACTAATTTTCTTCTTTATGAGAGAAGACCTTCTCAATAATGAGTAAATTCATGTCTATTTTTGCCATCATTTGGAATTCTTGTAAAGTATCTTTCCAAGACATCTCTTTCTCTTTGGCATTCTTCAATTCTGTTGCAATTTCTTGTTCCTGTGCATCCAACCTAATGTGAATATATTTGGCCTTCTAAGTAAAATCTTGTTCTTCAGACTTCATTTGATTAATCCAGTCTTCTAGAATCCTACTCTATTTCCTGAATTTCTGTATATCTTCCATCACCTTTTCCTCAATAATCCCTCTTGTGTGTGCCAATGTAGAAGCTGAGGCCGACTCCAATTGTGTATCTGAAGAATCCACAATTGATTTGATGTAGGATGAAAGAACTTGAATTTGTAGCTTAAGTTGATCCTTAGTTTCCTTATCTTTATTTGCTTTATCGATAAGGATAGAGGCTGAAATCTAAAAATTATGAACAACTCCCTCATGTGTTGTAGGACCTAGATCCAACTGTGTCATACTAAAATCAGCCTCATTAGCTTCATTTATATCTTTTTCAACAATGGGCTGAGCTATTTCAACACATAAGTTTCCTGAGGATGGATTAATCCCCAATCTAGATGCAACTTTGGTTTTCTTGGATTTAGCTATCTTGTGAAGTACATTTGCAACTGCATCAAAACTAGGTGTTAACAGCTGAACATTTTTCTTTTTATTCTACAAACTCTATTGTAACTAGAATGATGAGGATGATGGTAATGATTCTTGATTGTTCACATATTCAGAGGTTAAAGATGCTAAATTATTTGGGAAGGGCGGGGGATTGAATTTCAGCTTGAGCATTGTTTATTTCAACTTCCTAATGAATAGCAAAATCATTTTGTTGGGGTGAAGAAATAATCATAGTTGGTGAGATAGAAGGAAATTGTAGACTTTCAATATTGGGAGGATGTTGGGGTGAAGGAATTTCTAATTCATCTGCAAGCTCTTGGACAAGATTCACCATTTTTCCCTTTGTCTTTGATCTCTTCTTCTTAATGATAGAGCTGACTTCACATGCCTTGGCAAGATCCTTCCCTTTTTCTGGATCTTCTCCATCATTGCCTCCTTTGGAAACATTTTGGTGGGAACCCATCCCTAGATTAGATCTTTGTGAATTAGTTGGAATGGAAGAACTTCCCTGTGCCCCATTTCTATCATTTGAGTAATTAGCTTTATTTCAAGGTCTGGTTGCTATAGACTCAATCCTCTTGCCTTTAACCCATTCGAGAGTCCTTTGAACCATATAAGCTGATCTTTCTTAGATACTCCTTATTTCTGTAATTGACCAATTGATGGGTGGAAGAGGAAGGAGTTGAATCCTTTCAAAGTAAAAACCATCGATCAAATCAAATTCATCATCTTCAATGCCATTTACATTTATTTCAATTCTATAATCAATTATCTACTTGATAGAAAATCTCATCCAGTCTCTTTTCCACACTTCAAAATCATCTTCACAGTCTTGCCAAAAATCTTCCATATTAGGAAAGTGTTCAAATCTGGCACCGAGCTCTAACTCTCATGTAGCATATCCTTTGCTATCAAAGGGAAATCTCATCTCATAAGGATAGAGGTGAATCTTTGCTATAGACCTCTCGATACTTTGAGCATCTGAATGGCTCTCACAGCTATAATAACCAAGTCCAATGGGAAATGAAATGATACCCTTTCTTTTATTCTGACAAATTTTGTTGACTTGTGCAATCTATCAGCAAACCTCAATGAGAACCAACTTATCTTCAACAAACATTGGCAACATGAGAGGGCACCCACCATAACCACCTATCTGAATGTATATGAATTTCGGAAACTCTATAAAATAACTACCATATTTCTGAATCAATGTTGTTGCTTCTGAGGATATTCTGAGTCCAATATTTCCCTACAGTTCTCTTACTATCAACATAGTGAAAGCATCATTAATTCTTCTGAAATGATGATAACTTTCCTCCAACTACAACTGTGGATGATAATTGTAAATTTGGGTCATATCATCATAAATGCCTTCAACATTTAATTCTAGCCATTTCTTCATCCCAGCAATAGCATAGAAGAGGTACAATGTCATGTAGAAGTTATGATTGTCCTTTAGTTTGAGTAATTCATCGCAAAGATTATCAGTGATAATCTCAGCCTAATTAATGAATTGTATGCCCTCACATATGATATTAATGAATAAGAACATCCATCCTTCCAATTCATTTAAGTCTTCATTTCCTATGACCCAATTCAAGAAAATAACCATATTAGCGATATCTTCCATCAGCGAAGACCAATGAATTATTTTAGGAAGCTGTGTTTTTCCTTTCCTTGGTTTTGCTAACCACTTTCTAGCTATGTTATTCAAGCACTGGGTTTCATTATTGATAAAATAACTTTTGTCATATTCCTTGTTTATCTCCATGAACTGAACTCTGAAAGGTAACCTAAAAGTTATAGCAATGGAAACTGGATCAAGTTTGGCAACCACGTTACCTTTTGCTGTCCTAATTTCTTTTGTCTCTAGATTAAATGCTTTCATGCATTCCAAAACTAACTCTAGACATTGCATCGATGTGGGATATCCTGCTGCATGAGCTAGTCCACTGTCTAATAATCTCTGAGTTGTCAAAGTCTTATCCTCCCTTTCCATTGTTTTCCAGAAGTCTACAAGACTTGCATTTCCCAACTTGGTATCTCCAATATCTAAATGTGAACATTTAAGAATGGGAGCATAATCGGGGCTATGGAGTTTATATTTCATTATGCCAAAATAAAAATGATGCCCTCATAGTCCTATTTTAATGAACATCCACAACTTTACCAAAATGATTTACACTCTATTCTTTGTCCTAAATGATATTCAAATCTTCTGAAACAACTGCAATCATGACACTAGGATAAATAATTCCATTCTTATACTCTAATGAATGTCTATAACCTTGATTCAAAATTCTCTGCAATCACATATATGAGTATTCATGACATCCTTCCTCTGAACTCTATGGATTATACACTAACCCAAACTATGCATTTCATTCTGCATTCATGAGTACTAGAATGGCTGCAATTATAACCATGCTTTAACAAATCGCCATTCACTAGTTGGGAAATTCGGGTTTACACTTGCCACTACATCTTATTGGAGCATTATGTCATATAGTTTATTTGTCTTGTGTGAACTTCCATGATTTGCAACATCATCTACCAGAGCAGTTGTAACTACAATGCCTTACACAATTATTTTATTTTCTACATTTTGTTGATTGCTCATAGCTTTACTTGAACCGTGATTTGACTTCCTTGTTGATTTGTGGCAAAATGACCACCAATGATTTGTTAAAATTGTGGTTGGTTGCTCTAGTCACCACTACCACTTAACAGTATTTCATTAAACCTTTTTTTTCCACCTGCATGCAACAGCCAGCCATGTTGTGTGCATATCTTTCCCTCCTGGTTCGAAGCTTCTACTTTATCATTGGTAGGGAGGATGCTGGATATCTAGGAAAGTATCTTCAATGTATGCCATGGGACCATGTTACCTTGAGGGATTTTGTCAAATAGTTAACATGTGTGCCATGCGTGGTATACTTTGAGGAATTTTGTAAAATAGTTAACATGCATTGTCTATGTCATGAGATCACGTTTCTTTGAGGGATTATGATAAACAATTTTCATGTGCTATTTATACTCCCATGCTGCCTTCCAAATCTGCCAAATAATTTGGTCAAATAGTCCACATGCGTTGTTAATGTTCCATATTTGCAATGTTCAAGTGCATTGTTGTGCAATTAAATTCTGCTTGCCTGAAGATCAATATACTACTGGTAGTTGTGAAAACATTTTCAATAACTCCATTGTGTGCATGAACTATAATTTTGACAGCCATAAGATGGCATCTCTGTGAGGCACTATGTCAAATGGTTTGTAGCTTGTCTATGCCTTCCATATTTTGCACACATATTTACATTTCATGGCATGTGAATACTGCCTTAATCTGCAACTATGCCTTCGAGTGTAACAACAACTTCAACATTTGACATACTCCTTCACTTCTTCAATTCATTTTCAATGCTCATAACCTTGTTTGTAGTCTTCCTTTACTTTTCTCTTTTTTTTTAATTCTTTCTTTGATAAAATCTATAAGAGATTAAGAATGCTAAAAAACTGAGCATTTCTAACCTTCTTGATAAAGTGGGGCCCGCAAGGTTAAGAAATGAGGTTAGAAATGCTCAATTTCTTAGCATTCCTAACCTTTTTGTGATAGGTTAGAAATATGGGTTAGAAATGCTCAAAAAGTGAGCATTTCTAACCTTCTTGACAAAAGGTTAAGAAATGAGGTTAAGAATGCTTAATTTTTTAGCATTTCTAACCTTCTGGTTCAACAAGCTATCCTTTACACATTGGAAACCATTTTTCACTAAGAATGAATCAAGGAAGAATGCCACTGATGACTGAAGATGATTTTCTTATCGCAAATGACCAAACATAATGAAATCATTTTAATTATTAAATTATCTGTGTAGGAGAAAAAAAGTGACACTAAGCAAACATGCCCTAATCTCACTTTCAATCACACACTTATGGAATACGAAAGAGCCTAGAGGTATCACACAATTGGCTACTTCTTTTTGTGGAAGAGAGAGCCACGGGCTACCTATTAGGATTTCTATTCCTTTGTTGTAATTGAAAGATAAAGTGATGCAAGTTTAATTCCTAACCCCAAAGTGCAAGTATGAACTAGTAACAAGATTGTAGAATTGAACTTAAACAATGGAAAGCTGTAAACATAAGGACAAGGCAAGAATGAAAATGTGTACCTAGAGTTAAAATCTATCTAAAAATGTTTAGGATGGGGGCACGAGCGCCACTGTCCTGATTCTTCCCCTGAAACTGCTCCAAAAATTGTTGTTTTGCAACCTGAAAAATTGTCAAAAATGCTGAAAATTGCTGTTTGACAGAAGGACCAGGGTGCCCAGTGCCCCTGTCCTAGGGACCAGGGTGCCCAGTGCCCCTATCCTGGCAGGACCAGGGCACCCCACACCCCTATCCTGGTCTTTTTCTCTGCAACTTGGTGTGGAGTGTTGTCTCGGCCTACTTTTCTTGGATCTGCAACTTGCGGCATCGTCCGAATCCTGAAACTTGCACTTATATCTAAAAAGGGTATGGTGGGTGGCTATATAGGGTTTTGCCTTAGTCAAACCCCTGCTTCAGTGATTTCCACCTCCACAAATAGCCAAGTTGTATTGTAAAAGTATTGTGTGTGCAGACCTTGTGTGTGTGCAAGATCCTAAAATGTAAATAAGCAAACTAGAGCAACCTAGAAAGTAAACCCTAATTGCTTGTAAATGATAATGTAAATGCTCCAAATCAAGATGAAAAGTGATCTAAAGCATGAATACAAATGATATGTTGAAGCTTATGCAAAGACATGAAAACAACATGAAATCATACCCAACCCCAAGGGAGGGGTACAAGCCAATCTTCAGTCGGTAATCTCCTATTGCTCTTCAATGTCTTCCAAGCCCTAAATGGATGAATGAAATTGATAAATGCTTGATAGATGGATGTTGAATGTTGTTGAAGTCTTCAAAGATCTGCTCTTTCACTGCATATGAGGTTCCTGAAAACAAAATTCGGATCCCTTCAAATGAAGAAAGAGAGCTCTTATGTATGAAACCCTAGGTCGTAATTTCATCTTTTAGCCAACCTAGAGATTGAATCTCCCACCAATTTCTTTGGGTTAAGCTTTATTTTATGATTGGATCGTGCTCCTAAAATTTCAGAAAAAATGTCCGAGACCATGTGCACTCCGGGCGCCATGGTCCTCTCCGGGTGCCATGGTCCCGACAACTGTTCACCAAATTCTCAGGGCCATCGGATATGATGATTTTAGGGAGAATCCTAAAGTTATAGGTGATTTTGAGATGTTTTGACCCCCAAAATCAAGCCCCCAAGTTTGAAATAGGACCTAATTAGGATTTTTGATTAAATGATGTATTGGAAGAATAAAATGAAAGGGGCACACTTCAACAAAAGAGCCCAACTTTATGATGTGGAAGATGATGAAATAGAACCTTAGACCTAATTAATTTAATTAATTAAGTGCTAAAGGGGAAATGCAATGCAAAATGCAAAATGCGCCAAGGCGGGTGCTAAACTAGGTGTGAAATTGTACCACCCTAGCAAGTGCGTACAATTTATGATGCTACATTTAGCCCCCACTTTAGCGGTCATATGAACACTACGTGCATATGCAAGCTAAAATACAGAAAAGTAAACATTATTTGAAAAAGGATATATCCATAAGTTGTCGGATGAAGCCCCCAGTGGTATCTGTAGTACTCAGTTAATAACCACAACCTACAAAACCACATGTTAGATCACAAAATCACCTAATTCTTACTAAGGAAGGTGATGAAAATTTGAGGGTAGCTATATGCCCCCTCCTATTTCGTCTTGTTAATTTTAGTGAGTTGAAACAGGGTATCATGTTTACCACTTCAAATTGTTAAAGAATATTGATGACAAATGCTCACAAGAAGATTTGATATGAGATCAAAAACTAATGGAGAATCATTTGGTAAGAAAGAGGACTAAATCTCAATTCCAACACAACAAAGAGTGTGAGGATTTGAGAGTTCTCTAACACAAGATGAAGGATGTAAATGGAAACAAAATGCAAAGAGAAGAAAAGAAAGGAAAAAAGCATGAATACACACATTGGTGATCCATGAGAAGAATAGTGAGAGAGAAAACATGGACTTCTCGCCCCTAGATCTTTTCTAGGTGATCCATGGGAAAAAGGACATGGAAAACTAGCCCCTAGAGTCTGTCTAGGTGATCCATGGGAAAAAGGACATGGAAAACTAGCCCCTAGAGTTTGTCTAGGTGATCCATGTAAGGGAGGAGAGTGAGAAAGTCTAGCCTTATGCCGCTAGTTCCACTCAACCTTGTGCATGTGTGTGTAAGGGAGGTTAGAAGCACCTCATAGGAGTCTATGCCCAAGTATGCTACAACCTATATATGTATAGTACAAAAGCGTGACATCTCGCTCTAAGAGTCTATGCTCTGGTTTCGAGAATAATCACCTTGCATAAAAGACAAATGGAGACATCTCGTTCTAAGAGTCTATGCTCTGGTTCCGAGAATGACCCATTGCTCAGAAAGTGTAATGTTTATGTCATAAGCAAAGTAGAACAAGGATACCTTCCTTCATCACAAAAGAAGATACCCCAAAAATGCAACAATGTCATAGATCCAAGCAAGAGAGTTTTGCACTCTTTAAGCAAGGATAAGATAGTTGAAAAGGGATATCTTGTAGTATGTGTAAAGGAGATCCTTTAGAGGAGAAGAGATCTTTGTACAAAAGACACCTATCCCTGAGAGGAATTGTCTTAGACAAATATAACATCTTCTAGAATAAGACAAAGAAGAGAATAAGAATGCAATACTTCCTTCTTTTGCAAGGTGAAAGTGATTCTTAATGAAGGATGATGCTCTTTTTAACCCAATTGGGAGAGTGAATTCATTATGGATGTATTTTACCAAGTGCAAAAGAGGTTGTAGTCAAGGACTTACACCTCTTGTAAGAGAGAATCCTTAAACAAACAACAACAAATGCATACAAGGAATAACATCAAGTAATAAAGTTCACACCATCCACGAAATAGGAAAAAAGTGGATCCTTAGATAAAAACAAGGAAAGATCATTGCCTCCCAAGGATAAGGACAATGAGAAGGACTTACACAATCTTCTAGGGAGAGATTTAGACATAAGCAAAATGTACTACGTACTCACATGAGTTCATGCAAGCAAGACATTAGTGTATGTAAAATGCTCCTCACAAGAAGTAGGTAGGATAAGAAAGAGAATATCTTCTCCCATATCTAGGAAAAGAGGATTCTAAAGACAAGATGATCAATATTTCCACACTATTACCCCAAAGGGAAATTTTAACCATAAAAAAAAAGAAGAGATGTATGAAATCACTCTTGTCCCCATAGGAACAAGAGATAACATAGAAAAATTAGGCTATTATGTTGCTTCAAAAATATGATTGCACTTGAAATTGTACCATCATGAATGAAAATGAGCCCCCAGTAAATGAGCTACCAATGTCACATAATGATGAGCAACATAACAGCCATTAATGTTATTTAAAGACATGATAGATTGAATGAGGTATTTGAATATGACATGCTAAATGCTCAACTATAAGTGAGATCAAAAACATGTATAAAATTGAAGAAGAAAAGTCACAAGAAATCTTAGAAGAGGGATGAGTGTAATTTATTAGAGCCTTATCCTTGGGGGAAAGGACTTTATGATGAATAGGAGATAAAGATTCATAAGTGGATTTAGAAATTTGAGGGGAGTCATAAAGGGATTTGTTCATCACCAAGATTTCCTTATGAGGGGAATGAGAGTTGATAGAAGTAGAAGATGATTTAGTTGAAGTGAGATCATCATCACTACTAAATATAGCATTCACATTGAGAGATGGTCTTTTAGATGCTTTGGTGGGCTTAGAAAGATTATATCCAATTCCAAATGAATATTCATGCATGTTATGTTCTAAAGGAATTTTAATTCCTTGTTCATTTGTGCCACAACCATTTCCACTATAGCCACTCTTAGCCAAAATATGAAAACCATGACCATAACGATTAGCCATTTCAGAAAGAGAAGGTGGTTTTTCATAAGACCAAGAATCAAATCCTTCAGCATTAGAGGTGTGGGGAGAAGAAGTTTGAGAAGTGGCCACAAAATTATCGCTCATAGGTTCAGGTGAGATTGATTGATTTTTAGTTTCTTCCTTAGATTTTCCCTTCTCAATCTTAGGCACTCTATATTCTCCTATAAAAGTAGGGTTAAAGTCTAAAGATCCCCAATCGTCTTTTGCAAGAACCTTCTTAGGATCAAAAGCCTTTTCATGTGTAGATTCAAGTTGAGAAGAATCTTCTTTAAGAACTTTAGACTCATCCCAAGAATTTTAATTATCAGAGGGTGATGATTCATCCATAGGTATCTTGTTTAAAGAGTCATCACTAGAAGAGGAAGGTTTAGAAGAACTCCCTTTGGAAGTAGATGTTTGCAAACAAGCTTGAAAATTAGTATCACCTATCAAGGTATATGTCTTATTGTTATAAATAAATTTAACTTGTCTATGCAATGTAGAGGGGACAGCTTGCATATTGTGAATCCAAGGTCTCCCTAATAACAAGTTGTATGTTAGATTTCCCGACATAACATGGATAGGAGTAGGCAAAGTAACAGGTCCCACTATGATGGGTAAGGTGATAATACCTAATGAAGACTCAGCCACATTATCAAAGCCTCGAATGGGATGAGAATCAGGCTCAATAAGGGATGTATCCACATTCATCTTATGCAATAGATTAATGCTACACACATTAAGGCCAGAGCCATTATCTACCAGTGTTCGTCTTATAGCAGTGTCATTTATGATAACCACAATCATCAAGGGATCATATTGATGTTGAATTTCACTAGTAGAAAATTCATCTTGAGTAAACACAATTTGAGCTTTAGGATTCATCACAGAGTTAACCAAAGACACTATATTACTAGATGTATTGGGTGGATGAACATTCAAATCTTTCAAGGCATCTTGTAACATTCCATGATGAGCAGAAGAAGTTTGGATCAAATCCCAAAGGGATATCTTAGCAGGGGTAGCTTTAAGTTGTTCTATGAGATCATATTCCTTACCGAGAACTTGTGAAATACATGGAGCTTGCAGAAGAATTGGTTGAGAAGGAGGAAGTGAAGTTGGGCTAACTGGAGGAGGATTAGGTTGCCTATTGTTTCTTGTGTTATAGGTATGAGCAACCGCATGATAACTCTCTCTAGTCAGTTGCTTAGCATACTCATAAGGGCTCTTAGAAGAATAACCTCCTTGCACAGTAATAATAGGTTTCTTAGGAGTGCAAAAAGAATCATTAGCATAACCACCTTGAACCACTAAGATAGGCTTATTTAAAGGTTGAGAATTTTGAGAAGGACAAGCACCTTGGACAATGAAGAGAGGTTTGTTAGGTGTTTCATTCACATGTATCAAATTGATTAAGGATGGTTTAGAGGAATGAAAAAAAGTGTTGGAAGAATTATTGATAGTCTTCTCTTACACTAAAATCTTATCATGGATTAAATCAATTTTAGGAGAGAAAAAAGGGGTAGGGATTGATGTTCTAGTAGAAAGAGTAATACTAGGAAAGGTCATATCATCCTCTATCATCAAAGGATCTACATGGGGAATAAACTCTCTAGGAGAAGGATCAACATTACTCTCTAAAGTCTCATTTTTGAGAGGGAGATCTTTGAAAGAGATGTTAACCATCTTGCTTTGAACTAGGGTATCCTTATGAGTAGAACTAAGTTGAGGAGGGGGAGATGCTTTATTTTTAGAGAGAGAATAATTGAGATTCAAGGAAGGTGAGAAAATATCAAGGGAGTTTTTAATCTTGATTTCATCCCCTTTGGCTAGGGTTCTCTCATGGGGTAGAGAATAATCTACACCTTCTTCTAATGGTTCATCCCAAATAGTGAAGTTGTTGAAAGGAATGTTTGAAGTATTGTCAATTTCGGGAGAGAAGATAACATTGTTTATTAATTTCTCATCCTTAGGAGGGAGAGGATCAATAGATGTGTTAAACTCATCCTCTTTCCTCAAAATATGTTCAATATGATCTTTAGGGGAGAGAGAATTAAGGAAATTGCTTATTATTTCATCTTCTTTCTCTAAGGGATGCTTATGGGTAAGACAAACTTTAGGAGAAGGATAAGCATTTAGCATTAACTCATCATCTCTAGAGGGAATTTTGTTGGAAAAGGAAATGCCATCACTAGGAAATGTAGGGATAATGTCATCTTCTTGCACCAAAGGATCCTCATGAAGGGAGTGTTTTTTAGGAGGAACATGAACATATTTCTCCAAAGATTCATGCTTAGGAAGGAGATCTTTGAAAGAAGTGTTCATAACCTCTTGTTGCACTAACATGCCCCCATTGGAAGGACCAACTTTAGGAGAAAATAATTCAATGTCCATCAATACCTTTTCACTTAGAGAGGCATCATGTAGGGAAGGTGAAGTAACATTAAGAAAGGTGTTTATGATATCATTCTCTTCCTCTAGGATAGCTGAATAGGAAGGGCACATTTTAGGAGACTTGTCAAGATCACTCTTAAAGTCTTCATCCTTAGAACATGGGAGAGTCTCAAAGGGATTGGTAGCAACTCTTTTAGGCACTAAAATGTTGTTATAGATGGGGGGAGGGTCTTTAGGAGAAGGAAAAATTGAAACAAGGGAAGCTAACCCATTATCACATCTATGAAATGAATGCATCATGACAACAATTTTCCTTTTTCAAATGATAACACATGAAAAATAGAAGGAAATATTTAATTTCAACCAATACAAGAACTTAGAATGTAGATTTAGAAAATGAAATTTATGATTCAAATGAGTTCCTAAATCAGATTTGAAATTATTGATTCCAATTAAGCTATCCACAAGTTCAACTTTGAATTGAAAAATTAGGGTTTTAGCAAAAATTTCCTCTAAATTTTTTTTTTGAATCTTGCAAGAAATTAAAAATTGTAAATAGCATCAACACTCAAATTTGAAAACATAAATCAGAATTAGAGAAGATTGGAATTCACGTCGGGTTCACCAAAATGTGTAGGAGAAAAAAAGTGACACTAAGCAAACATGCCCTAATCTCACTTTCAATCACACACTTGTGGAATACGAAAGAGCCTAGAGGTATCACACAATTGGCTACTTATTTTTGTGGAAGAGAGAGCCACAGGCTACCTATTAGGATTTCTATTCCTTTGTTGTAATTGAAAGATAAAGTGATGCAAGTTCAATTCCTAACCCCAAAGTGCAAGTATGAACTAGTAACAAGATTGCAGAATTGAACTTAAACAATGGAAAGCTGTAAACACAAGGACAAGGCAAGAATGCAAATGCATACCCAGAGTTAAAATCTATCTAAAAATGTTTGGGATGGGGGCACAGGTGCCACTGTCCTGATTCTACCCCTGAAACTGCTCTGGAAACTGCTGTTTTGCAACCTGAAAAACTGTCAAAAATGCTGAAAATTGCTGTCTGACAGAAGGACCAGGGTGCCCAGCGCCCCTATCCTAGGGACCAGGGCACCTAGTGCCCCTGTCCTGGTAGAACCAGGGCACCCCGCACCCCTGTCCTAGTCTTTTGCTTTGCAACTTGGTGTGGAGTGCTATCTCAGCCTGCTTTTCCCAGATCTGCAACTTGCAGTGTCGTCCGAATCCCGAAACCTGCACTTATATCTGAAAAGGGTATGGTGGGTGGCTATATAGGGTTTTGCCTTAGTCAAACCCCCGCTTCGGTGATTTCCACCTCCACGAATAGCCAAGTTGTATTGTAAATGTATTGTGTGTGCAGACCTTGTGTGTGTGCAAGATCCTAAAATGTAAATAAGCAAACTAGAGCAACCTAGAAAGTAAACCCTAATTGCTTGTAAATGATAATGTAAATGCTCCAAATCAAGATGCAAAGTGATCTAAAGCATGAATACAAATGATATGTTGAAGCTTATGCAAAGACATGAAAACAACATGAAATCATACCCAACCCCAAGGGAGGGGTACAAGCCAATCTTCAGTCGATAATCTCCTATTGCTCTTCAATGTCTTCCAAGCCCTAAATGGATGAATGAAATTGATAAATGCTTGATAGATGGATGTTGAATGTTGTTGAAGTCTTCAAAGATCTTCTCTTTCACTGCATATGAGGTTCCTAAAAACAAAATTCGAATCCCTTCAAATGAAGAAAGAGAGCTCTTATGTATGAAACCCTAGGTCATAATTTTGTCTTTTGGTCGACCTAGAGATTGAATCTCCCACCAATTTCTTGGGGTTAAGCTTTATTTTATGATTGGATCGCACTCCTAAAATTTTGGGAAAAATGTCCGGGACCATGTGCACTCCGGGCGCCATGGTCCTGACAACTTTTCACCAAATTTTCAGGGCCGTCGGATATGATGATTTTAGGGAGAATCCCGAAGTTACAGGTGATTTCGAGATGTTTTGACCCTCGAAATCAAGCCCCCAAGTTTGAAATAGGACCTAATTAGGGTTTTTTATTAAATGATGTATTGGAAGAATAAAATGAAAGGGGCACACTTCAACGAAAGAGCCCAACTTTATGATGTGGAAGATGATGAAATAGAACCTTAGACCTAATTAATTTAATTAATTAAGTGCTAAAGGGGAAATGCAATGCAAAATGCAAAATGCGCCAAGGCGGGTGCTAAACTAGGTGTGAAATTGTACCACCCTAGCAAGTGCGTACAATTTACGAAGCTACATTATCATTTGAGGAATAATTTAAATATTTTAAATATAACGGTTTGGCTAGAGAAAAATGGCATAACTTTCAAATGGTAGGGAGTTAGGTCTTGAAATTTGACACACGCGTCAAGGGTAGGGAAATAGATCCACACAATTATTTACACCTCATGATGAAGCTTTAAATGAGATATTTTAATCATTTGGGAGAAATAGACACCAAAAATTGAAATTTTAAAATATGACAAAGTATGAACTAGGTTCAAGTGAAAGTTGGAAATGTGATACAAAATGATATTTAGATCTTGACTATCAACTCATTTCTCTCAATTTGTGGTAATTCTCAAGATTCTTCCATTTTTAGATTTTGACTAATAATGACCTTGGACAACGTGCTCATTACCTACGCATAAACACTCATTAGACCTCTTTCCAACCTTGGGAACAATTTGAAATTCAAATAATAAGTATGCCAAATATGAGGGCAACAACTAGCTCTGACTAGGGACAAGGACTACAAAGGACGCAGGGTGAACCCAAATCTCTGGTTTTGCAAGTTAGTGCACAATTCATTGGAACAAATAGTCAAGAGAGACACAAGACAAAAACATGTAGAATAAAGGAAGAACAAAAACAAAACATGTAGGGAAGAAAAATCCTTCACTATAAAAGAAAATTGGGACAAGGACAAAAACCTTATTTATCTTATGTACATGGACAAATGACAATTCGCCCTACTAATTATAAAGTTTCAAATGTTGCCCGCTATAAGGAAGGGGCAACTGTGTTCCATCCATATATGCCAAGTAGAATGAATTCTCACTGCAAGCTTGCCTGATGTGAAAAGGTCCTCTCCAGAGTGAATCAAATTTACCATGCATTCCCTTTGGCTCTCTTCTTTTATCCCACAATAAAACCAAGTCACCAACACGGAATAGTCTTTGTCTTGCTCTTCTATCAAATAACTCCTTGACTCGCATTTGATGTTCTTTAATTCTATCAACCACCGCCTCTCTTTGTTGTTCCATCTTGGTTAAATACATCACTCACTTTTATAAGGCATCTTTGAATTCATAATTCTCCAAAACGTCCTGCAATTTGAGAAAAGATAACTCCAAAGGAATAGGCAACTTTGCTTTTGTTCCATAAACTATTTCAAAAGGAGATAACCTAATAGCTCTTTTCTTCGTGGTGTGATCAGCCCATAATGCCTCATACAAATGTTTGTGCCATGTCCTTTGATTTTCATCAACTAGCTTCTGAAGAATGGTAATAATATTCTTATTACTGGCCTTAGCTTGACCATTCCCTTGTGGGTAATAGTCAGATGCATGAGAGAGAATAATTCCATATTTATAACAAAAAGCTGATATCTCATGGGAAGAGAAATTGGTAGCATTGTCGGTGACAATATTATGTGGTACTCCATATCTTACTAAGAGGTTTTTCTTGATGAAGTCACAGACTACCTCTGATGTTGTTTGTTTCACTAGAGCAACCTCGACCCACTTAGAAAAATAATCCATATCTAACAAGATATAGGTGTGATTTGCACTAGAGTGTGGATGAATAGGACCGATGAAATCCAAACCCCATTGTTGAAAAGGCTCCTCTATGATTACTGGCTTTAATAGCAAAGCAGGAAGTTGTACCTTTCCTTTAAATTGCTGACATGTGTCACATTTCTTCACCCACTCGTCAGCATCCTTGATTATCCCAGGCCAATAGTAACAATTTCTTAGCATCTTGTATGTCATTACTGAGGAAGAAAAATGCCCTCCACATGCTTCATTTTGAAAGAACTTAAGAAGCTTTTCTCTTTTCTCTTTATCCACACATCTGAGGAAAGTACCATCGATTCCCTTTTTATACAAGACATCACCCCAGATAATATACTTAGCTGCCTTCAACTTGACAGCTCGTTTCTCTTTAGAGGTGAGGTAAGCCAGACATTCTCCATATGTGAGAAAGTAGGCTATATTGGTGAACCATTCGTCTATGGTGCTAATGAACAAAACCAAAGGCAATTCAGACTCAAAAATAACTTCTCCTTTAACTTCTCCTTCAGATTTATTTTCAGCCAACAACTGGCATAATCCTCACCCTCGAACAAGCTTGGTAGGTTTGATATCAATATCATATTCCTGAACCTTTACAATCCAAGAAGCTCTCTTGCTCAATCCAATCTCCTATTGAGTAAGAATTATCTTCATAGCAGTATCTAGAACATATATATTAGAGTGTGAATTCAAGATGTAGAAATGAAATTGTTTCATAGCCTTCACCACCGCAAAAGCTTGTTTTTTGGCAACAAAATACTTCAGTTCGCGTTTCTTCAAGGGAATGTTCATAAAAGCTATTGGTGCCTCGGTGTTATCATTATGATTTTGAGTTAAAATTGCAGACAATGTGGAATTTGAAGCATAACAGTAAACATTTAAATCCTTGTTGAAGTCTGGATACATCAATGTGGGAGCATCTACTATGGCTGACTTGGTTTTACTAAAATCTCACTTTCCTTCCTCTGACCATTTAAAAACCTCATTACCCTTCATCATCTCAACAATTAATTTTGTGATCTCAAAAAAATCTAGGATAAATTTCCTTATAAAATTGATTTGGCCAAAGAATGAGAAAACTCCTGGCTTACTACAAGGTAATTGCAACTACTAAATAGCTTTAACTCACTCAGGATCAATGTGAATTCTTTCCTTTGCAACAATGTGACCGAATAGCTTCCCTTTGGTTACCCCGAAAATAGATTTCTTTGGGTTCAAGGAGATCCCTTGTTGCCTACATCGCTGGAACACGCATTCAAGATGGTAAGCATGTTCTTCTCATTTCTTGGAGAAGATAGTTAGGTCATCCAAATAAACAACCACAATCTTGTTTCTTAGATCACCAAAGGAGAGATCCATTGCATGCTAAAAAGTGGCACCAACATTAATTAAACCAAAAGGAATTCAATTGTAAGAAAAAGTTCCCCATGGAGTAGTAAAAGCAGTTTTGTGTTGATCTTCTTGATCCACACTGATCTGATTATAACTTGAAAAACCATCAAGCATGGACATCATTTTGGATCTAGAAACGGTTTGAATAAGGTGATCCATAACTGGAAGAGGATAATTATCTTTGAGGGATGCTTGATTTAAATTGCGAAAATCAAAACAAATTCTAATCTCCCCATTTTTATTTCTAATAGGAACTATATTCGCTACCCACATAGAATGATGAATTGGATAAATTATTCTAGCTTTCAGTATTTTATCCACTTTTGTGAAGATTGCATTTGCTATCTTCGGGTTGAATTGCCTCTACTTTTTCCTGAATGGAATTGAATTAGGTTTGAGGGAAATTTGATGCTTGAACTCACCATTCATAAATTCTTTGAGGTTGCCATAGACCCATGCAAAAACATCAATGTACCTTGTGAGTAGATCAATGAATACCTTTCTCTCCTTTTGTGTAAGGCATTTCCCAAGCAAAACCACTTTGGGATCATTTTCAAAACCTATGTCTATCTTCTCAACTTCTGAAGATCCTGAGGACTTGTGTTCACTTTTCTTCTTCATAAATTGATCATGTTTATTAAACAAACTCTTGAGAGACAGCAAGCCTTTGGGAATGGTATTACCTTTAACCTGCAAAATTTCAGGCTCCTTCTCCTCTTCTTTAGTAGTTTTTTGACTAGTCGAAGGTGAGTTCCCATCAAAAGACAAATTGGAAAATTTTTCCCTCCCTTCCAAGAATGAAATGATATGTTTATCATCATCGAAGACTTGCCAATTCTGATTATTGTCTGGCACACTAGGTCGATTGATCATCTCTACAACATAGACACTCCTATCAAATTCAGGATGAGGAAGTAACAATGAAGCCAAGACAACAAGAGAATCTATCTTTGTACTTTTCTCTCTTGGAATGGCTTGTATGGAAAAAGAAACAAAACCTTCAATCTCATCCCACACTTTATTTCGATACGATCTTAGCCTCTTGTTCTTGCTCAAGTATTTAATCTTTACTTGATTCACTATCAACTCAACATCTCCTGTGACCTGCAACTTCTTGATACCTTTCTCCTTAGCAAACTCCAACCCTAAAAGGAGAGCCTCATACTCTATAGTATTATTTGTAGTGTCAAATTCAAGTTTATAAGCTTTAGGAAATTTTTCATCTGAAGGGGAAATCAGCACCACCCCTACACCTGAGCCGAAAGATGAGGAACTTCCATCAAATTGCATCTTCCAAAGTTTGGAAGATATACCAAGAGCTAGGATTTTAGGGAGATTCTCTCCTTTTGATGACATCATATAAGTACCCAGACCAGTCTCAACATATAATATCTATGCCCTTGGGTCATTAGTTTTTAGGATTGTATCTTTTGCTTTAGGCTCTGGATCTAACCTGACTTTCTTGCTACCTAGAGGTATCAAAGCATGGGACAAATCTAGCTAAATTTCACCACCTAAATCTTTGTGAAAACTATGACTTAAGAGCATTCCATAACTAGCTAGGATATCAGCAACCAAGATGCTAAGTTTCAACTTCTTTTGGGGGTGAGCGGCTAAGGCAACTTGGGCATCTTTGATTTGTCCGACAAGAGAGAATTGTTTAGACTCCATTGAAAATACTTTACCGACTGGTTTGTTCAAGGATAAACCTAACACATGAGCAACTTTGGAAGGCATTACATTATT
Organism: Cryptomeria japonica; assembly: GCF_030272615.1. Classification (NCBI taxonomy): domain Eukaryota; kingdom Viridiplantae; phylum Streptophyta; class Pinopsida; order Cupressales; family Cupressaceae; genus Cryptomeria; species Cryptomeria japonica. The sequence continues at coordinate 749,127,860 of NC_081408.1, forward strand.
AGATGCACCAGAATCAATGATACAATTGCTTAACTTACAACCGGCTATATACAAAGATATATAGAAAAGATCGGGCTTATCAGAAAAGGAAGTAGTAGCAAGTGATGATTCCTTTACAATAGATTCCTCTTGATCATCATCATCAAATTTCTTACCTGATTCTTCGTGTATATCAGAATGAGACTTCTTAAGATCCTTTTTAATACAATGCACCAGTTTATCTAACTACTGTGGATTCTTCCTAAGATACTCAAACTTAGAAATTTGCACCTTGGTCCTTTTACAATGTTCTAGAAAATCAAAAGAATCTTCAAGGGAAGGTTCCCTGTGTTTAAAAGCTTTGTTAGCTTTGCTTCATGATCCTGGCTCTTCTTTGTTTTGCTTCCTAGATAAGATCTGCTTAGGAATATCTTTTGCTTCTTTATCTTTAGTAGCAATTTTAGCTTTTTCCTCCAGTTTCTGGTGCCAATTCTTCATAAAGACATTATAAGAATGATTGTTGATGTCACTCTCTTTCTCATCTTCCTCACCAGACTCATATTCTAAAAAGTTAACTGTAGATGAGCCAAATTGCTAATTAGTTTCATCTTCAATATATTCTTCAATATTCTCACTAGTTAGATTCATCTACATAAACCAAGTCATTTCAGGGCACGAACTTCCATCATGATCTGTTGTGAGGTGAAAGTCACACATCACAGTATTTTGGTGATTACTTGTAGATGGGTATTTGATGGACAACCTTGGTGTGCGGGTGGGAAGCTTTGGTTGTTAATTTTATTAATAAGGAAGATAATTTCTCCTAGGAATATCCTAATATAAAGGTGGTGGATTCTGTGGCAACTATTTCCTCAACTGGAGCAAATCATTGGCCAACTTTTGAACCATTGGATCAGTGGTTGTAGAGTTGGCTTGTGTCTTTCCTTTCTGAAATTCCTTGTTCCATTTTCCTACACTTAATAGGTCATCTTTGACCTCAATAGCTAGCCTTTGTGTTGCTACAAGATCAACAACTCATCCTCACCTTCTTTGGAAACTTATATCAGGAAGTTGTGCGTTAATAAAGAAAAACTTTTGATTTTCCTCTATGGGTCTCTTATCAACCACAAGTCTATTGACAAGTTTATTGAATCGTGCCACAAATTCTCTCATAGGTTCATGCACTTCTTTCTTCTTCTGAGTCAACTGTGCCATAAGCAAGTGTCCATCATCGATAGTTTTGAACTTGTCTTCAAATTTTTGTATCAGAGTTGCCCAATTATGGATAGAACCTGCTAAGAGCTGATTAAACCATTCAGCTATGGCGTCGACAAGAGTTTCAACAAAGAGTTGAATAGAAACATCTTTGTATTGAACCCCAAGAATTGCACATGAGGTAAACAAAGCACTGATGTGATCTTCCGTAGAAACTTTTCCATCTCCTAAAAATTTTGGAAGCCAGTTGGCAAGTCATGTAGCTGATTTCCCAAAGCCAAAGGACCTATGGTAGCACCCCAAGGAATGAGTGGAGGATTTTTTTGCATGATTGGTGGTATAAAATTGATAACAAGAGGAGGAAGTAAGGTTAAAGCTTGAAAAGATGGTGAATATATACTTTCTTTCTTTGGAGAAGAAGGTCTACTAGTAGACTTAACTTTCTTTTTTTGAGATATGAAAGGTGTTGAAAAATTTATCTTATCTAGTTCAGCAAAATTAGGATCAAGAATACCCTTACTCCTATCACCTCTAGTATATCTTTTCCTTGCCAGTGTGCTTATTGGTTATTTTGCTCCAACTGATCTGATAGTTTTGATACTTAATGTAAGTACAGATCCAATAGCCAACAAGATGAGAGGGGGGGTGAATCATACAAACTAAATCATCCATAAAAACATCAGATTCAACCTCCGTAACACATATATCAGTCATATAACCAAAATTGTCAAACATGCAAACTCAAAAGCATATGAACAATATAAATATCATAACAACATATTTAACGTGGAAACCCAAATAGGGAAAAACCACTGTGGGATTAAAGACCCACTAAGAAATATACTCTTCTAGAGTATGCTCGGTTAAAAGCAAATCCTATTAAAGATTACAAACACATTGCTAGATGTGACTAGGTTAAGGGATTTCCCTCACATCTATTAGGATCTTCACCTTGTTAGAAGTGACCTTGTTAAAGGATTTCAAACACTCAATAAGAATGTCACCTTGCTAGAGGATTTTACAAATAAGACTGTTAAGTTCAATCGGTTAAGAGATTTTCTGCTACTTCTCAAAATAATAGTAATAAAAATATGTCTGCAACTTCACATCTAAAAATGCTAAAGTAGATTCCTATTTGTTCAATACAATCAATTCTTAGGACTTATCTTGTCCCTCTGTTGGGCTCTATACTCTGTTATCAAAACAGGTCTTCAGGCTTCTATGCTCGATAATCACTATGTAGCATCCCTATACATACACTTGCCCACATACATTGTTTATCAACAGTTTCCTATTTATAAACAATCTTCTAACTGCTTAATCTCCTTGATCACATTTCCCATGATCAATCATAGCCATCAGATCTTCAATCTTGTCTAGGTTCAATGTATCCTTCGATCTGAAAATGTTTTACCCTGCCTTGGAACTTGTGTTAGGGTATTGCAGTTCAATCTGAGCTGTAGATCTTCCTACCGATCTTTCTTTACCATAGATTCTTTAACAATCTTCATACATGGCTTACCAATCATTTAATTTGCTCCAGCTCATCAGCTTCCTTCATTAAATATCACATGTAAACATTTAATGCATTCTGTTATAGCTCAGTTGTAACTCAATAAATACTAAAGTTCACTTCATAGACATTCTGCCTTCATCAACCGATAGTAATAACCTTAGGGTTTACCAACTAGGTTCCTTAGGGTTTACCAACTGGGTTCTCTGCTCGGTAACATAGTATAGTATTAACCTTTCAAACAATAGCATATGTAGGATATCAAAACAATCTAAACATCATGATCTCATCATTGTCTAACTCGGTAATAGTTGCCCATTGAATAACTTTTCCCCTTATTCATCATATTCTTTCTATGTCTTTTACCAACATCTTTATACTCATCAAATCATACTTCTTAAGATATGGCAACATCATACTGAATTAGAAAATCAATTTCTTGACATCAATGACAAAATAATAATATTAAGATAGTAATCATCCTTAATCAGTTATATCCATAGTCATCAACAACCTTCTCAATATCCTTATTGAAATGCCAACAGTCTTTCATTGTAATTGGAATGCCAACCTTCTTCTTGTCTGTTATAATGCAATATTGCCAACAATCTCCCCCTTTGGCATTGATGGCAAAACCAATTGATTTAACTTTATTGATTCGGATTCAGATTGCTGTGAAATTCTGAAATGCTCTCCCCCATACATTAGACTTCTCCTATTTTCTCAGTTTTCTTTCCAATCCATAGTCTGCTTTTCTTATGTATTCTCCCCCTTTGACAACAATGCCAAAAATTAAAAGAACTAAAACATAATTTGTTTTTGTAAGAAGTTATTTCATGCTGTTGTGTATCAACTAAGTCTCGGTTAGAGCATTTGTCTTCAATTCCTGTTCCCTGTTTATTGTTTCCTGCACACCTTTAGAAAACCTCCTAAAGTGTGTAAATTAGCATCAACTCCTAAAAGATATTTTGTAGAGTCATTGAATTGATGCTTTCACCGAACTCGGTTAGTGAATGGAAGATAGGGGTAGGACCCCTAATTGACTTCTGAGATATTCAAAAGTGTCCTTTGGTAGTGGGTTGGTGAAGATATCTACTATTTGCTCCTTTGTACTAACATATTCCAACACCACTTTCTTCTCTTGAACTTCTTCTCTAAGATAATGATATTTGATAGAGATGTGCTTTGTCTTAGAGTGCATAACAAGATTCTTTGAAATGTTAATGGCACTAGTGTTATCACAGAATATAGTTACTGGCTCGATAACTTGCTCATTTTTACCCTCCAACAATTGTTTGATCCATGCTATATTGGTGCAATTTAGTGCTACAGTAACATATTCAGCTTCAGTTGTTGACTGAGAAACACATCCCTGTTTCTTGCTAAGCCAACTCACTAGTCTTTCTCCTAAAAAGAAAGCTCCTCCACTTGTGCTTTTCTTGTCATCAATGTTGCCTACCCAATCAGCATCAGTATAAACTTTTAAATCAAACTCATTTCCTTTCTGATATACTAAACCATAATCTTCAATGCCTTTTAAGTATCTGAAAATTCTTTTGATTGCCATCATGTGTGTTTCCTTAGGATCTACAGAAAATCTTGCAAAAATACCTACTGCATGTGCTATATCTGGCCTGTTGTGAACATCATATTGCAACTTTCCAATCATAAATCAATAAAGTGTCTCATCAATAGATGCAGATTCATCATTCTTGGATAGTTTATAGTTAGTAGTCATAGGAGTACTTACTGGTTTTGAATCCTCCATTCCAAATTTCTTCAAGATTTCCTTTATGTACTTGGATTGGGTAATGAAAATCTCATCTTTCATTTGCAGTAGCTGCAGACCTATAAAATATTTTATCTCACTGATTAATGACATCTCAAATTCTTTACTCATTTCATTTCCAAAGTTCTTGCATAGAGAGTCATTTCCACTAAAGATAATATCATCAACAAATATGGCTGAGATCAGTATTCCATTTTCATCATTCTTCATGTACCTATTGTTGTTTTCACTTGTTCTTATAAAACCAATTTTGATCAAATATGAGTGCAATCTCCCATACCATGCTCTAGGTGCTTGTTTCAGACCATATAATGCTTTGTTCAATTTACATACCTGATCATTATTTTGTCCTTCAATAAATCCTTCAGGTTGTTGAATGAAAACTTCTTCTTCTAATATACCATTCAGAAATGTAGATTTGACATCCATTTGATATACCTTGAAATTATTGTAAGCAGCATATACCAACAATGTTCTTACTCCTTCAAGTCTTGCCATAGGTGCAAAAGTCTCACCATAATCAATTCCTTCTTCTTGGGCATAACCTTTGCAAACTAGTCTTGCTTTATTCCGAATGACCTCACCCTTTTCATTTAGCTTGTTTATGAAGATCCACTTTGTACCGATTACATTTTTGTCCTTTGGTCTTGGGACCAGTGTCCATGTGTCATTCTTCTTGATTTGATCAATCTCTTCTGTCATAGCATTTATCCAATCTTCACTGTTAAATGCCTCTTTCACTATTCTCAGTTCAAATTTAGATATTAGACATGTGTTTTGTCTCAGTTTGTTCCTTGTCATCACTGGATCATTCTTATCTCCTATAATCTGACTTGGTGCATGATGTCTTCTAACATACTTGGCTAATACAGGCTCGGTAGGCTTTGTATGATCTTCTTCATCACTCGATAACTGGATATTTTCTTCATTTTCTACAATAGTTATCTCAGGAGGACTTCTCGATTGCATATAGACAAATCCTTCATAATCTTCTAGTTCTTTGGAGTTTCCTTCATCATTTCTTTCTACAAATTCATCAATTTTCACATTTGTACTTTCTACTATTTTGTTAGATGATTTGATCAGACATTTAAATGCTTTGCTTCTAGAAGAATAACCTAGAAACATTCCTTCTTCACTTTTCTGATCAAACTTACCATTTCTATCATCTTTATGAACATAGCATCTACTCCCAAAGATCTTAAAATAACTTAAAATAGGTTTCTTGTCATACTAGATTTCATAAGGCGTCTTCAAAGTACCTTTTTTCAATTGAACTCGGTTCAAGGTGTAAACAGTTGTGCTTATTGCTTCTCTCCAAAATGTTTGCGGAACTTTCTTTTCAATCATCAAGGTTCTAGCACAATCCACAATAGATGTGTTCCTTCTCTCAGCTATCTCATTCTATTGTGGAGTTCTCGGTGCAGAGACTTGTCTTTTTATACCATGATCATTGCAAAATAAGTTGAACTCATCAGATGTAAACTCTCCTCCTCTATCTGATCTGAGACATTTCAGTTGTCTTCCTATTTCATTTTCAACTCTAGCCTTGTACCATTTAAACATTTGAAAAGCCTCTAATTTTTCTTTTAAAAACATTACTGACATCATCCTTGAGTAATCATCCACAAATAATATGAATTATTTATCACCATAAAAACTCTGAACTTTTATAGGACCACAAAGATCAGTATGCACAAGATCTAAAATTCCCTTAGAAGTGTAGGACTTACTTGTAAAGCTTGAGCTTGTCATCTTACCCATCTGGCATCCTCGACACATAGCATTCTCAAGTTTTTCAAGACTCAGTAGACCTCTTACTCGGTGCTTCTTACTTATTTTGATCAGATTATCAAAATTAACATGACAAAACCTTTTATGCCATAACCAGGTATCATCTATCCTTGCATATAGACATTTATTTCGAGTTGAGACAAGATGAAATGTATTACCTCTTGTTTGTGTCCCGATAGCAGCTAACTTTCCATGCTTGTCATGAAATTTGAAAATTCCTTTTTCAAACTCTATTTGGTAACTTGTGTTGTTTAGTTGTGCTACACTCAACAAATTGTATTTCAAACCTTCAACCCAATAAACATCATTACATTTGGCATTGTCAAGAAGTGTTATGGATCCTTTACCTCTTATTGGACATGTTGCATCATTACCAAATCTTACATAGCTTCCATCATAATCATCTAATTTAATAAACTTGTGTTTATCACCTGTCATGTGATGTGAGCAACCACTATCTATGATCCAAGAATCATTAGTATTTATATGAGATATTAAAGCTTTTTCTTCATACCTTTCTTCATCTGATCCATCTTTGATAGCCACATAAACAACTTCCTCTATATCAGTTTCATCTGATTTATCATCATTAGATTCCTCATCAGCTATTAGGCATGTCTTTTTATCTCTTCTCCTGAAGTCTCAGTGTCCTTTGCAATGATTATCTTTCTGTCTGTCATCTCGGTAATCTCTCTTTTCACTAGATTCTTTGTTAGGATAGCTAGAAGCCATATGTCCTATCTTATCACAATTGAAACATTTTAAAGGTAGCTTTCCTTTATACTTACCTTTTCCTCTCGGTAGCCTTCTGGCTAATAGTACTTCAAACTCTTCTTGCTTTCTGATTTCCTCATACAGTTTGTGTACCTCCTCCATGTTTTTGCAAAATCTTTCAATTGCTCCACTATGATTCCCTTCAGAGTACTTATACTTTCTATCATTGTAATCATCAGTTTCATCAATATGAGAAGAACTGAATGCAGATTCAACTTTATTTACCGATGACCCACTATTATCAAAGTTACTTAACTCAAATGCATGTAGCTTACCAATAGTAGCATCTAAAGAAACTTCATCCTTTTCTGCCATGTATAGAAACTTGACTTATTCAGCTTCGGTGCATCCCTCTTATACATCTTTGGATTTTTAACTCAAGTGCCTTTAAACTTTTCTTCTGGTGTCCAAATCTCTGATACCAATTGATAGTTTTGATACTTAATGTAAGTATAGATCCAATAGCCAACAAGTTGAGAGGGGGGGGGGGTGAATCATACAAACTTAATCATCCATAAAAACATCAGATTCAACCTCGATAACATATATCAGTCATATAACCAAAACTGTCAAACATGCAAACTCAAAAGCATATGAACAATATAAACCTCATAAAACCAGATTTTATGTGGAAACCCAAATAGGGAAAAACCACTGTGGGATTTCAGACCCACTAAGAAATATACTCTTCTAGAGTATGCTCGGTTAAAAGCAAATCTTGTTAAACATTACAAACACATTGCTAGATGTGACCCAGTTAAGAGATTTCCCTCAGATCTATTAGGATATTTACCTTGTTAGAAGTGACCTTGTTATAGGATTTCAAACACTCAATAAGAATGTCACCTTGCTAGAGGATTTTACAAATAAGGTTGTTAAGTCCACTCGGTTAAGAGATTTTCCGCTACTTCTCAAAATAACAGTAATAAAAATATGTCTACAACTTCACATCTAAAAATGCTAAAGCAGATTCCTATTTGGTCAATACAATCAATTCTTAGGACTTATCTTTTCCCTCTACTGGGCTCTATACTCTGTTATCAAAATAGGTCTTCAAACTTCTATGCTCAATAATCACTATGTAGTATCCCTATGCATACACTTGCCCACATACATTGTTTATCAATAGTTTCCTATTTATAAACAATCTTCTAACTGCTTAATCTCCTTGATCACATTTCCCATGATCAATCATAGCCATCAAATCTTCAATCTTGTCTAGGTTCAATGTATCCTTCGATCTAAAAATGCTTTACCCCACCTTGGAACTTATGTTAGGGTATTGCAGTTCAATCTGAGCTATAGATCTTCCTGTCGATCTTTATTTACCATAGATTCTTTAACAATCTTCATACACGGCTTACCAATCATTTAATTCACTCCAGCTCATCAGCTTCCTTCATTAAATATCACATGTAAACATTTAATGCATTCTGTTATAGCTCGATTGTAACTCGGTAAATACTAAACTTCACTTGGTAGACATTCTGCGTTCATTAACCAATAGTGATAACCTTAGGGTTTATCGAATAGGTTCCTTAGGGTTTACTGACTAGGTTCTTTTCTCGATAACATAGTATAGTATTAACCTTTCAAACAATAGCATATGTAGGATATCAAAACAATCTAAACATCATGATCTCATCATTGTCTAACTCGGTAATAGTTGCCCATTGAATAACTTTTCCCCTTATTCATCATATTCTTTCTATGTCTTTTACTGACATCTTTATACTCATCAAATCATACTTCTTAAGATATGGCAACATCATACTTAATTAGAAAATCAATTTCTTGACATCAATGACAAAATAATAATATTAAGATAGTAATCATCCTTAATCAGTTATATCCATAGTCATCAACAACCTTCTCAATATCCTTATTGAAATGCCAACAATCTTTCATTGTAATTGGAATACCAACCTTCTTCTTGTCTGTTATAATGCAATATTGCCAACAATCTTGTATGTGCTGAAAATTTTGCCTATTGCGCCTTGGAATTACAATGATTCTTTCAATGATGATCACCTCTTGTCCAATAGGTGCTCTCCTGAGAAGGTCACCAAACTTTCATTCTTCAACCAACACTTGATGTACTTGTTGATATTCTTGATCCCTTTTGCGACTCTTCCATGCGAGCCTATTGAACTGTAATATCATGTCTTCTTGTTCAGCTTGCACTTGATTAAGATTTGGTTGTAGGACAGGTGGGTTATGACGAGTTAGAACCATAACTGGTCACAAAACACAATGTCTTATCTCCTAGGATGTCTTTGAACTTGAGGCTAATTAAATTCAACAACTGGGTTTATTCCTAAGAACACAGGAGGAAATATTTCCACTACTCTTTCGAAAACCACCACTAGATTTCTAGCTTGTCTTTGTTCTTCTTTAAGAATTAAACTCACTCTCTCATATTCAGCCCGATTTCTTTTATTTCTCCAAGCTAAAGTATCCAGCTATGACACTATATTTTCTTGCTCTACTTGAACCCAATTAAGATTTGGTTGCAATACAGGAAACACATCTTCATGCGGAAGAACCATCTTTCTTCATGGCAAAAATAAAGAAAATATCAAGGTGCCCATCTTCTTGTTTTGATCCCTAGTAGAGTCACCAAAAGTCTATTGGTAAATAGATTTGTCACTTAAAAATCTTAACTATGTGCCCAATGGAGGAGTGACAAAAAGTTCCCAACAGTTGGAGAGATCATTTTGTGGAGTATGATCTTCCTTTGCGTTTGAGAGGGGCAACTCCCTCGTATGATAGGGGTATTTGTATTTTTAAGAATAATTAACCTTGCAAATGAAAATAGAGAATAACTACGAATGGATTTAGAGGGAGTCTTCACAACAAACATACGATTGCCACTTGGATTCCATTGACTTTTAAACTTGTCACTATCAACTCTAGACTATGCATGAGGAGAGAGTGTTACAACACATTTAATTTGCATAACGTTTGTATATTTCTGAGATACCAAAGAAACTTGTAATGTTATATGACCATTGTCTTCATGAAACTGGGAAAGTAATTTGCGGGCTTTCTATTGCAATGTCATACAATAATCCCATAGCATCAAGCAAATGAACACTTAACAATCATAGGAGCACTCCCAATTTGCCTTGTATTAAAAAATGATGAAATAATACCATCCAAAAATTTTAGCTGTCCCAAAATCATAAAGTTCAAAAGTTCCTTCTTTCATCTATGTTTCTAGCATTTATAGTCTCTCAAAATAACTACCTCATAACTAACTTGATTCTGAGTTAGTAACTAACTCATTTCTGTGCAAATTACAATAAGTTAATAACTAGCACATTTATGCGCAGAAATAAGCAGCCTATTAACCTTGACTTAATGCTATGGAAAATCAGCAATAAACTAAAGACTAACCAGGTATCACATAACAAAATAAAATATACAAAGATGTGAACATGGTGTAGCTTTTTGATATCCCAAAAAGCATGCTAACTGATTATTTTCTTCTGTTGAATAGGTGCTTTGGCCTTGAATGACTTGTATGCTTTGAGCGCGTCCACCATGAACTTGTACCTGGGAATGATCACATTATCCATTTTTAGTTTGGCAGTTGCTTGGTTATCTTCAATATTGACCAAATCCCGAAAATATGAAGACATATCACAAGCCTCTAAGGCAACTGAAACAACAATGAGTCTCTTCATCTTATTTGCATCTGACACCTGTACATCTGTTAAATCAAAATTAATTCTATCATGAAACTTGATTAAGAGCAGTTGCTTGTCCATTTGCTGAAATTACTCTTTTACCTATACATCATCAATGATATTCATTGTATCTTCTTTTATCTTATTCTTTGTTTGTTCACAAGTGATCAAGACTTTTTTATATTCACCCAAGCATTGCTTGATATTTTCCATTTTCCAACTTATACTTTTGCACCATGTATGGGACTAAATTTCTTCTTTATTGGAGAAGACCTTCTCAAAAATGAGTACATTCATGTCTATTTTTGTCATCTTTTGGAATTCCTATAAAGTATCTTGCCAAGACATCTCTTACTCTTTGGCATTTTTTAATCCTGCTGCAATTTCTTGTTCCTGTGCATCTAACCTAATGTGAATATCTCTGGCCTTCTCAATAAAATCTTGTGCTTCGGACTTCATTTGATTAATCCAATCTTCTCCTACTCTATTTCCCACATTTGTGTATATCTTCCATCACCTTTTTCTCAATAATCCCTCTAATGTGTGCCAATGTAGAAGTTGAGGCTGACTCCAATTTTGTATCTGAAGAATCCACAATTGATTTGATGTAGGATTAAAGAACTTGAATTTGCTACTTAAGTTGATCCTTAGTTTCCTTATCTTTATTTTCTTTATTGATAAGGATAGCTTCTGAAATCTGAAAATTATGAACAGGTCCCTCATGTGTTGTAGGACCAAGATCCAACTATGTCATACTAAAATCAGCCTCATTAGCTTCATTTATATCTTTTTCAACAATGGGCTGAGCTATTTCAACACATAAGTTTCCTGAGGATGGATTCATCCCCAATCTGGATGTAACTTTGGTTTTCTTGGATTTAGCTGTCTTGTGAAGTACATTTGCGACTACATCAAAACTAGGAGTTACTAGCTAAGCATTTCTCTTTTTATTCTGCAAACTCTATTGTAACTAGAATGATGAGGATGATGGTAATGATTCTTGATTGTTCACATATTCAGAGGTTAAAGATGCTAAATTATTTGGGAAGGGTGGAGATTGAATTTCAGCTTGAGCATCATTTATTTCAACTTCCTCATGAATAGAAAAATCATCCTGTTGGGGTGAAGAAATAATGATAGTTGGTGAGACGGAAGGAAATTGGTGACTTTCAATATTGGGAGGATGTTGGGGTGAAGCAATTTCAAATTCATCTTCAAGCTCTTGGACAAGATTCACTATTTTTCCCTTTGTCTTTGATCTCTTCTTCTTAATGATAGATCTAACTTCACATGCCTTGGCAAGATCCTTCCCTTTTTTTGGATCTTCTCCATCGTCGCCTCCTTTGGAAACATTTTGGTGGGAACCCATCCCTGGATTAAATTTTTGTGAATTAGTTGGTATGGAAGAACTTCCTTGTGCCCCATTTTTATCCTTTGAGAAATTAGCTTTATTTGAAGGTCTCATTGTCATAGACTCAATCCTCTTGCCTTTAACCCATTCGAGAGTCCTTCAAACCACATAAGCTGATCTTTCTTGAATACTCCTTATTTCTAGAATTGACCAATTGATGGGTGGAAGAGGAAGGAGTTGAATCCTTTCAAAGTAAAAACCATCAATCAAATCAGATTCATCATCTTCAATGCCATTTACATTTATTTCAATTCTATAATCAATTATCTACTTGATAGAAAATCTCATCCAGTCTCTTTTCCGCACTTCAAAATCATCCTCACCATCTTGCCAAAAATCTTTCATATCAAGAAAGTGTTCAGTTCTAGCATCGAGCTCTAACTCTCTTGTAGCATATCCTTTGCTATCAAAGGGAAATCTCATCTCATAAGGATAGAGGTGAATCTTTACTATAGACCTCTCGATACTTTGAGCATCTAAATGGCTCTCACAACTATAATAACCAAGTCCAATGGGAAATGAAATGATACCCTTTTTTTTATTCCAACAAATTTTGTTGACTTGTGCAATCTATTGGCAAACCTCGATGAGAACCAAATTATCTTCAACAAACCTTGGCAACATGAGAGGGCACCCATCATAACTGCCTATCTGAATGCATGTGAACTTTGGAAACTGTATAAAATAACTACCATATTTCTGAATCAATGTTGTTGCTTCTGAGGATATTCTGAGTCCAATATTTCCCCACAATTCTCTTACTGTCAACATAGTGAAAGCGTCATTAATTCTCTTGAAATGATGATAACTTTCCTCCAACTGCAATTGTGGATGGTAATTGTAAATTTGGGTCATATCATCATAAATGCCTTCAACGTTTAATCTTGGCCATTTCTTCATCCCAACAATAGCATAGAAGAGGTATGATGTCATGTAGAAGTTATGATTGTCCATTAGTTTGAGTAATTGATTGCAAAGATTATCAGTGATAATCTCAGCCCAATTAATGAATTGTATGCACTCACATATGATATTAATGAATAAGAACATCCATCCTTCCAAGTCATTTGAGTCTTCATTTCCTGTGACCAGATTGAAGAAAATAATCATACTAGCGATATCTTCCATCAACAAAGACCTGTGAATTATTTTAGGAAGTTGTGTTTTTCCTTTCCTTGGTTTTGCTAACCACTTTCTGGCTATGTTATTCAAGCACTGGGTTTCATTATTGATAAAATAACTTTTAGCATATTCATTGTTTATCTCCATGAACTGATCTTTGAAAGGTAACCTAAAAGTTATAGCAATGGAAACTAGATCAAGTTTGGTGACCACATTACCTTATGTCGTCCTAATTTCTTTTGTCTCTGGATTAAATGCTTTCATGCATTCCAAAGCTAACTTCGGACATTGTACCAATGTGGGATATATTACAGCATGAGCTAGTCCACTATCTAATAAACTCTGAGCTGTCAAAGTCTTATCCTCCCTTTCTATTGTTTTCCAGAAGTCTACAAGACTTACATTTCCCAACTTGGTATCTCCAATATCTGAATGTGAACATTTAAGAATGGGAGCATAATTGGGGCTATGGAATTTATATTTGATTATGCCAAAATAAAAATGACGCCCTCATAGTCCTATTTTAATGAACATCCACAACTTTGCCAAAATGATTTACACTCTATTCTTTGTCTTGAACGACATTCAAATCTTCTGAAACAACTGCAATCATGACACTAGGATAAATAATTTCATCCTTATACTCTAATAAATGTCTATAACCTTGATTCAAAATTCTCTACAATCACATATATGAGTATTTGCGATATGCTTCCTCTGAACTCTATGCATTATACACTAACCCAAACTATGCATTTCATTCTGCATTCATGAGTACCAGAATGGCTACAATTATAACCATGCTTTAACAAATTGCCATTCACCAGTCAGGGAATTTGGGTTTACACTTGCCACTACATCTTGTTGGAGCATTATGTCATATAGTTAGGCATTGTTAGGCATTGTTCTTAGTTCATTTATAGTAGTAACTTTCATCTTATATGCTAGTGGAAATCCTCTTAAAACTTTTGAAACAATTTCTTCTTCACTCAAGGTTCCTCCACAGCATTTAATACCCAAAACAATTTCATTTACTCTTTCCATAAAAGCAGAAATTCTTTCATCTTCTTCCATTTTTAGATTTTCATACCTGACCCGGAAGCTTTCAAGATTTGCAATTTTGACTGTGGAATCTCCTTCATTTAGTGTTTCCAAATGATCCCAAATAGCTTTAGCAGTAGACCTATCGGATAGTCCCATAATTTGCTGATCTGATAATGCGCTCAAAAGTGCTTCTCTTGCCTTGCAATCATTTTCTTCATCTTTAGCTAGATTTGGTGGATTAGGCTGACTAGTAGTAGGAGCAGTATATCCATTCTTTGTAACCTCCCAGACATCTTTTCCAATATAGTTCAGATGTGTTTCCATCTTGATCTTCCATATCCCATAGTTGGTTCCATCAAGTTTAGGACTATCCTTCCTGAAATAGTTGCTAGACATTGGATCTCCTCAAGATATTAAACTTTTGCAAAAAGAGGACTTAGCTCTGATACCAATTGTTAGGTCCTAGGGACAACTGAGAGGGGGGGGGGGTGAATTAGTTGTTAGATAAATTTATACCAAAAGCAACTTAAACAACTTTAATACCTTATATTGGTAAACCAGTCTAATATGCTGGTAGATAGTTTTACCAGTTAATAGCAATACCAGTAAGAGTTAATGCATGAAACAAAAGATCAAAGTCATCCACAACACATAACACCAAAAAATTATACGTGGAAACCCTATAAGGGGAGAAACCACAGTGGGAAACCTTACCCACAATTAGATAATACTATTGCAAATAGTAAGTGTATACAAATGGGGTCTGCACATGTAGAAAGGCCAAGCACCTAGAGCTCACTGCTCAATGGGAGTCACACTGACTATAGTTGGATGGTTAAATCCAATAAGAATGTACTGCTTAAAATAGCATCTTCATATACTGGATTCAGTACCAATGTAGTTTTGATTGTCTTCACAAAAACCTAGCTTCACCTTCAAATGATGCATGCATGTATAGCTCTGCTTAATCTTGCATATACCTTCTTACAATTCCTTTTTGCATTTCATCTTTGATCTTACAATTAAGATCTTACATTTATACCATAACCTAAGACCAATTTTAGTAGGTCGGCTCTACAAGATATTACAATAAAAAATTTTACAAACAAAACAATCTCCGATGCAATAACCGATTGAACATGTCAGCTTAATGCATTTACAACAATAATTAATCATCTCCAAAGTGTGCCATGCTGACCAGGAAAAGATAAACCTGCCGATGTATACCCTGGACCTATTTGTTGGTAATAGAAAATATGCAAATTTGAATATACCAATAACCAATTCTCCAAGACAAGATGTCCAAATGATGTCTTCGACATTATCAAGTGTTTTCCATGCCATTTCAAGTGTCGGTGATCATTATATCCTACTGATGTGCCATATACCGGTGATTGTGCAAAAGTCACTTGCTTGCTAGTGAATGTTGTTGGATCTCCAAAGTGCTAGAGTTCTAGTATGTGTTGACATCAATGACAAAACCATACCAAAATACCAATAGAGGAAAGGGTACTTTTGTTATCACCTTTAGGGTTATATCTAAACACAAAGCATGCCAAAGACACAAGACACTTCAAGAATGTTAATTAACCCCAAAATGAAAAAAGATGTGTGCCCAATTAAACTAGAAAAGAAAAGATAAACAAACATCTAAATAATTTTTCTGTTTTTATGACATTATTTAAAAGAAATTATATCAAATTACACACATAATATAAATATTAAATCATTCTCTATATTAATAAATTAAAATTAACATTAAAAAATATAAAATTGGATAAAATAATACCTTTCAAGATGACCTTCAAATTAACTCTGGTTGACTTTGTGAAAAAAGACAAAAAAAAAGAAACAAAAAAATGGCATTTTCTCACTTGGTCGGCTGGAGGACCACAACCGAGTTGAAATAGTTTGGTTGAACTACTCAAGTTCAAAATAGTTTGGTTGAACTCAATTCGCCCGAACTCACCTATGTGGTAGATGATGTGGTAGCCAAACGACCTATTTTGCCTATATTTATGAAACTTTTCACTTCTGCTCAATTTTTCTTCAAGCAAAATATTTTTTTACAAAAATTAGAAAATACCCTTTTGTAGAGCTCAAAGTCAAGAATATGGACATATATGTTTTTTTACTACTTTGATTAATTTTAATATTTTTTATTTTTAAACATTGCAATTAGGTTTCTTAAGTTAAAAAATAAGTTGTTTTAAAATTTAAAAAAATATAAAATGATATTATTTTTTTTTTTTTGAAAAAAATCTTTTTCACTAGATGAGAGAATTTTCTCCAAAAGGGTATAATTTTTTTTTGATAATGATAAATTTAACAGACAAAAGGTAACGCCAAATGAAAACTACCAAATTTAGCTATGTTGGACTTTAAAATATTATTACAATAAAAATATACATCAATTTTTTTAATTTTTTTTAGCAGAAAAAATATTTCATTTTCATTTTTTTTTAGTGATGCCAACTAGAACCCCTAATTTTCAACATTTTAAAACAATAAAAAATTTGTCTTTGAATATATATAAAAAT
Source organism: Cryptomeria japonica (assembly GCF_030272615.1). Taxonomy (NCBI): domain Eukaryota; kingdom Viridiplantae; phylum Streptophyta; class Pinopsida; order Cupressales; family Cupressaceae; genus Cryptomeria; species Cryptomeria japonica. Next base: position 749,144,733 of record NC_081408.1, read on the forward strand.
ATCAATTTTATTTTTAAATTTAAAAATTAAAAAAAACATAAATTTAATTAATATTTCTACATTTGGTTAGTTTACATCATATTGAAATTCAATTTAGAAATGTCATTTCTATGCAGTCGAAGTTAAACAATTTTAGTTGTGTCAACCACTTCCTTTATAAAATAGTGACACAACATTGTGCTTTTACCCCAATATTAAAAATATGAAGTGCAAATATAGAAGAATTTTTTTCTTGTGAAATACTAATGTGTATGGAGAGTGCCTCGAAAATTAAATTTGATGATTGTTTTTTCTTATAGCGTGTCTTTATTGGATATAAGTCATCATGATAAATAATGGACATATCATAGAATCAAACAATATTTTATGGCATCTTATGTGAACAACAACAAAAAAAAAAATAGTACTAAGATACACCTTTTCTAAAGTTTTTGGAAGGAAAAAATTTAACCATTCATACAATGTTTGCTAGATTACTTGGAAGGAGCATCAGTTTTCATCCTATAAGGGTGAAAATGCATTTGACCTGTGATTTTCTATAGTTGTAAATCACTGGTAAAATTTGTGGACATGTTGATTGCATTTTTATTGATCCATATGTTCTATCATCATCATGCCCTCCAATGAACATCCCTCTATCACTCTCACATCACTTTCTTTCTTATCCTCAACCTCTGTTGCAATCTCTTCCTCTACAACTACATCAAAACCATCCTCATTTGCAACTACTACAATTTCTTTCTTATTTTATTCTATATCTTCTACCTCTATTGCAAGATGATTGTCTATTGTTGTACTCTCTTTTTCTTCTACATTCCTTTTCTCACTAGTGTGGTTTTCTCTCACTTCTTTCACCTTCTTCTTACAACTATCCTTCTTCATAAGATTTCTTCACATCCTATAACTCTCTTCCCAATATCTCTCCAAGAATAGAATCAACACGGGTCTCCTCATGACCTAATTCATCTTCTTCTTTGGACTCAATTTTTAATTTGCTATAATATTTCAATCGCATTCACTTCTCACACTCTTCAATCTACAAAATACTTTCTTTCTTAGCTTCCTAGTTTTCAATGCCTTATGAATTCTCTTCTACCTACAACAATCCTTTTGAGTTTTCCACAATCACTCCCTATTATTTACTAACCCATCCTGACATAGGCTACATCATGTTCAACGCTCTTCTTGGCATTTAGAACTTTTAGCTTTGATACCACTTGATAAAAGAGAAACTTGCTTCTCAAACAACTCAAAGAATACAATTCGCCCAAAAAATACAAGAATGCAATAAACAAAATTAGATTTATTCAATTTTTAAATACATTAAAATCTACAAATAGAGCCTTTCATGACTTCTTAACTATTAGCACAAACTCACTCAAGTCAAAAATCTGCATCATTTCATCTTCACAAGCTTATTGGATCCTATACTCTCATTGGCCTCACTGGCTTTATCTCATTTTGTACCTTTAGGTGCTAATGCCAGTTTTGTCTCCAAGTCTCTCTCAAGTTGATGATTCCCCTTGATGCCTTCTTCGTTGCTTGCACAACACTACTACAACCAACACCTTTTCTCTTTTTCAATACCCTATGCAACCCCTCTTGGATCACTACTCTCTTTTGCACACCCTCTAGTATTCTTCATTGAACTCTTATCATTCCCCATCTTATAATGTTTTCTCATTGAATTTTAATATTTGATAAAATATTATTTGTCTTGCCCTGTCAATGCCTTTATGTCTTACTCTTTCCACAATTTTCTTTTTAGATAAGCTCAATGTCCATTTGATCTACACATTTCATTACCTTATTCAATGTCAGATCTATCTAGCTTCCATCAATTCTAATTTCCTCTTCCAAAATATTGATTTTATGACTTGATGGATTCATTATTTTTGGCATTTGAGGAATGTAAATTTAGTTCATTGATTCCTTATTGAATAGCTACTACTAGGGAATGTATTCCATGTGCTTGTCGGCTATATATGATGGCAATAGATACAAAATTTATCTTACACTTTTCTCTTCATTTGTTTGAAAGTCATAAAGCCTTTATGCTTTGTGTACCCTATTCAAGGATGTTGAAAAATCCTTTTGCAAATTCATTATGCACATATCCTACAACCACTATAGTTCGAGGCATTTTGAGTAACAATCAAAGTGCATTTCTATGATCCACATTTTGTGCATATGTCTTCCAGGGTGGTTGCAACTACAACATCTAACAAATTTTTGTATGATGGATGTCCATGATTGGTTTCAAATCTTAGGTTGTGAGAGCGTTGACAAGGGATTGTCTTTACACTAGCCAATTGAATTTTATTATAATTAACACTTCAAGACATAACTTAATCCATTAACATACATATATAACATTGGAAAGGCAAAATTCTATAAACTTAAAGAGTGATTCTATCTAAATATATCGAACCAAAAATGGAAAAAAAATGAAAATTATTTTTTGGCAATTAATCACTTATAGGACTCTATTCCTACACCAAACATACTAGGTAGGAAATTTTTGTGAGTAGAATTCACAACATGGAGTTAGATAGTTGAACTACCTTTTCAAGTTGTAAACAATATGGAGTGAGCCCCATTGCTAAATCAAGTACAACAAATAACTTCCCTTTCCTCCTCTATATGCCTAGCTAAGAACCTGACATTTCATGCCTAGATCAAGCACATTGATCTCCAGTATAATTTTGTCAGAGATATGGTCCAAGATTGCAAGGTGAAGCTGGTTAAGGTAGAGAATTTGATGAATGTTGCAGATTCTTTAACTAAGGCTATGAGCACATAGAAGTTCAGATGGTGTTTAAAGTCTATGGGCCTCATGGCCCCTAGCAATTAATTTATTGTGTTGATACTCCCTTTTCTCTTGCAAGGTGTTCAACAAGTGGGAGAATGTTGGGAAAATGGTGTCTCAACCTTGCATTTACATGAGGTTACTATCTATAGTCAGTTTTCATTTGAACACAAAATGGTGCTAAATTCTCCCCAAAGCTATGGATTGGCTAGATAAGCATGTCAATAAATTTTGGTCAAAATATCTTCACTAGTTTTGAATATATATAAAGTTTCTATTTTTTAAGGATGCGATGAAAGGTTTAAAATTAATTTTGAGGACTTTAGACACTTTGAAACACCCTGAAAAGTGGGTGTAACTAGAATATCTAGTTATGAGGTGATCGCATCAAATGGTTCATCAATCAGACACCCCATTCACAAGTTATGGCCTTTGAAAGTTTGGACTCTTGAAATAGGAAAAATAAAATACATCGGACACATAAGTGAGTTGTAAGAGGGAGGAACATGTGTTGGTGTTTGTTTGACACATCATAGGGCATCTAGAATAGAGATAAGGTTAGCTCTACTTTATTGGATGGTTTTAGCCCATGGTTTTGTAATATCCTCTGATGGTTTCTTGTATTGTATCTCCTATATATGAGGTGTGTGAGATAGAGGTTGTGTGTAAGAGTCTTGTGGCTATTGAGATGCCTCTAACTCTCTAATTAGTGGTTACCCATATGAAGAGATTTCTCTACAAGTATATTGTATTTTGTTATTGATTGCTAAATAATATATTGAGATGCATTTGGAGTGTGGGGTTTTTCTTCCAAAAGGGCTTTCCCCACATAAATCATTGTGTTATGGTATACATGATATTATGTTTATTTTTGTTAAGATTTTGTAACTATTGTAATGATCTATAAAAATTTTGGCACTACTCTTCTCTTAAGGTTAGTGTAGGAAGTTGTTCCGCTACTTAACTTCCTTGCAAGAAGGACATGATGCACATGAAATATATACTGTTGCATATCATTTTAAACAATTGAAAGCTGAGATAATTAATGTTGTTGTTGATGGCACACAGGTGGGAGTTTCAAATGGGCATAGAAAATATATTTTCCAACTGGCAATAAAGATAGGCCCATGTCTTAGGGAATATTGGTCGCAAGCGGCTCTCCAGTTTAGAGCTGAATTTGAAAGGATGGAGAACTGTTGGTAGAAAATCCCAGAGAATTTATTGTAGGCTGAATGATAAGTTCTCCTTTCAACACATTGATAATAGCAACACTCATATAAGGGAAAGAAGAAACTTGAAGCCCCATTCTAGAAGAATTTCTTCTATATATTTGAATCATATCTCTTTCAAAAACAACATTCCAATATTTCCCTTATGGCACTCTGGAAATCCTGCTAATCCCTCTCTACCCAAGAAGGCCTAGACATATGAGCATTGGAAGGTTTTTAAGAAAATGAATGAAATTTTTAGCTCTTCTCATGTAAAAAGAAACTAGGAATCCAAATGTCATCCCCTTTAATCCTTCATTCCTTAATAATATTCCTCTATTTCAGAAGCAAGCATCACTCACTTTTAATAGTAATGGCAGTAAAGGAAATTCAGTGACAAATCATTTCAAAAAGGGCACCCAAAAAGGTAACCAATATGAGAATACTAAATAAAAATGGAATTGGTCATGCAAGTATCAAAATCTTAATAAGAATCAACTAGACATTGGGAATGCTCAGAAAATCCCTTCCTTGGATAAAGGGAAAGATAAAGTTGGACAAGAAGAAGTGGCTACTAACTCAGAATAAGTTAACCAGACAAATAGTAAAGGAGTGGAAAGAATATTGGAACCAATGGTAGAGGACCAAATGTATGTAACAGACTTAAGCATAACTATTTTGGAGTCCTCTCTCTCTCTCTCTCCAGATTTTGGACTTTCGTTAATGAGCTTTAATCTGTAATTTTTGGCAATTTTCAATAGACAAGAAAAATCTATTTCAATGGGTGTCTGAAAAATGGAGTGGTGTCTGAAAGCTTTTTTTGATTGATAAAGGAAATGGTTTTTATGTTTCTATATTTGATTCTAAGGAAAGTAGAGATGTTGTTTTCAGAGCAAAATCTTGGTTTTACAAAAAATTTGGTCTTCACATGCAAATCTGGCACCCCAATTTTAACCCAAACTTAGTTAATATAAAATTAATACCTGTTTGGGCCCATCTTCGGAGACTATGTCTAGAATACAAAGAAATAGAGATTGGTGAGTCTATTGGAAACCTATTGGGTATTTTTCTAAAGAATGATTTAACCTTCTTAGATAATCCAAAGCTTTTGGTAAGAATTTGCTTCCTTATGGACACTTCTAGGAAGTTTCCTTCTTCCTTGCATATTAAATCAAAAAATGGAAGTTGGGTTCAAGAGATATTCTTTGAAGAACCTTTTTTGGTATGTGAAAACTGTCATCTATTAGATCATAACTTCTTGTCTAGATTTCAGAGTTACTATTGCTTGGAGATTATTCTAGACCCTAAGGACATATGTTTTTCCACTATATTTCCTATTATTGAGGAAAGGCTGACTAGAGATTTCAAATATTCTCTTGAAGATTTAATTTCCCAATCCTCCAATGTATTTTTTTGAATCTCTACCTATAAATTTAGAGCTAAGTAAGAGGAAGGACTCATTGAGAGATCTAGAGGAAAATTTCCAAAAATGGTATGAGGAAGTTCAACATAAAATCATATTTAAGGAAATTGCAAATCAAGTGTTAAGTGAAGATTGTGAAGAAACATATTAGTAACTACCTTTTTAGTTAGAGGTAGTTAATTGTTTAATTAGGCCTCATGGGGATTTGCTCCTTTCCTTTAGGAAAGATTAGAAATATTTGATTCCATTACTTAAGCTCAGAAGTGTTGATATATAGAATTCCTTTCCCTCCTCATTTTTAGTTCCATTGATAGGGTGGGAATTACTTTGTAGGTATCAAGTCTTAAGCTCTAAGGAAATGAGATCTAAAATGATAATCCTCTTTCCCTACAGCCAAATAAGTCTAGGGAAATATTTGTTAGCTCTTAGGATAAGGTTATTCAATAGTTAGGTTTGAATTTGTTGGAGATTAGAAGAGACTCACTTCTTTAGATTGGCACTATTAAGTTAGGAAAAAATTTACCTAATAATTGGTGGTTTCCTCAAAATGATAAAGAAAGAACTAACCTTTTCAGGTTATAAATGAGCATATCTACTCAAAATTAGAATAAGACCACCTCAAAGAGCTCTATCATAATTGTCAAAAATGTTTTTCTTGAGAAAGCAAACTTTTCTCAACAATCAGTATTTGATCAACAAGAAATGAAAGTGAGACTTCTACTCCTATCAGGATAGGACAAGGCAAACCAATGGGGAGTTCTAATAAATTAGGAGAAAAGTTAAGAGGGAAAACTAATCTAACATCCTCTACTATATAGAGCCTAAAATTAGTGAGATGAATATTTCTAAGACTAATGGGAAAGAAAAACATGAAAGGTTCTTAGACAATGCTTGTGAAGAAATCAACCTCATTGTCTTCTTTGGGTAATTGGGAAAATGGGGGATTGTGATGCAGAGGGATATGGGATGTTCTATCACTTTCTTTGGTTCTTTCTAAATAAGGGTCTCCAATTGGTGACACACAATGGAACAATGTCCTTAACCTTCTCAAGGTTACTAGAGCTTTCCCTAGATCCTTCCCAAGGATCTCTTCACTTAGGACAACTCACAATTGACAAGGAGTCTCCTACCCCTTAGGTTCCAACCCTTCAACCAAAGATATCTAACAACCCCATACCCCTAGCAATAGGATCTTTACTCACAAGGTGGAATTTGGCCTATGTGAATGTTCACACATGTGCTATATGATGTTTGCATAGATTTTGACCCCTCAGCTAGGTGTTTATTAGCCTCTTGTGTCATTTCCCCTATTAGACCTAGGAAATAGGGCTACAAGAAATTAGCTCTCCAATCGAACTTTTCCTGATTTGTCTCACAACCTACCTAAAAAACCCCTTTAATAAATTATATATTTGGATTAGGGAAAACATTAGGAAACCCCCCCTTGGACAAGGTGTAAAAACTTGGCAAAAGATGTATAATTCTCAAGGAAAATTTTAATTTTACTGGTGAATTTTTGCAGTTTATGGAGAAAAAATAATAATCTCCATCGGCGAATTAGTCGTGATCACTCAAAGTTTGTGAAAAATTGTGGTGAATTGTAATGTTTTTAAAACCCAAAAAATATTTGCATGGGCAAATTGTAATGTTTTTAAAACTAGAAAATATTTGCATTGGGGATTTCAACCTATTTTCAAACCATAAAAATAAAATATTGGCAATTTCAAGCTATTTTCAAACCATAAAAAAAATATATTGGCGATTTCAAGATATTAAGTCATTAAAACACATGGCACACAATCGTCAACTTTCTGCCTGAAAGACTGCCCATTAAAAATTCTCGTGACCTAGTGACAAGCCCTTACGACTCTATCTCCAACTTGCAAGCTGAAAATGCTAAGTCTGCATAACCTTGAGATCTACCAACTGAGGGAAACTAAACTGTCACTCACCAATTCTTGACCACAAAATGTTAAGTCCTTGTCACCATAGTGACTTGGAGATAGTGGTAACGTTAACCCTTATCGCATACTCACCAACATAAAATTGTTTATCTCTTAACCACTAGCACTTCACTTGCAAGCTCGCGACTTGATTAGGTCTTCAGACATTTAACATCGCGAGTTGGTGATAACCATAAAACTTAACCACAAACTATCTAGTCACTAGCTCATGACCTAAAAATGCTAACATTAAACAAACATGAGACCTAGAGACAACTGTATGAAATGAGTTACTCGCTAACTCTCGCGGCTATAATGTATGACATCCGACCAACTTGAGACCTCATGACCAAAGCAATTTCATTAACAATCTCCAGCTCGGTAACATAAAATGCTAACACCCAAAAAGATAGAGACCTCATGATGTAAACCCAAACCAACTTTTTGCCAGCTCATGGCTTGATCACGTCTTCAGACATTTTACCTCGCGAGCTGGTGATAACCATAAAACTTAACCACAAACTATCTGGTTGCTAGCTCACAACCTAAAAATGCTAACATTAAACAAACATGAGAGCTAGCCACAGCTGTGGTGGCAAGCTAATATATATGAGTAATTTTTAAGGTTTGGATGTCGACTCATTCTTGAGGGACTAGTTTGAAGGTTTCTCTTGAGTCGAGGTTGATTATACAAGTGAGGACGACAGTTTCAAAGGAATAAAAGGATTGGATAGCTTCTGAGTTATAGATGACAGATCAAGGATTTCTTTGAGAAATCAGAGCTCAGGTTGCTTGTTGTTAGGGATTTTGAAGAAGAATTTGTCCAATCAAAGAGCAATAAAATCAGAGATAAATCATTCACAATAGATGAGCCTTAGCAGGATGCAATGGATTTGATAGGCATGACTTCTAGAGTCTACAACCATGTTGAAAAACACCAAAATGATGATTTTTCATGTGAATGAGCATCACCAAATGAAGTGTTAAAAGGTTATAAATACAATGGAGTGGTGACTTAATTAGTCGAAGAGAAAAGAAACCTTTTCATTTTCTAAGAGTGGTTTTTTCCTCAAAAAGGAAGATGATGTTTGAGCAGGATCGTGCATGGAGTTGTTGTGTGCTCTATGATACCAGATGGTTGTTTTTTTATTTTCTCCTATGTGATTTTATTTATTGTCAAAGGGGTTGTGCAAGTGAGAAGGATTGCCAGAGGGGGTGTGAAATCCTTTTCTTATCAAGAAAGGCCAAGCATGGCACATCCTCTGCTTCTACTCTGCCACATGATGGCAGGGGGTTTGAAGAAGGAGCCCGCAGAGGAATGAAAGAAGCATTTTTTTGGGTGGGGAGTGGCAGTCAGTCATCTTTGTGATGACATGGAAGCTGCAACCCCTCCCCAACATATTACATTTACCCTAAAGCTCCTCTTTCCACTTTCCCTGATTGTGGGCATGAAGGATCGATCTCCTCTTTCCATTTTCTCTATTCTTGGGCATGAAGGCTTCCTCCTCTATTTGGAAATGATCTATTGGAGTGAATGTAACATCTCACATTCCATCTGAAGGTATCAAGGTGATAATGGCATGGCTCAAGTAGTTTTGCAAGTTGTATAGTCATTAGGGTTCCTTTTTTGGTTCCAGTAGTGATTCTAGACTCTAGGTGAAGGGAGAAAGTTGTATAGTCATTTACAAAGAAAATGAAAAGCATTTAGTGTCAAGCTTTATGCAAGTTCTTGAAGGAGTTATATATAAATTTATTTTGTGATGGTCGATGAAAGTAGTAATTTTATTCAATAGAAATTAATTTTTGAACTATTTCTCTTTGGTGTATAATTCTATCTCTTTCAAATGATCAAAATCATGAGTTTTAAACTTTTTCATTTGTTGCATTGTTATGGTGTATGCAATTTTTCATTTCATGCTTCCTATTATGCCCAGGAATGCAAAATTTTTGTTAGTCTGGAATCATATTAAGGATTCACCTCATTGTAATTGGTGGGCTGATTATAGGTATGAGTAAATGCCAACTTTATGGAGGAGGGAAAACATGTACATGATAGTCATAAAACACCTCCATATATATTACATAAACATCCATAGCATATAAAGTCATAAGAGTATTAAGAATGAAAGTATCAAACACCACAATAGATAAGAATACAACATAATTAGTAAAACATGCATGCAACTCAATTAAAGGGAATATCTTTTGAGGATCCAATTCCATGATAGATGTTATAGACAAATCACAATTTCATAATCAAAGGGAAACAAGAAAACATATTCACCCATAATGAATCAACTATTATAATTGGAAGGTCACTTCACCAAGTCAACATCAAGACAATAGACGAGTGCCTTATCCTAGGGCATAGAGTCACTTACAATTCAAAGACAACCTGATAATAAACTTCAATAAGATTCATTTGTAGATAAATAGGAATGAATATGCCATTACATACACAACCCAAATACATACGTAAATTGAAAAACCCTTGACCATTCAATTCATAGTGAAAACATAAATTCAACACAAAGACAATTATGTGAAGATCTCAAACTGCAAATGATATTGATATTATATTCATAATGATATCAGAAAGTAAATTCAAAATGCGATTCAGCTATGCACTTATCAAATTCTTGAACAGTTGAATAATTATAACTATATCAAAGTTTTCAACATCAATAAAAGTGGCCAATTGGCCATCCATCTCTATTGATCAAAAAGAAAAAGTGGCCATCCCTCTCAAATTAATCTTGGAATCCTTTTATAAGATGAGGATTCAACAAGCTTAGAATTACTATGAGGAATCTTGGGTAGAAACCTGACATTTCTTCTTTTTCTTTAGCATGACTTGCCACCTGTCCACCTCTTTTTCTATTGGCCAATTGAATGCCTTTACCTCTTCCAACTTTGCAACTGAAATTGTCCATTTGGCATCTGTAACTGCCCTAGCATCAACAATAAACTTTGCATGGTCAACCTCAACCTTGAACAATGAATCAAGCATACCGTTAAGGAAATTAGCATCACACTGTTCATCTATATGCTTGATTATTTCTTCTTCCTCTAGAATCAAATTAAATTTGCTGGCCCAATCAGAAACTGATTTCAAATCTCCATTTCTACCATAAATTGAAGGCACCAATTTACTATAACTTTCCCCAACTGTTTGCAATTTTTCATTTATAAGCACATCCTTCCCTATGAAAAATGCATAAGTTGCATTCATTACCTCCACCATGTCTTTACTTTCACTAATCTTGGGAGGGAACTCATCACTATACATCATTGTAGTATCTAGCTTATCCATTAATCTGCTTCTTCCTAACCAAACATTGAACAAATGTCCAAGAAAAGGGACAACCTCAAAGGATGTTTTACTTGCCTCTTTCAAAGAAATGTGCAAATCATGCACTACCATAAATTTTACTTTCAATAAATTAATCCTATGTTTCATAATTCCTGACACAATAGAGATAGCCTTGACATTTTGCTCCTTTTCAAGCTTTTCAATTTTCTCTATGTATTCCTCCATTTTTGCTGTCACATCAGCTGGTATTTCTTGTACTTGTTCTATAATCTATATTGGAGGGGGCTCATTTGCAATTTTTTCTTTCAACTCCACTAACTCTTCTTCTAGAGTGCCCTTCTTCATCAGTGTCTCTTCATATTTTTTACATAATGCAATCAATTGGCTAGATGTTTCTATGTATCTTCTTGACAAATCCTCTGTTTTTGATAAATTTATGAAAGAAACTTGAGTAAAAAATGAGGCAATCTCCGTGTCAGTTGTGTTCTGCAAATTTCATATCATTCTATCAGCTTTCTTTTCTACTTGGATATTTAGAAGGTGGGGCTTTTGAGTGGAAGGGGCCAAAGACCAAGCAGCAAGTGTCTTTGACTTAGGATTAAATCCTAGTACTCTTATTACATCTCCAATTTCAAATTCATTTTTAAACATGGGGTCCTCTTTCTTCCTAATCTGATCAATAATAAAAATAGACTAGATATCCTAGTCAAGCATCATAATCATACCAGTACTCTTAATCAATTGTCTTTCCTGTTCCACAGATATTTGCTCCCTATCAGGATCATATTCCTGTAGTGCCTTGATGATCTTCTCTTTCTTTTCTACATTTTCTTCCTCTATGATCAAATTTTGTCTTAATTGATTTTGTTTTCACCTTGTCAAAAAACTTTTAAATTCATCTGACTTAATAAAGTCATCATCTTTCATGAACTCATTTGACAACATCACATGCTCATCAAAGCCTTGAGCAAGGGCTTCACTTGTTTCTCCCTATTCTTCATTCTACCCTACTTCTCTGAGATGTGTCCTTATTTGATGAAAGTAGTGTCCTTGTTCTATAACAATTGCTCTAGCAGGGTCTCTCCTCACAATTGTACCAACCTATTTGGCTTTTGGTTTCTTTGCAATTGGCACTCGGGTAGATTGAACTTCATCCCCACTCTCTACATCATCAACAGACACACTAAGTGGCTTCTTGACATGTGAAGAATGTCCATCTTGGGGGTCTTGCTGTTGAGTAGCCACTTCTAGAATTTGAGGCATTTGTTCCATCAGAGTTTCATATAAACTCAGCATTCTGTTAATCCTCTCCAAGTATAGGTTATTGGGGTAAAAACTTGAGAAACTAGGGTCAACAACCTTCAATTCTGCTTCAGCTCTCTTCAAATTTTTCCATTCTCTTCTCCTTTCTTGTACTTCCTCTTTTCTTAGCAAATTTCTAACCACATCTTCATCATCTAGTGGTTCATGGTCCTTTATTGTGGCCCAAGGTGTCTTTTTGGCAATGCGTGTTTAATAAATTGTTCAGGATCACAGGATCTAGACACAACATTAACCAACCTATACTATTTAAGGAAATTGTTTACTTCATCAAAGTAACTCCTATCAATGGTAAAATTAGACACAACCCAAAGCCTAGGAAGGAGAGAACCTTTCCTATGTTTGTCAAGGTATTATTTTTCAACTAGGGTCACTTGCCAAATAAACTCCATAAAAGTAATCCTAATTGGAACAAATTTTGGTAAAATATGGGGAGGCTGACGACACCCAGACTCTGATCACAATAAAGTTATCAAAAAAGAAAAAGTCCCCCCAATTATGTGAAATAGACCAGTTTGGAACATACTGGTAAGGTCTCAAAACTCTCTTAATATTAATTGACAATTGTTCCCTATTTATTCCTAGCATTTCCATAATTGGCAAAAAAATCCAATTTTCAAAGAAAAGGAAAGAAGAATGGGGTGAACTATTGTCCCAAACCTGGGTCCATCTTTGTATTGGCATTAAGACACCCAATTCTTCTTTGAAAATCTCCAATTCTTTATCCATGAACTCAATATTATAGAACAAGATTAAATGCATCAGCAATGAATAATGCTTGAATGTAGGGCTGGGTGCACCACTCTGAATTTCCACTAGAGCATTATGAATGTGTTCAACCACATAGCCCACATAATCATAATCTTTGTTAACATCTGGGTGTTGAATGTCTATAGCCATCATCAGTAATTCAGCTGACACTTTTGAATCTCCATCAAAACCCAACACTCTGCATAATCCATAGATTGCACAATGCATATAATGGTGGAAAGGTGTGATGTCAAATGGTGGTTTGATACTATCTGGAATTATAACTAGTTTTCTATTCACCCTAGGCATGTATCTGGGCATTGCATGCTTCTTGATAACACCTTTGTATTTGTCACAACCTCTGCAATTCGCTCCAAATCTATATCTGTACATGCAGCAGTAGTAATCTGGAAAGCTTCAACAAAGCTAGCTCTGTTAATTGAAACTAGGGCAGAATGGTTCTTTCTTTTGATTACCCTAGATACTGGGCAATAGCATTTGGCCAACTCTTTGATCAAATCCACATCAACATACACATCTAGCACAATTAACTTTTCCATATTTAAATCCCAAGGGTTTGACATCGAGACACCCTTAACCCTATTATTCCAGAAATAATGAAACAAAGAAGACCTAGTCATATGAAGCCTGGTTAGGTTTCTGCATTGGCTCCATAAATCTTTTCATGCCAAATCATTTGTATTCAAAGAAACAGAAGTCCCTGGTAGCAAATCTACAAATTCTTCTTTGTATTTATTATCCTTCTTTTCCTCAATGGCCTTGGGCTTGGAACCTCCAGGTCCTCCACTTGTCATGGCCTTAACCTCCAGTTCCACTTGTTGCCTTGCTCATTTTAGCTGCAGGAGAAAAACTTAACCAATTTTCTAAAATTTTCCCACACCCAACACTCTGAATTCTCCAACATTGTTGTAAAGCTCAATTCACTGGATTACCTCAAAGATAGAATGCATGAATGCAATTATACAAAATATCAGCTCGATCATGAAATTTATGGTATTTGGGCACCGTCACTTCTCTCAAGTCTCATTCATTGCCACACTTGCATGAACTAGCAACTTTGGCATTAATTCAAAGCTGAAGTACTCAAGCAAAATTTGAATTCATGTCCTTCTATTTGATTGGTGATTGCCAATCAAAACTTTTATAGAACTTGACAAACAAGTCCACGTGTCAATCCCTATCTTTAGTCACACACTCGCAACCGGTTATAAAAATTTGGAAAGTAACTAGCAAGTTAGCGACAATGCTACCAAATCCTCTTAATCGCAAGCTTGCAACCCCTTTATGAATCCTCAAAGAATCTCATGAGTGAGCGACAGTCGTTGATCTTCATCAAGCCCTTTAGTTGCAACCTCGTAACAACATTTGTAATATTCTTTCTTTACCTGCAAGCTGGCGACCACTACAAATCTAACAAAACAACTTATTTCATCGCAAGCTCGAAACTCAAAACCTAACTTGACTTAAACCCTTATGATCTCGTGACAACAAGACACTTAACTACCATTGCATGCTCGCAACACTTTTTGACTTAAGAATTACAAACCTGCGAGCATGTGATGACCACAAAATCAGACCAAAACTTACCTATCACCAGATCGCAACATAAAATGTTAAACAACTTCAAAACATGTAACCAAGCAACAAAACCAACTATGTGTGATACCAACCACATCGCATGATCGCAAATTAAAATGACTTAACTGCGAGCACCTTGAGACCTTGCGATAACATAAAATCACACCCAGTAGCAACCTCACAACATTAAATGGTCAAGTGCAAAACATCTTGTGAGGTAGTGGTAACTAAAATCTCCTAGTACTTGCAAGCTTGAGACTTAAATTGACTTGATGATAAAGGACCTGTGAGCTAGTGATAACCATAAAATCTCAAAATTATTTATCTCTTGATCGCAGCGACCCAGCGAGTACCAACAAAAATCGATATTTTATGTTAATTACCTTCATAAATAGGTGTGAGTAGTGGTACAAGAACCATGAATGACTTACTCACTAACTCTCGTGGCTATAATGCATGGCATCAAACCAATTCAAGACATTGTGACCAAAGCAATTTCATTAACAATATCCAGCTCGCTAACATAAAATGCTAACATCCAAAAAACTAGAGACCTCACGATTTAAACCCAAACCAACACTTGCTAACTCGCCACTTAAATTGTTAAACATGAAATTTACCTACGAGTAAGAGATGAAACATTAAACATGTCTCATTGTCTAACCAACCGTTTGACCACACTTGACATTGACATGGACAAATAAAGAGAGGACAACTCATATTTTCAACACACAACAACTTCGGTTTACTAGCCAACTAAGATATAAAAAAAAACACAAAACCATGATCGCCATGAACATCATGTTAAGCATTTAATGTAGAACAATAGAAAGGTTCTAATATCTATGCAATATGAACAATTTTATGGATCTTGTGACACAAATTGTTGCATTTCATGTTAAACATAATGTGGAACCAATTTACTAATAATTCAGAAAATAAATTTTAATTGTTTACTAATAATTCAAATTCACAATTAAAAATATAAAATAAGTATCCATTCTGATTGACAAACTCAAGGAATACAATATCAAAAATCATCAATGACAACTATAGTATTACAAATTGAAATTATAATATGACTCAAGAACTGTAGTATAATTATAAATACCTATAAACTGACTGCTAATTCACTTCAGTGACTCAGTCCGACTGTTTGAGGCTTCTATATCCCAAATGGACTTAAGATCCAGAAACTGACTAGTACTAATAGGTTCATCTTCATTTCGAGCGGGTATTCAAAAATTTCTTCATCTTCATGCTGACTCTGAGTCTTCAATCCATCATTTGTCTCAGCACAAGCACTAGTAGTAGCACCACCAGCTTTTAAAGTGTTGCATAGCCCTCGTCTTTCACGCATGGAATTCCATATTGCTAGTGCCCTATCATATGAAAAATCTCTAACATTATATTGAGTTACAAACAACCTCAAGCAA
Source organism: Cryptomeria japonica (assembly GCF_030272615.1). Lineage (NCBI taxonomy): Eukaryota > Viridiplantae > Streptophyta > Pinopsida > Cupressales > Cupressaceae > Cryptomeria > Cryptomeria japonica. The sequence goes on from NC_081408.1 coordinate 749,160,534, forward strand.
GTTTCCAAATTTTTGTTTAATTTGTTTCTGATCTTTGATTTCAAAATCCCTAATGCACTGAAAACTCTCTCATCTTCCACCAACCCCAATATGATTGTTTGACATAAATCAGCAAGTTTCAAATATTCTGGTATTGCAATACGCAATGCTTCACTTTGATCTATCCTTTTCCAAAGCCTTGTGATTGATCCAGGTTCAAATGGATTCTCCAAGTCAACCAATTGTTGTTTCATAAACAATGCAAAGTGTTTATGTTGTTTTTTAAGATGATCTGAATTTAAAATTCCTTCTATTGGTTGTCCATTGCAATATGCATATTTTGAAAATGTCAATATCAATTCCTCTAGTTTTTAATGAAACACCTTTGCGTCATTTGAATTATCTCCAATTGAATGCCAAAATTGAGGATACACACAACCCATGGCTTCAAGTATTTCTTCTTGAGGGAATCTTTCATGAATCTTAGTTGAAATTTCATATGCAATAGACTTCAAATGATGACTAATAGATTTGACAATACTGTCAAAATCTTCCTTTTTAACTAGTAGTGCTCTACCTCGCTTGCCCATCTTAGATTGGTGCATTGGTATCTGAAATCCTTTTACAAAGAAACATAACTCATTTTTTGCATTAAAATTTAAAAACATTTCAGCATGATTCAAATATGTAATTATCTACCACCTAAAAAAATTTGGGCTTCGCCCTATTAGATTTGAATATAGACCATCTAGGCTCAAGCATGTCATTTTATGTAGATTGCTATACTCATTGATATACATAGTTCTGTCTTGGGATTAATTAAAAAGTTTTTTAATTGAATCCAACATGGGGATAAGACTAGCTAAAGTTAATAGAGTCTCTATATCACTTAACTTATGTAAGAGATCAGGAGCTTTTTCTACTGTGAGGCATTTCTCATACATTAGTCCGATCAAGGATAGATATTCTATTAGAACTTGTTCTTCTAGTCCATGCAAGGAGATCCATCTGGTCTCAACATCCCTAAGAATCTTGTTTCCTGTTGTTACTCCTTCTGCAAAAATCTAAAGTTCTGCAAAACATTTAGGACTTCGGCAGAAGTATGAGTGGAGCTCATGGACCAGATCTTCAACTTTGACACTGTAGGGAAATTGCTTAAAATTCTATATGTCAAATTCATTCAATGGGCCATGCACTAAATGCCAACCATGTATGGTGCAATACTAGTTTGTAATATTGCACAAAGATCAGTCCTTTGACCTTGCATTACTGTAGCTCCATCAGCTCCAACACACACCAACTTCTTGGCAATTGTCAAGTCATCCATACCAACACTTTCATTCAAAGCTTTCTTAACTTACAAATATAATTTTTTTTCTATTGAATTGCCCCTCATTTTATGAACACAGAGTAGATGAGCTTGGCGGACATGTTCTTTTACGGTAGACACATGCATACAAACCCAAGCAGTGTTATCTACCGCTGTAACTTCATCTATGGATAATGAAATGAAATTTGACTCTTTTACACTCTCTTGTAAATTTTTCTTTTCCACCTCAGCGAGACAATTTTCCATTTCCCATCCAACATTTATTGACCAAAGTGACATAGGATAGTGAGGAACATTCAAAAAAGATAATAAATTACTAAATTTTGGGAAATCTTTCATAGGATGCCCTCTCAAGAGAATATGAAAAATAACACTCATCTGAACACTCTTTGCCAAGTTTGCATCTTTCGCTGCATGTTCAAGCCCAACCTTAATTGTATTTCTAAATCCACTATTACCAATCAGTGTCATTTTGTGGTTATGCTCTTCATATTCTATGACATACTTAACATGAAGACATTCTTCCTTTGATTTCCATCTTACTACTGGTGTTTCCTTTCCGTCTATGATCTATTTTTCATAAATCTTATGAATATGATTTTCTATGGTGTCAAGCTTTAGCTGCATCTTCTTCTCTCTTTTAGTTTTCTAGCTATAAATCTTGCACCTGCATTTTGTTGGTTGTTCATCATTGTTTGGGACTGGTTCACTGAATGGGTAATTTGCTACCTAATCGATCTTAAAACTCCTTGTCATCTCTCACTCTCACCCCAGTTTTACTTTCCTTTTTCTTTTCTTCCTACCAACATCATCTTCAGTACTAGCATTTGCATCCGAGTGAATTATCTCATTGTGTGTATCCCTTAGAACATCTTCTACCGTGTTGGTATTTTCATCCTCATTTGATGCATTTAACTCAATGACAATCCCACCTTGTGGTGGTGGTGAGATACTGTGAATGGCTTCTGCAACTGCAGAAGTTGATGGACTAGAAACTTTTCCAATTCCAAAGAAAGACTTTATAGTAGTATCTTTAAGTTTAAGTTTTGGTCATTTTGATTGCCTTTGAATCCCTTCAGTTTCACCATCTTGAGGAGTCTTACCCTTGTCTGACATCCCAATCCCTTCACCAGCCTGAGGAGTCTTAGTCTCACCCTTGTCTGACATCTCAATCCCTTCACCATCCTGAGGAGTCTCACCCATGTCTGACTATGACATCTTGAGTCTTGACCTCTCACTATGAATTAAAAGTTAAAACTAATACTATCAAGTATGAAGAAATGATTACTCACCTTTATGCCTTCTCAATTCTCTGAATCAAGAATCAGGAATGCTTGGGCCTATGTTGCAGGATTGTAACTCTAGCCCTCCACCCTACAATGAATTTTGATGTTCCAACTCAAATTGAAGAATGCAAATCGCAAGCTCCCAAATTTACTAATCAGACATGAACAAATTGTAAGAAAGAGTGTATTTATATCAATCCATGATTGCATTTTTGGCGAATTGCATGAACTTTTCAAAATGCATATTGATTTAAGCGGGGCGAAATGGGTCCTCAAATTCTTATAATGTTTTAACTAATATTGGTGAATTTGGTTGAATGCTTATAATTTTTTAATTGATATTGGTGAATTTGGCCGATGCGTGCAATGAACATTTAATTTACCATTGGCGAATAAGGTCCTAGGTAGGTGGTCATTTTACTATTTCTGGGGAATAATAGAGGTGATCTAATACCCACATCCAAGTGATTCTAGGTGAATATTACAAGAATTCACATCAAACGGTGTGTGGTCAATGGCAAAGCCAGAATACAATGTACCGTTAACCCCAAAATTCTGGGTGATTTGACCACTATGTTGCCCATGACTATTCACCATTTCCTTAAAAAAAATGCAAAAAAATGCGAAATTCGCCAATTGGAAAAGATTCACCACTAAAAAACTCTCTGATTTGGATACCCTTTTGGGCCTTCTACAATATTCCAAACTTCTGTATCTGGGTTTTGAGTACAGATGGTCAAACCCTACTGACCCTATTTAGCCTCTTCTAGTTGGTATTGGGGTTTAAGCTCTCAAAATATTCACCAGTAGATAAGGAATGAAAAAATGACACTTTCTAGGGGTTTGAACCTACCTAAGGGTCCTTCACATTCCTAGTTTGACCATCCACCAATCTGTTGTCCAGGCTTTGTATCTTCTTTTGTGTTGCTTAGGCTTGTACATGACCGATGTCAAGCCTAGGACCTCATCTTAGGATAGTCAAATGATAAATCTTATCTTCAGAACCACCACAAATAGTTAATATACATTCCAAATCGACATACTCCTAGGTTTCAGATCAATCCCATGGAGAGATGTTGATTTGTGCCCCTATTAGCATTCAAACCTTTGGTTTGAGGGTTTTACTAGACTAGTGGGATTGAAAATTCTCTTTCTTTCAAGCCCAAATGTTTCAAGGCCTAAAATCAAATCCATATGATTGGTAAACCTGTACTACAACTTTTCAAATGCTCAATTAATCCCCACCAATCATTAGGAATCATGCAAGAACTAGAATTCAAGGAAAATGCAAAAAAAACTCAATAACCTTTTTGTTTGAAGACAAATATTTCATTCAAAATTACTTCTCCAACTTCTCGAACTAGAAGAAATCATTCCTCCAGGATTATATCATGCCAAGGAACTCCTCCAACTACATCAATGCATACAAGCAACCAACCAACCATTGGAGTAACCACATTTGAAAATGTTGCAAGAAAAGTTGCTTGACAACAATTGCAAATTCTAACAACTTTTTACAAATTGATCTTTCCTTCACACCAAAGGTCAAGAATGAACATACTACACCTTGTAGACCCCTAAACAACAAAAATACCTATATAATTCCCATACAAGGCCCTTTTACTAAGTTGACACACTTTGGAGCCTTAGGGCTTATTACATTGCCTAGGCCTAATCAATAGGCCTTCAAACACACTCACACACATGCTATTCTAAATACAACCATGAGTCAAATTTATGTGGACACATGTCCTAGTGCTCCTGCACTAGTTGATATCAACATATCCAGAAACTCAAAAATAACAAAAGGTTTCAGAGTCAAAGGAAATTGGAGATCCCTTCTCACCTCTAGGCTAATCTTCTTCTCAAATCACCGAGTATAATTTATTTGAAACTGAGACCTCTTCCCCCTGAACTGGGGAATTGGTTGTAGTATGTGATTTCTTAGGCATTTTTTAACCTAATATAAGAGAAAGTAAAGACTCTTGGATTGAGAAAAAAGCAATTTATAAATAAAAGTTTAAATCTTGATGAATCAGAAGAGGGAGAGAATGGATTACTAGAAACAGACTTAAATCTTATGGGAGGTTCTTCTTATTAGAGAGAAAAGAAGCTTCTTGGACTTCATGAGATTCCCTCAAGAAAATTGAAACAATATTATGGACAATCTCCAAGAAGTAGGAGAGGAAGAAAATCGCTAGTTGATCTTAGAAAACTAGACAGAGAAGACAATAATCAATTGAAAATACATCACTGTGGAGCTCAAGGATGGGGATGCCCCCCTCATTGGATTTATGAAGATACTCTCATAGAAAGTAAGGGGCTTGAATACCTTGAACAAAAAATGTCTAGTAAAGGGTTGTATGAAAGCCACTAAACCAAAGGTAGTTTTTCTCCAAGAAACAAAATTGAATAAAGAGCAAATAAAAATCCTTTACAAACAAATTAGGATTGTGGGAAGTGGAATTGAATGAATATATGGTTTCATTTGGAGGTTTGGCCCATTTATGAAATCCAAGAAGAGTTTATTCTTCACATATTTCTTCAAATAGACATTGGATAGTAGGCTCTCTTAATAGCATTCAGGAAGGGATTAATAAATATCAATCTTCGATGTCTATGGTCTAGTGCAAAGTAATCAAAAGTTATCTTTATGGAGGGACATGGATTTGAATTTAAAATAAGTCCCTCAAGATAATGTGGTGCTTGGGGGGGATTTTAATGCCATCCTTAATCTTTCAGAGTAGTTTGGAGGTATACAAAATGAATCCTAGTCTCAAATTGACTTTAGGGATTGGTCATAAAAAACAATTTACTGGATATAGCTTCAAAGAATGGATTTTTTACTTGGAATAATAGGGGATTAGGCTTTAGTTATATTGAAGAGAATTTCTAGGACTAATTTTTTTCAAAGGGGATCTCTCAATAACTCCCCTTATGTTGAAATCTCATTTATTGCCTTATTCTAATTTTGATCATTTCTCGATCCAATTAGAAATTAATAGAGATAAGAAATATTTTAACATGAGAGATTATTGTTTCCTTGACATGATTGAAATATTGTGGGAGGTGACAAGATTTGAAGGATCTAAATTATTTTGCTTCATATCTAAACTTAAAACTATTAAACAAAACCTTCTCAAATGGAATAAAGAGAAATTCCTCAATATATTAGAAGTCAAATCAAGAGTGGAAGAAGAGTTGGAGCATTTAAATGAATAGGTTAGTCAACATGGAATGGACCAGATCAATTCTATTAAAGAGAAGGGTCTCCTTCAAGAATATGTAGAAATCCTAGGTAGCTAACTTTAGCTCGTAGACCTTTTAGAGACAAACCAAAATCATGGGATGTTTGGCTCTCCAAGGGAGACAAAACTTTAAATACTTTCATAACAACACTAAACATAGAAGAGAACTTAATAAAAATTTTAAAATCAAATATTTTAATGGAAATCTGATTAAAGACCTTGTTACTATTGTAGAAAAATCAGTATCCTACTTTTTTGACATCTTAAACAATTGAGGGATCTGACTTTGGATCTCAGAATAATTTTTTAATGAATATTCTAAAAATTATTTAAGTAGATGTAGCGTCCTAAAATTGTGACACTTGCAATTTCGACTGCATTTGGGTCTTCATGATGGCGATGCAACACGAAACCTGAATGGAGACCCCGAAACTTGTCCATGACATCAAAAATTGCATTTTTCAACACCCTGGCCTGATCCTCCTTGCACCCTGCTCTCCCTGGAAGTGGGACCATGGCGCCCAGCACCTTGGTCCTTCAGGACCATGGTGCCCAGCTCCCTGGTCCTTCAGGACCATGGCACCCAACGCCCTGGTCCCCCAGGACCATGGCACCCAATGCCCTGGTCCCCCAGGACCATGGCGCCCAACGCCCTGGTCCCTGGCCCTATTTTGGGCCCGGTCTCTTATGGGGCTTTGGGTCTTTTAGTTTGCAAATTGGAAAATAATCTTCCTAGGTCGGCCTAAGGTCAGAAAAATCAGTCTTTCAACCCTAATTGGCAAGTATATAAACTACTTTTCCTCTCCTCGAAAGGGTAGATGGAAAAGAGGCAGAAGTGATACTCAAGCATTCAAACATTCAAACATTCAAGCATTCAAGCATTCCTTCAAGCAATTGAGCATTCTAAGTCTCCATTCAAGGCTAAGTGTTGCATTCAAGACAAGGATTCAACCATTGAAGAGGAGATCACATACAACATACAACATACAACAACATTTACAACTTCGCATGTAAGAATACAAACATTCTTACAACAAGGTATCAATACTTGTTTACATTACAAACATTTACATTTATAGCATTCTCATTTCTTGGTTAATTCCAGAACTGGGGTTTGACCTAAGGGCAAACCCCTAATCCCTAACCCCCCAATCATCCTCTCTTTTCTATGTGTAGGTTGCAGGTACGCGGTTGTAATTGAAGATCTGGAATCCTTGTGCAGAGACAAACAGATCCCCCTTCGTTTCGCGGATTTTTCGGAGGACCGTGTGCACGTCGGGTGCCATCGTCTTGTCAACTTTTACTCAAATTTGTAGGATAGTGTCGTATCAACATTTTACTACTAATTCCAGGTCTGCAGCTTCATCCCATATTCCTATCTCTGTTTATAAGTGAATCTTTCTCACTTTTCATGCATTCCTAGCTTAATCCTTCTATCTACATTCTTTACAAAAGAGGGTAGCCTTGCTGTCACAACCCTTGAAACTCATTTAGAATCCAATCTTGCATTGTGTGGGATTGGATCTTGTGGGTGTCAACCCCTCTTTTGAATGTAAAGTCTCCCCTAAGTGAAAACTATCAACCCTAGTGACGTCCTTTCTCTCTCCTTGGAGTGGTGGGGGGAACACTTAGGGTTCGATCGCGATTTTCCGCTTTACATTTTGGTGAACCTGACGTGAACATCCTTTTTGATTATTCATGGTTAGATCTGAAAAATTTGCTTCCTTAATTACATTTCCATGTTTGATTTGATAAGAATGGAATTGATATTTTGCATGGTATTGCACACATTGTGGATTCAAATGTGATGCCTATGAAGAGTTGTGCCAAAACTTTAGGTTATACACAACCTCCCACTCAAGTCAATCATTCTATTCCTTTAACAACCTCTATTGCTAGCATACCTACCTTTACATCAAACATAATGACTACTTCTATACAAGACATTCCACCTATGATCACCAATCATGGGGGCAATCCTTCCTCTTCAATTAACCCTTTTCCTTCATTCAATCCAACTTCTTCATTCATTCCTTCAATGAGTGTCCCTATTACATCTCCACAAATGAACATGATGCAAGGGGGCAATTCATTCAACCATTCCATTCCTCCTTGTAGTGCTCCTCTTTTCCAATCATCTCCTATGACTAGCCATCATAGTGTCTCGCCACCTTACTCTCAATCAATACCTTCTTTCAATAACATAATACCTCCATCACAATCTAACATGTCTAATATGAATTCTTCGACTGAAGTGACCATTAAAAATCTTGCACAAACTGTCTCTTCGTTACAGCAACAAATTGCCTCTATGAATCAATCTAAGTTTAGTGTGCCCACATTTGATGTTGCGAGCCCACTTTCTCTTGACATTGTTCAAGCTATCCCCCCTAAGCATGTTGAAATCCCGCATTTGGAGCTTTATAATGGTAAAGGTGATCCTCTAACACATGTTAAGACTTTTCAAACAATATGTACCGATTTTGCTTATGACCAAAGGTTGCTTGCAAAACTGTTTACTAGGACATTAAGAGATAAAGCCCTACAATGGTATTGCTCGTTGCCTTCTTATTCTATTACTTCTTTCGAACAACTTGCAAATGCTTTTATTCAACAATTTCAAAACAATATAAGTCCTAAAGTTACTTTGATTGATTTAATGCATTGTAAACAAGGTGTTAAAGAAAAAGTGACTGATTTCATTGGTAGATATAAGCATTTGTATGCTCAAACCTCTTTTCCAGTACCTGACAATGATATTCAAAGAATCTTTATTTCTAATTTACAAAAAGATATTAGAGAAAAACTTTTGTTTTCTGAGTTTACTTCTTTCCAACAGTTGTGTGCAACTCTTCACAATTATCAACTGACTGTGAGTCAAATGGAACAAGCAAATCCTATGGCTCTGAGTGACAAGGGTGATAGTAGTCAACAACCATTTGGGAAGTTTAAACCGAACAGAGAGTCCATTAAATTTAATGAAAACATCATCAACAACAATGTGAATGCAACATCAAGTGTGCTTCTTATTTCTAAGTTTTTCAAGAAAGAAAGAAAGTTTACTCCTTTGAATGAATCATTGCATAGTATTATGAATAAGTTATTGGAACAAAATGTGCTTACTCTCCCTCCTATAAAGCAAATAGATCCTACAAAGATTAATTGACCCTATTTTGATAACAAATCTTTTTGTCAATTTCATCGTCAACCTGGGCATGATACTGAAAAATGTTTTGCTTTAAAGGGTAAAATTCAAGATTTGATTGATAATAATACTATCTCTGTTTTAGGAGTGAATGATAAAGCCAACACATTTGTAGCTCCTCCTAACCAAAATCTTAAGATTTTTACTGATCCATTACCTTCTCATACCTCTAATGTGATTGAGACTAATGATTCCTCTTTCTCATCTGATGGTCTTGTGTCTATGACTCCGAATGTGATTAACTTTGTAGAGCAGCAAGAAAACCCTAAAGAACCTTCCATCACATTTGATTCTAGTGAAACTATTAGGGCACCTGATGGTCCTTTATACATAGTTGCAAAAGTCAAGAATACACCTTGTCGTGGAGTGCTTATTGATCCTTCTTGCATGGTTAATGTTATTACTGAAGAATTTCTTTTTACTTTGCAATTGAATCAAGTGATCTATGACAAAACAGATGTGATTGTGAAATTATTTGATGCATTTTCTTCTCCTGCAATTGGTTCTATTACATTACCTATTGAAGTCCATAACAAATCCCTTGATGTGAAGTTTGCTATTATTCCTTCATCCGAACAATTTCGTGTGAAGCTTGGCTATCCTTGGCTATCTTCCATGAAAGCTATTGCTTCTCCTATTCACAAGTGTTTGAAATTTCCCCATAATGGTGAAGTTGTTACTGTCAATCATAGTCTCTTTAAACCAGCTGAAAGAACTTCTAGCATTCCTATTGATTATTTTTGGCCTAAACAATTCCAATCTCTTCCACCGCGAAGTGATCATCTTTTCAAATCTTATCAAAAGTGGAAAACAGATATGATCCTATCTCTAAGTGAACCTAGAACACCCAAACTTGATATTCCTATTGTTCTTGAGAAGGAAGTTCTTCCTTTGAAAGATAAAACTAATGTCTTTCCTCAAGAAGATTCCCAACCCATTCCTATGGATGTGACTATGTCTATGCCTAATATACTTTCTAAAAGTAGGCCTATACCTCCTCGTCATGATGGACTTGGTCTCCTTCCTAAGCCAAATATTCCTCCCTTATATGGAGCAGTTCCTCCTCCTTCCTCTTATTGAGAGAAGAGACCTTCCTCTTCTCCTATTATCCAGCCTAAGAGACCACAACCTAAACACCCAAGTGATAAGGATTAGAACATTCCTCCTCCTCAATCTTCTCCACTTCCTACTAAGACTAGACGAAATTGTTCTACATGTGAACACCGATGAAAGCATCATCTTAGAGCTTAGGCAGCTGCTTCTCAAAATTTGCAATCTCCAAAAACACCTTCAACAAGCATTATTCCTTCTTCTCCAAAATCTCCTAAATATAAGATGCATGATGGTCTTGATCCTGTGCGAGTTAAAGATCCTATTTTTATAAATCTTGATGATGATATAGATGAAAATGTTATTCATGATGAAAATGTTACTTCTCTTGCTTCTGATAGTGAATATGATTATGTTGATGTTGATAACCATCTATCTACCGAATTTTCTAAAGCACTTATCCTAGCTCCTAGACAAGAACAACGTGGCTTGGAACATGAACATAGCCCTTGTTTGGATCTTGTGATAGCTCCATCTGCTATGTTGGATGTTCCTCCTCTAGCGTGTTTCCTGCCTTCCCGAAATATTGATCAGCAAGATCGGGGGGTAGATGACGTGCTAGACTAGTTTCATTAGCATAGCAGACTCTCTCCTCCTCTCTTTTGTTACTTCTTCTATGGGTTATTCTCATTCTTCTATTTGTTGTCCTTAGTGTTGTCTACTTGAGGACGATGCAAAGCATTGAGACCTCTTTTGGTCTCTCTCATGTTGACTCAAAAGACACATGTGTTCCCTTCTTCTAGGTGACCTTCCTTGATTGGGGAATGAAGAACAATTATGCATACATACATATGATATACATGAATTATCATACAGCGTACTGACCCCAAGGAAAGCGAAGTCACCTCGTGCTTTGTGTTTTGTGTCTATTATCCTTGGGTGTATCTCACACTTGGGGGCTAAATCTTTGTGATAACGTGCTCCTTTCCCTTCTCATTTCTTATGTGTATCACTACCTTAAAGCAATCACCCCCGTTGAGGCGTGTGCGATCGCTTTAACGTAGGGGGGCATACACCCCGTCTATCCCTTCAGGATACTTGAAAATTTCTTGGCGAACTTAGCTTTGCCTTGAAAATTTTTGGTATTTTTCTTGCATGACTCATAGTGAGGGAACCTTACTACTGACAGTCATGGTTCTCCCTCATGATCTTCCCTTTTACTTTGTCAATCAAAGTCGTAAGATCCTTAGTCCACTGGGGGCTTGGCGTATCTTGCCTCCTTGACGTGGTGAAAGTCTTTCAATGTTGTTTCCTTGTACTTTACCGGAAGTATGAGCGTACACTTATACTCCCACTAAAGTGGGGGCTAAATGTAGCATCCTAAAATTGTGACACTTGCAATTTCGACTGCATTTGGGTCTTCATGATGGCGATGCAACACGGAACCTGAATGGAGACCCTGAAACTTATCCATGACATCAAAAATTGCATTTTTCAGCACCCTGGCCTGATCCTCCTTACACCCTACTATCCCTGGAGGTGGGACCATGGTGCCCTGATCCTCCTGGTCCTTTAAGACCATGGCACCCAGCGCCCTGGTCCCTGGCCCTATTTTGGGCCCGGTCTCTTATGGGGCTTCAGGTCTTTTAGTTTGCAAATTGGAAAATAATCTTCCTAGGTCGGCCTAAGGTCGGAAAAATCAGTCTTTCAACCCTAATTGGCAAGTATATAAACTACTTTTCCTCTCCTAGAAAGGGTAGATGGAAAAGAGGCAGAAGCAATACTCAAGCATTCAAACATTCAAACATTCAAGCATTCAAGCATTCCTTCAAGCAATTGAGCATTCTAAGTCTCCATTCAAGGCTAAGTGTTGCATTCAAGACAAGGATTCAACCATTGAAGAGGAGATCACATACAACATACAACATACAACAACATTTACATCTTTGCATGTAAGAATACAAACATTCTTACAACAAGGTATGAATACTTGTTTACATTACAAACATTTACATTTATAGCATTCTCATTTCTTGGTTAATTCCAAAATCGGGGTTTGACCTAAGGGCAAACCCCTAATCCCTAACCCCCCAATCATCCTCTCTTTTCTGTGTGTAGGTTGCAGGTACGCAGCTGTAATTGAAGATCTGGAATCCTTGTGCAGAGACGAACAGATCCCCCTTCATTTCGCAAATTTTTCGGAGGACTGTGTGCACGCCGGGCGCCATTGTCCCGTCAAATTTCGCTCAAATTTGTAGGACAATTCTGTCTCAACATTTTACTACTAATTCCAGGTCTGCAGCTTCATCCCATATTCCTATCTCTGTTTATAAGTGAATCTTTCTCACTTTTCATGCATTCCTAGCTTAATCCTTCTATCTACATTCTTTACAAAAGAGGGTAGCCTTGCTGTCACAACCCTTGAAACTCATTTAGAATCCAATCTTGCATTGTGTGGGATTGGATCTTGTGGGTTTCAACCCCTTTTTTGAATGTAAAGTCTCCCCTAAGTGAAAACCATCAACCCTAGTGACCTCCTTTCTCTCTCCTTGGAGTGGTGGGGGGAACACTTAGGGTTCGATCATGATTTTCCACTTTACAGTAGATAATAATAAGATTATCTACGACAAATTTATAGATCTAGAAGTAGATACTATCCTAATTTATCTTCATCCAAACAAATCTCCCGGTCTAGATGGATTTTTAGTTTGCTTTGTTAAAAAATGTTGGTACATCTTAGGGAAAGAGCTAACATAGGCTTTAGAAGTAGTAATAAATTCAAGAATATTTTTGAAAGAGATCAACAATACTTTCATTGCCTTAATCCCAAAGAAAGAAAAGTCCTTAAAACTAGATGAATTTAGGCCCATTTCTCTTTGCTATACTATTTATAAGGTTCTATCAAAAGTCCTAGCAAACAGATTGAAGATAGTTATTCTATTAATTGTTGGTATTTTGGATAAGTTTATATGGTTTTGTCATTGATGTCAACACCTATTAGCAATTATCAACTCTTGAGAATTGGCAGTGTTCATCGGCAGACAAGTGACTTATGCACAAACACTGGTCTCTGGTTCACCAGTAGGATATATTGTACACCGGCACTTGAAGTAACATGGAGAATACTTGGTTATGTCAAATACATCGTTTGGACACTTTGTCTTGGAGATTTGTTCATTGTTATATTTGTAATTATATATTTGTTGGTACTGGCAAATAGGTCTAGGTTAAGCACCGACAGGCTTATCTATTCCAGATCAGCACAACACATCAAGGAGATGATTTATTATTTTTGTAAATGCATTAAGCCAGCATGTTGTATCGATTATTGCATCAGTCATTGATTTATTTGTAAATTAATTCTATTGTAATATATTTTAGAGTCAACCTACTAAAATTGGTCTTAGGTTATGGTATAAATGTAAGATCTTATTTGTAAAATCAAAATGCGAATGTGAGAAGGATTGTAATTTAGTAAATGTGAAAATAAGCAGAGCTATACACATAGACATCTATTGAAGGTTGATGTAAGGTTTTGTGAAGGCTTATCAGAACTAAACCAGTACTGAATCCAGCATATGAAGATGCTATTTTGAGCAGTACATCATCATTGGATTTAACCATCCACTTGTAGTTAGTGTGACTCCCATTTGTGATTGAGCAATGAGCTCTAGGCGCTTGGCCTTTCTGCATGTGCAGACCCCATTTGTATACACATACTATCTATACTAGTATCATCTGATTATGGTTAAGGTTTCCCACCATGGTTTTTCCCCTTACAGGGTTTCCACGTACAAATATTGGTGTCATGTGTTGTGGATGTTATTATCTTTCTATTTCATACATTAATCTTTACCAGTACTATAATTAACTAATAAAACTGTTTACTGGCATAAAGTTTGGTTTTCCAGTATTAAGTATTAAGGTTGTTTAAACTTGTTTTGATTTAAATTTATTAGACAACTAATTCACCCCCCCCCCCCTCTCAGTCGTCTCTGGGACCTAACATTAATAATCTCTGAAGAATAAACTTGGTTTGTTTTGGGAAGATCAATCTTGGATGGGGTCATCATAGCTCAAGAAGCTATACATTTAATTCAAAATAATAGGAATCCAAGTATGCTCATTAAATTGGACATAAGTAAGGCATATGAAAAAGTTGACTTGAGGTTTTTATGTAAATGTTTAGAAGCTTTTGGCTTCTCAAAAGAGTGAATTAATTTAATCTTTTACTGTATTTCAACTCCCTTCTTTTTAGTTTTAATCAATGGATCTCCATAAGTTTTATTTGATTCATCTAGAGGTCTACGACAAGGAGATCATATCTCCCCCTTTCTCTTCATCATCATGGCAAGATCATTGAGAAGGACTTTCATTAAATTTCAACAGGTTGATCTTCTTAGAGGTATCAAAATTACTAGTTCTATTGAGGTTGTGACTCGTCAATAGTTTGTAGATGACACTATGTTATATGGGTATGTGGTTAGAAGAGAAGATATCAAATTTAGGAAAATTCTTATATTGTATGCTAAATCTTCAGGACAACGTGTTAATCAAGATAAATAAAAAGTTTTCTTTTTTAATGTAAAGCCTTTGACTAAACAACATATTTTATCTTTACTGAGATTTAAGAAAGGGAAATTCCTTTGTTTGTATTTAGGATTACCATTAGATAAGGGATTGAGATCCACAAAAGAATGGGATCCAATGTGAGAAAGAATGGATAAAAGAATGGAATCTTGGAAAATGAAATGGCTTTCTTGGGCAGGAAAAGTTATCATGTTAAAAGCAGTCCTCTCAGCTCTCCATATATGAGTAATGTCTTGCTTATCCCTTTCATCTAGAGAAAATTCAAAGTTAGCAAAGAAGATGAGGTCTTTCTATTGGCAAGGCATGGCTAAGAAGAAAAGAATGGCTTTATAACTTGGGTCAAGATATGGAGACCGAAGTCTTTAGGGGGAGTAGGCTTCAGGAATCAACTATGAAAAAATAAATCTTTAGGGGAGAAATTAGATTAGAAAATCTATGTATTCAAATTTGAAGTGGGTCAAAATTCTAAAAGGAAAGTATTTGGATGACATGAGTTTGGAGGGTATTTTTATGGTTCAAAAATCCTCCAAAAGGCTCTAGGATTTGGAATTTTATACTCAATTGTAGAAACCTTATAATAGATCAGATTTCATGGGATGTTAAAGATGGTTGTAAGACTATTTTTTTGTTAGATTCTTGGGGTGGATACCTTGCCTTGGATAAATTGATGGATCTCAATAATCTTAAGATTGCCAGTGAAAGAAGATGGGGTATTTATGTTAAGGATTATATTGAACTGGTAGAAGGAAATCATTCTTTGGGGTAGAAATGGAAAAGGTTTGAGGACCTACTAGTTGATAGAGAAGAAATAAAGATCCTAAAAGGAATTCTGTAGCAAAGATCAATAGCATTTAATGTTGCTTCAGACTCAGTTATTTGGGTTGGGTCCAATTTAGGTTTTTATAATTTTTTCAATGGCTACAAATCTATAGTTAAAAAATAGAATTTTGAGAGAACTAAGATTCCTATCTCTCTATTGGGACAAAAGGTGTCTCAATACAACAATTTTTTTTTCTTGGGTGGCTTTGCAAGGTAGAATTTTGACAGTTGAATGGTTTAAGAAATTAGGCTTTGCAGGCCCTTCAATCTATGTTTTATGTGAGCATGAGGAAGAATCAATAAACCACATTATATTTTCCGGTCTCTTTGCAAATAGATGTTGGCAATGGCTTTGTGCTAAATTAGGCTAGATTTTAGCTCTTCCCAATGACATTTTTATTTTATTCAAATGTTTGCCCAAACTTCTTTCTCAAGCCTTTCTAATTGATAATGAATCTCTTCTCCTTCAATCTTAATACAAGAGATTTAGAAGGAAGGAAATAGAAAATTTTTCCAAGAGTAAAAATTGCCATGGGAGACCATTATTAATAAACTTGAAGCTGCAATTGTTGAAGTAGTAAATTGCGAACTCCTTTCTTTAGGGTGTAAAAAAGCTTCAATTTTCAAGTTGGGACAATCAGATGAAAGTCAATTGGTTTGGATTGAAAACACCTTCCTTTGTTGATAATGAGGGTATAGCCTAAAAAAAAGATAAAGCTTTGATTGTCTGGACTCCCCCAAAAGAAGGTTGGTTTAAGATTAATTTTGATGGGGCTTCTTGGGGAAATCTTGGAGCCTCAAGGGCAGGGTGTATAATTCACTCTTTAGATGGAGCAGTTGTAGCTAAACAAGTGAAAGGTTTCATAGAAGACACCAATAATATTGCATAAATTGTAGCAGCTATTGAAGGACTATCAATTTGTAGGGATCTTGGTTTACAAAAAGTGGAAATTTAAGGAGACTTGACCATTATAATAAATTCTTTAAGAATTGGTTCTAGAACTCCAAATCAGAGACTTATTTATTTTTTGAGGGCCATTGAATTGTTAATTTTTTTAAAGCTTTCACCATTAATCATATTTTTAGAGAGACTAATGGCTTCGCTGATTAATTAGCTAATACGGGAGCTCATGGTTTTAACAAAAAATACATTAAAGCTTCTGAAACTTTAGAGTTATGGATCTCAGATGGTGATTGAGATGAATTTTCTTCCATCAGCATGTTATTTGAATTTAGGAGCAACTTATAATTCATTTTTTAAAGTCTCCCCTTAAGTAGGTTAAGTTTCCTTTTTCAGGAGCACCTTTTACTTGGCAGGTTGGGCTTTCTAGGATTAAGAAAATATTTTTTCAAAAAAAAAATGTCACCTAAGCTAGATATTTTTCTTGATTCCCCCAGTCTTACTCTACAAATTTTTGGGATTTGACATCTCATACTAATACCTTTAATGGGTCAACATCAAATGTTCACTATGTTTTGGTGAATTGGATTGTTGCTTGGTAAGTCTTGGCAAAGACATTCAAAGGTTGTAGCCACCTTCAGACATGGCATTTAATGAGCAATAATCACCAAAGGTTGGGTTTCCCACAGGATCTCTTATCATTCTTATCAAATATTTTATGGTATTTTGGTAGAGGATTTGTACGATGATTCTTATCATTATCAATTTTAGTAATGGTTTAAGTGTGGAATGGGGGAAAATGGATCTACCAAATTTAGCTTCAAATTAGCAATTTTGGAAGTGCTGAAAGTGACTTGTCAATTCAACTTGATATGAGTTAAAAGATATAGAGACTTTTTCTAAATTAATGAGTACTACTTCTAGAGAAAGATAACATCCTCATTCATTTATCTTTCTTTGGCATCCGAATTTGTAGTCTGATAGACAACTTCTTGAGGTATTTTTCATAGGGTTCTAGCTAAGTAGCAGAGAGTATAGACTCACCTAGTAGACTTACTTATTCCAAAAGACATGGAATTCTTAGCTGAAATCAAAGATAAATGGATGAGGGAAGTGTTAAATGTGCCACATTTTTTGGTTGATAGGGGTATGTGCACAAAGATGGTGGTAAAAAAAGTGGACACCACCCAAAAAAAAAGACATGGAAAAACAAGTAGTGCGTACGTGGTTCTAAAATTTGAAATGACTACGTACGCACTTAGGTTTGTTGTTCCCAATCCTAGATAAGGTACCGCGTATGCACTACCTCTAGGAAAATGAGTGCATATGCACTGCTTATAGGAAAATGAGCATGTATACGCTAATAATCCCAAAAGAACCACGTATGGGGTGCCTATTAAAAAAAGTTAAAAAAAAAAAACCGATGCCATTCAATCGTATCCAATTTTGAAAAAGTTTAGTAGTTTGGAAAATAGATTCATAGTACTACAATATTTGTTCTTGTATTATCTTCATATCTTGAGTTGATGACTTTCAAATTTTGCCTCCGAGTTCAGGTTCACCTGATTTTAGAAAAAAACGTGTCCACTTATACGCCCCTTTTTGACCACCATCTTTGTGCACTTACCCATAGGGAAATAAAGAGAAATCTAGGAGAAGAATTATTTAGAACTAATCATAAATATATGGTGAATATGGAATTCGTGGGAGTGTTTTTGGCCACCCTTCTCCAAACAGGCCTATCAAAAGACAAGACTGAAGCTATGTGTAAGAAGGTTTTCAAGTTTGACCTCCTTGGAGATTTGAGAAATGTTTTGAGGAATATCAATTAGAACCTTTCTTTTCCTTTGCCAAAAGATTATATCATGACCATTATGATAAACTTATAAGGAACTGAGAGGGGGTGTGAATCAGTGCAAGCAAAAACTTAATAGATCTAATTATACATTTTATCAACTTGAAAATCAATAAGCATGCAAGAAATATAGCCACATAAACAAACACCCAATAAAGAATGCAAACCATAACAAAATGATTTTCACATGGAAACACAAATGGGAAAAACTATGGTGGGAATTAGTACCCACAAAGATCAACTATCTATAGTATAGAGATTTACAGGTTAAGGTCATACAATACCATGTTAGGGGCACAATTAAGAGTGTCTCAGCCCAGTTAAGAGCTATTACAATAAGGCCTAATTGGATGTAGTCCTATTAGGAGCTACCTTTCTAGAGAATTTACAAAAAGCAAGCTAATGTGTCACTTCGTTAGTGGAATTTAATCTTCGAACCTGTTAGGATCCTATTGCAGCCTATTAAGAGTGACCTTGTGAGAGGATTTTCTTGTTGCAACTGTTAGGGAACAACAAGTTTATCTGATCTACTATTAGCACCTCTATGCTTGATTAGATCCATTCAAATCTTCTTCTACCACTGACTAAACATAAAAAACAAACTCCTTCTTCCACCACATGATCAAATTCTCATTCATTATACATGAATTCATACAATGTTCATCTTCTTATAAAAACATTGTTAAGTCGGCTAAGAACCTTGGAACAATTCCCTAGGTTCAATATATCTAGTCATCTTGTACAACACACTTTCCTTATGTCAGAAAAACATCACATAACTCAAAAATATAACAAAAACTCTACCTGTGACCGATCAAACTATCTCTCCTTTGTCGGTTCTATGTTCTTCCTAACTATCACTGTTCTACCGATCATAACTTGCTCCAAACTCTGAATTTGTTGATGCGGTTGCAATCAAAGGCTCATCCCAATGTCATAAACATACATTCCAAACCGCAATACTAAATTCTTCACCAATCATCTGTACCGGTCACTTGAACAATGCATTGTCCTAGTTGACCGATTTAGCAGTTCACTACTTAACTGCTTCATCTACCAGTTGTTCTAGATGATTTAGATGACCAAAAAAACATGATTTCCATCAATGACAACACAAACAAAGTCATCACTCAACTTATTACAACAAAATCATCATCATCAAGCCAATACATTAGACATGGGAAACCACCTCCAAGATTTCCCATTCTATATATTGAGGATGAGAAGCCCTTTAGGGAAAGGAAATTTGAAATCAAAGACAATACAAATTCCCTCTAGAAATATTTTCATTTTACAAAAATAATAGATCAAAATTAGATAAAGAAATACTTTGAATCAGATGGTTTCTCTTCCTTAGCTCTAGATGATAGAATGGATGGTTGGGTGATAGACTTGAAAGAACTAATGGCATATTTCAGTCTGGAGCCTTCTAGTGTTACGGTCTATTTTCATCCTCCTCCTCCAATGATAGTCCATCAATAGGTTCCAATGGTTGCCGATCTTGTCAATACATCAATAGCTCTACCTCCCTCTTCTCCAGCTCATTAATATTTTTGATTCTGGGTTAGTGCAGGATCTGTTGGCATTTTGATGATGTTTTGATTATCATTGATGGACACACACTTTCTTGATGTATGAGTTATGCTCAACCAGTAATTGTTCCAACCGGTATTGAATGTGTATTCTTTAGACTATTAGTGTTTTTCAGAAAATGGTTTACCGGTCACAAATTGTATAAAGACTGCAAGCGGTATGAAGACCCTAAGCGGTACGAGGATCCCAAGTGGTTTGAGGATATCAAGCAATACAAAGGACCCAAGCAGTAGTTAACTTTTGATCGAAACACTACGATCTTCCAGTCTTCATTTTTGACAACCGGTAATCGATATATTGTATTAACCAGTATATTTATGTGATGAGTTACCAACTGGTATTACTATAATGTGTGATGAGTTATCATCCACTGACACTTTGGTAGTGTGTTTGTGTCATGTTACCAAATGTGTCTATATGCACTATACCTAGGAACTTGTAGTCTAATCCTATTGGACCGACATGAAATCAGATTCCTTTATAAGGACATCATGTCTAGGTTTTGCATATGAGGGTTTTGCATATGTGAGAAATAGAATAGAAAAGGTTATTTGCGATCATTGAAGAGAAGATTAGGTTTGTGTGAAGAGATAGAGTGTACAAATATTGAAGACTGAAGTAATGCTGAAATGCATTAACAAGGAGCTGTCAAGGATCTAATTAAACATACTGTGCTAGCATCTAGATCATTCACTTGTTGATTACTCACATCTTTGACAAGTCTAAAGCGCTTAACCGGGTAGGCTTAGCAAAGCCTTTGTAAATCCTCTAACAAGGTGGTTCACAACTGTGGATCTTAAATCCTCTAACGGGTAGTCTTTAACAAGACTTATCTCCTAATAGAGATCTAGATTCCTAACAGGATCTATTCTGGTGAAGAACATTGTATGACCTTAACCGGTCTGGTTACTATTTTGCAGATAGTTACTTGTGAGTTTTTGCTCACCGTGGTTTTTTGCATTTGTGTTTCCCCATCAAATATCTTGTGTTATGGTGATTGTGCTCTTGTGGGTGAATGCTTTTCTTGTTATTTGGTTTGCATTTATCTTAACTGGTTTATTAGTGAATCTGTTGCACTGGTTATCTGCTAAACTATTTAAGAGTTTCCTTACAGTAATTTTTGGCATACTAATTCACCCGCCCCTCTTAGTATTCATCAGGATCATGGGGGGCAAAAAAGTGGTGATGTGAAAAAAATAGCCTTCTCCACTCGCCTAAAAATGCAAAAATCCGTGTTGACTTTTTGCTTGGCCTAGGTGTCAGTACACCTTGGCATGGTAATTACCTATGCAAATCGGATATCCGATTTTAATTTGTAATTTTAAATTAAAATATATATTATATAATATATTATTATATTATAATATAATATTATATAATATATAATTATATTTTATAATATAATACAATACGTATTATATGATATAATAATATATTATATAATATATTATTATATTATATATGTTATTTTAAAATAATTTAAGTATAAAAATTGGATATCTGATTTTCTGAGACAAAAATATTTCGATAGTGATAGCTCGTGAGTCATTTTTAACTCACGGGTTGCGCGATTTTATAAAAATTCGATATCTGATTGTACTCGATATCTGATGTTTTGGCAAAAAATTGCTAAAAAATAGATTGAAAGGTAAGAATTTTATTGTTTTCAATCATTTTCATTCATTTTTTGTATTTTTTGTTAATGTTTATTTGATTTTTCATTGAAAATATGGGTTTTTTCATGAAAACTAGGTTTTTAAAAATCAAATACAAATTTTTTTAAATTTGTTAGCTAAATTTAATTGTTTACATTTAATTAGGTTAAAAATGGGGGATAACAATGAAAACATTGATGAAACACAACTGTAACAACCAAACCCTCCTTTGCCAAACCCCCCCTCAATTCAGGATTTGATTGCACAAAATTTGAATGAATTGAGGGGGATTGCAGATGTATATCATAGGATCCCTCATCTAAACCCAATGTTTGATTCTCTCACATCGATCAAAAAGAGTATGGAAACCATGACTGAAGAGCACAATGCTGCCCTTTTGTGGTGAGATTCTATGACGGAAAAATATGCAGATGGCTTGTCGTATAAGGATATCAAGGATCTCGAGATATCCAAAGCTGCTATCACCTCATTGTTTGTGAATCCCCGCACTGTTCAACCCGTAGATCCCAAAAAAATAAAACTTTCTATTAAATGGTGCACAAATGATGGTATTGTGAAAAACTTTTGGGATCATTGGTGGATGGTTTTAGACAAACCACCCAACAACAATCTTGATGTCCCCTTCTATTTCATAAAAAAAATGTATGTTCAGTTTGTTTTACGCAAACATGTTAACTACTTTGACATCCAACCTTTCCAGGGTGTAGGTTTAGATATGCCCCAAAATAGACCTGGGGCAGTCAAAGTAGCCCAAGGCCCATATGTCCCCCCTCCTCGTGTTGATCCCCCACCTGTAGTGCAACATCCTGATATCATTTGTGAGGCGGCTTCACAAACCATATCGACTATTCACTCTTTGAGTAGCCTTTTGGTTTCTCAAGCTGGGTTAGTAGCTCATCCTACTTTTGATTGTAGCGGTGCATCCGATGGCACTGACATGTCATCCTCAGCTCCACACATATGCATGCCCCATAGTTGTGTCATGTGTGGGCACGTATGCTTGGGTCCAATTCGACAGCCCGTTGATCCTCCTACGGACAGTGTAGATTATGAGGTGCATGAGATGCATGATGCACCAGATGTTATGACACAGACTGGGGGATACCCTGGGGAGTCCTCACATGCTAGAGGCGAGGAGGCACTGTCATCATACATTGATGATGTAGTGGTAAGATTTGTATTTTCACAGTTCATGTTATATTTTAAATGAATATTTATAATCTAGATAATATTAAGTACTAATTTTTATTTACATGGTCTATTTAATAGTTCATGACCGAGGAGGAGTTGAGATAGATTCATGAGGGCACCTTGTCAACCATTTCATTTGGCCTTGATAGCTTGACGATACATATATTATTGCACCTAGTCGTTTGTATTTTATTGTACATACACTCTTATCATTTATGTTGGTATTAATTAGATTATGTAGTAACTTGCATGTATATCTTATTTTACTCTTGTAGGGCACAAGCAGCACGAGAGTGGGGCAGTGTGATTTAGGATCTGGTAGTGCAGTTGGAGATAAGGGAAAGGTAATTGAATGCAAATATGATTGAATGAATAGTTTAAATAACTTATAGTGATTATACATGTCTAGACATAGATTGATAGTTTCATATACTTGTTGTGTATATATACAGAGAATTCTTGGTTTCACATCCTTGATGACTACACCCAGTATACTTGAAGATGAAGAAGAAGAAGAAGAGATGCCTCAAGTAGATGTGTGTTTATTTTATTTTGTGATTAGTAGATATAATTTGTTATTATCGGTGACAATTATATGCTAACTTGTATCAATGTCATGTTTCTGAACATATGTAGTTTGTGTATGAAAATATTCAAAACATACCTCCTCTACCAAAGACATACATCAAGAGTCTTGCAAAGCCGAAGAGAAAATGTGGAGATGAGGTAAACAAGAATAGTTCAATTATAGTTCATTTTTATGTTAACTTTTCGAATGTGAATTATATAATATAACTAATATTAATTGTGGTTTATTTTTCTTGTGTAGGATCCTTCAAAGCCGAGCAGTGCAGTGAAGCAGATCAATTTTGATGATCCATCAACAACTTAAGATGTTATAGATAGTTTTGGGATTCTTACATGTCTAGTTGGCATGTATATTTTGTATATGGACATACATTCACGTATTTAGACATACATTTTGTTTTAGTTGGCATTTATGCCATATTTGTGTATGGACATACATTTGTAATCATTTGACATTTTTATATATACAGAAGTTGATATTCGATCCTATAAATTGTTGCTCATCTGTGCATGGTGTTATCATGGAAATCTTTAATCTTCATTCCAATAATTAACAATGGTTAATAATGGTTATTTAATGAACAATACAATTCATTTCATTTCATCATAAGTGTTGTTTGTATAATGAACAATACAATACAATTCATTTAATCAACAATACAATACAATTAATTTAATGAACAATACAATTAATTTAATCAACAATACAATACAATTCATTTAAGGAACAATACTTGATACAATTCATTATTACCCTATGCATGGTCCTATTTTTCCCCCCACCTCGGTCGAACGCTTGGGTTTTATTAGGGCAGCAATTTTTCAGTTGGTGAAAAAATCCTTAGTCTCACTCAATCGAATGTTGTCGCGTGGCCAATTTCTCGTTCTGCTCATCTCAATGATAAACCGTCAGCTCCGACATGACCAGTTAGGCATTATTACCCTATGCATGCTCCTATTTTCCCCCCCCACTCGATCAAACACTTGGGGTCATACCCTACCGGTGTCGTCCCTTGAACACCCTAAGTGCTAAAAATTATCAAAATTTGACAGGCCCTAACTTAGAATCTGTGGCACCTATGAATGATCTGTTTGAATCTACGGGGCCATGAGGGGAGTCCCTACAAAATCCTATCTCGATTTTTCAATTTTCCCTACGGTTTTATTAGGATAGCAATTTTTTGGTTGGCAAAAAAATCATCAGTCTCATTCAATCGAATGTTGTCGCATGGCCAATTTCTCGTTCAACTCATCACGATGATGAATCATCAACTCCAACATGTCTAGTAAGGCATTATTACCCTATGCATGCTCCTATTTCCCCCCCCCGCCACTCGATCGAACGCTTGGGGTCATACCCTACTGACGTCGTCCCTTGAGCGCTCAAAGTGCTAAAAATTGTCAAACTTTGATGGGCCCTAACTCAAAATCCATGGCACCTACAAATGATCCATTTGAATTTATGGGGCCACGAGAGGGGTCCCTACAAAAGCCTATCTCGGTTTTTCAATTTGCCCTACAGTTTTATTAGGGTAGCAATTTTTTGGTTGGCAAAAAAATAGTCAGTCTCATTCAATCGATTGTTGTCGTGTGGCCAATTTCTCGTTCAGCTTATCATGATGAAAAACTGTCAACTTTGACATGTCCTATTAGGCATTATTACCCTATGCATGCTCCTATTTTTTCTCCCCCACTCGATCGAACACTTGGGGTCATACCCTACCGGCAATGTCCCTTGAGTGCCCTAAGTGCTAAAAATTGTCAAACTTTGACGGGCCCTAACTCAGAATCTGTGGCACCTGTCAATGATCTGTTTGAACCTATGAGGCCACGAGAGGGGTCCCTACAAAATTATATCTCATTTTTTTAATTTACCCTATGGTTTTATTAGGGCAGAAATTTTTTGGTTGGCAAAAAAATCGTCAATCTCATTCAATCAAATGTTGTCACATGGCCAATTTCTTGTTCAGCTCATCATGATGATGAACCGTCAGCTCTGACATGTCTAGTTAGGCATTATTACCCTATGCATGCTCCTATTCCCCCCCCCACTCGATCAAATGCTCAGAGTCATACCCTACCGACATCGTCCCTTAAGCGCCCTAAGTTCTAAAAATTGTCAAACATTGACGGGCCCTAACTCAGAATCCATGGCACTTGCAAATGATCCACTTGAACCTATGGGGCCATGTGAGGGGTCCCTAAAAAAGCCTATCTCTATTTTTCAAGTTGCCCTACGGTTTTATTAGGGCAAGAATTTTTTAGTTGGCAAAAAAATCATCAGTCTCATTCAATCGAATGTTGTCGTGTGGCAAATTTCTCGTTCAACTCATCGCAATGATGAACCATCAGCTCTAACATGTCCAGTTAGGCATTATTACCCTATGCATGCTCCTATTTCCCCCCCCCCACTCAGTTGAATGCTCGGGGTCATACCCTACTGGCGTTGTCCCTTGAGTGCCCTAAGTGCTAAAAATTGTCAAACTTTGACAGGCCCTAACTCAAATTCCATGGCACATGCGAATGATCTGTTTAAACCTACAGGGCCATAAGAGGGGTTTCTACAAAATCCTATCTCATTTTTTTAAGTTGCCCTACGGTTTTATTAGGGCAGCAATTTTTCGGTTGGCAAAAAAATCATCAGTCTCATTCAATCAAATGTTATCGTGTGGCCAATTTCTCGTTTAGCTCATCGCAATGATGAACCGTCAGCTCTAACATGTCTAGTTAGGCATTATTACCCTATGCATGCTCCTATTTTGTCCCCCACTCAGTCGAACGCTCGGGGTCATACCGTACCGGCGTCGTCCCTTGAGCACCCTAAGTTCTAAAAAATTTCAAACTTTGATGGGCCCAAACTCAGAATCTGTGGCACCTGCGAATGATCTGTTTGAACCTATGGGGCCACAAGATGGGTCCCTACAAAATCCTATCTCAGTTTTTCAATTTTCCCTATGGTTTTATTAGGGCAGCAATTTTTTGGTTGCCAAAAAAATCATCAATCTCATTCAATCGAATGTTGTCACATGGCCAATTTCTCATTCAACTCATCGCAATGACAAACCGTCAGCTTCAACATGTCTAGTTAGGCATTATTACCTTGTGCATGCTCCTATTTTACCCCCCCACTTGGTCAAACGCTCAGGGTCATACCCTACTGGCATCGTCCCTTGAGCACCCTAAGTGCTAAAATTGTCAAACTTTGACGGGCCCTAACTCGAAATCTATGGCACCTGCAAATGATTCATTTGAACCTATGGGGCCATGAGAGGGGTCCCTACAAAATCTTATCTTGGTTTTTCAATTTGCCTTACGGTTTTATTACAGAAGCAATTTTTTGATTGGCGAAAAAATCATCAGTGTTACTCAATCGAATGTTGTCGTGTGGCCAATTTCTTGTTCTGCTCATCGCGATGGCAAACCATCTACTCTGACATGTCCAGTTAGGCATTATTACCCTATGCATGCTCCTATTTTTCCCCCCCCACTCGGTTGAACGCTCTAGGTCATACCCTACCAGCATCATCCCTTGAGTGCCCTAAGTGCTAAAATTATAGATAAACAATCATTACATTGTAGACACATAATGATCATCAATATTTTCATGTATTGTATACACATAATTACCATTACACTTGCATGTGACATCCATGAAGGGATGTGCAAACATTATTTTTTTTTTTATTATCAATACAACTTCACCAATGTACTCATGTACAAATACATTGTATATCATCAATATAACTAAACCAATTTGCTCATGGACATTGTATATCATCATAACAATGTTACATCAATTCATATCAATATACATATACAACATCCCACTTTATCTGCATCAGATATCCTCATGTCCTAAGAGAAAAGCTTACGTACAACAATGCCTACATATAAATGAAGACCAAAATAAGTAACCTTTTTATGCAAAATGAATGTGCTACAAGAAACAAATTATAACACTTAATAAAAATTAGTTTGGCAAATTATAAATAGAGCATTTGAAACATTTTTAAGACATACACGATTGTATAATTATGAAACTTACTAGTTTGTCTGCAAAGTATACAAGCATAACTTCGAAGAAAGACCATGTTGATTAAATCCCTTCTCACTGCATTTCTCTACATGGTTGAAGATGATGGTAGATATGGTCATTTCTAAATAGCAATAAATTCACTTGACTTAATGTTTACGCACAAAATTTTATCTCATTAATGCACAAAGGAATATGTACCATCACCAAGAGAGAGTCTTGTCAACGATGAATGATCTAGCATGAACTTGTATTTATAAGAATTGTTAGTCTACACATAAACTTCATGGATGAACATAAAGGCTTTATGATAATCACTTCAACTGAAATGCATGATAATAAATGAAAAGGTGGGATTATATACCACAAAAATACACCCCTTCGAATTATATCAACAGAACCCACTATGTTGATGCAAAAATCATAATGTGATACTATTGTATATCATCAAAAAAGGCCTACATGAGCATAAAGGTTTTGTAATAATTGTGTCATCAAAAATTGTCAAATAGTATTCTCTAATAAAAAAATTGTAAAGCTCATCAAATGCATGATAATAAGTCATGTTGCAAAAATATGTCCCTTCCAATTATATCGAGTGTACCACCTATGTGCTTGCAAAAACCATGTTGCCAAAAAAGAATGTTCATCAATAGACCTGTATTTTCAACACATCCTTAATATACATGTAACAAACTTGAACATTAAGGTTTAATGATCATTGTTTGAAATGAAATGCATGATAAAAAAAATAAGGCACCATTAAAGACCTACTACTCAAGTGTGCCTGAAGGGCCATCTCTTTGCTTAAGAGTATCCACTATTGCTCCATGATCAGCAGTAGTCACTGTCCATAGCTCTTTGGTCTTTGGTTTTTCTTGATGCTTCAAAAACTTGACATTTGTAGCTATAATAAGGTGTGAATACATTATAATGGTTTTGTGTCTCTCATAGTCTTCAAATGTAGGTATGCCATTCTTTCTAATCATGTATGTTTGCAACCAAGTTCCCACAACAACAACTGAACTTGTAGGATACGTGAACCCGTCATCATCTATCACTGGTTGTGTTAGATTTTGTTTTCCCTATATAGATCATGCTAGCCAATATTTTGATCTCTCTTCATTCCCTTGCAGTGCGACAACTGCAAAAACATGTCCTGGTTATACAAGATTTGATAGATGGTCATATTCAAGTGAACTTTTCATGTCATCGTTTGGCAAGGATATTATTTGAGATAAAAGAGTTAGATAGTGGGGAACCCACGTATCAACCCACTCACTTGACTCACACTAATCCCAATCACACCAAACACAACTTTGACAAAAATAAGCTAATTCTCGTGTCCAAATGGTCCATGTACTTGCATCTAAGCTAAGAAATGAATGCACCTTTGAAGAATCTTTAATTGTTTGACAATCCAATCTATCTCCCATTGTTCCCTCCTCAACCAACCAAAAGAATCTGTTCACTGCTAGATCAAGAGTACCTCCATGTGACAATGTTGAATTACACCAATCAACAATAGAACGTGCATCAGAGAAATTGATGAATAATGATGAACATCAAATACCCCAACTGGTACTGAGAGGGGGGGGTGAATCAGTACAGGCAGAAAGATTATCTCACTAGAGGATTTGAAGAACTCAATGATCTTGAGTCACTTGGTTATAGGTTTTACAATAAGCCTATTAAAGCTACCCAGTAAAGGGATTTTCCAACTGTTGAAATGATTAGAAGACAATAGGTAAAACTTTGATCTGATAACAACACTAATGCCAAGGCAGATCCTTTTCATATCCTCTACTCTACAATCACACTTTGCAGTTTCCCTCTTATTGGTCTAGCAAGTATCAAGTATCTCATCGCTCAGATACACACACAACTTTTGCCAACAACTTTACAATAACAAACATCATCGACGTTATAGGTAATAGATAGGTCAGTAACATAAACCCTAAACCTTAAGCATCTTAGCTTTACAACACAGGCGGTCTAGCAAGTATCAAGTATCTCATCTCTCAGATACACACACAACTTTTGCCAACAACTTTACAATAACAAACATCATCGACCTTATAGGTAATAGATAGGTCAGTAACATAAACCCTAAACCTTAAGCATCTTAGCTTTACAACACAGGCGGTCCAATCCTGACCGTCCATACACATTTCATAGAGCATTATAATTTCAAACAGATCACAAGACAATCTGCGTCGTTCATTCATCACTGCACATGGGAATCAGTAACCCATCACACTCTCTTCTCATACCACTAAGAAGAATGATCATTCCCGAGGTAGACTTCAAACGCAGTTGATCTTCTCATGCAAGATCCTCAAGAAAATCCTTCATGTGCATAAAGTTGACATGGCACCTCGATCTCATTCACATCTCTTAGCTAACTCATCACAGAGTATCATCGATTGCATCGCACATGTTGGCTCCCCAAACTGATAACCCTAGAGCTGAGGTTACCAACCGGTAGTCACACTTAGTGAAACCCTGACACCGGTTCATTGCATCTCGTCATACCTCTTCATACCGATTCACTTTGAACTTATTGACATTAATGACAATATACATTATCATCATATCAACATGCCAGTTCATCATATGCCAATGATATCCAACAATCTCCCCCTTTGGCATTGATGGCAATACTCAATGTCAATGTAGCATTGCAATTGAAAACATTATATAAAGCAATGTATCTTCATCATCATATATCTTCTCCTCACATATATCTTCTCCCCCTTTGATATCAATGCCAAAGTGGAGGCATAAGCTTCCAAAATCTAGTATGCTACTCCCGAGTAAAATCCTTCAACACATCAATCCTGAAAGATTTGTCACTGTAGTACTTGACTGATGCAGAGCACAAAACTTTAGTTGACTTCATGAAGGGGTAGAACCCCTAATTCACCTCTCAAATAGGTAAATGTAGTCTTCGGTAAGGGCTTAGTGAATGTATCTGCTAGCCACTCCTTACTGGAAACGTGTTGTAATACAACCTCCTTATTCTGAAATTTCTCTCTCAAGAAATGATATTTAAGCTCAATGTTCTTATTTCTAGCATGCAATACCAGATTCTTGGAAATATTTATTACACTTATGTTATCACAAAAAAGGTTTACCAGTTCAGATATAGGTATCTTGAAACCTTCCAATACATGCTTCATCCAAATTGCTTGAGTGCAGTTCATAAATGCTGCCACATATTCTGCTTTAGCCATAGATTGAGAAGTATGGCTCTCCTTCTTACTTGTCCATGATACTAATCTTCCACCAAGAAATAACACTCCACTGGTTGTGCTCTTTTGATCATCCACATTACCTACCCAATCGACATTGGTATATACTTTGAGATTATAGTCACCATTATATGGATACCACAATCCATAATCACCTGTTCCTTTTAGATATCTAAGAATCCTCTTCATGGCTACCAAGTGTGATTCCCTTGGACATTTCTCAAAATGAGCTACTATGCCTACTGCATGAGCAATATCTGGTCTACTCTACACCACATAGTACAACTTACCGATTATTGATTGATACTACTTTTCATTCACCAGTGTTGAATCATCTTCCTTAGTCAGTTTATAGCCAATTACCATCAATGTACTAACCGGTTTTCTTTCCTCCATGCCAAAAGTCTTCAATACCTCTTTGATATACTTGGACTGGGTAATAAAGATACCTTCTTTCATATGTTGAATCTGTAAACCAATGAAGAACTTTATTTCTCCTATCAAAGAAATCTCAAATTCTTTCTTCATTTCATTTGCAAACGCATGACTCATTTTGTCATCTCCTCCAAAGATTATGTCATCCACAAACACTTCACAAATCAAAATCTGATCACCTTCTGATTTCAAGTAGATGTTGCTATCTTCACTTGTTCTCTGAAATCCAATCTTCACAAGATGAGAGTGTAGTCTTTCATACCATGCCCTAGGTGCCTATTTCAGTCCATATAGGGATTTGTGTAAACTACATACCACATCACTATCTTCTAATAAGGCAAACCCTTTGGGTTGCTCTATATACACTTCTTCTAGGATTCCATTCAGAAAAGAAGACTTCACATCCATCTGATAAACCATAAATCCTTTAAATGCTACAAATGCAAGTAGCATTCAAACACCTTCTAGTCTAGCCATAGAAGAAAAGGTTTCTCCATGGTCTTCTCCCTCCTCCTGAACATATCCCTTGCATACAAGTCTAGCCTTGTTCCTGACAACTAAGCCTTCTTCATTCAACTTGTTTCTGAAGACCCATTTGGTACCTGTGACATTTTTATGTTCAGTTCTAGACAGCAAAGACCATGTTGCATTCTTTTCTATCTGATCTAGCTCCTCTTCCATTTCTTTAATCCAATCTTCATATGTAAGAGCTTCTCTGGAAGTCTTGGGTTCAAATTTAGAAATCATGCAAGAGTTCTCCTTCACTTTTCTTCTAGTGAGTATACCTGCATCTTTATCTCCTATGATTTTCTTTGGATCATGATGCAACTTCACATATCTAGGAATGACTCTAGTCTGATCTTCTAGCTTTTCTTCTTCTTCTTCACTAACCTTTTCTACTTCTCTTACAGAAGATTCTATTGATACAATGAGATGTTTACATGTTTCTTTCTTAACTGGTTCCCAGAAGGCTATACCTGGTTCATCTTCTACTTCTTCGCTGCATGTTTCTTTAGGTTCCTTAGGGGATTCATCAACCCTGACATTGATGCTTTCAACATTTTTTTGTGTTTCGTTGTTGTAGCACTTGAGAGCTTTTCTCTTAGTGGAATATCCCAGAAATATCCCTTCATCACATTTTGCATCAAACTTGCTCAAATGCTCACCTCTCTTGATATGGTACTTACTACCAAACACTTTAAAGTACCTCATAGTGGGAGTTTTCCCTATCCAATACTCATAAGGAGTTTTATCTTTGCCCTTTTTTATGAGTACCCGGTTCATAGTATAGACTGCAGTGCTCACTGCTTCCTTCCAAAAAGTGTGAGCAACCTTTCCTTGGATCAGCATTGTTCTAGCCACTTCAACTACAGTCATGTTATTTCTTTCTACTATGCCATTCTATTGTGGTGTCCTAGGATTAGACAACTACCTCTTGATACCATTATCTTCACAGTACTTATTGAATTCATCAAAAGTGAATTCTCCTCCTTGATTAGTTCTCAGGCACTTTATCTTCTTACCACTTTCTTTTTCTACTAATGCTCTAAAAGCTTTGATCTTTCCAAAAGCTTCAGATTTATCTTTCAATAATGTGACCCAAATCATTCTTGAGCAGTCATCAGTAAGAATCATAAAATAACTATCCCCTAAATACTTCTAGTTTTCATAGGACCACATAAATCAGTGTGCACAAGATCAAGTAGATGCTCTTTTGAGAAAGACTTACCTTTAAAAGTTGAGGAAGACATCTTCCCAAGTTGACATTCTTTACACATAGAATTCTAAAGTTTGTTCAGCAATGGTAATCCTCTTACCACCGTGTTCTTACTAGCTTTAATAATATTGTCAAAGTTAATATGACAAAGTCTCCTATGCCATATCCAACTATCATCAAACTTAGCCATTAGACATCGACTTATCTTGGCATTTAATTGAAATAGGTTACCTCTAGTCTGCTTACCGGTGGCAATAAATTCATGACTCTTCCCACTTATATTGCAGACTCCACCTTTGAATTCTAGAATCAGTCCTTTGTCATTCAACTGAGCAACACTCAGCAGGTTATGCTTAAGACCTTCTACCCAATAGACATCATCTGCACTGCTTTTTCCATTAAGTGAGATGGATCCTTTACCTTTTACCAAGTATGGTGCATCTTTGCCAAATCTAATAGCACCTCCATCATATTCCTCCAGAGACAGAAACTTTCTCTGGTTGCTAGTCATGTGATGAGAACAACCACTATAAATTATCCACTCATTGGAGTTTTCAATGTGAGAGACAAGAGATTTCTTGTTGGACACTTCTTCCTTTACTGCTACAAACACTATGTCTTTATTTTCTTCATCCTTTGATTCTTCATCAGTGACACCTTCATCCACAACAACTAGACAATTTCTTTTGTTTCCTCCTTTATACTTTCTGAACCTCTCTGCTTTATCCTTATTGTCATTGTTAGGACAATTAATAGCTATATGTCATATCTTGTTGCTGAAAAAACATTTTAAAGGAAGTTTACCTCTATACTTCCCAGTTCCCTTCAGAAGTCTTTTAGCAAGAAGAGCTTTAAACTTCATTAGAATCTCTTCATCATCCATATCTTTTCATTGTTTGGATTCATAACTAGTACTAGTTTCTTTTCCTTTTATGTATGGTACAGTAGATGATTTAAAGGTTGACTAAGTCTTCTGAACACTGCCATCATAGCTATTCAAGTCATATGCAGTTAAATTTGCAATAATAGAATCTAAGGATACCTTGGTTTTATCAATAGACCTCAGATCCTAGACAGTAGCAAATCTGATTGCATAGATTGGTAATAATAATATAAGGACTTTACTAACAACAGTGGTATCATCAATAGTTCCACCAGCACTTTTGATATCACCAACCATAGTCTTAATCCTAATGCCATACTGTTGAATGGTTTCACCTTCACCCATCCTCATATCCTCAAATTTACCTCTAAGACTTTCTTCCTTAGCTTTCTTTACATGCTCATCACCACCATAGATGTTTTCAAGTGCATCTCATACTTCCTTAGGTGTGTCCTTGTCTTGAACATCAATAAACTCAATATCTGACAGGCTACTGATAAGAGCTTCCATGACTTGCCTATTTTCTTGGATCTCTCTCTTCCGATCACCAATCAGAGTGTCAGTGGGAGTCACATAGGCATTCTCAACATAGCTCCAATGTTGAGCACCCATACTCTTGATGTAAATCTTCATTTTGTCCTTCCATATCTTAAAGTTATCTCTATTGAACTTAGGACCTTCCCTCTTCATCATTACAGAATGGATCTTTTACCTCAAGCGGTTAAGCTTATATCACTGAGGGTCTGGAGGTGCTCTAATACCAATTGATGAATAATGATGAACAACAGATACCCCAACTGGTACTAAGAGGGGGGGGTGAATCAGTATAGGTAGAAAGCTAAAATTTCATAGCAACTTATCTAGTTAAAACAATACCAACTGGTTATCACCATTACTAAACTTAACCGTGGCATTATCGGTTAAACACAGTAAGACACCAGACACCATAAACTGATAAGTCTAAACACTTCAAGTAAGAACAGTAATTGACATCAACTTCACTCATAAACATATGCACATGGTATACCACTAATATCATAACCTATTAACTCTGAATGCTTAATCTTTCAACCAAATAATTCATAAACATCACATGAAAAATACATAACACAGATTTTTCACGTGGAACCCCAAATAGGAAAAACCATGGTGGGGATGAATACCCACAAGCTTGCTTTGAACTCTTTTGAAGCTCGTCTTGTTAGGAGCCTAGTCTAGTTAAAGACTTTACAATAAGATTCTATTAGGAACCGATCCTATTAGAGATCACCCAGTTAAGGGATGGCTATATACCTTGTTAAAGGTTGAAACCCTATTAAAGGCTACCTCACTAGAGGATTTGAAGAAATCAATGATCTTGAGTCACCTGGTTATAGGTTTTATAATAAGTCTGTTAAAGCTACCTAGTAAAGGGATTTTCCAACTATTGAAATGATTAGAAGACAACAGGTAAAACTCTTATCTGATAACAACACTACATGCCAAGGTAAATCTTTTTCATATCCTCTACTCTGTAATCACACTTTGCAGTTTCCCTCTAATTGGTCTGGCAAGTATCAAGTATCTCATCACTCAGATACACACACAAATTTTCCCAACAACTTTATAATAACAAACATCATCAACCTTATAGGTAATAGATAGGTCGGTAACATAAACCCTAAACCCTTAGCATCTTAGGTTTACAACATAGGCGGTCCAATCCTGACTGTCCATACACATTGCATAGAGCATTACAATGTCAAATAGATCACAAGAAAATCTACATCATTCATCCATTAGCACACATGGGAATTAGTAACCCATCACACTCTCTTCTCATACCACTAAGAAGAATGATCATTCTTGAGGTAGACTTCAAATGCGGTCGATCTTCTCATGCAAGATCCTTAATAAAATCCTTCACGTGCACAAAGATGACATGGAACCTCAATCTCATTCACATCCCTTAGCAAACTCATCATAGAGTATCATCGATTGCATCGCACATGTTGGATCACCAAACTGATAACCCTAGAGCTAAGGTTACCAACTAGTAGTCACACTTAGTGAAATCCTAACACCATTTCACTGCATCTACTCATACCTCTTCATACCGGTTCACTTTGAACTTATTAACATTAATGACAACTTACATTATCATCATATCAACATGTCAATTCATCATATGCCAATGATATACAACATAAATTTGCACCTGAAATCCTCAATTGCTCCTTAACTAGAGCTCTCTTCAAACATGCACCTGCTCCATGATGCTCTCCCTTCCCATTCCCTGCCTCAAAGAAATAACAAATATGAGATATACACCTCTCTACATGCATTCTACTCAACCAATAAAACATACGGGCATTCTTGTATTGACCCGTACAGTTATCTGACCATATTATATGTCAGTCAATTGCAATATCTTTCTCATGCAAGAACTCAAAAAAATTATCGAAAGAATGTTGCACATACTCGGAGGAGTGTGATCTATCATCACTCATATAAAAATGATACTCCCTAATTCTCTTCCTATCCTCTTCAATACTATCAGGAGCATGTCTATATGTAATGTGAACAAAAATAGCAATCTGGACTGCATCGTAGTACTAAGACTGTACCTCATTTTTTGGTTGCAATGTATAGTTCTCTGCAAAATCAACCACTGATACAATAGTGCCAATCGAGAAAGAGTTCTTACACATCATGAACTATTGATCCAACCACTAAGACCTATGGGTGTGCCTTGCATACTTGTAGAAAAGATTTTCCTTAAATCCAAAATAAAACCAGCAATACTCACTTCTCTTGAGACTAATTCTCATGTAGAACCTTCACCTCCACTCTTCAAAGTATATTTCACTATCTCATATCTTTTTTTCTCAACATAATTCTTTCCAAACTCATGTTCACTACCCTCATGAAAACATGAAACAAAAATTGAGAATCCACCACATTCTGAGCACTTCTCATTCAAACAATCATTTCTATAGAAATAGCAGCCATCATCTCTAGGTCATAAAAATAGATCTTGCAAGTCTCTTGATGATCTTGCAAATAGAATTGAAACACACTCCTGCAACATCTCATTAGTATGCATCACAAAATGAATATGACATAAAAGTTCATGGTACATTGAAAACTCCACATGGTACTTGCAACAACAAGTATTGTGAATATTAAGAGGAACACAATAAAATGGTTTCAAAGATTCAAAGGCACTTTGTGATATTTTCAAAGTTGGATGTACTTCACAAATTTTTTTGTACAACATTGTTTGGCTTGATTCCAAGAAATGTTTGGGATGCGGGGTGCGGTCTCGGTTGCCAATTCTAAATTTCAAAACATCCTTTACATTGGGTGACACTCTAGAATTAGAGTGCCAAAATTGTTGAATCTCCTCCTTCACATTGTCAGTCAACTTTCTATCAACATGTGGAAGCCTCCCACCAAATGCCCATGTATCTTGTTGAAGTGGATCATCAAGTCTTTGTCTTCGTGCAAGTGCTCTATCCAAAGTTTTATGGTTTATGTCAAAATAAACACAAGTTTGTCTCATTTGGTGAGCCTTCCTCAATTGATGTCTTACTAAGGAGGTTCTAATCACTCTTCAAGCTGCTCTCTTATCTCTTTCTTTGGTATTCTTTCCAATAGAATTGAGAGTGTCAAATAGATTTTTTGCAATAATAGAATTTCTCTCCATCTTCTTGTTCATATGAATCTTCAATTTGTTTAGCAATGGCCTCATCTTTATCATCTTTAGCAATTGAACAAAGAGTTAGCATTGCTCGGTCAATGTCTTATTTCTAAAATTTTGGTTGAAAAGTTGTGTAACCTACAACCGAACGGTTCTTATTGACCTCTTGCCTTCAAGATTCGCAATAATGTTCTCATCGATTTCAAATAACCATTTTGGGGTTCTTGAAGGTCTTGGATTTGGAATTTGTCTTTCATCCATGAGAGGGTCTTCATTTCTAAAGTGATTAGGTGTTACATATGGTTCACTTGGTTGAGAAATTCCACCTTCAATGTCAAAGTTTTCCATATTTTCACCTCCTATATCAAAATTTTCCACATGTTGAGCATTTTCATTATCACTTTCAACATTTTCAACATTTTCAAAATTTTCACTTTCAAAATCTACATTTTCATTTTCAATAACTTGTGGCACATTTTCAAATTCAATTTCCTCTTCACTTGAAGTAACATTAGCAATATTTAACATACCTTGTCTTCTCCTCCTATGACATTTTCTATCTCTTTCTCTATACACTTCAATTCAGTCATTTGAAAGTTTTCTTTTGCGTTTAGACTTCCGACTACTACTACTCCCCATTTCCCTCCACATAGATGCTCCTACATGATTGACAATGTAAGATTTGACTTTCAGAATCTCCCAAAATCACAAATTTGTCTCAATCTATCTGAAAACCTATGATCATCGACAAAAAACTAAATATGCAAACTGTGGGCCGTTCGAATCCACAAAATGGCCCACAAGGCTCTTTTTTTTGTACAAAAATCAGATATCCAATTTTAATGTATAAATTTGTGGTCCCAAAAAATTTTCCCATCGCCACCTTTGTTTTACTAAACTGCCACATTAATGGCAATGGCAGAAATTAGATATTTGATTAAATCCGATATCAAATTTTACTAGCCATATTTTAGAGAGAGAGAGAGAGAGAGAAAGAGAGAGAGAGAGGAGAGGGAGAGAGAGAGATTAGGGGAGAAAGAGAGATAGGAAGAGAGGGAGAGAGAGAGAGAGGAGGAGAGAGAGGAGGAGAGAGAGAGAGAGGGAGAGAGCGAGAGAGAGAGAGAGAGAGAGAGAGAGAGGGAGAGAGGGAGAGAAAGAGAGAGGAGAGGGACACCATATGACCCCTAACGACACCATATGGTGTCATAAGGGGTCCTATGGTGTCCATTGGGGTCATATGGTGTCCTACGATCCCTTAGGACACCATATGACCCCTTAAGACACCATATTTGGTCGTTATGGGTCATATTGTGTCCTAGTGGGTCATATTGTGTCATATGACCCCTAATGACACCATATTGGGTCGCTTTGGGTCATATGGTGTCCTAAGCAGTCATATGGTGTCCTAAGGGGTCATAGGACATAATATGACCCCTTAGGACACCATATGACCCAACGCAACCTAATATGGTGTCCTAAAGGGTCATAAGGGTTAATGGGACACCATATGACCCCTAAGGACAAAATACAACCCCTATGACATCATATGGTGTCATTAGGGGTCATATGGTGTCCATAAGGGTCATATGGTGTCCTAAGACACCATATGACCCCTTAAGACACCAAATTGTGTTGTTATGGGTCATATTGTGTCCTACGACCCCTTAGGACACATATGACCCATAACAACACAATTTGGTGTCTTAAGGGGTCATATGGTGTCCTAGGACACCATATGACCCCTATGGACACCATATGACCCCTAACGACACCATATGATGTCATAGGGGTTGTATTTTGTCCTTAGGGGTCATATGGTGTCCCATTAACCCTTATGACCCTTTAGGACACCATATTAGGTTGCTTTGGGTCATATGGTGTCCTAAGGGGTCATATTATGTCCTATGACCCCTTAGGACACCATATGACCCCTAACAACACCATATGGTGTCATAAGGTCTCCTATGGTGTCCTACGACCCCTTGGGACACCATATGACCCATTAAGACACCATATTTGGTCGTTATGGGTCATATTGTGTCCTAATGGGTCATATTGTGTCATATAACCCCTTTAAGACATCATATGACCCCTTAGGACACTATATGACCCCTCATGACTGATAGTTCTGATACTTAAAGATAAGTATAGATGCCAAGCTAATAAGATGAAAGGGAGGGGGTGAATCATACAAACTTAATCTTCCATAAAAACAATAGATTCAACCTCGGTAACATATACTTCAGTAATATAACCAAAAATGCTAAATATGCAAACTCAAAAGCATATAAACATAGCACTCATAACACCAGATTTAACGTGGAAACCCAAATAGGGAAAAACCATTGTGGGATTTTGGATCCACTAAGAAATATACTCTTCTAGAGTATGCTCGGTTAAAAGCAAATCCTGTTAAAGATTACAAACACATTGCTAGATGTGACCTGGCTAAGGGATTTCCCTCAGATCTGTTAGGATCTTCACCTTGTTAGAAGTGACCTTGTTAAAGGATTTCAAACACTCAATCAGAATGTCACCTTGCTAGAGGGTTTTACAAATAAGACTGTTAAGTCCACTCAATTAAGAGATTTTCTATCACTTCACAAAATAACAATAATAAAAATCTATCTACATTTTCACATCTAAAATGCTAAAGTAGATTCTTATTTGCTCAATACAATATAGACATAGAACTAATCTTGTCCATCTGCTGGGATCTATTCTCTGTTATTCAAAATAGGTCTTCAAGCTTCTGTGCTCTGTAATCACTATGTGGCATCCCTGTGCATACACTTTCTCGCTTACATTATTTATCAACAGTTCCCTATTTATAAACAATTTGCCAATCGCTTAATCTCATTGATCACATTTCCCATGATCAATCATAGCCATCAAATCTTCAAACTTTGACCAGTTTCAATGTATCCTTTGATCTAAAAATGTTTTACCCCACCTTGGAACTTGTGCTAGGGTATTGCGGTTCAATCTGAGTTGTAGATCTTCTTGCCGATTTTCCTTTGCCATAGATTCTTTAACAAACTTCATTCACGACATACCAATCATTTAATCATAGCTAGCTCATCAACTTCCTTTATTAAATAATGCTTTTATTCATTCAATGCATTATGTTATTACTCGGTTGCAACTCGATAAATACTAAACTTCACTTGGTAGACATTCTACCCTCATTAATCGATAGCGATAACCTTAGGGTTTACCAACTAGGTTCCTTAGGGTTTGCTGACTAGGTTCTTTGCTCGGTAACATAGTATAGTATTAACCTTACAATCAATAACATATGTAGGATATCAAAACAATCTAAACATCATGATCTCATCATTGTGTAACTCGATAATAGTTGCCCATTGAATAATTTATTCCTCCCCTTATTCATCATATTCCTTCTGTGTCTTTTACCGACATCTTTATACTCATCAAATCATACTTCTCAAGATATGGCAACATCATACTAAATTAGAAAATCAATTTCTTGACATCAATGACAAAATAATAATATTAAGATGGTAAACATCCTTAATCATTTATATCCATAATCATCAACAACCTTCTCAATATCCTTATTGAAATGCCAACAATCTCCCCTTGTCTGTTATAATGTCAAATGCCAACAATGACACCATATTGGGTTGCTTTGGGTCATATGGTGTTATAAGGGGTCATATTGTGTCCTCTGACCCCTTAGGACACCATATGACACATAACGACACAATTTGGTTTCATAAGGGGTCATATGGTGTCCTACCCCTAATGAGACCATATGGTGTCATAAGGGGTTGTATATTGTCCTTAGGGGTCATATAGTGTCCCATGAACCCTTATGACCCCTTAGGACACCATACGACCCATTATGACACCATATTTGGTCGCTTTGGGTCCTATGGTGTCCTAAGGGGTCATATTATGTCATACGACCCCTTAGGATACCATATGACCCCTAATGACATCATATGGTGTAATAAGGGGTCCTATTGTGTCCATAGGGGTCATATGGTGTCCTAGGGCCCCTTAGGACACCATATGACCCCTTAAGACACCATATTTGGTCGTTATTGGTCATATTGTGTCCTAGTGGGTCATATTGTGTCATATGACCCCTTTAAGACATCATGTGACCCCTTAGGAGACCATATGACCCCTAATGACACCATATTTGGTCACTTTGGGTCATATGGTGTCCTAAGGGGTCATATTGTGTCCTACGACCCCTTAGGACACCATATGACCCATAACGACACAATTTGGTGTCCTAAGGGGTTATATGGTGCCCTAGGACACCAAATGATGCCTATGGACACCATATGATCGCTAAGAACACCATATGGTGTCATAAGGGGTCGTATGTTGTCCTTAGGGGTCATATGGTGTCCCATAAACCCTTACAACCCCTCAGGACACCATACGACCCGTTATAACACCATATTAGGTCTCTTTGGGTCCTATGGTGTCCTAAGGGGTCATATTATGTCCTACAGCCCCTTAGGAAACCATATGACCCCTAATGACACCATATGGTGTCATAAGGGGTCCTATGGTGTCCATAGGGGTCATATTGTGTCCTACGACCCCTGAGGACACCATATGACCCCTTAAGACACCATATTTGGTCGTTATGGGTCATATTGTGTCATATGACCCCTTTAAGACATCATTTGACCCCTTAGGACACCATATGACACCTAATGACACCATATTGGGTCTCTTTGGGTCATATGGTGTCCTAAGGGGTCATATTCTATCCTACGACCCCTTAGGACACCATATGACCCATAACGACACAATTTGGTGTCTTAAAGCATCATATGGTGTCCTAGGACACCATATGACCCATAACAACACCATATGGTGTTATAAGGGGTCGTATGTTGTCCTTAGGGATCATATGGTGTCCCATGAACCCTTATGACCCCTTAGGACACCATACGACCTGTTATGACACCATATTGGGTTGGTTTGGGTCCTATGGTGTCCTAATATCTCTCTCTCCCTCTCTCCCCTAATCTCTCTCTACCCCTATCCACTAATCTCTCCATCTATCTCTCTCTCCCCTAATCTCTCTCTCTCTCTCTCTCTCTCTGCTAATCTCTTTATATCTCTCCCTTCCCTCCCTCTCTCTCCATCTCTCGCTCTCCCTTCCCCCTCTCTCTCTCTCTCCGCTAATCTCTTTATCTCTCTCCCTTCCCTCCCCTCCCTCCCTCTCTCTCTCCCTTCCCCTCTCTCTCTCTGCTAATCTCTTTATCTCTCTCCCTTCCCTCCCCTCCCTCCCTCTCTCTCCATCTCTCTCTCCCTCCCCCCCCCTCTCTCTCTCTCTCTCTCTCTCTCTCCCCCTAATCTCTCTCTCCCTCTCCCCTAATCTCTCCATCTCCATCTTTCCATCTCTCTCTCTCTCTCTCTCTCTCTCTCTCTCCCCCCACTCCCCCCTCTCCCTCTCCCTCTCCCTAATATCATATACTAATTTATTTATAAATTAATATATTAATAAACTTTAGATTAATTATGTGCAAATTTAGTTAGAGAATTTACTTATGAAAATCAGATATCTGATTTTTGTAGTAAAATTTTCAAATTTCAAATTTTGACTTGGGAATGCTTTGGTATTTGGCTTGGAAGTGACAAGCCTGGAAAGTCAACTGAAAAAATGTGTTTTTTAGTATTCTTTGATTTTCTAGACTTTACGCTAGTGGCTAACAACTTTTTTTGTAGCCAAAATTGATAAAACGAAAAGGGTTTTTTAAGGACGTTCCCAGCTTTCCAACAATATAAGGCTTGTCTTATTTTGACTTTAATAAATAATTATTGTAAACGCATAAAAATGACCATATTCCTAAATGAATATTTTATGTTCATTTCTCTATTTAATTAAATCCAATTTAATTGAATAACCCACATTCCTCTATTTAATTAAGTAAATTACTCAATTAAATTCACTAGGCCTCTTTTTACCATTTAATAGAATTAATCATTTTATTCAATTAAATCCCCTATCCACTTTTTAATTAAATAGTTATCCTAAATTGAATAAATCTAATTTATTTAATTTCCCCAATTGCAACCAAATTGAATTAAATTCATTTTATTCAATTAAATCCTATTACCCCTCCATCCACTTGCAAAGTCCTACACCTCCCACTTGCCTCCTAAGTTCTATTTCTAACCCCTTCTAGATTCTTCTAATCGCTTCCAATTAGCCTAAACCCATCTCCTAAACTTTTTCACATCCCTAAGCAAGGGGAGGTCACTTCTCAAACCCTCAAAGTCTTTGGAAACCCTTAAAGGCTTCAACCACTTAATTTTCCAAGTCTTCCTAACCATTAATGGTTAACTCAACCCTCTAGCATGATTAAAGAATTTCTTCTAACTCAACCTCCATGTAACCTAAGGGTCTCATCAAGCATTTATTGCTTTGACCATGGTTATCCTTAATCTTTTGCACAAGAGTTTATCCCTTGGGTAAAACCTTTATCCAATGGGCAATCCTAACTTAACCATAACCCTTACCCCTTAAGATAACCATGAGGTCTTCTCAAGCATTTAATGCTTCCTACCTCTCTTCTCAACCTAGTATTATGTTGACATTTGTCACCATTTCATTGGCGCCAATTTCAAACATGGATTCCCAACTTTCAAACTCAACCCTTGATTAACTCTTTCAATCCTAACCATCCATTGCCCTATTTTTGCTATAAATAGAGCTCTCACTCCTCCATTTTCATAGATCCAAGTCTTTAGCATCACACTTATACTCAAATCCATGCAAGCTTCAATATATCATTTGTACTCATCATTTAGCCTCTCTTTTCAATAGGAATTAATCTAAATATGCATGGTTGGAGTATTTTCCTTATCATTTAGCTTAATCATAGACTAATATAGCATGCTAGGATAGTCTTGTTACTAATCTTGTCATCTTATAACTAGTTTATTACATTTATAGGATCATGTATAACTTAAGATGAATTTCATCTTAAAATCAACCAAAGCA
This sequence comes from Cryptomeria japonica, assembly GCF_030272615.1. Lineage (NCBI taxonomy): Eukaryota > Viridiplantae > Streptophyta > Pinopsida > Cupressales > Cupressaceae > Cryptomeria > Cryptomeria japonica. Next base: position 749,204,849 of record NC_081408.1, read on the forward strand.
TCCCTCATTCTTGCATTTGTCATCCCTAAACCATTTTGCTCAGTGATTTGAGGGAAAAAACATTGGTTTGAGGGACCTTGTAAGATAGAGAACCATGGAACCGTCCTTGGGAAGTTGAGTCATCCTTCATGACTCCATAAATTGCACCAAGAAGTCCTTTGGGTGTGTGAGCAAGGCTCCTTGGAACTCCATTTTTCACATTTCAAGTTCTATCGACCCACTTTTCTTGCATACATTTCTAGCACCCACTGTGGGAGGATTTATTAGTAGGACATGCTAATCAAATTACCAGGAACTTGTAAGATAGAGAACCATGGAACCATCCTTGGGAAGTTAAGTCATCCTTCATGACTCCATAACTTGCACCAAGAAGTCCTATGGGTGTGTGAGCAAGGCTTACTAGAACTCCATTTTAAGATTACCAATCAAATATCCATTCCAATCAGATTACCGGGACCTTGTAAGATAGAGAACCATGGAACCATCCTTGGGAAGTTGAGTCATCCTTCATGACTCCATAACTTGCACCAAAAAGTCTTGTGGGTGTGTGAGCAAGGCTCTCTAGAACTCCATTTTTCACATTTCAAGTTGTATCGACCTGCTTTTCCTACATACATTTCTGGTGCCCACCATGGGGCCCGACCCCATATATCAAATCGGTCCTTACATTTAACCTCTTTTCCAGGTATGCGGGAAATAAGAATTAGCATGTGGGAAACATCCTATAATGCTTCTGGTTAATAGTATAGCGCATTAAGCTTACTATTTAGCGCATGCAGTCTATAATATAGCATCTGAAGCCTTTAAATTAATGAATTATCCCACTAATATTTTCTTGTAGGTCTCAGTGTGGGAGAAAAATAGAGCGACACATCCGGAAACCAGTTTAGCACTTTTGGAAAATAGCTTAGTACATCGGGTCTGTTTGATAGTGCATCCCACCCATTCTATAGCGCGTACAGTTTGTCCTGTAGTGCATCACCGATAGAAAACAAAATGAAATAAAATTTTAACCGAACTTAGAAGTTAGACTTGTAGAAGTCCACCAGATCCAAAATATATATAACTATTTTGAGTTGATGTTTTACAGTATTTCTAACATCTTATTGCAGGGATGAGCTTAGTTATTTTTAGAGTTATACATAGTTTAGATTTTTACTAACTTACTTAGTTAAAATTTAAATTTTTTTTTAACTCTTGTTAAATAAAATCGAACTCACCTTATTTGGGCTGTAAAATGAACCACAACAACAATTTTTTTCTTAGTTTTCTAGGAGAGAAAATTCTCAATTTGGATTATAAAAAGAACAAAACAATCTTTCCTTTTGCAAAGATAGCTTTAAAAAGAATGTCACCATCCTTTGGTGCATAAAAGGATTCACTTCATTTTGCAAAGTAAAAGAATTACACTTGTCTTGTTTTGTTCAAAAATAAAGAGGGAAGTTCTTCCCCTTTTCGAATTTTCTTTTGTTGACCACATCGAAGTTTTGCTTTGTTGACTAGGTTCTTTTGCTAGATTAGATAATCATTACTTTGAGGAAATAAAAGGAACACCATGCTTGTTGGAGCAACATCTCCAAGTAGAATTTAGCAAATCATTGACTTGAAAGGTAAAAAGAACTTTGTTTGCCTTGTCTCGAAAGTGGAAGGTATATGCTCTCCCCTTAACTGGGTGATCAAAAAGCCAAACCACTCTTAAGCTTTCTGTACTTCAAGCATTTACATCCTTTAGTAGGCCTGCCTTCCCGAAGGGTTGAAAACTCTTAAAACCATTCTTTGGCTGGTGTGAAGGGAACGACCTAAGTGGGAAATGACTTTGACACCAAGTGTTCCAACCCACTATAATAAAAAGTGGAAGGTGACGAAAGTCCCTTTCAATGGTTGCACGTAGCAATTAGCCTTCCCTCAGTATCTTTACGATACGTAAAGCCTTTGTTCTAAAGGTTGGGAAGCCTCCTAAGGGAGTTTATCACTAACGATCGAATAGGAAGTCTGATTACGAACCTTAGCATTAGAAACTTTGAATCGAGTGATAGTTCTGATACTTAATATAAGTACAGATCCAATAGCCAACAAGATGAGAGGAGGGGTGAATCATACAAACTTAATCATCCATAAAAACATCAGATTCAACCTCGGTAACATATACTTTAGTAATAAAACCAAAACTGTTAAACATGCAAACTCAAAAGCATATAAACATCATAAACCTCATAACACCAGATTTAACATGGAAATCCAAATAGGGATAAACCACTATGGGATTTTGGACCCACTAAGAAATATACTCTTCTAGAGTATGCTCGATTAAAAGAAAATCTTGTTAAAGATTACAAATACATTGATAGATGTGACCTGGTTAAGGGATTTCCCTTAGATCTGTTAGGATCTTCACCTTGTTAGAAGTGACCTTGTTAAAGGATTTCAAACACTCAATCAGAATGTCACCTTGTTAGAGGGGTTTACATATAAGACTATTAAGTCCACTCGGTTAAGAGATTTTCTATCACTTTCACAAAATAATAGTAATAAAAATCTATCTACAACTTCACATCTAAAATGCTAAAGCAAATTCCTATTTGTTCAATACAATCTAGACATAGAACTAATCTTGTCTATCTGTTGGGCTTCTATACTCTATTATCCTAACAGGTCTTCAAGCTTCTGTGCTTGGTAATCACTATGTAGCATCCCTTTGCATACACTTGCCCGCATACATTGTTTATTAATAGTTTCCTATTTATAAACAATTAGGTAACTGCTTAATCTCCTTGATCACATTTCCCATGATCAATCATAGCCATCAGATCTTTGATCTGGTCTAGGTTCAATGAATCTTTCAATTTGAAAATATTTTACCCTGCCTTGGAACTTGCATAAATTTGTTGGAACTTGTGCCAGGTTATTGCGGTTCAATCTGAGCTGTAGATCTTCATGCCAACTTTCCATTGCCTTAGATTCAATAACAAACTTCTTCCACGGCTCACCAATCATTTAATCCGTTCCAGCTCATCAGCTTCCTTCATTAAATAATGCATCCAAACATGTAATGCATTTTGTTATAGCTCGATTACAACTTGGTAACAACTCGGTGAATACTAAATTTCACTTGGTAGACATTCTGCCTTCATTAACCGATAGCAATAACCTTAGGGTTTATCAACTAGGTTCTTTACTTGATAACATAGTATAGTATTAACCTTCACAACTTACAACATATGTACAATGTTAAAACAATCTAAAACATCATGACATCATCATTGTCTGACTCAGTACTAGTTTCCCATTGAATACCTTATTCATCCCCTTATTCATCATATTCTTTCCTATGTCTTTTATCCACATTTTTATAATCTTCAAATCATACTTCTCAAGATATGGCAACATCATATTGAATTAGAAAATCAATTTCTTGACATCAATGACAAAATAATAATATCAAGATAGTAAACATCTTTAATCAGTTATATCCATAATCATCAACAACCTTCTCAATATCCTTATGAAATGCCAACAATCTTCCATTGTTTGTTGTAATGCTATATTGCCAACAATCTCCCCCTTTGGCATTGATGGCAAAACCAATTGATTTGTCCTTAAAAGATTCAGATTGCTGTGATTCTGAAATGCTGAAATGCTCTCCCCCATACATTAGTCTTCTCTTGTTTTCTTTAGTCTTCTTTCCAATCTGTAGTCTACTCAGTTTTCTTTTAGTCTTCTCCCTTGATAGGTCTTCTTCCCCTATATTAGTCTTCTCCCCCTTTGACAACAATGCCAAAAAATAAAGAACTAAAACATAATTTCTTCCTATAAGAAGTTATTTCCTACTATTGTGTATCAACTGAGTCTCGGTCAGAGCATTTTGTCTTTAATCCATGTTCCCTATAATATTTCCTATAATAATTCCTGTACAACTTTAGAAAATATCCTAAAGTGTATAAATCAGCATCATCTCCCAAAAGATATTCGATAGAGTCATCAGATTGATGCTTTCACCGAACTCGATCAGTGAATAGAAGATATGGGTAGGACCCCTAACTTACTTCTAAGATATTCAAAAGTGTCCCTTGGTAGTGGTTTGGTGAAGATATCTGCTATTTGTTCCTTTGTGCTAACATACTCCAACACCACTTTCTTGTCTTGAGCTTCTTCTCTAAGATAATGATATTTGATAGAGATGTGCTTTGTCTTAGAGTGCATAACATGATTCTTTGAAATATTAATGGCACTAGTATTGTCACAAAATATAGACACTAGCTCAGTAACTTTCTCGTTTATACCTTCCAATAGTTGTTTGATCCATGCAATGTTGGTACAATTCAATGCTGTAGCAACGTATTTAGCTTCAGCTGTTGACTGTGAAACACATCCTTGTTTCTTGCTAAGCCAACTCACTAGTCTTTCTCCTAAACAAAAAGCTCCTCCACTTGTGCTTTTTCTATCATCAATGTTGCCTACCCAATTAGCATCAGTATAAACTTTTAAATCAAAATCATTTCCTTGCTGATATACTAAGCCATAATCCTCAATGCCTTTCAAGTATCTAAAAATTATTTTGATTGATGTCATGTATGTTTCCTTAAGATCTACAGAGAATCTTGCAGCTATACCTACTGCATGTGCTATGTCTGGTCTACTATGAATAACATATTGTAGCTTTCCAATCATGGATCGGTAAAGTGTCTCATCAACAGATGCAGATTCATCATTCTTTGATAATTTATAGTTGGTAGTCATAGGAGTACTTACTGGTTTTGAATCCTCCATTCCAAATTTCTTCAAGATTTCCTTTATGTACTTGGATTGAGTAATGAAAATCTCATTTTTCATTTCAAGTATCTGTAAACCTATAGAATACTTTATCTCACTGATTAATGACATCTCAAATTCTTTGCTCATTTCATTTCCAAAGTTCTTGCATAGAGAGTCATTTCCACAAAATATAATATCATCAACAAATATGGCTGAGATCAATATTCCATTTTCATCATTCTTCGTATACATGTTGTTGTTCTCACTTGTCCTTATAAAACCAATCTTAATCAAATAAGAGTGCAATCTTTCATACCATGCTCTAGGTGCTTGTTTCAAACCATATAAAGCTTTGTTCAATTTACATACCTGATCTTTATTATTGTCTTCAACAAATCCTTCAAGTTGTTCAATAAAAACTTCTTCTTCTAATATTCCATTTAGAAATGCAGATTTGAAATCCATTTGATATACCTTGAAGTTTTTGAAAGAAACATAGGCCAACAATGTTCTTACTCCTTCAAGTCTAGCAACAGGTGCAAAAGTTTCACCATAATCAATTCCTTCTTCTTGAGCATAACCTTTGCAAACTAGTCTTGCTTTGTTTCGAATGACCTCTCCTTTTTCATTTAGCTTGTTTTTGAAAATCCACTTTGTATTGATTACATTCTTATCCTTCGGTCTTGGGATTAGTGTCCATGTGTCATTCTTCTTGATTTGATCAATCTCTTCTATCATAGCATTTATTCAATCTTCACTACTAAATGCCTCTTTCACTATTTTTGGTTCAATTTTAGATATCAAACATGTGTTCTGTCTCAGTTTGTTCCTTGTCATCATTGGATCATCCTTATCTATGACTTGGTGCATGATGTCTTCTGACATACTTGGCTAATACAGGCTTGGTAGGCTCTATATGATCTTCTTCATCACTCGATAACTGGATATTCTCTTCATTTTCTTCAACAGTCTTCTCGGTAAGACTTCTCGGTTGAACATAGACAAATTCATCATAGTCTTCTAGTTCCTTGGAATTTCCTTCATCATTTCTTTCTGCAAATTCATCAATTTTCACATTTGCACTTTCTACTAATTTGTTAGATGATTTGATCAGACATTTAAATGCTTTGCTTCTAGAAGAATAACCTAGAAATGTTCCTTCTTCACTTTTCTGATCAAACTTGCCATTTCTATCATCTTTCTGAACATAGCATCTACTTCCAAAGATTTTAAAATAACTAACATTAGGTTTCTTATCATACCAGATTTCATATGGTGTCTTCAAAGTACCTTTCTTCAATTAAACTCGGTTCAAGGTGTAAACTGCAGTGCTTATTGCTTCTCTCCAAAATGTTTGTGGCACCTTCTTTTCAATCATCAGTGTTCTAGCACAATCCACAATAGATCTATTTCTTCTCTCAACTATTCCATTTTGCTATGGAGTTCTTGGTGCAAAGACTTGTCCTTTAATACCATGATCATTGCAAAATAGGTTGAATTCATCAGATTTGAACTCTCCTCCTCTATCTGATCTAAGACATTTCAGTTGTCTTCCTATTTCATTTTCAACTCTTGCCTTGTACCATTTAAACATTTGAAAGCTTCTAGTTTTTCTTTTAAAAACATTACTGACATCATCTTTGAATAGTCATGCACAAATAATATGAAGTATTTATCACCATAATAACTTTGAACTTTCATAGGACCACAAAGATCAGTGTGCACAAGATCTAAAATTTTCTTAGAAGTGTAAGACTTACTTGTAAAGCTTGATATTGTCATCTTACCCATCAAGCATCCTCAGCACATAGCATTCTTAGGTTTTTCAAGACTCAGTAGACCTCTTACTCTGTGCTTCTTGCTTATTTTGATCAGATTATCAAAATTTACATGACAAAACCTTTTATGTCATAACTAGGTATCATCAATATTTGCATACAAACACTTATTACGAGTTGAGTCAAGGTGAAATGTGTTACCTTTTGTTTGTGTCCCAGTGGTATCTAACTTTCCATTCTTTTCATGAACTTTGACAATTCCTTTCTAAAATTCTATTCAATAACCTATGTTGTTTAGTTGTGCTACACAACAAATTGTATTTCAAACCTTCAACCCAATAAACATCTTTTCATCTTGCATTATCAAAAAGTGTTATAGATCCTTTACCTCTTATCAGACATGTTGCATCATTACCAAATCTAACATAGCCTCCATCATAATCTTCTAATATAACAAACTTGTGTTTATCTCCTATCATATGATGTGAGCATCCACTATCTATGATCCAAGAATCATTAGTGTTTGTGTGAGATATTAGGGCTCTTTCTTCATTTGATCCATCTTTTATTGCCACATAAACTACTTCCTCGGTATCAGTCTCATCTGATTTATCATCATTGGATTCTTCATTAGCTCTAAAGCATGTCTTTCTATCTCTTCTTCTGAAGTCTCGGTGTCCTCTATAATGATTATCTTTCTATCTATCATCTCTGTAATCTCTCTTTTCAGTAAAATCTTTGTTAGGATAGTTAGAAGCCATATGTCCTATCTTATCACAATTGAAACATTTCAAAGATAGTTTTCCTTTATACTTACCTTTGCCTCTCGGTAACCTTTTGGCTAATAGTGCTTCAAACTCTTCTTGCTTTCTAATTTCCTCATACAGTTTGTGTACTTCTTCCATGTTCTTATGAAATCTTTCACTTGCTCCACTGTGATCTCCTTCAGAGTACTTATACTTTCTTTCATTGTAATCAATAGATTCATCAAGATGAAAAGAACTAAATGCAAATTCAACTTTATGTATTGAAGATCCACTGTTATCAAAATTACTTAACTGAAATCCATGTAGCTTACCAATAGTAGCATCTAAAGAAATTGGCATATTAGGTACAGACCTTAATTCATTGATTGCAAAGACTTGGATTGCATAAGCTAGTAGAAGGGTTCTCAACAACTTACTTGTTATGTCCTTTTCTTCAATAGTTCGACCTGCTCCTTTGATTTGATTGACAATCTGCTTTAGTCTTGTACTGTACTAAGTTATGTTCTCAACTTCATTCCTCCTCATAGATTCAAGTTGTCCTCTTAGACTATCCACTTTTTCTCTTTGAACATGTTCATCTCCTCCATATACTGATATGAGCTTATCCCACATTGCCTTTGCATCATTACAGCCTTCTAGATCATTAAACTCTGAATTGGTCAATGTAGATGTTATTTCAATCATTGCTTGAATATGTTCTTGCTTTGCCTTTATCTCTTCCATAGTCAATGGATAGGTGCTCGGTGTAAGAAAATCATTCTCCAGATAGTATACAACATATTCTCCAACTCCTGATAGATGTAGCTTCATTCTTTTCTGCCATGTAGAGAAACTTGACTTGTTCAGCTTCGGTGCATCCCTCTTATACATCTTTGGATCTTTAACTCAAGTGCCTTTAAACTTTCCTTCCAAATTCCAAAGCTCTGATACTTAATATAAGTATAGATCCAATAGCCAACAAGATGAGAGGGGGGGGGGGTGAATCATACAAACTTAATCATCCATAAAAACATCAGATTCAACCTCGGTAACATATACTTCAGTAATAAAACCAAAATTGTTAAACATGCAAACTCAAACTCAAAAGCATATAAACATCATAAACCTCATAGCACCAGATTTAACATGGAAACCCAAATAGGGAAAAACCACTGTGGGATTTCGGACCCACTAAGAAATATACTCTTCTAGAGTATGCTCGGTTAAAAGCAAATCCTGTTAAAGATTACAAACACATTGCTAGATGTGACCTAGTTAAGGGATTTCCCTCAAATTTGTTAGGATCTTCACCTTGTTAGAAGTGACCTTGTTAAAGGATTTCAAACACTCAATCAGAATGTCACCTTGTTAGAGGGTTTTACATATAAGACTGTTAAGTCCACTCGGTTAAGAGATTTTCTATCACTTTCACAAAATAACAGTAATAAAAATCTATCTGCAACTTCACATCTAAAATGCTAAAGCAGATTCCTATTTGTTCAATACAATTTAGACATAGAACTAATCTTGTCTATCTGCTGGGCTTCTATACTCTGTTATTCTAACAGGTCTTCAAACTTTTGTGCTCGGTAATCACTATGTAGCATCCCTATGCATACACTTGCCTGCATACATTGTTTATCAACAGTTTACTATTTATAAACAATTAGGTAACCACTTAATCTCCTTGATCACATTTCCCATGATCAATCATAGCCATCAGATCTTCAATCTTGTCTAGGTTCAATGCATCTTTCGATCTGAAAATGTTTTACCCTGCCTTGGAACTTTTATACATTTCTTGGAACTTGTGTGAGGGTATTGCAGTTCAATCTAAGCTGTAGATCTTCATGTCGACTTTCCATTGCCTTAGATTCAATAACAAATTTCTTCCACGGCTCACCAATCATTTAATCTATTCCAACTCATCAACTTCCTTCATTAAATAACACATGCAAACATTTAATGCATTCTATTATAGCTTGGTTACAACTCGGTAATAACTTGGTGATAGCGATAACCTTAGGGTTTATCGACTAGGTTCTTTGCTTGATAACATAGTGATGCTCTACAAAAAGGATTAGAAAATCTGTTTGATGGCAACACACACAAGAGAACAAGAAACAAACGTTAGTGTTAGCAACAAAAGATTATCCTAAACAGGCATATCAAGAGAGATATTAAGCATGAAATAGAAAGCATATAAACATAGAATAAAATAGCTAATCAAGATGCTCATAGTTGCTCCTCCCTTGTTCCTCTCCTCTCCAAGTCCCAAATGAGTGTAGCTCTCAGCTTTTAGCACTAGCCATGGATGCCATATGGAGATTCAAGATGGTTGAATATGATAAGCAAATACTATGCAAGAGTAGGTAGTGATGCTATGAAAAAGCTCTATGTTAATGCCAGTATAACAACAATACTCTAAAATGCTTCCTTTTTGCTTGACGAGAAGGGTTCTATTTATAGAAGAAATGGGGAAATGAAGGGTTAAGATTGAATGGTTTAATCAAGGGCCAAGTTTGAAAGTTGGGGATCCATGTGCACAATTGGCACCAATTAAAATGGTGACAAGTGTCAACATAGGATTGGGTTGAGAGAAGAGGTTGGAGGCATTAAAGGCCTGAGAAGACCTCATGGTTATCTAGAGGCTAAGGGTCAAGTCCAAATTAAGATTACCCACTAGATTAAGAGTTAATCCAAGGATAAACCTTTGTGCAAATGTTTAAGAGATAATCATGGTCAAAGCATTAATGGCCTGATGAGACCTTTGGGTTGGGTAGAGGTTGAGTCAAAACAAATGTTTTAACCATGTGGGAGGGTTTGAGGTAACCATTAATGGTTATTGGAGACTTTGGGGATTAAGTGGTTGAAGGTTGAAAGCCTTCAATGGTTATCAAAGACTTTGAGCCATTTAGTGGTTGAAGGTTGAAAGCCTTTAATGGTTATCAAAGACTTTGAGGGTTTGAGAAGTGACTTCCCTTTTGCTTAGGAATGTGACAAAGTTTAGAGAAGGGGTTAGGTTATTTAGAAATGATTAGAAAATTCTAGAAGGGGTTTAGACATGCAAGTGGATTTTGTAGGAAAATGCAAGTGGGAGAAATTTTGATATTTTCAATTAAAATAAAATCATTTATTTCAATTAAATGGTGTAATTTGTATTTGGATAAATATTCAAATAAATATTAATTTATTTAAATGAGAAAAATGAAGATAAAACATTAAAATGCTTGAAGACTTTGAGGGAAACCATTAAAGGCTTGAAGACTTTTAAGGAAAACCATTAAAGTCTTAAGAAGACTTTAAGGGAAGCCATTAAGTTTGAAGACTTTAAAGCCATCAAGTTTGAAGACTTTAAGGGAAACCATTAAAGGCTTAAGAAGACTATAGAAGGACGCCATCAAGTTTGAAGACTTTAAAGCCATCAAGTTTGAATACTTTAAGGGAAACCATTAAAGGTTTCGAGTGGGTGAGGATAAATAGGATTTTAAATAAATAATTTATTTAAAATAGTTGTGCAACTTGCTTTTGTAGGAAAATACAAGTGGGTGGAGGATAAAGGTGATTTACATAAATTATTTATTTAAAATAATTGTGCAACTTGCATTTGTAGGAAAATGCAAGTGGGTGGAGGATAAAGGTGATTTAAATAAATGTTAATTTATTTAAATGTGAGAGGTGGGATTTTGGGGGATTTAAATAAATATTAATTTATTTAAATGTGAGAGAATATTTAATTAAATAAATATGATATATTTATTTAATTAATGGTCTGAATTTGGTTAAGTGAATTAAATCAAATAAATTGAATAATTTATTTAATTAATAGGAGAAGAGGGTTAAGATGAATTAATTAAATATTAATTTAATTAATTATTAATTGATGGTTAAATAATCAAATAAATACTAAGTATTCATTTAATTAAGTGGACAGATTTATGTGACTACATTTGCCCCTCTTTGAGACGGTGCGGTTTATCGCGTCGTTTCAAAGAAAGAAAAATAGGTGTGAAGAAATGCCCCATAAAATGTAAATTTAATGGGTGGTATGCCCCCTCGAGAGATGGGCCGAATTTTTTTGAAAAATCGGGCGATCTCTCAAAAAAGAATGAAAAGTGGAGGGGAGGTAGAATAGAAGAAATTAGAACTAATGATGAAAGAATGGGAGAAAATGGAGTGAATATGAAGAAACAACAAGCCAGCGAGTACCCTGAGGTCATGCAAGAGATACATAGCAGATGTAGTGTGGGGTTTGGATTGATGCTATACAATTGATCAAAATTGGTTGGACAATCTGGTGCAATCGGTTTAATTTCCCCAGTCAAGTCAAAGCATGATAGTTGATATCAGTTGTTTGCTTGGACATGATAAAGTCTGAGTAAGTGAATCAAAGTGACCTGATGTGACTTAGACAATTGACGTAATTGCCCGATGAAGTCAAGGTATATGAAGCAAAATACTCATTAAGACGTAGACAATTGATGTAATTGTTTGATGTGATTGTGTTTGATTGGTTGATCAATTGATAGTGTGTGCGTGTGATGGATGGTTGTGGGGAATCATGGCAGCCCCATTGAGACTAGGTCATTATGATAAATGCCTTTTGTAGTCTAGGTTTGCCATAATCGATTACCTGTTGAGACCCGAAGACACTTGATCAGAGTATCTGTTGATAGTCTAGGTGTGCATGAGTCGATGTATCTATGTAGACAGAGTAACTGGCTTAATTTTGTGGATGAGTGAGGATGGGAAGCAATGAAGGGATTAAGATGATGTTGATGATCAAGATAGGGAGGGTGAGGGGGGATTTGATGTTAGATAGAAGATATGGAGGACTAGGACCGAGTCCTATGGAAGAAGATGAGTAAAATAGAGTATGCATTATTATGACTATGTATGCATGATATGCAGCTATTATGAATGTATGGATGGATGGAATGCAACGAAATGCAATATATATAGATGAGATGGAATGATGATCCATGGTGCTTTATTTTTCATCATTGAGCTTTAAAATGTTGTAAGAAAATACAAGCAACTTGACATAAAGATTCAAGATGACCAGAGTATTTCTTACATGGATTTTGATATAACAAGTTAATACAAACAACTTGATATAATGGATCAAGTTGACCAGAGTATTGCTTGCAGAATAGGCAAGGATTATCTCCTTTCATGCATGACTTGGATCATCCTCCTTGATCTTAGACTGATCATATCCTGAGACAAGTGCATACCGTAATAAGAGATAAAACCTTTATCCAATTTGGATGAGGTAGGAGGAACCAAAGAAAGAGCATTGTACCTGCAAACCAAATAGTATATACATAAAGAATAAAGAATATGGATCCTTGGTAATGGTTCATGTTCATATGGTCGAGGTATACGCTGTAGTCAGCAAGCTGTAGTGATCTATGACTGAATTTTGCATAAGATCACATAGCTTAGTGAACTTCCCACGTAGACACCATTAGTACATGCCCCAAAACTTCATCAGAAGTAATGTGCAAATGATACAAAACAATGCTGAAAGATCCTAATATAAAATACTAGACCATAAATCAACCAAGTATTTGATAGTGTAAACAGAATTTTCTTGTCAAAGAAAATGTCATCTTGTCTTTGTTTTTGTAAGGAAGGATGCATCCTTGTTGAAGACAGTTTTGAGTGTTGATGTTGTTTGGTTTGATTGATAAATGGTCATTTTGTTAAGTATGTCACAATGTTTGTTTGGTATCTGCATGGACGAGTATGTACAATGTTTTGCCATGTTTTTGTTGGATTTTTCAATGGTTTGTCGATGTTTTTGGATTTTGAATTGTTTTGAATGTTTTTGGTATTTTTGTTGAGACATTTTTGAATGTTTTTGGATTTTTGCGAGATTTTTTTTTTTTTTTGAATGTTTTTGGATTTTTGACGATTGCTTTGAATGAAGAACTTAATGAATCATAAGACAATGTAGAATCCACTTCTATCAATAGGTTAAAGGCATTGCCCCCAATTTTAGACATGACTATGAAAAAGCGGGATGCAAGATGTATGGAGTACTATCATAATTGCAGAGGAATAACAAGCCATGGTTTTGGATGGATGGATGTATGTATGAAGTAGATGCGATCACAACAAGTCTGAAAGACAATGGAGCCATAGCCTTTACAAGTGGCACCTGTTTGCCAGGTTTTCACCATCGTACTTACCCAAGGTGCCACCGAAGTGGTTGTTCACCATTTGGATGCATGGTTTTTCTTTACTTGTTTTGAATGTTTTTGTATTTTCTTTAGGACATTTTCTGAATGTTTTTAATATTTTCTGATATGTAAGGGAGCCTAATGCTCTGTATACCTTAGGTATAAAACTGTTTGAGGTGCATGCTATTGATTGGATCTGCAAGCGGTTCTCCATCTAATGTAGCCAACTGATATGCCCCAGACCCGAATACAGCAGTGACAACATATGGGCCCAACTAGTTTGATTCAAACTTGCCTTGATGTTCTCTGTTTGGTTGGTTGCAAGGATTTTCTCAAAGAACAAGATCACCTACCTCAAATGTATGAAATCTAACTTGGTGATTGTAGCTTCTACTCATGCGCTGCTGATAGGCTTTGAGGTGATTGTATGCAGCTTGTCGCTTCTCATCTAGTAACTCTAAGTCCTGAAGATGGGATACTTTGTATGCTTCATCATCGATGAGATTGTGCAATGAAACTCGTAAGGATGGTATCTCGACCTCAATAGGTAAGATAGCTTCAACACCATAGACCAACGAATAAGGAGTTGCACCTATAGGGGTCTGAATGCTAGTTCGATATGCCCATAGCACTGGATTCAATTGAACATGCCAATCACGACCGGCATCATTGACTGTCTTCTTTAGGATCCTCAATATGTTTTTATTCGATGCTTCGGCCTGACCATTGCCTTGTGGGTAATAGGGGGTGGAAAAGCGATGTTGGATATGAAATTTCTCACAAAGTTCACAGACATCCTAATTTTTGAAAGGAAGACCGTTATCTGTGATGATGGACATGGGCACACCATACCAGCAGATGATGTAGTTGAGTATGAATGAGGCGATCTGCTTGCTGGTGACTTGGGTAAGTGGAACAGCTTCGATCCACTTTGTGAAATATTCGGTAGCGGTAATAATAAATTTATGGCCGTTAGACGAAGATGGATGAATCTTACCCACAAGGTCAAGGCCCCATAGACAAAAAGGCCATGGTGTTGTGATTGGTTGCAGTTCCTAGGCCAGTGCATGTATCAGGTCACCATGAACTTGACATTTCTTGCATTTTCTGACAAAGTAGTAGGAATCCTTTTCCATAGATGGCCAATAATATCCAGCTCGCAGGAGTTTCTTGGCTAGTGACGGACCACTTGAGTGAGTCCCGCAAATTCCTTCATGTACCTCTTCCAAAGCCTTTGTTATCTCATCTTGTTCCAGACATCGAAGGAGAGTACCATCAAGACCACGTCAGTATAGGGTTTTGGCAATAATGGTATATCGAGCAGTTTGGCAAATGAAGGTTTTACGTTGGTTATTTGATTGGTTGGGAGGAAGGGTGTGATCGCGGAGATAGGTGTAGAACTCACCATACCATGGGGATTCAGAACCGACAAGGTGACATATCATTTAAAATTCTAGGATATCATAAGCGGGAATCCAAAGCTGTTCTACCAAGAACTCGTAGCGTGTTGAATTCTGCGAAAGATCTAGTAGAGATGTGATAGTAGCCATAGCGTCAGCAGCTCGATTCTGATCTCTTGGTATCTGCTCAAAGGTGATAGTAATAAATGATGTCTTTAGATTGTCCACCATTTGCTTGTATGGCATGAGTTTATCATCCTTGGTCTGATATTCATCTATTGCTTGTCGAATGACCAATTGTGAGTCACCATATACTTGTAGTTCTTTTAATTTCCATTGTATGGCTAGCCTGAGTCCTGTGATCAAAGCCTCATATTCTGCTATGTTGTTTGTGCATGGAAATGTGAGCCTGTAAGACTTCGAGATGCTATCACCTTGAGGTGTGATAAATAGAATGCCTACCCCTGAGCCATGCCTAGTGTATGAACCATCAAAATATAGTTTCCATGGTTGTGCTTCTGTGATCATGAAGATCTCTTCATCTGGAAAATTGGAAATGAGAGGATGATTGCCTATGAGTGGTGCATCGGCCAACTGATTTGCAATAACCTGACCTTTGATAGCTTTACGGTCCACATACTTAATGTCAAATTCACTTAGAATCATCACCCATTTGGCCAAGCGACCTGTCAATGTTGCTTTGCTAAGTAAGTACTTGAGTGGATCAATCTTTGCGATGAGTTGTACCTTGTGTGTTAATAGATAGTGCCTCAGTTTAGTGGCTGCTAAGATTACTGCTAGGCAAGCTCGCTCAATAGGTGTGTAATTGAGTTCATAGCCAACCAGTGTGCAAGAGATGTAGTATACAACACACTCTTTGCCTTTTGCATTATGTTGTGCTAGTAGTACACCCAATGCTGTACTTGTTGTTGAGATATAAAGTAACAATGGTCTACTTGAATCTGGTGGCATTAGTAATGGTGGATTCATGAGATAGTCTTTAAGCACCCGAAATGCTTGTTGGCATTTGTCATCCCACTGAAAGTAGATGTTCTTGTGTAGTAGGTGTGTGAATGGGTGACACTTATCAGCCAATTGTGCAATGAATCTGCAGATGGATTGAAGTCGTCCTTGTAGTATTCTTAGCTGACTGATATTCCTT
This sequence comes from Cryptomeria japonica, assembly GCF_030272615.1. NCBI lineage: Eukaryota > Viridiplantae > Streptophyta > Pinopsida > Cupressales > Cupressaceae > Cryptomeria > Cryptomeria japonica. Next base: position 749,220,875 of record NC_081408.1, read on the forward strand.
GGAGGTGGCATGACCATGATTGCTTTAACCTTTGCTGGATCAACCTCAATGCCTTTGCTTGAGACAATGTATCCTAGAAGCTTCCCGGAGGTCACTCCGAAGACACATTTCTTTGGGTTGAGTCAAACATGGTATTGTTCCAGTCTATCAAAGATTTGATCTAAGATGTGGAGATGCCCATCTCTAGTGAGTGATTTTGCTAGTAAGTCATCCTCATAATCTTCCATCATAGTATGCATCATGTCATGGAAGATGGTGGTCATTACTCTTTGATAGGTCGCTCCTGCATTCTTTAGACCAAAAGGCATTACATTCCAGCAATATGTGCCCCATGGACATGTGAAGGCTTTCTTATGTTGGTCCTCTGGTGCGATCTTTATTTGATTGTATCCTGAAAAGCCATCCATGAGTGAAAGCATGGCATGTCTTGCTGTCAGGTCTACTATGATGTCGATATTTGGTAGGGGGAAGTCATCCTTAGGACATGCCTTATTCAGATCTCTAAAGTCGGTACAAATGCGGATGCCCCCTTTTGGTTTGCCAACAGGCACAATGTTGGAGATCCATTCTACATAATCAATTGGCCTAATGAAACCAACATATAGGAGTTTCTTGAGTTCTGTTTTGACTAGCACTGCAATCTGGGGATGCATCTTACGAAGCTTCTGCTTGACAGGTTTGGCTCCTTCTGCTATGGCGAGGTGATGCATGACTAAATCAGGATCAAGCCCAAGCATGTCTGCATATGACCATGCAAAGTTGATTTGACGCTTCTGGAAGAACTCTATAAACTTAGGTTGTTCCTCTGGAGTGAGAAGAGATGCTAGATGTATGATATGAGGATTTTTAGGAGTCCCCACATTGTATTCTTTGGTTTCCTTGATGAGAATCATTGATCGTTCCTGTTGTATATTAGCAGGGAGAATGTCAAACCCTTCATCCTCAGGCGCCTCAGAGAGGTTTTCACCATTGGATACGCTTTTTCTTTTTACTTTTGTCGAATCAAACAGTGCCACAGTGTGGTTTTCACTGGAAGATCCATGTTTTATTGTTATATTTTTGCAGCTGAAGGGTTTGGCATTGGCCCCGAAGTATGCTGCGCTATTAAGTTCAATGGCGAATCCAGCTTTGTGATCCCCGCTTGGTAGATTATTCCTTAATTCCAAAAAGTCAATGATAGCCTCATCGTTTTGGAAGAGGTCAAGACATGGAGGATTTGATTGGTTCCATTCGATGAGTTCAGGGTGGATAATGGGCATTACATCATCGATTAGGTTAAGTTCATTAGAGGTATCAGTGAGGGTTAAGATAGTGTGGCGAAGGTCGTTGATGGTACTTTCCCTGTCAGAATCAGGCATAGGATGAGACGTAGGGTCTGTGGAAGATGTTTCCAGCTCAGGTACCCAAGTGGTCTTTATCTGTGCTTCTTCGTAAACAAGGATGTCTTTGCGTGGTGGAGGTGGTGATGTGCCTTCCTCATCTGAAGTGTTAAGCTGTACAGAATCAAATTCCCACTCATGTGAGTCGGTCTCTGAATCACTTTCCAACATCCGATTGCTATACCATACTGGAATGTCTTTGGGATTAAACACGGCAGGTGTGATTGGTTTATGTATTTTTGTAGTGATTGGTGCTGCAGGAACCGTGATGGGGATTAAAGGATTTGTCACTGGAAGTATCGATAGTGTTGATTTAGTGGCTTCCCCTTTCCTCTATATTTTTCAAATTTGGGTGTTTCGAATCCTCATGGAAATGGTGGCATGTAAAGATTCCTATCAAAAGGATAGGGACAAATGTCATTGAGTGAGAATTGGTTAGTCTTGACACCACTATGAAGCTGTTGGGCGAGATTCTCGACTTGTTGCCGCAACATCTCCATTTCATTTGGAGGAGGAGGTGGTGGGTTACCTCGAGGAATGTTATATCTGATGGGATCTCTACTTCTTTCCTCTTCATGGCAACTTTGTCTTTCTGATGCTTGTCTTAATTGGGCAAGATCAAAGTCAGAGGGGAGTTTTGCTCCTTCTTGAGCGAGTCTTAAGAAGTGAGCATCCGCATTGCTCCTGAGTATTTCATCAAAAAGTCTGTTAAAGAGAGGATGTGTTGTTCCCTTTCTATTGTTGCAAGAGTGGGAGTACTTGGGTTTTCATCGTCTGCATTTCCTCCAAGTGCTTCTTGAAATTCATTGAGATTTTCCTCTTCTTCTTCTTCCCTTTCTATTTCTCGTTGCTTGGACTGTGATCGGGTTTGAGCCATTTTACTTTATGAGTCTTTGTTGAAGTTGTGTGAAAATGATGATGAGTTTGTTGATGAAATGAAAGATGGATGGTTGGTGTTTTTGTGTTGTATGTGGATCTCTAGCACTTTAAAGGTAGATGTAACCGAAATTCCTTCTTTGAATTGCTTGCTTGTTTTGATAAGTTTTGATGTGATAAGGTGTAGAGCAATCTGAGATGTGTTACAGATTGAACTACCTAGTAATGAGAGGATTCACTCATGAACTAGTTTTAACCTACATAGATGTGTCTCTTAGGATGAGCTTATCCTAGATGTAGAAACAATCTAAAAAGTAATGTGATGTGATTGATTCAAGCAATATCTAAAAGAGATCTTTGGGACAAGAACCTCTTAATGTTTTGAGAGTTGGGACGGATTGATGATGAAGTGATGATGTATGAGTGAGATGATGGATGAAAATGTTTTCAACTTCAATAAAAACTTTGTGTTACAAATGGGACAAACTCTATCTCTTCCCTTTCGGGTGTTGGTGGTATTTCTCGAGCTATGTTGTATGTGATACAGATGTTTGGGAAGAAGTTGGGATTAATCTTTCCTCCTTGATTTTTGTGATAACTCAGAGCCCTATATTGCATAAAAGCTCTGCGGTTCAATGATTCTGAATCAAACTCGTTTGTTTTACCTTGAAGGTATAGACGCATGCAATGTAGAAAGACTCTATGTGAGACAAAAATTTGTCTATTGAGATAGAAGAATTTCCTCCTTTTGATCAAAGCCTTTGAGCTTAATGGTCTCCTTTTCAAGTTGATATTCTGATGACGCTTCTTCTTTCGCAAGATGTGAAGAATGGTCATAAAATTTGTCTCTTTGTTGTTGTTTGCACTTTGTTTTTGGTATTTTTGTTTTTGAGAAATGTTGGATGAATACTTTGTTTTGGAAAGTGATTTTCTGATTTTTCTTTGACAAGAAAACAAAGCAAGCACACAAACACAAGAATGTTGCCTCAAAGACACAAATGAGTACAGGTCTAGATCAACCCAATCCTTGGACTTGTTTTTGACCCTTCCTTTAGATGTATTTTAAGGTGTATTTCCAAAGCCTGAAGTCGGCTCAATTTGCACTAGGTCTTTAAAATGAACACACTTCAAACACTTTTTATCCCTAAGGTCAAATGGCTAGTTGTGATAAATTTAGCCCACATCTTGATATTTCTTCGACTTTGGTACTACATACCTTATGAATCCCGTCGTGGTAGATAAGGATGTGATATACTAAGTCTTGCACGAGCATAACAAATAGATGATCCCTATGATGGGGGAGTCACCACTTTTATCAAGCCACAAGTGACTTTTCAAAAAGCTATGTTTCTACTCAAGGAAATATGTATGGTGAGTATATTGGGAGCAAAACCATCTATGCTCTTGCACTAAATTATATCTCAAATATCCTCAATCAATAGAATGGGTGGGCTACTACTTAAAGGTGTTTAGTCATGTTCGATGTTTTTGGACATAAGTTCATTCTGCAGTGACTCACTTAAGAGCCTTGTAACTGGTGGTGGGGCCCATTTGTCCTTTCAGCCAGTTACACTGTAGGAACAGCTATACCCAAGGCTACAGCTTTCACTCTCACTTGATTTCTATAGCGGTTCGAAGGATTTACCGCTCGAGGTCATTCCCAAGAGTGTCAATCCCTTGGCAGGCCTCTCTTAAAAAGATAAAATTTGAGCGTTACTAACACTTTTCTCTTGCACCTAGGACCACGAGAGCCAAGGGAGAGGATAGTGTGTGTTAGAGGTAGGACCACTCGACTGACCTTTGTGCACAAGCGTGCCAAACATGAAAGACACTTGTTCTTTTTAATCCATCATTGCAATGTGATTTAACTATTTGGAGATGTTGCTCCAACAGTCATGGTGTTCTTTTTAACTTCAAAAGCAATGTGTTTTGTAATCTAGAATTCGGAAATCCTGGTCAACTTAATGAAAAACATGTTTGCATGAAGTAAAATTGCTTTAAAAATGAGACAAGTTGATTGTGAATTTTATTTGCACCAAAAATGGAAGTGTGGATTGTGAGTTTTATTTTGATGCAAGAAATAAAATTTGCCTTGTTGATTTTAAGCACCAAAACGAAGTTTGTTTCCTAACTTGCAAAAAAAATAAAGTTGTTTTTGTATAAGTTTGTGGTTCTTTTTACCTTGGAACAATGAAATTCTTTTTAAGAGCCCCAAACAAATGTGTGATTCTTTTTTAAAAGCCCAAATTTGAAATGTGAAGTTAATTTTAAACCAAAATAAAAAGTGAATTCATTTTTAAAACCAACTTCAAAAAACAAGTTAGTAAAAAATATAAATCTACTTTTTAATCTAATTTAAATCTACACAAAAGAGAAAAATAGTTAGTAAAATCCGCCTATTTGGTGGGCTTCTACAAGCCTAATTTTTTTTTTTTTGGTTTTTTTTGTTTTTGGTTACAAGGTGATTTGTACAACGTTTTGTTACAATAGCGCTAGTCTGCGTTTGAATAGAGACACTATTTAACACAAATGCACTAAAAGAAAGGGAAAGACAGAGAAGGAAAAAGCACTGAAACAGGGTGAATAGCGCCAAAATAATGTCAAACGCACCAAAACAGTGTCAAAAGCGCAACCTGTGTGACATTTTCAACATTCAAACATGTTATTGGTTAAAAAAAAAAAAAAAAGTTGATCTTTTTGGTGTTTGGATTCACGTCGGGTTCACCAAATGATGCTCTGCAAACAGGATTAGAAAATCTGTTTGATGGTAACACACACAAGAGCACAAGAAACAAACGTTAGTGTTAGCAACAAAAGATTATCCTAAACAGGCATATCAAGAGAGATATTAAGAATGAAATAGAAAGCATATAAACATAGAATAAAATAGCTAATCAAGATGCTCATAGTTGCTCCTCCCTTGTTCCTCTCCTCTCCAAGTCCCAAATGAGTGTAGCTCTCAGCTTTTAGCACTAGCCATGGATGCCATATGGAGATTCAAGATGGTTGAATATGATAAGCAAATACTATGCAAGAGTAGATACTGATGCTATGAAAAAGCTCTATGTTAATGCCAGTATAACAACAATACTCTAAAATGCTTCCTTTTTGCTTGAGGAGAAGGGTTCTATTTATAGAAGAAATGGGGAAATGAAGGGTTAAGATTGAATGGTTTAATCAAGGGCCAAGTTTGAAAGTTGGGGATCCATGTGCACAATTGGCACCAATTAAAATGGTGACAAGTGTCAACATAGGATTGGGTTGAGAGAAGAGGTTGGAGGCATTAAAGGCCTGAGAAGACCTCATGGTTATCTAGAGGCTAAGGGTCAAGTCCAAATTAAGATTACCCACTGGATTAAGAGTTAATCCGAGGATAAACCTTTGTGCAAATGTTTAAGAGATAATCATGGTCAAAGCATTAATGGCCTGATGAGACCTTTGGGTTGGGTAGAGGTTGAGTCAAAACAAATTTTTTAACCATGTGGGAGGGTTTGAGGTAACCATTAATGGTTATTGGAGACTTTGGGGATTAAGTGGTTGAAGGTTGAAAGCCTTCAATGGTTATCAAAGACTTTGAGCCATTTAGTGGTTGAAGGTTGAAAGCCTTTAATGGTTATCAAAGACTTTGAGGGTTTGAGAAGTGACTTCCCTTTTGCTTAGGAATGTGACAAAGTTTAGAGAAGGGGTTAGGTTATTTAGAAATGATTAGAAAATTCTAGAAGGGGTTTAGGCATGCAAGTGGATTTTGTAGGAAAATGCAAGTGGGAGAAATTTTGGTATTTTCAATTAAAATAAAATCATTTATTTCAATTAAATGGTGTAATTTGTATTTGGATAAATATTCAAATAAACATTAATTTATTTAAATGAGAAAAATGAAGATAAAACATTAAAATGCTTGAAGACTTTGAGGGAAACCATTAAAGGCTTGAAGACTTTTAAGGAAAACCATTAAAGTCTTAAGAAGACTTTAAGGGAAGCCATTAAGTTTGAAGACTTTAAGGGAAACCATTAAAGGCTTAAGAAGACTGTAGAAGGAAGCCATCAAATTTGAAGACTTTAAAGCCATCAAGTTTGAATACTTTAAGGGAAACCATTAAAGGTTTCAAGTGGGTGAGGATAAATAGGATTTTAAATAAATAATTTATTTAAAATAGTTGTGCAACTTGCTTTTGTAGGAAAATACAAGTGGGTGGAGGATAAAGGTGATTTAAATAAATTATTTATTTAAAATAATTGTGCAACTTGCATTTGTAGGAAAATGCAAGTGGGTGGAGGATAAAGGTGATTTAAATAAATGTTAATTTATTTAAATGTGAGAGGTGGGATTTTGGGGGATTTAAATAAATATTAATTAATTTAAATGTGAGAGAATATTTAATTAAGTAAATATGATTTATTTATTTAATTAATGGTCTGAATTTGGTTAAGTGAATTAAATCAAATAAATTGAATAATTTATTTAATTAATAGGAGAAGAGGGTTAAGATGAATTAATTAAATATTAATTTAATTAATTATTAATTGATGGTTAAATAATCAAATAAATACTAAGTATTCATTTAATTAAGTGGACAGATTTATGTGACTACACATAGTATAGTATTAACCTTCACAATCTACAACATATGTACGATGTTAAAACAATCTAAAATATCATGATCTCATCATTGTCTAACTCGGTACTAGTTGCCCATTGAATACCTTATTCATCCCCTTATTCATCATATTCTTTCCTGTGTCTTTTACCGACATTTTTATAATCTTCAAATCATACTTCTCAAGATATGGCAACATCATATTGAATTAGAAAATCAATTTCTTGACATCAATGACAAAATAGTAATATCAAGATAGTAAACATCTTTAATCAGTTATATCCATAATCATCAACAACCTTCTCAATATCCTTATGAAATGCCAACAATCTTCCATTGTCGGTTGTAATGCTATATTGCCAACATCGAGTCAGTTGCCAAACATTGGCAATATCATAGTGCAAGGGTGGGGAAGAATTCGCCCCCAAGATTACTCACCATATATCTCCCAAGATAGCTACTCAATTGTGAAGCAATTCACTTTAGGTTAATTTCTGGAAAAAGGCAAAAAAATGGGCGCCCCCTAGGGGTGACAAGGTTGTTTGAGCTGACAGAGTATCGAGAGTAGTGGGCTATGATATTGTCAATGACCTTTGAATAAAGAGTCTATCTGATGTGTCTTTTGTTGTAAATCAAACCAGTGATAACATCAAGGATTTGAACACATCCTCAAAAGAACATACACTCAATGTTTAGCATTAGGATGACCATTGTCTTCATGTGTGCTATGTATTCTTGTCACAAATGTTAAAATATCTTGCAAAGTATCCAACAACCAAACTCAAAAGTTAGTTCAAACAAGGAAGAATCATAAAGTGGAGAAGATTTCCAAATCCAACAAAACATCTTTTGAGATGGTTATCAACATTTCAACTATCTTTAGGAAAGAATTTCATCCAACAAGATTAGGGGAATATCAAACCAAGTAATCAAGATTTTATCTATTCGACTTAGTAAGCTTGAGTATCCAAAAACAAAATCACAAGTGTTAAAAATTCTAAAAATCACAGAAAAACAACCAAGTCAAAATATATCAGAGCAGTTTAGCATGTGAGATCAACTTCTTAGTGCATGAGGACCATCTTTTAGCGCATTAAAACTTCACCTTAGTGCATTAAGTCTTAACATTAGCGCTTCATAGAAATCCAATTCTAGTAGTTTCAAGTAGTGCATTTTGAAAATAGTTTAGCGTGTTGAAGCATCAGCTTAGCGCATGGAAGCCAAACTTTAGCGCATAGGGTTTAACAGTTAGCGCATTGGTAGCCCATATTGGCGCATGACCTTTTTGAACCAAGGCAAAAGCAAAATAAACTAGTTAGCACATATTAGGGGGTAGCGTAGCGCATGGAGTCTTTTCTCTAGCATGTTGAGGATTTTTTTTTGTGCATCTAGTCTCTGGCTTAGCGCATGGTCAAAACTTAGAAAACCAGAGAGCAAAACAAGCCTTTTTGGAAAAAGTTTTCAAACTTCTTGAGTATCCTTTCAGGTCCAATATCAAATGTGATCACAAGAAATCAAATCAAAACACCAGAGAAATCATTTCCAAATCAAACAAGTTAGTCTTAGAACAAAAGTTGTCAAATCCAAAACTAGCTAAAGATAAGACTTTATCCTATCAAAATCAGGTATTATCATCACCTTGATCAAAAGGTCCATCATCTAAAGGATTCTATCAAACAACATACCAAGTTTAAACCTTAAGTTTTCAAATCAAGTTTCCATATCGGGAGACTTTATCCATATTATTTGACACACTTTGTCATGAGGGGCCATCTAAACCATCATTTGATAAAAGTAGACTTAAGTTTCCAAATGAAGTATCTCAATCCAAACATTAAAGGAAACCATTGATCATTCATGTATGACCACTCCTCATATTTTGAGATGAACAAGTCTTCTTCAAAAACTAAGTTAAAGAAGAGACAACCTAGTCCTAGGGCCCTTATCAACAGGAGTAAATTTCTCTACATCAAACTATCAAAAACATCAACTTTTATCATTCGTATGACCATTCATCATCAAACTGAGAAAAAGGAAACTTGGTCAAAGGAAATGAGTCTTAACATAAATCAAGATCAAGATATCATGGCTCTCCAATCTAATCCCATTTTTTATCAAGATCCCACCTGTCAAGAATCTTATGATGATCCCCTAAAATTTTGGTATTCCATCCATGATGATCCCCTTTCATCTCAAGAGCAGAGTCCCATTCAACATCCACCTCCTAAGAAAGAGCATGATATCCCTTCCATCTCCTCCACTAATCTAATTCCAAATCAAGAGGAAAGCACAAACTCAAATGATCCTACTCCAAGTCAAGATCAAGATCAAGGAATCTCTTCAGCCTCCAAATCTATCTTAGGTCCTTTCATTCCAAAGAAAATCTCTTCATCCTCCAAATCTATCTTAGGTCCTTTCATTCCAAAGACAATCTCTTCATCCTCCAAATCTATCTTAGGTCCTTTCATTCCAAAGTCAAACTCTTCTTCTTCTAAATCTATCTTAGGTCCTTTCATTCCACAATTGAATTTTCCATCCCTTCCATCAATCTTGGGTCCTTACCTCCCTCCATCACTAATCCATCACCTCAAATGATCCATAAGCAAGATCAAAAAAGGCACCCATCTTTAAACTTCTTTCAACCCTCTATCTAAACATCTTTCCAAAATATTCTTCAATCATTTCCTCTATCTATTTTGGGTCCTTATGTGTCAAAATTCAATTTTCCTCCATCTCTTCATCACTTCTCAAGTTGTGTACCAACACTCATCCTAAATACATTTCCGTCTATCCTCACAAAAATCTTCAAATATTCTATCTTTTATCCAACACCTTTTTTTTTTTTCATCCTTCCATCCCTATCATTCAATCCTTCACATAAATTCATCATCTATGATGTAGGTGTTTGTGTCATTTTGTCACATACTTTCCCATGCTGGAATCTAATGTTCAGTCCTTTTCCTTGATATCTATTCATGAAATGCTTTAGAATTCGAGGCTGTTCCTCTTTAACATTTTCTTTTGGTTGGGATACACTCAATCCAGAAAAGAACCACTTATTGTAACTTGGTATCGACATCTTTTGATTACTATATCTCATACACTTAATAGATTGCTCTAAATCATTGTGGTCTCTTAAATTGATGACATGGCTAGTGAAAAATCTAAAATCTTGCTTCAACACCACTGTAATTATCAAACCCATGTAAGTTTCATCACTTACAAGCCAATGCAAGAAAAATAAAGAGAAAAAAAGAAATATCAAAAGCATGAGCAAGAAAATGAATATCAAGAAAAGCAAAATGCAATGCAATGCAATATCAAAATGATTGGCTATGGGAACATGCAAGTAACTCCATTGGGGCTATGGACGCCTGGCTGGCAATGGAGCAATATTTGTGAGATTACAGTGATAACCTCGTCAGGGCTATGGATGCTCACTGGCAGTGAGGCTCTATGCTAGCCATGTTGGATTCTAAAGATTACAATGATCGTATGAGACAAAATGAACTCACTTGCACACACATGGGTAATCAAAGACTAAGTACCTTGATCCAGTTTGGGATTCTTCTTCCCTTTTGAGTCTACTTCCTAGTTGCTAGAAAGGTTTAGTTGAAATTTCTAGAGGTTCTAAGTGTGGGTTGGGTCTCTATCTTTGAAAAGTTCAAGAACACTTATTCAGATGGTGCTAAATATTGTGGCAATCTTACATATCACCTCTTTGTAAATGGAAACCTCTATGCTTGGGGGTAAAGTTCATCCACTATATTCTTCTTACCATATCTCCCATTATCCTTCCTCCAATATCCATTACCCTATCTAACTTCATCACTATCTATAATCTTGCTTCACCTCATCCATATCCTCTAATCCATATCCCTTATCCTATCTATTCATATCTTCTATCATCCAATTCTTTCTACAATCTTGCTTCACTCTAATCCATATCCCTTATCCTATCTATTCATTTCTTCTATCATCTAGTGCTATCGATATCCTATCTCTATCCATATCCCCTATTCCATCCTTGATCTTGATCAAAACTATGGACAAAAAAATCCATTTCCACCTCAATGGTTTAGTCATCTATTCATAATATTCCTTGTCTTGCTATACATTGGGGTAGCCAAATACATCTTTCTTCTAATCTAAAAAATGAAAAAAAATCGAAATATCCAAAAATAAATAAATAAATAAATCAAAATATCCAAAAAACTAAAAATCAAAAAATTGACAAAATCAAATAAAAATTGAAAATCAAAGCATGAACGCATGGACCATCTATCAAATAAATTCAACAATAGGAAAACTCTCAAAGTCTGAAATCAAACTAATCACATGTCTTGTTAATCAATTCATCACTCGAAATCAACATCAACATCAAACATGTCTTATACAGGGATAGGTACACTTGAAACCAGACAAATCGGTATTATACAAGGTACTCACTCTTTGAAACCAGACATTCCTATCAATCATCAAGTCTTGATAATCAATCTATCTATCAAAATCAATATTAACATGTCTTATACAAAGATAGGTACACTCAAAAATAGACAGATCAGTCTTATATGGGGTACTCACTCTTTGAAACCAAACATTCTTATCAATCATCGAACAAAACAAAACAATGACATAGATCAGTATGACTACTAGATTTTGTTCTAGTTAGCCTTATCTTTATAAATTGATGGCAATACATGTTTCAAAAGTAATATTGTACATATCATATCCACCCATCTGAGGCATCACCAGAAATTCACAAATGCTTATCAATCCTAGACATACTTAGCGTAGTCACTATCCTTGGTTTATCTGAATCCATTATCCAAATCATATCCCACCATGGCTTGGTGATCAGCATGCATATCCATATCAAAGTAGTATCAATAGCAAGGGGCAAAATCATGACCTCACTGGGGGCATTTTGCCTTCAAGGTTTTCAACATTAGACCAAAAATGTAGCAAGACAACAAGGATCATAACAACCAACAAATGACAAATGACAATGCAAGAAGGCTAAACATCACAAACTTGAACTAATTTCAACTAAACAAAGACCTATTTGCAAGATGTTTTAATTGACAAGAATACATTCCAAATAGCATGCATGCTTACTTATGGTTGTTAATTTTGCTTATCATATCTCCTAAGTGACTCAAGGATGTCTTACAACTAGAGAAGCAAGGAAGGAATGTGATGTTTTATTTGTCTTGTATCTATGAGTGAAGTCTTTTGCCATGCAAATTTGTCCTATGAAGCAATTCGGTGGCATATCACTGAGGACATTTCAAATTTGTATGGGACAAAGATTAACTCTTGTATGTTTACACAATCTGCACTCAGGTCATCCTGGTTCAATCATACCTTAACTATTGTGCTATCTTGTAAAACCAAAAATCATGTAAATTTTTCTCAGATCATTATGGTTCAATTATACCATTGTGCTTGTATAAATTTTCAACATATCCCAAACAAATCAATGCTCAATGATGATACCTACAAAGAAAGCAAACAACATGTGGCTATCCAGGGATGACCAATGCAGAATAAGGATGCTAAAAAACAATTAGTTGCATATCATTTTACAATTAGTTGCATATCATTTTACAATTAGTTTCATATCATTTTGCAATTGGTTTCATATCATATCATACATCTCATTTTCAAAATATCATTCATCATTTATCATTGCATCCCTCGCATGCATATCTATCGCATCATCATGGAATCTTTCTTCACTTTCATATCTTCATAATACTTCTAAACTATCTTCATCATTATTCCAAACTATCTTTCATCATTCTTCCAAACTATCTTTTATCATGTCTTATATAGGATGTATCTTTCCTGAAACTAGATGTTTTGATCAGTTCTTATACAGGATATATCGTTCCTGAAACCAGATGTTTTGATCAACTCTTATACAGGATATATCATTCCTGAAATTAGATGTTTTGATCAGCTCTTATATAGGATATATCATTCATGAAACTAGACGCTCGATCATCCGTGTCTTATATAGGCGGTATCATTCCTGAAACCATATGCTCGATCATCCATGTCTTATACAGGCGGTATCATTCCTGAAACCAGATGCTTGATCATCCATGTCTTATACAGGAGGTGTCATACCTAAAACAAGACTTTCTCTCATTCCAATCAATCTAATCAATCTTATCAAACCCATGCATGCCATCACTATCCACTCTTCTATCTTTCAAATAACATTCTTCTTCTTTCGAGAGATCATTCATGCCTTGTGTGCACGAACAATCTCCCGAGGGGGCATTATCATATCAAATATCGACATCAATTTCATATCGACATCAGTCTCATATCAACTTTTCATATCAAAACAATTCTTCATATCTAGGGCATCATCAATATCATTCATCAAATCTGGGGCATCATATCAATTTTTTATATCAAATCAATTTTTCATATCCACAACATCATATCGACTTTTCATATCAAATCAATTTTTCATATCAACAACATCATATCGACTTTTCATTTCCAATCAATTTTTCATATACACAACATCATATCGACTTTTCATATCAAATCAATTTTTCATATTCACAACATCATATCGATCAAATTTTGACAGCATATTCGACAAATTTTCTTTGAATCAACATGTGCACACACATCACTTCAAAGAGGGGCAAAATGTAGACATATAAAAATGACCATATTCCTAAATGAATATTTTATGTTCATTTTTCTATTTAATTAAATCCAATTTAATTGAATAACCCACATTCCTCTATTTAATTAAGTAAATTACTCCATTAAATTCACTAGGCCTCTTTTTACCATTTAATAGAATTAATCATTTTATTCAATTAAATCCGCTATCCACTTTTTAATTAAATTCAAATTTAATTAAATAGTTATCCTAAATTGAATAAATCTAATTTATTTAATTTCCCCAATTGCAACCAAATTGAATTAAATTCATTTTATTCAATTAAATCCTATTATCCCTCCATCCACTTGCAAAGTCCTACACCTCCCACTTGCCTCCTAAGCCCTATTTCTAACCCCTTCTAGATTCTTCTAATCGCTTCCAATTAGCCTAAACCCATCTCCTAAACTTTGTCACATCCCTAAGCAAGGGGAGGTCACTTCTCAAACCCTCAAAGTCTTTGGAAACCCTTAAAGGCTTCAACCACTTAATTTTCCAAGTCTTTCTAACCATTAATGGTTAACTTAACCCTCTAGCATGATTAAAGAATTTCTTCTATCTCAACCTCCATGTAACCTAAGGGTCTCATCAAGCATTTATTGTTTTGACCATGGTTATCCTTAATCTTTTGCACAAGAGTTTATCCTTTGGGTAAAACCTTTATCCAATGGGTAATCCTAACTTAACCATAACCCTTACCCCCTAAGATAACCATGAGGTCTTCTCAAGCATTTAATGCTTCCTACCTCTCTTCTCAACCCAATCTTATGTTGACATTTGTCACCATTTCATTGGTACCAATTGCAAACATGGATTCCCAACTTTCAAACTCAACCCTTGATTAACTCTTTCAATCCTGACCATCCATTGCCCTATTTTTGCTATAAATAGAGTTCTCACTCCTCCATTTTCATAGAACCAAGTCTTTAGCATCACACTTATACTCAAATCCATGCAAGCTTTAATATATCATTTGTACTCATCATTTAGCCTCTCTTTTCAATAGGAATTAATCTAAATATGCATGTTTATAGTATTTTCCTTATCATTTAGCTTAATCATAGACTAATATAGCATGCTAGGATAGTCTTGTTACTAATCTTGTCATCTTATAACTAGTTTATTGCATTTATAGGATCATGTATAACTTAGGATGCATTTCATCTTAAAATCAACCAAAGCATTCCTCATTCTTACATTTGTCATCCCTAAACCATTTTGCTCAGTGATCTGAGGGCAAAAACATTGGTTTGAGTGACCTTGTAAGATAGAGAACCATGGAACCATCCTTGGGAAGTTGAGTCATCCTTCATGACTCCATAACTTGCACCAAGAAGTCCTGTGGGTGTGTGAGCAAGGCTCCCTAGAACTCCATTTTTCACATTTCAAGTTCTATCAACCCACTTTTCCCGCATACATTTCTAGTGCCCACCATGGGGGGATTTATCAGTAGGACATGCCAATCGGATTACTGAGACCTTGTAAGATAGAGAACCATGGAACCATCCTTGGGAAGTTGAGTCATCCTTCATGACTCCATAACTTGCACCAAGAAGTCCTGTGGGTGTGTGAGCAAGGCTCCCTAGAACTCCATTTTAAGATTACCAATTAGATGTCCATGCCAATCAAATTACTAGGACCTTGTAAGATAGAGAACCATGGAACCATCCTTGAGAAGTTGAGTCATCCTTCATGACTCCATAACTTGCACCCAGAAGTCATGTGGATGTGTGAGCAAGGCTCCCTAGAACTCCATTTTTCACATTTCAAGTTCTATCAACCCGCTTTTCCCGCATACAATTATTATTTATTTTCTAATTGAATTTTGACAATAGTCCCGATTGATAGACTGGTTGAAAAACATTCATAACTTTCAAATGGTATATCATTTTTTGAATCCGAAATATTTATCACATCCTATGCTTCGTCTAATATAGGGAAAAATTAAAAATCAAAAATTCATATGGTTTTGACCAAGTTAAGGTGGTTAGACGTAGGAGTTTCTGAATTTCTGAAAAGCTGTAGTAAAAAATTCATAAATAATTATTTACTTTATAAAATTTTTTTAAAAAATATGTGTCACATCCAAACATGAGTCAAATACTTATATTATAAATATTATTAAAAAATATTATGATTTGATTGTGATTAGGGTGGTCAGACATACGTCTACTTCTTATTTTTTTCCTGAAATTTTAGTACCACTGCATTGAAATTTGAAAATTTCATCAAATAGGTTTTTTTTTCCAAAAAACAACTAGTAGCTTAGAAACTATATTCAATTTTTTATATATTCTCTTCTTTCATATTTTAAAAATAATGTTCACAACTTATTCAAATTTTCATGTCAAGTTGCATAACTCTGATTTTCTGAAATTTCATTGCCACTTAACAACCTGTTTTGGCACACCATGATCCTGCACATACCCTTCTGGATGGTGTCTCATGGTTTTTGGCTAAGGTTTTGCTCATATTCTTCCAATCTCTTTCCATCCAGCATAGAATTGGTAGTTTATGTTCTTAGTTTTCATTTTATCTTTCTAATTCTCTACCAAGACTCAGTTATTTTAGTGTCTTTTATCATGCCCTTGTTGGGTATTTTGGACTACTCATAAATGATTATGTGTCTAGTTTGTCTTCTTCTTCAGACTTGTTTAAACTAATATCTTATGTATTATTAGCTTAATATTAATATAATCAACTTTAGCCTCTGACTGTTTAAAAAAAAGGTTCTAGTTTGGACCCCCATGATCCTACACTCACCCTACATCTGACAATATATTTAAAAATTTGTACTTTAGTGAATTCCAAACAAACATTACGTAGAAAAATTCTTGTGTAATGTAAGTCATAGACAATTCAAAAATCATGTAGTGAAGGTAATGATAATTTAAATTTTTTATTATTTTATTAGATAAAAAATGAGTCAAAATAGGTTCTTGATTATGTGAAAGCATGCCTTGTTATAGTAATCCTTGTGAAAATAATACATATTTAACAATATCCCAAAAAAAATTAAAAATTAATTAACATGAAAAATAAATTATTAAAAATACATACATATAGGTTCTCGATTATTGGAAAATGTTAATTCTCTATGGTAATCCTTGTCAAAATAATACATGATTAACAATATCCCATTTTTTAAAAACATCACTTAACATCAAAAGGTAAATTATTAAAATCATGTATAAATAGGGTAAAGTGGATGAAATTTAATAGGAGGTGAAGATTTTGGAGAAACATACTAAAATTTATTTTAAGGATAGTTAAATAGATATAACCCAAAATAAGCAATGAAAAGTATAATTGGTTTGGGAAGAACAAATGTTGGGCATATGCAAACATGCTTTCTTATAGTATCACTGTGAAAATAATACTTGTTTAAGAATATCTTAATATTAAAAGAATTACTTAGCATTAACAATAAATTATTAAAATTACATATAAATAGAGAAGTGGATGAAATTTCGTAAGTGCATAGTTTGTTGGAGAGATGTGTTCAAATTTATTTAACGAAATGGTTAAGTGCATATAATCTAAAAGGATAAAAATGAGAAGTATAATTAATTTGGGAGAACAAGTGTTGGGCATTTAAGAGGTTCCTTGTCATGTGAAGTAATACACAGATCAGTGCAGGATCAAGGGGGGCCAAAAAGTGGCGATGTGAAAAAAATAGCCTTCTTCACTCGCCTAGAAACGCGAAAATCCATGTTGACTTTTTGCTTGGCCTGGTAATTACCTATGCAAATCGGATATCTGATTTTTATTTGTAATTTTAATTTAAAATATATTATGTATTACATATTATATAATATATAATATATTATTATATTATATAATATATATAATGTAATAATATATTATATTATATATATTATATAATATTATATTATAATATAATAATATATTATATAATACGTATTATATAATATATTATTATATTATATTATAGTCAACCATATAGAGAGAGAGAGAATGACTGAAACGTAGCGAAGACCTTTCTTTACTTGAATGAAGCCAAGCCACAGATAGGCGAGGTTATCCCATTTGTTGGCTAAGAACCTCGTATATCAATCGTGACTTCCCCTGTGGTGGGAGCTATCAAATTATTAGTGACAAGGAGAATAAGCTACTAGTTTTTTGTAGGTTAGCTCTAGTTGGATACCTTAGCTTGAGTCGAGGTAATGAAATTGTCTTTAAGTTTATGTACCCTCGAGTTATCACTTCCTTCCCTCGAGCTATTTTACCACACTCATTTTCTTCTTATTTCAAGATATTTTATTTTTCTCAATCTGTCAGCCACTGGAGCATCCATTTCTTGAGAAAATCCCCTCCACTATAGTTCCCACCCACCCTGTAGGCCCCTACTATTCTATGGCTAGTTGTAGGGGAAAAGCTAATGAGTTCCAGTGGGACTTCCTCCAATGCCTGCCAATGAACCCTGCTCCTAAATATAGAAAAGAAGGGCCTTCCTTAAGTAAGCTACCCAAGGGTGAATAAGGATGGCTAGTTCAGGATGGAACTCCCTTACAACTTCAATCCCTCACCTACCCCCTACCCCTACAATAATATAGAAGGGGGCCAATAGAGCCCAGCCGAATTGCACTATCTCCTCCCACCCAGTTGGCATGTTACGTATAGAATCTTCCATATAATATATATAATGTAATAATATATTATATAATATAATAATATATTATATTATATATATTATATAATATTATATTATAATATAATAATATATTATATAATACATATTATATAATATATTAATATAATATATTATATAATATTATATTATAATATAATAATATATTATATAATACGCATTA
The DNA here is from genome assembly GCF_030272615.1 of Cryptomeria japonica. Classification (NCBI taxonomy): domain Eukaryota; kingdom Viridiplantae; phylum Streptophyta; class Pinopsida; order Cupressales; family Cupressaceae; genus Cryptomeria; species Cryptomeria japonica. The sequence continues at coordinate 749,239,257 of NC_081408.1, forward strand.
TATTATATATATTATATAATATATAATATAATATAATATAATATTATATATTATATAATATGTATTATATAATACAATATTATATTATATTATATTATATGTTATATATTATATATTATATAATTATATTTTATAATATAATACAATACGTATTATATAATATAATAATATACTATATAATATATTATATAATATATTATTATATTATATATGTTATTTTAAAATAATTTAAGTATAAAAATCAAATATCCAATTTTTTGAGACAAATATATTTCAACAGTGATAGCTCGTGATTCATTTTTAACTCACGAACTACGCGATTTTATCAAAATCCGATATCCGGTGCACTCGATATTCGGTGTTTTGACAAAAAATTTCTAAAAATTAGATTGAAAGGTAAGAATTTTATCATTTTCAATCATTTTTTGTATTTTTTGTTAATGTTTATTTGATTTTTCATTTAAAATATGTTTTTTTTCATGAAAACTAGGTTTTTTTAAATCAAATACCTAATTGTTTAAATTTGTTAACTAAATTTAATTGTTTACATTCAATTGGGTTAAAAATGGGGGATAACAATGAAAACACTGACCAACCACAACTGCAACAACCAAACTCTCATTTGCCAAACCCCCTTTCAATTCAGGATTTGATTGCACAAAATTTGAATGAATTAAGGGGGATTGTAGAAGTATATCATAGGATCCCTCGTCTAAACCCAATGTTTGATCTTCTCACATCAATCATAAAGAGTATGGAAACCATGACTGGGGAGCACAATGCCACCCTTTTGTGGAGAGATTCTATGAGGGAAAAATTTGCAGATGGCTTGTCGTATAAGGATATCAAGGATCTCGAGATATCCAAAGCCGAAATCACCTCATTGTTTGTTAATCCCCACACTGGTCAACCCGTAGATCCCCAAAAAACAAAACTTTCTATTAAATGGTGTAGAAATGATGGGATTGTGAAAAACTTTTTGGATCATTGGTGGATGGTTTTCGACAAACCACCCAACAACAATCTTGATATCCCCTTCTATTTCATAAAAAAATTATATGCTGAGTTTGTTTTATGCAAACATGTGAGCTACTTTGACATCCAACCTTTCCAGGGTGTAGGTTTAGGTATGCCCCAAAATAGACCTAGGGTAGTCAGAGTAGTCCAGGGCCCATATGTCCCCCCTCCTCTTGTTGATCCCCCACTTGCAGTGCAGCATCCTGATATCATTTGTGAGGTGGCTTCACAGACCATATCGGCTATTCACTCTTTGAGTAGCCTTTTGGTTTCTCAGGTTATGTTAGTAGTGCAACCTACTCTTGATGGTAGCAGTGCATCTAGTGGCGTTGGCGCGTCATCCTCGGCTTCACACATATGCGTGTCCCATAGTTGTGTAATGTGTGGGCACATATGCTTGGGTCTAGTTGGATAGCCCATTGATCCTCCTATGGATAGTGTAGATTATCAAGTGCATGAGATGCATGATGCACCAGATATTATTACACAGACTGGAGGATACCCTGGGGAGTCCTCACATGCTAGAGGCAAGGAGGCACCGTCATCATACATTGATGATGTAGTGGTAAGATTTGTATTTTCACAGTTCATGTTATATTTTAATAAAATATTTATAATCTAGATAATATTAGGTACTAATTTTTATTTACATGGTCTATTTAACAGTTGATGACCGAGGATGAGTTGACACAAATTCAGGAGGGCACCTTGTCAGCCATTTCATTTGGCCTTGATAGCTTGATGGTACATATATTATTGTACCTAGCCATTTGTATTTTATTGTACATACATGCTCATCATTTATATTGGTGTTAATTAGATTATGTAGTAACTTGCATGTATATCTTATTTTACTCTTGCAGGGTAGAAGCAACACGAGTGCGGGGTAGTGTGATTTAGGATCTGGTAGTGCAGTTGGAGACAAGGGAAAGGTAATTGAATGCAAATATGATTGAATGAATAATTTAAATAACTTATAGTGATTATACATGTCTAGACATAGATTGATAGTTTCATATACTTGTTGTGTATATATACAAAGAATTCTTGGCTTCACATCCTTGATGACTACACCCAGTATACCTGGAGAAGAAGAAGAGATGCCTCGAGTAAATGTGTGTTTATTTTATTTTTTGATTAGTAGATATAATTTGTTATTATCAGTGACAATTATATGCTAACTTGTATCAATTTCATGTTTCTGAACATATGTAGGTTGTGTATGAAAATATTAAAAACATACCTCCTCTACTAAAGACATACATCAAGAGTCCTGCAAAGCTGAAGAGAAAATGTGGAGATGAGATAAACATGAATAGTTCAATTATAGTTCATTTTTATGTTAACTTTTCGAATGTGAATTATATAATATAACTAGTATTAATCGTGGTTTGTTTTTCTTGTCCAGGATCCTTCAGAGCCGAGCAGTGCGGCTAAGAGGATTGATTTTGATGATCCATCAGCAGCTTAGGATGTTATAGATAGTTTTGGGATGCTTACATGTCTAGTTGGAATGTATATTTTGTATATGGACATACATTCATGTATTTAGACATATATTTTGTTTTAGTTGGCGTTTATGCCATATTTGTGTATGGACATACATTTGTAATCATTTGACATTTTTATATATACAGAAGTTGATATTTGATCATATAAATTGTTGCTCATCTGTGCGTGGTGTTATCATGGAAATATTTAATCTTCATTCCAATAATTAACAATGGTTAATAATGGTTATTTAATGAACAATACAATTCATTTCATTTCATTGTAAGTGTTGTTTGTATAATGAACAATATAATTCATTTAATGAACAATACAATACAATTCATTTAATGAACAATACAATTCATTTAATCAACAATACAATACAATTCATTCAATGAACAATACAATCCATTTAATGAAGAATAATTGATACAATTCATTATTACCCTATGCATGGTCCTATTTTGCCCCCCACCTCAGTCGAACAATCGAGGTTTTATTAGGGCAGCAATTTTTCCGTTGGCGAAAAAATCGTTAGTCTCACTCAATCGAATGTTGTCGCGTGGCCAATTTATCGTTTTGCTCATCGTGATGATGAACCTTTGGCTCCAACATGTCTAATTAGGCATTATTACCCTATGCATGCTCCTATTTTTCCTCCCCACTCGGTCAAACGCTCAGGGTCATACCCTATCGGTGTCGTCCCTTGAGCACCCTAAGTGCTCAAAATTCTCAAACTTTGACGAGCCCTAACTTGAAATTTGTGGCACCTGTGAGTGATCCGTTTGAACCTTTGGGGCCACGATAGGGGTCCCTACAAAATCCTATCTCAGTTTTTCAAGTTTCCCTACGGTTTTATTAGGGCAGCAATTTTTTGGTTGGCAAAAAAATCGTCAGTCTCACTCAATCGAAGGTTGTCGCGTGGCCAATTTCTCATTCAGCTCATCGCGATGATGAACTATCAACTTTGACATGTCCAATTAGGCGTTATTACCCTATGTATGCTCCTATTTCCCCCCCCACTCGATCGAATGCTCGGGGTCATATCCTACCGACGTCATCCCTTAAGCGCCCTAAGTGCTCAAAATTGTCAAACTTTGGTGGGCCCTAACGCAGAATCTGTGGTACCTATGAATGATCCATTTGAACCTTTGGGGCCATGAGAGGGGTCCCTACAAAAGACTATCTTGGTTTTTCAAGGTACTCTACGGTTTTATTAGGGCAGCAATTTTTCAGTTGGCAAAAAAATTGTCAGTCTCACTCAATCGAATGTTGTCGCGTGGCCAATTTCTCATTCAGCTTGTCACGATGATGAACCGTCGGCTCTAACATGTCCAGTTAGTCATTATTACCCTATGCATGCTCCTATTCCCCCCCCCCCACTTGATCGAATGCTCGGGGTCATACCCTACCAGCATCATCCCTTGAGCGCCCTAAGTGCTCAAAATTGTCAAACTTTGACAGGCCCTAACTTGAAATCCATGGCACCTATGAATGATCCATTTAAACCTATGGGGACATGAGAGGGGTCCCTACAAAATCCTATCTTGGTTTTTAAATTTTCCCTATGGTTTTATTAGGGCAGCAATTTTTTAGTTGGAGAAAGAATCATTAGTCTCACTCAATCGAATGTTGTCATGTGGCCAATTGCTCATTCTTCTCGTTGCAATGATGAACCATTAGCTCTAAAATGTCTAGTTAGGCATTATTACCCTATGCATGCTCCTATTTTCCCCCCCACTCGATCGAACGCTCAGGGTCATACCCTACCAGTGTCATCCCTTGAGAGCCCTAAGTGCTCAAAATTGTCAAACTTTGACGGACCCTAACTCAGAATCCGTGGCACCTACAAATGATATGTTTGAACCTACGGGGCCATGAGAGGGGTCCCTACAAAAGCCTATCTCAGTTTTTCAAGTTGCCCTATGGTTTTATTAGGGTAGCAATTTTTCTATTAGCAAAAGAATCGTCAGTCTCACTCAATCGAATGTTGTCGTGTGGCCAATTTCTCATTCTTCTTGTCGCAATGACAAACTATTAGTTCTGACATGTCTAGTTAGGAATTATTACCCTATACATGCTCCTATTTTCCCCCCACTCGATCGAATGCTCAGGGTCATACCCTACCAACGTCATCCCTTGAGCACCCTAATTGCTCAAAATTGTCAAACTTTGACGGGCCCTAACTCAGAATCCATGGCACCTACGAATGATCCATTTCAACCTACGAGGCCATGAGAGGTGTCCCTATAAAAGCTTATCTCAGTTTTTTAATTTTCCCTACGGTTTTATTAGGCTAGCAATTTTTCTGTCGGCAAAAAAATCATCAGTCTCACTCAATCATATGTTGTCGCGTGGCCAATTTCTAGTTCTGCTCATCGCGATGATAAACCGTTAGCCTCGACATGTCCAATTAGGAATTATTACCCTATGAATGCTCCTATTTTTCCCTCCCACTCAATCGAATGCTCGGGGTCATACCCTACCGATGTCGTCCCTTGAGCGCCCTAAGTGCTAAAGTTATATTTAAACAAGCATTACACTGTAGACACATAATGATCATCAATATTTCCATGTATTGTATACACCTAATTACCATTACATTTGCATGTGACATCCATGAAGGGATATGCAAACATGGTTTTTTTCATTATCAATACAACTACACCAATGTACTCATGTACAGATACATGGACATTATCATCAATATAACTAAACCAATTTGCTCATGGACACTGTATATCATCATAACAATGTTACATCAATTCACATCCATATACAAATACAACATCCCACTTCATCTGCATCAGACATCCTCATGTCCTAAGAGAAAAGCTTACGTACAACAATGCCTGCATATAAATGAAGACCAAAATAAGTAACCTTTTTATGCAAAATGAATGTGCTACAAGAAACACTTTATAACACTTAATACAAATTAGTTTGGAAAATTATAAGTAGATCATTTGAAACATTTTTAAGATGCACAAGATTGTATAATTATGAAACTTACCAGTTTCTCTGCAATGTGTACAAGCATAACTTTGAGGAAAGATGCATGTTGATTAAAGCCCTTCTCACTACATTTCTCTGCATAGTTGAAGACGATGGTAGATATGGTCATTTCTAAAAAGCAATACATTCACTTGACTTAATGTTTATGCACAAAATTTTATCAAATTAATGCACAAAGGAATATGTACCATCACTAAGAGAAGAAGGTCTTGTCAATGGCGAATGATCTAGCATGAACCTATATTTTTAAGAATTTTTAGTCTACACATAAAATGCATGGATGAACATAAAGGCTTCATGATAATCACTTCAACTGAAATGCATGATAATAAATGAAAAGGTCGGATTATATACCACAAAAATATGTCATTTTGAATTATATCAATAGAACCCACTATGTTGACGCAAAAATCATAATGTGATACTATTGTATATCATCAAAACAGACCTCCATCAGCATAAAGGTTTTGTGATAATTATATCATCAAAAATTGTTAGATAGTGTTCTCTAATAACAAAAATTTTAAATCTCATCAAATGCATGATAATAAGTCGTGTTGCAAAAATACGTCCCTTTCGATTATATCATTTACCCGCTATGTGCATGCAAAAACCATGTTGCCAAAAAAAAAATGTTCATCAATAGACCTGCATTTTCAACACATCCTTAATATACATGTAACAAAATTCATCATTAAGGTTTAATGATCATTGTTTGAAATGAAATGCATGATAAAAAATATATGGCACTATTAAAGACCTAGTACTCTTGAGTGTGCCTGAAGGGTCATCTCTTTGCTTAAGAGTATCTAGTATTGCTTCATGATTAGTAGTAGTCAGTGTCCATAGTTCTTTGGTCTTCGGTTTTGCTTGATGCTTCAACAACTTGAAATTTGTAGCTATAATAAGGTGTGAATACATTATAATGGTTTTGTGTCTCTCATAGTCTTCAAATGCAGGTATGCCATTCTTTCTAATCATGTATGTTCGCAACCAAGTTCCCACAACAACTACTGACCTTATAGGATATGTGAACCCATCATCATATGTCACTCGTTGCGTTAGCTTTTGGTTTCCCTGTACACATCATTCCAACCAATATTCTAATCTCTCTTCATTCCCTTATGATGCGACAACTGCAAAAACATGTCTCGGTTGTATAAGATCTGATAGACGATCATACTCAAGGGAACTTTCCATGTCATCATTTGACAAGGATATTGTTTGAGATAAAGGGGTTAGATAGTGGGGAACCCACATATAGACCCACTCACTTGACTCGCACTGATCCCAATCACACCAAACACAACTCTGACAAAAACAAGCCAACACTCGTATCCAAATGGTCCATGTACTTGCATCTGAGCTGAGAAATGAATGCATCTTTGAAGAATCTTTAATTGTTTGACAATCCAATCTATCTCCCACTGTTCCCTCCTCAACCAACCAAAAGACTCTGCTCATTGCTGAATCAAGAGTACCTCCATGTGACAATGTTGAACTACACCAATCAACAATAGAATGTGCATCAGAGAAATTTGCACCTAAAATCCTCAATTTCTCCTTGACTAGAGCTCTCTTCAAACATGCACCTGCTCCATCATGCTCTCCCTTCCCATGCCCTGCATAAAAAAAACACCAAATATGAGGTATACACCTCTCTACATGCATTCTACTCAACCAATAAAACATACGGGCATTTTTTAATTAACCCGTACAGTTATCTGACCATATTATATGTCAGTCAATTGCAATATCTTTCTCATGCAAGAACTCAAAAAAATTCTCGAAAGAATGTTGCACATACTCAAAGGAGTGTAAAAATGTTGCACATCATATAAAAATGATACTCCTTGATTATCTTCCTGTCCTCTTCTGTACTATCAGGAGCATGTTTATATGTAATGTGAACAAAAATAGCAATCTGGACTGGATTGTAGTACTGAGACTGTACCTCATTCTATGGTTGCAATGTATAGTTCTTTGCAAAATAACCACCGATACAATATTGCCAATCGGGAAAGAGTTCTTACACATCCTGAACTATTGATCCAACCACTAAGACCTATGGGTGTGCCTTGCATACTTGTAGAAAAGATTTTCCTTAAAATCCAAAATAAAATCAGCAATACTCACTTCTCTTGAGACTAATTCGCATCTAGAACCTTCACCTCCACTCTTCAAAGTATATTTCACTATCTCGTATCTTTTTCTCTCAACATAATTCTTTCCAAACTCATGTTCGGCGCCCTCATGAAAACATGAAACAAACTTTGACAATCCACCACATTCTGAGCACTTCTCATTCAAACAATCATTTCTATAGAAATAACAACCATCATCTCTAGGGCATAAAAATAGATCTTGCAAGTCTCTTGATGATCTCAACAATAGAATTGGACCACACTCCTACAAACTCTCATTAGTATGCATTGTAGAACGAATATGACATAAAAGTTCATGCTACATTGAAAACTCCACATGGTACTTACAACAACAAGTATTGCGAATATTAAGAGGAACACAATAAAATGGTTTCAAAGATTCAAAGGCCCTTTGAGATATTTGCAAAGTTGGATGTAATTCACAAAAAAAATTGTAAAACATTATTTGGCTTGATTTCAAGAAATGTTTGGGATGCGATGTGCGGGCTCGATTACAGATTCTAAATTTCAAAATGTCCTTTACATTGGGTGACAAACTAGAATTAGAGTTCCAAAATTATTGAATCTCCTCCTTCACATTGTCAGTCAACTTTCTATCAACACATGGAAGCCTCCCACCAAATGCCCATGTATCTTGTTGAAGTGGATCGTCAAGTCTTTGTCTTTGTGCAAGTGCTCTATCCAAAATTTTACGGTTTATGTTAAAATCAACACAAGTTTGTCTCATTTGACAAACCTTACTCAATTGATGGCTTACTAAGGAGGTTGTAATCACTCTTCGAGTGACTCTCTTATCTCTTTCTTTGGTATTCTTTCCAATAGAATTGAGAGCGTCAAATAGATTTTTTTCAATAATAGAATTTCTCTCCATCTTCTTGTTCATACGAATCTTCAATTTGTTTAGCAATGGTCTCATCTTTATCATCGTTAGCAACTGAACAAAGAGTTGGCATTGCTCGGTCAATGTCTTATTGCTAAAATTTTGGTTGAAATGTTGTGTAGCCCACAACTGAACGGTTCTTGTTGACCTCTTGCCTTCAAGATTTGCAATAATGTTCTCATCGATTTCAAATAACCATTTTGGGGTTCTTGAAGGTCTTGGATTTGGAATTTGTCTTTCATCCATGAGAGGGTCTTCATTTCTAAATTAATTAGGTGTTACATATGGTTCACTTGGTTGAGCAATTCCACCTTGGAAGTTAAATTTTTCCACATTTTCACCTCCTACGTTAAAATTTTCCACATGTTGAGCATTTTCGTTATCTCTTTCAACATTTTCAAAATTTTCAATTTTTTCACTTTCAAAATCTACATTTTCATTTTCAATAACTTGTGGCACATTTTCAAATTCAATTTCCTCTTCACTTGAAGTAACATTAGCAATATTTAACATACCTTGTCTTCTCCTCTTATGACATTCTCTATCTCTTTCTCTATACACTTCAATTTGGTCATTTGAAAGTTTTCTTTTGTGTTTAGACTTCCGACAACTACTACACCCCATTTCCCTCCACACATATGCTCCTACATGATTGAAAATGTAAGTTTTCACTTTAAGAATCTCCCAAAAGCACAAATTTGTCTCTACCTGTCTGAAAACCCGTGATCCTCGACAGAAAACAGAATATGCAGACTGTGGGATGTTGGAATCCACAAAATGGCCCACAAGGATTTTTTTCTTTTTTTTTGTACTAAAATCGGATATCCAATTTTAATGTATAAATTTGTGGTCCCCAAAAATTTTCCCATTGCCACCTTTTATTTACTCAACTGCCATAATAATGGCAATGGCAGAAATCCGATATCTGATTAAATCCGATATTAGATTTTATTAGTCATATTTTAGAGAGAGAGAGAGAGAGAGAGAGAGAGAGAGAGAGAGGAGAGGGTCATATGGTGTCCCATTAACCCTTATGACCTCTTATGGCACAAGGGACAACATACGACCGGTCATATGGTGTCCTAGGACACCATATGACCCCTTAAGACACCAAATTATGTCACTATGGGTCATATGTTGTCCTAAGGAGTCGTAAGACACCATATGACCCAAAGCGACCCAATATGGTGTCATTAGGGGTCATATGGTGTCCTAAGGGGTCATATGATGTCTTAAAGGGGTCATATGACATAATATGACCCACTAGGACACAATATGATCCATGATGACCAAATATCGTGTCTTAAGGGGTCATATGGTGTCCTAAGGGGTTGTAGGACACCATATCACCCCTATGGACACCATAGGACCCCTTATGACACCATATGGTGTTGTAAGGGGTCATATGTTGTCCTAAGGGGTCGTAGGGCACATTATGACCCCTTAGGACACAATATGACCCAAAGCGACCCGATATGGTGTCATAACGGGTCGTATGGTGTCCCAAGACACCATAGGACCCCTTAAGACACCAAATCATATCGTTAGGGGTTATATGGTGTCCCATGAACCCTTATGGCCTCTTAGGACACCATATGACCCCTAATGACACCATATTGGGTTGCTTTAGGTCATATTATGTCCTAAAGGGTCATATTATGTCCTACGACCCCTTAGGACACCATATGATCCCTAACAACATGATTTGGTGTCTTAAGGGGTCCTATGGTGTCATTAGGGGTCATATGGTGTCTTGGGACACCATATTGGGTCACTTTGGGTCATATTATGTCCTAAGGGGTTGTAAGACACAATATGACCCCTTAGGACACAATATGACCCAAAGCGACCCAATATGGTGTCATTAGGGGTCATATGGTGTCCTAAGAGGTCACAAGGGTTCATGGGACACCATATAACCCCTTAGGACACCAGATGACTCCTAACGACACAATTTGGGGTCTTAAGGTGTCCTATGGTGTCCCAAGACACCATATGACCCCTATGGACACCATATGACCCCTAACAACACCATAGGACCCCTTAAGACACCAAATCATGTTGTTAGGGGTCATATGGTGTCCTAAAGGGTCATAGGACACAATATGACCCAAAGCGCGGTCATATGGTGTCATTAGGGGTCATATGGTGTCCTAAGAGGTCATAAGGGTTCATGGGACACCATATGACCCCTTAGGACACCATATGAACCCTAACGACATGATTTGGTATCTTAAGGGGTCCTATGGTGTTTTTATGGGTCATATGGTGTCCATAGAGGTCTTATGGTGTCTAATGACACCTTATGACCCCTAATGACACCATATTGGGTCGCTTTGGGTCATATGGTGTCCTAAGGGGTCATATTGTGTCCTACGACCCCTTAGGACACCATATGACCCCTAACGACATGATTTGGTATCTTAAGGGGTCCTATGGTGTCGTTTGGGGTCATATGGTGTCCATAGGGATCATATGGTGTCTTGGGACACCATAGGACCCCTTAAGACACCAAATTGTGTCATTAGGGGTCATATGGTGTCCTAAGGGGTTATATGGTGTCCCATGAACCCTTATGACCTCTTAGGACACCATATGACCCCTAATGACATAATATTGGGTCGCTTTGGGTCATATTGTGTCTTACGACCCCTTAGAACACAATATGATCCAAAGCAACCCAATATATGGACACAATATGACCCCTTAGGACATAATATGGACACAATATGACCCCTATCTCCTTCTCCAATAATCTGTTTATCTCTCTCTACCTTCCCTCCCCTCCCTCCCTCCCTCTCTCTCTCTCTCTATCTTTCTCTCTCCCTTCCCCCTACCCATCTCTCCCTTCCCCCTCCCCATCTCTCTCTCTCTCTCTCTCTCTCTCTCTCTCTCTCTCTCTCTCTCTCTCCCCACACTCCCCCATATCCCTCTCCCTCTCCCTAATATCATATACTAATTTATTTATAAATTAATATATTAATATATTAATAAACAAATCTAGTTAGAGAATTTACTGATTAAAATCGAATATCTGATTTTTGTAGTCAAATTTTCAAATTTTAAATTTCTGCTCGGGAATGCTTTAGTATTTGGCTTGGAAGTGACAAGCCTGGAAAGTCAACTAAAAAAATGTGTTTTTTAGTATTCCTTGATTTTCTAGACTTTACACTGGTGGCTGACGACTTTTTTTGTAGCCAAAATTGATAAAACAAAAAAGGTTTTTTAAGGACGTTCCGAACTTTCCAACAATATAAGGCTTGTCTTATTTCGACTTTAATAAATAATTATTATTTATTTTCTAATTGAATTCTAACAATAGTCTTGATTAATATGCTGATTGAAAAACACTCATAACTTTCAAACTGTATAACATTTTTTGAATCCGAAACATGCATCACATCCTATGCTTCGTCTACTATAGGGAAAAATTAAAAAAAATTAAATTTCATAAGGTTTTGACTAAGTTAACGTGGTCAGACGTAGGAGTTTCTAAATTTCTGAAAAGGTGTAGTAAAAAATTCATAAATAATTATTTACTTTATAAAAAATTAAAAAAAAATATGTGTCACATCCGGACATGAGTCTAATACTTATATTATAAATATTATAAAAAATAATTATGATTTGATTGTGATTAGGGTGGTCAGACATACGTGTACTTCTTATTTTTTTCTTGAAATTTTAGTACCACTGCATTGAAATTTGAAATTTTCATCAAATAGGAATTTTTTTTCCAAAAAACAACTAATAGCTTAGAAACTAAATTCAATTTTCTATATATTCTCTTCTTACATATTTTTAAAATAATGTTCACAACTTATTCAAATTTTCATGTGAAGTTGCACAACTCTGATTTTCTGAAATTTCATTGCCACTTAAGGGCCTATTTTGGCACACCATGATCCTGCACATACCCACACTTTTATAGTAATTCTTGTAAATATGGTAGATACCAAAAATTGTTCTTCTAATCTCCATTGTTAATCATTTGAGAGAGTGAATTTGGAGTTTAATAGTAAGTTATATCACTATACACAAAAGGTATTAATGGTCATCTAAAAGTATGGAGAAGTGTCTCCCAGTTTATTCCATTTTTAATATTCTATATTTTCTTATGCTAAAATATACGTAGAGCTTAATAATAAACTTCTTTATATCAATTAGCACATATGCTATAGATCCTAGTAAGCTACACAATTTTTATTGTTAATCTATATATAATTTTGGATGCTTTTTATGTCACTAAAAAAGCCACAGCTAGTCCCCCTCTCCCCCCACCTCCCAAAAACAAAAATTAAAAAACAAAACAAAACAAAATTAACAGTTGAATTTGCACCCCAAAAGACAAAGATTTGATACCTTTTTCAAAGAGTTTGACATTAAGAAACATAACAAAATTGTTAAAAATATTTCTTACTTCCCTCTAACAAATTAATAAAAGTCCTTTATAAAAAGATAATTACCTCTTTATAAACAAAATTGATACTAATTTATAATATATGCCTATTTATTATTATATACACCTTACCTAAAACCATTCACCTCTTTTCCAATCAAGTGTTAGTTTAGAAAGGTCATATCCTTTCACCTCTTAGACCTCTTTTTCCAATCGAGTGTTATTTTAGAAAGGTCATATCCTTTCACCTCTTAGACCAACCTTTAAATTTATATATTAATGTGTCCTATATTGAAATAATGTATCATTTCATTGTGACTTTCTAAATAAATTTAGGTATGAAGGTCAAAGTCTTATTAGACACTTTAGGTTGCCAACTTTAAGATTAGAGTATTCAAGGAGACCACATTTCTTTGAGTAGTTATTTCCAACAACTTCTACACCTGATCCATGAGACCTCTCTTTTCATACATGTTCATCAAAGCATTTTCAACTTCCACACAACAACATGCATTGTAATGAAGTATAATTTAGTTGCAGACTTCATGGATTGGGTTGATTTTGAGCAAATGAGTTCACTCATAAAATCCTTACAAAATAGAAATAGAAATTTAATTGTATCTATAATTCCCTTGACGAATTTTTTTTATTGTGAGTTATAGAGGTAGGCATTAATCATTGTATAAGGTAGAGGTTAATATGAATATTGTACAACGAGTAAGGAATGGTGTATAACTTCTTCAATCACAATATCTTTTACCTTGTATGCTAATTGTAGAAGATAAATCATGATTAAAAGAAATAAAATGAGAGAAGATTGTTAAGTTTTAATCACTTCCTTAAGAACACCAATCCCTTTTTTGTGATGTCTATACATTACTTCAAATTTATTAGAAATCGCAAAAATATCAAGGAGCCATTTGAAGGGAAATGGGGCATCCCAAAAAGTTCTCTAAGATCAATATGCACCATAGTATCATGTATTTATTCAAAATAAATTACAACATGCTAATATAAGCACATACTACTATGCCATAAAAGTGAAAACAAACATTATTGATTTCCCATGATTAAAACCTTAGAGGAAAATGATTAAATTTACAAATCAAAGAAAATTTCAGCAATATTGCGGCATAAAAATTTAATACATCATTATCATGAAATAAGAAGATTGAGACAGAAGAAAGAACATAAATATATGTGGGGAAAATCCTTTCGGGTAAAAAACCCCTCTCCAGAACATCGAGCCAATGTATTATTCAACAAGTTACAATAGATTTTCGGGCTCTAAGCCTTTAGATGGAGATTTACATCTTATTCCATCCTGGAGAAAACTGGCAGTATAACCTTTGTGAAATGAACCCCTCTCCTCTCTTAAACTAGCTAAGGCATCAACATATATAGAGCTCAATACAAAGAGGTAGGTGCCCATGGTTTTGAAAATCATCATCAACACCTAAGAGGTAAGTTGTATTATAAACAATATCTTGCTAATCTCATGACACGTTGCTCATAGCCACTTCACAGGAAACAACACCTATCTCATCCATAATGATCATCTTGTCAAATACAATGTAAGGACAACATAAAAATTACAATGACCTAGACTAGGTAGGTACCTTTCTTACCTCATACCACTTGTCAAAAGTGAACTCCACCATAAATGCCAATAGCTAAAATACAACCCCCATACCTAATAGAAGTTAAAAACCAAGACTCTTGAGTCAATGTAGGAAATTACCAAATCAATTTCAACTCCAACATAGCATCTACCAAGTGGGTGCCAACTTCGTAGAAAATAAGGAACATGTCATCACATCACTTGCCATGTAGGATGCCACCTTACCAAGAGGTTCCACAAAGTTAATGACAACTTTGGAATTTTATATCTTAGAATAAATCAATTAGGTAACAATTAATTAATTTGGCATGTTAGGGCTCTAAGGATGAGACACCTTAATCCCAATACTATTCAATTGTTAATACTATTTGGATGTACTCATTCCATTCAAACAAATTCAGCATAAATGCTTCCACCAAACCATTGTCACTATTGAGACGTACATATATTTTTAAATTTGATGTCTTCAAGTTAGTTCTTATAATAATGAAGAAAGAACAAATGATCTTATGTGTTCGCTTGTGTGTATAGTTTTTTTTAGCTTTCTCTGAATGCCAAAATTGTGGCTTTGTTCACTCTGAGAGAACCCATCATCGATTTAGGCTATAATAACTTCCTTCCTACTATTGTATTAGAAAAATAGATATAACCAATCATCTCCCATATAGCCAAGTTTTTCTAATAGACATGTATTAGGAAAATAGATCTAGTTAGGGATAGCTTTCTTTGCTTTGTTCAAAGCACTAGTCACATTTCAAAGGCACGAAGATCCAATGGGGGAGTCAACTTCGCCCTATACACTCTCTAATTTGCATTTTCTTTAAACATCAGCTTACCCTCGACTTTCATATGAATTCTTACCTCTAAAATATCCATCGGTGGAAGGAACGAGAGTTGTAGCATTTGATATGGCTGATGATGAAAGGAAACCTAAAAGATATGTAACAAAATACGCACCAACTCTAGAGTAGTTGACCAATCTCTTTAATTTAATGTATTCCAGCTATGCAAGTTCTATTACAAACACCATGACTTAGGGAAAAAAATTATAAAAGTTTCTTGTACTATAGAGTTGTATTATCTTTCACAAATTAAATTAGTCATGTTTTGTTTGAGTAATAATTTCATATTTTTCAATTGTCATAAAAACCCTTTTTTTTTTTTTAATAAAGTCATTTGGCAAAAGAATCTTTTTATAGTTTCAATTTGGAAGCTTGATGTTCATGGTTTTTGTGTGATTTTTTATAGTTCTATTTGCCATTTTAGATTTTTTTAATGCTCACTAATTGAAATAAATTACTATAAAAGAAGTCTAGTGAGTAATGATATTAAAAAAAATAAGCTCATATATTTCACTGGTCATCTACCACTTAATTTTTTATTATGAGGTTATGATAAGAAAGAGCATCAAATCATTTTGGTTTATATCAATTTATAACAACAATTTACAATCTAGATATTTTATCAAAAAAGTTCACATGCATGTTTTATGCTTTGCATATTTTGCGCTAAGAGTATACTAGTGTGTACTTTGGATAAATTTTCTTATATTTAGAAAGAAATTGTGTTACATGAGTTCCCTAAGAAATTTTTAATGATCTTAGGATATCCATTCAAAATATAATCATGAACTAATTATTTATTGATTGAGATATGTCACCTTCCACATGCTTGCCATTTAAGTATGCTGGCAAAAGGTACGAAATTTGTCCTGCAACTACTATAGTTTAAGGCATTCTGACTAACAACCAAAGTGTGTTGTCTATGATCCACATTTTACATATCTGTCTTTCAGAGTGGCCGCAACTACAGAATCTGACAAAGTTCTCTATGATCGGTTCCAAAGCACAGGTTGTCAGAGTGCTAACAAGGGATTGGCTTTACACCAGCCAATTGCATTTGCTTAAAATTCACAGTTCAAGATATAACATAAGCCATTCACTTACATATCTAACATTGGCGAAGAATTTTTTTAAAAGGCTGGAGAGTGATTCTCGAAAGATACCAAACCAAAAACAAAACAAATTGACAATTATTTTTCGGTAGTGCTGATTACTTATAAGTCCGCGTGTTCCTGCACAAGACACATCCAGTAGAAAAAAACAATCCGAGAACTCAAAAAATGGAGTTAGGCAGTTTAACTACCTTTTCAAGTTGTACAACATGGAGTGAACTCCATTGCTGTGTCAAGTACACCGAATCACTTGTTTTTTCTTCTCTTCTGATATCTCGCTAGAGAAACCATCATCCTCCTCCTACAACTCTAGTCGGTTACATTCGCTTCTCTCATGGATTTGCATCCACCATGTACTATCCTTCTCCGCCAGTGACTCTCTCCTTTCTTCTTTGCCCACCATCAATCGACCTCCTCCACCAAATATCCTCTCCACTTTTCCACTCTTTTGTGGATTTCAATCCACCATGAACCGACCACCTCCAACAATTTTCTCTTGTACCATCCTCTATAGATTCTACCCGCATGTAGGTATCCATATTCCTCTTCACTACATCTACGCATTCCACTTCCTCTTCTACCATTCTACTCATCCTGCCATGCAAATTCATCACAAGTTTAATATTACAAAACTCTTCAAAATTTACCTTTTCTATTGCAACATCCTCCTTCATTGTAAAATGCTCCACAGCCCATGCTCTCCATGATCTACTGCTCCATATGTTCTATAATCAGCATGCCATCCAATAGACATCCCTCTATTGCTGTAAAATCACTTTCTTTCTTATCCACAACCTCTGTTGCAATCTCTTCCCATACAATTGTTACAAATTGTCCTCATCTGCAATTGCTGCAATTTCTTTCTTGTCTTCTCCTGTGTATTCTACCTCTACTACAATATAACTCTCTACTATTGTACTCTCTCTATCTTATGCATTCCTCTTTTCACTAGTTTGGGATACTCTCACTTCTTTTGCCTTTTGGCTGCAACTATCCTTCTTCAAAGGATTGCTCCACATCCCATAACTCTCTTCCTAATATCACTCCAATAATGAAATCAACACAGGCCTCCTCATGACCTCCTCCATTCTCTTCTTCAGACACAATCTCTTATTTGCTATAATATTTCACTCGCATTCACTTGTTGCACTCTTCAATCTGCAAAACACTTTCTTTCGTGGCTTCCTAGCTCTCAATTGCTTAGGTCTTCTTTCCTACCTACAATAACTCTTTTGAGTTTTCCACAACTGCTTCCTCTTCTCTAACTAGAGGTCCTAGCATAGGTTGCTTCGCGTTCACCACTTTGCCTATGCACTGAAAACCGCCGGTTCTAATACCATTTGATGCAAGACAAACCTCGTACTTTTAAAACAACTCGGAAAAATAAATTCTCAAAACAAATATAAGAATGTAATGTTAAAATATCAAATTTATTCAATTTGTAATTACATTAAGATCTAGAAATAGAGCCTTTCATGGCTTCTTAACTCTTAACACAAACTCACTCTAAGTCCAAAATCTGCACCATTGTGCTCTCATTGGCCTCACCGGCTTCGCCTCATTCTATACCTTCAGGTGGTACTGCCAGTTCTATGTCTTCAAGCCCCTCTCAAGCCAATTCTTTCCCTTAACACCTTCTTCCTTCCATACACAAGACTACTTCAACCCACACCTTTTCTCTTTACTGATACCTTCACTAAGTAACCCCTCTTGGGTCACTACTCTCTTTTGCGCATCCTCCTATCTTCTCCCCTCAACTCTTCCTATAAATCCTTATTTTATAACGCCTCCTCCTCCCATCTTAGCATTTGATAAAAGATAATTTATCTTCATTGGTTGATGTCTTTATGTCTTCCTCTTCCCACAATTTTCTTCTTGGCCAAGATCAAAACCCATTCGATCTACACTTTTCATTGCCTTATCCACTGCCAGATCTATCTATCTTCTGTCGATTTTCATTTCCTCATAAATTTTTTTGATTTTGACTTATTGGATTCATTATTTTTTTTTGCCATTCTTTGAATGCCTTTTTAGTTGATTTAATCTTTATTGAACAGATGTAGCGAGGGAACTTCTTCCACGTGTTTGTCGGTTATGTATGTATTCTTTGGGAGGGTCCTAGACCTTTGTTAAAGAATTGTTTTTTGAGGGAATTGATAAAGGTGAGATGCAGATGGTGAAAGAGGGCTTAGAGGTGGGGGTGAAGATTTTCAAGGTTTTAGAAGCTACTAACCATAGCAAGTATGGCTCGGATTTCCCATGGAAAGATGACAAGGTGGGTCATCCTGACAGTTGAAAGCTTATGGGCAGTGTGGTTCTGGGTGATGGTATAATGTAATATTTTGCTATTTTTGTTGTTTCTGACACCCAATTTTATCTTGTAATGGGTTGGTTTGTTGGATAGTTAGTGATGCCAATAGAGCCTGAACCCCATTTTGGTTGCACGGTGTAGAATAGGAGACTATATGTTTAGATTTAGCTAATGAAGAAGGATATACAATTTGTAGTTAACTTGTTTATCTGGGTTGGGGGCAGATTAGAATGTTCATGTAGTTATATTCTAACATCCAACCGTTTTGGGGTATGCCTAGGTATCTAATGTAATATTTTATAATTTTAATACAAGGGTGCAATCCTTTAGACTGAGTTTTATCGATCATATTATATGAATATATATATTATTTATTATTAATTATATATTATAGACTAAAAAATTAATTATCAAAATGTATAGTTGACAAAATCTGTAGCCTTGGGATTTCACTCAGGATTGCTTTGAGATTTGTCTTGGGGGTGTCAAACCTGGAAAATCAACAACAAAAACATGTTTAGAATCTTTCATTGGTTTTCCAAACTTCACCTCTATGGCTGAAGACTTTTTTATTTGAATTTGATCAAAAGAAAATAATTTATTGAGGAAATTGTCATATTTCAACCAATATAAGATATGTCTGATTTTAATATATTATTATTATTGATTTTTTACATGCACTATGACTAAAATCTCGATTGAAAAGACTAATTAAAAATATTTATAAATTTTAAATAATTCACATTTTCAAATCCAAAAGATGGAGCGCATTCTAGGTTTCTCATACTATAGGATAAAAAAATTGAATTTCATAAAGTTTTGACCAATGAGCAAACATACGAGTTTTATATTTTTATAATATTCTAATAAAAAAATCATAACTAATTATTTACTTGAAAAAAATTATACAAAAAAAATATGTGGCACATCCAAGTATGTGTTTTATACTTATATTGAAAGTTTCCAAAAAAACATATTATTTTCTGCTTGTACTTAGACTATATTTTCAAATTTTCAAAAGGGTCTAGTTTGGACCCTCATGATCTTAGACTGATCCTGCATCTAACAACATGTTTGAAAATTTAAACAACTTTAGTGAATTCCAAACAAGCATTACTTAGACAAAATTTTATGTAATCTAAATTAGAGACAATTTAAAAATCATATAATGAAGGTAATGATAATTTAAATTTATTATTATTTTATTAGAAAAAAAATGAATCAAAATAAGTTCTTGATTATGTGAAAGCATGCCTTGTTATAGTAATCCTTGTGAAAATAATACATTTAATGATATTCCTGATATTCCAAATTTTCTTTTAAAAAATTAGTAAAAATTAAAATTAAATTACTAAAAATACCATATAGATAGGTTCTCAAATGTATGAAAAATGTTACTTCTTATAGTAATTCTTGTCAAAATAATTGCATTGATTAATAATATCTCATTGTTTTAAAAAATCACCTAACAACAAAGTTAAATTATTAAAATCACGTATAAATAGGATAAAGTGGATGAAATTTAATAGGAGGTGAAGATCTTTTTGGAGAAACATACTAAAATTTATTTTAAGAAATAGTTAGATAGATATAACGTAAAAGAATGAATGAAATATATAATTAGTTCAGAAGAACAAGTGTTGGGCATATGTAGGCATGCCTTCTTATAGTATCCTTGTGAAAATAATAATATGACAAGAATTATTTAACATTAATATTAAATTTATTAAAAATACATATAAATAGAGTAGAGTGGATGAAATTTCATAGGTGTATAGTTTGTTGGAGAGACATGCTAATTTTTTTTTAAATGAATGATTAAATGCATATAATCTAATAGCAGAAAATGATAAGTATAATTAATTTGGGAGAACAATTCCTTGTTATGTGAAGGAATGCCTTTTTATAGTAATCTTTGTAAATATGGTATATATTAAAAAATATTTTTTAAATCTCTATCATTAATTATTATATACATTAATTATCATACATAACTAATTTATCTTTATATCATTTATCAATCATAATCATATCATCGCATTTATTATTGTTAACACAAACTAAGGGTTGAGGGTGCCACGTGATAACAGTTTAGCACCTTGAGTTGAGAGGTTCATACTATGCATAGTTTACCATGAGGCGAGTAAGTCATCGAGGGTAGAAGTTGAACCCTCCCCAATAGAGTTATCAGTTTTGTTAACATAGATTGATTGCCACTACATCAAAAGCTCAAAATGTCAGTGAGAGCACAACTAAAGAGGTTAGGGTGTTGGTAAGGGTATTGAATAGGTGTGACTAATAACCCTTCAAATATTTGGCCATCCTTCCTCCTATATATAAAAAGGTTCTCTCATTTGACAGAGAGTGAATTTGGAGTCTAATAGTGAGTTATATCACTACACACAAAAGGTATTAATGGACATATGAAAGTAAGGAGAAGTGTCATTAAGTTTATTCCATTTTTAATAGATTATATTTTGTTATACTAAAATATATGCAAAACTTAATAGTAAACCTCTTTATAACAATAACAATAGATCTTAGTAAGCTACACAATTTTTATTTTTAATCTACATATATTTTTTTATTCATTTTATGTAACATTAAAAAATACTTTACGTGGCTCCCCTCAACCCCCGCCTCCCCAAAACAAAACAAAACAAAAAAAAAACATTTGCATTTGCACCTCAAAGATTAGGATTTGATATTTTTTTCAAAGAGTTTGACATTAAGAAACATAAGAAAAATATTAATAAAAATTCTTACTTACCTCTAGCAAATTAATAAAAGTCCTTTATGAAAATTTTAATTACCTTAGACTATATTTTATAAATAAAATTGATACTAATTTATAATATATGCCTATTTATTATTTTAAATACATAATAACTCTACACAAGATATTTTTTTTTTACATGCCTTTCCTGTATATTCCCTAAACTATTAGCTACTTGTCACCCCATGCTTTACAAGGTACTCCATATAGCTTTGTTCATGCCTACCTTCACCATATACCTAAAACCATTTACTTTTTCCCCAATTGAGTGTTATTTTAGAAAGGTCATACACTTTCACCTTTTAGACCAACCTTTAAAATCTCAAATGATTGTCTGTTGGCAATATGATGGAATTGATTCTGTGGTGCATTGATGTTTGTCATTGATGTCAACACTAGCTTATTTGGTTTTCTACCGAGTTCCAGTAGAGTTCTTGGATTGCGATGATGATCAGGAGATTGGTTCAGTCATTCATTTATTTCAGATGTGTGTCACATTTAGTTGGTTCAGGATTTGGTGATCTAGAAGCTATCATTTGTTCTAGTAAACCTTTTGGTTACTGCACTAGTACATTTGGGCCTAAATTCTGACGGTAGTTCTTCGAGATTTCGACTATAATTCATCAGACTACCAATGAGAAACATTATCGAAAACTTGTTGTTGGACATTCCAACTATGCTCAAGACTGTCAAAATTCTGACAATATCGAAGACTCTTTCGACGACGACCATGACTACGCTTAGTCGTTGGTAAAACTCGATAAGTCATTAGAATTCCAATGGCTTCTAGGTAATGTTCCGATGGTTCAAGCATCGAATTAAATTGGAATTTTGACAGCCCCTTGACTACCTATCCATCGATAAAAATCGATAAATTGTCAGGATTTCAATGGCAACCAGGGCATTCGCACCGATGAGGATGTTGTATGTGCGACGATTTGGGCATCTGAATCCAGACGACCCTGTCACTATTTAGTCATTGGAATTTCAATGGCAATGAGGGAAGCCGTACTAACAAGGATGTTGTACATGTGACAGTTTGGGCATCGGAATAAATTGGGTGGGCATCAAAATTCTGATGCCCCCTCACTGCTTTGCTGTTGGCAAAACTCAATAGTTGTCGGAATAAATTGGGTGGGCATCAAAATTTTGATGCCCCTCACTGCTTAGTCATCAGTAAAACTTGATAAGTCATTGGAATAAATTGGGTGGGCATCAAAATTTTGATGCCCCCTTACTACTTAGCTGTCAATAAAAATTGATAAGTCGTTGGAATAAATTGGGTGGGTGTTGGAATTCTGACATCCCCTCATTGCTTAGCCATCGGTAAAACTTGATAAGTCATCATAATAAATTGGGTGGGAACCAGAATTTTGATGCCCCCTCACTGCTTATCCGATGAGGATGTCGTCGAACATATAGCATCCTCGTCGGATGCTTGGTGGATGGAAAGGTTTGCACTTATTGACAAATACGATAATATTAAAGATTCATTATTATGTATCAACCAACCAAATGACAATAAAAATAATTTGACAATCTAATCATGTGACGGTTCAGGCATCAGATGCTTGGTGGATGGAAATATTTGAACTGATTGACCAATACAATAATACTAAAGATTCATAATTTTGTATCAACTAACCAAACGGCAGTAAAAAACAATTTGACAATCTAATCTTTCCACTTGAAGACCAGCCTAAAAAAACCATGCATGATTGAAGAATTGTGTCCCATGTTAAATTCTTCAATCCCATCAATAGCCAAGCATAGGTGGCATACCATAAGCTGGCATGGGAGGCATTCCCATTCCACTCATACTTGGCTGAAAGCAACCTCCCATGCTCAATCCCATGCCAGGCATTGGAGGTGCTGACAAAGCAAAGTGGAAGAAGCTGAACATACATATTATGTAAACAAAATAGGCACATATTTATTCTTACAAAAGATTTAAAATGTTTATTAAAAAAAAACTTAAAATATTCATAGAATCATCAGAGTATATCAAGAACTTGAAGTAGGTATGGAAACACAAAGTCAATCATATTATTCATCCAGGCAAGTTCCAAAGCCACATTTGGTCTGATCAAGTCATAGCATATGAACAAGCATGAAGAAAAGCATTCTTTCTTGCCTTGTAGTTCCAAATGCAAAAGTAAGCCCCAATCCAAAATGAAAATTCAAAATATACTTTAGTTTGTGAGAGAAACAACCAACTATATGTTTTACCAAATGTATACATGTTCCACAAAATACACCAACAATTCCTCTGCAAGTTCATGATCACCCGATTGAGAACTAGTTTCCATTGCATCCTTGTAAAGATTATCCTTTTTAGACAGTGCAATATGTTAGCACATAATTTTTCTATAATTTTCTGAAAAATGTTATTTTTCTATAATTTCCTTCATTATGCTCTTAAAAATGCTATTTTCTATAATTTCCTTAATTATGCTCTTAAAATGCTATATTTTGTAAACAAAATAGGCACATATTTATTTGAATTTTTAAAAACCATTAGTAGAGTAGAACAAGTGCTCCTTGAGGCTCAATTAAGCAAAATGCATACTTGTTGAGCAACAAGATCTTTCTCTTCTTTCTCCTTGGATTTCTCTTCTTGGACAACCTCTAACTTGTTCCACAAAATACACCAGCAAGTCCTCTGCAAGTTCACGATTACCCGATTGAGAACTAGTTTCCATTGCATCTTTGTAAAGATTATCCTTTTTAGACAGTGCAATATGTTAGCACATAATTTTTTTATAATTTCCTGAAAAAAGCTATATTCAGGCACATATTTATTTAAATTTTTAAAAACACTCAGTAAAGTAGAAACAAGTTCTCCTTGAGGCTCAATTAAGCAAAATGCATACTTGTTGAGCAACAAGATCTTTCTCTTCTTTCTCCTTGGATTTCTCTTCTTGGATAGCCTTTAACTTGTCCTTAACAAGCTCATCAACTTTTGTCATGTATTCTTGAATGAACTTTGAAAAAGATTTTTTTTGAATATTACCTATTTAATTATGCAGAAGATTTTAAATGTTTATTAAAGAGAAACTTAAAATATTCACAGAATTATTAGAGTATATCAAGAACCTGAAGTAGGTATGGAAACACAAATTCAATCATATTATTCATCTAAGCAAGTTCCAAAGCCACATCTGGTCTGATCATGTCATAGCATATGAACAAGCATGAAGCAAAACATTCTTTCTTGCCCTGCAATTCCAAATTGCAAAAGCAAGCCCCATTTCAATGCCCCAATCGAAAATGAAAATTTAAAATATACTTTACCTTGTGAGAGAGAACAACCAACTAAATGTTTTACCAATTGTATACGTATTCCACAAAATAGACCAGCAATTCCTCTCCAAGTTCACGATCACCCAATTGAGGTGAGGAGGCATCGGGATACCATATACCGATGAGAGAGCATAGCAAGCCCGAGTTGTACTTATCGGCAAAAGTTATACCGATCAAGGAGAAAAGTTAAGGAGAATTGATGCATCGGCAAAAACTATATCGATATGACCCCTCAACATAGTAAACACTAGCGGCAACAGTGGATAATTGTCTTGCTGATAGCTGATGAGGGTATCGGTAAGACTTATACCAAAAAAGAGTCGCGAAAAGAAGAGTCCATCGGTATAGCCAAAGTGATTGGTATGTGTTACTTTGAGCCACACCGATGCCTGAAGAAATCATCAGTGAAACATATACCGATAGAACATACTCTATCGGGAAGACTTTGCTTATCGATATGTTTCATTTCAGATTACCCCGATACCTGATGAAGGAGCAGACTGATTGAGTGGAGCGAAGACACTATCGGGAAGAGTCATGGAGATGAAGTCAGTTACATCAGTATAATCAAAGTGATCGGTATGTGTTACTTTGAGCCACTTCGATGCCCAAAGAAATCATCGGTGAAGCATATACCGATGGAACATACTCTATCAGTAAGACTTTGCTTATCGATATGTTTCATTTCAGATTACCCCGATACTTGATGAAGGAGCGGACTGATTGAGCAGAGCGAAGAAACTATCGGGAAGACTCATGAAGATGAAGCTAGTTGCATCAGAAAGATCTATGCCAATGATGAAGCCCATCGGGGAGACAATGCCTATCGCAATAATGCTAAATGAGCTCACCCGACGCCCGATGAGAATATCAGTTTGAGATATACCGATGAGGAGGTAAAGGAGTCATCGACTTAGGGTATCCTGATAAGAGAAAGGGAAATATTCATCAGGGAGACATATGTCGATGTATCATTGTCATATCAGAATTTAAAACCAAAATTTTTAAAAAGTCTTCTATTTAATAATTGTAGTGGATGCATCTATGGTTCGCACGAGGCAAATTTTATGAGAAGTTCATTATTGCAAAAGAACATGGCAGAACTAGAAATTGCCTTGTCTAAATACTGTGTTTATGAAAGAAGAATACACAAATATAGCACATTGCACCTTTGAGAAAAAGAGCAGAGGATTTTAATTGCAGAAATGGAAACTTCGAGTTCAATAGGAAAGAATAGGGTGGCCAAGAGCTCTGGCCTTAAGGTGAAGAAAGGAAAAACTGAAGAGGTGCCTCTAGTCAGGAAGTTAAACCAAGAGTTGATAGACCAAATACAAGCACTCGGCCCAAAATCCAGAAGGTCGAAGCTACACTTGTTGGGGAGAGACCAATTAGAAGACAAGTACAGAGAGGTCGGAAATGTTTGGACCAAGGTAAGGGGACATGAATTTTTTATGTTCCACTATTTGAGAAGGAGCAAGGAGATGTTGCTTTGCAATCCTTGGATGACAAATTTAGGTAAGCTAATAGTCCCCAATGTTTTTGTAAACATAATATTGCTAGTGGTTTTGGTGAGGAATTATAATTCGATGAAGATGTGCATTCAGCGCCCAAATGGGAAAGCATTTATTAGATTTTCTGCGGGTACCATAAACAAGGTTTTTAATTTAGATGCCCTTGTCCTTTGGGGAGTTGGAGGAAGAATACCTCATAATGGACACTACATATACCAGCTGGAAATTTGCCATTCACAAGAGGCAAGCAGTAAAATTAACAAAGGAAAATGGGCCACCATTCAACATTAATTTGTTCAAACATTACTTGTAGTACATATATATGTGGGCAAGTAGGAGTGGTGGAGGTGCCTGATCTAGCAAGCATTGGGCCATTGGTGTTAGCCTCTAATATACAAATGTATCAACCTAGGCCTTTTGACTATGCAACATATCTAGTGGAGAGGTTACATGGAGTTTTTTTAATCCTTAGGAATGATACTCCTCCCAATTTTAAATTTTATTCACTATTGATGCATCTAGTGTTATTTTATAGATATGTAAAGGGTTTTTGGCCTGAGGGCCTAAAATTATATACCAAAAATAGGGAAGGTGAGGAGTAGCCAGTCCAATTGTTGACATCTCTCTGGGATTCTCAATATATGAGGTCCAACTATATTTTGAAGAACTTATCGTGATGCCATTGTACTGAATGTATGGGATTTCATGTGAATGGTCTATCTCTGACGAGATCAAGAGCTTCCTAAGACCCAGGGATTATGATGAAAGACACTTTTTTTTATCATAACTGGGGGGACTAGTTTGTGAATAAGGATTTTACATGTTTTAGAGTATATGGATTTGAGGGGAGTCCCTACATGCTACCAAAACTAGTACCGGATATAATAGCTTATCTAGAGATTGTGAGGCAATTGAGTGTGTCCAATGCTAAACATTTTGCAAATATGCGTAAGCAAGACTTCTTGCCTGGGACACTGAGTTTTGGTGATTTCACCATAGTTTCAACCAAAGCTTATGAAATAATTGATAAGAAGCTGATAGAAGAATACAATTTGTATGAGCATTATGCCAGGAAAAACTATGATCCTGAAGGATACATTCTGTCTTACAAGAAGAGCTAGAAATTGGGAGGTTATCTACATGTTAGTATTGAGGTTGAAGATATCTTTAAGAACATGGAGGATGCAGATGCCAAAGAGGTAATTGATCAACTAAATAATGAACTGGCAGAAAAGAGATTAAGACTTGAGGAAATTGAAACCGAGGAGGAGGAGGTAGAAAGTGAATCTGATCAAAATGTAGTTGTCTCTAGATGGCAAGTAACAAAGAAGGAAGAAGAGCCAGACATGCAGGGCCAAATAGAGACAACACTAGAAGTTCATGCTGACTCTCGGTTAGAGGAGCTTTTTGCTTTTGATGTTGATGATTTTTTTATTCATTCCAAAGAATTTAAAACATTCTTGTACAATTTTAAAGGGAAGAAATTGAGGGACTATTCCCAACATAACGCCTGATAATGAGGTTGAATTGTTAAAGAAATTAAAAGAGGAAATTGATGCAGAGATAACCACAACGACCCCTCAAAAGGGGAGGCAACTACTTACAGAGGATGGAGTGATTTTGTTTCCTGGATGGGACCTCAGTGCTTCTTTAATCTTTGACAGTTTATTGCATTCAGAAAATAAGGAATTCAAATTGGATATACAAGTTGTAAATGATGTATTTATTGGTTCAAGATTTGATCAAGATCAAGAATCTTTGAGGTTATGGGTTCTGTACCCTCCCCATAAGACACCAAAGATCATTGATGTTGACAAGACCTTTGACCATATGATGAAACTAAAAGTTGGTGAAATTGATCCAATTATTTCTACTGATATCGGAGTGGATATTTCAAAATTCAATAAAGAATAGATGGTCAGAGTAGTGAGGAAGAGGAACCAGTACAAGGTGTTGTATGAAGAAACACTAAGGAGAAGTGGGCAATAGGTGCTAATGGTTCTTACTCCAGATAGCTCTCAATGGAAGAAAAAATGCGAGGAGTTGTAGCAAGAAAATAAAAGGATATTAAAACATATGCAAAGTGTGAGGGTAGATACTACTGGTGTATTACTAACTAAAAGATTTGAGGTTTTACAAGGCTTTTTGAAAGAATTCTGGATAGTGTTTCAAAAGAACATGGACAATGCAATTTCACACAACAAAATTTCAAACAGATTGGGAACAAGGTTGCATGATAAAACAATGGCCAAAGCGGAAACATAAGAAATTGAAAAAATAAAGAGGTTGTTGGCTAAACACAATAAATTTGATGAAGAATTACAATTAGAATATGATGAATGCAAAGACATTGTTCAACATGGTTTCCCAGAGTTAACTGATCATAAGGGTGATATAAAGGATAAAGATGTATGGATCTTAGAATGTCATAGTATTCTCAATGTTGCCCTTGATATTGTCCAAATTGATGGAATTGAATTGAAAGAGACTGTGAAACACATGGAAAACTTCGTCACGCTGGAAGTCATTGTCATGGATATTATCCATGATGCGGACACATATAAGTCAAAGAAGTACTTGGATCATATCGTGAAGTGTGGCAAGATGCTGAGAGACAAGACTTGATGTCTAAGTTGGAGCCCAGAGTCATGTTTTTCTATTTTTTTATATTATGTTCATATTGTAAAGATAGTTTTTAGGAAGTTAGTTTTTAGTTTGTTTTTGTTAGTTTTAGTTTTAATGAAAGGGTACGCCCTTTCACTTTCAAACTGAATCCTCATCTATAAATGGAGGATCTTTTAGAACAAGTGGGGGAGATACCTCAAGTTTTATGATCTTATCAAGACAATTTTATACAACACTTATGCAATTTTTTTTTCTAAAAATATCAAAGTTGATGGATGATACATATTGAAATCAACTAGTTTGATTATCTATTTTCAATATAAATTTCAAGTGTTCTTCATTCTGAATGGTATATTCTTTTCAATTGATTGATTAGTTCCATGTGATAAATCTATTTTATTAGAGTGCGTCAATGTGCTATCTTATGCTATTGTGATTGAGACTAATTTCCACTTTGAGCATCAGTTTGAAAGGTTGGTTGGTAGGTTTCAAATTGTCTTATTGGTCTTTCAGAGAAAATTTAAAATTGAATAAGACTAATTGCATTTTATATTTCAGTTACAATCCATATAGATGCTTTTGATGTGATGGTCTTGTTTTGAAAACAAGTTATTAAAACTGTCTCCATGGTTATACGAAGGATGTTTCAATTTGAAATAGTATGAAATTAGTAAGGGATGAAGGCATTGGTCTGTTGTTGCTCTGATATAATTAAATCAAGTGTTTTTAGAAGCAATCTTCATCAAGGAATCATACTTTTAATTTATGCACGCACAAATTCATAAACATTTATAAGTAAGCATTTCATAATTTTCAGCAAGAAATAAATATAACCGGACAAAATTCAAGGATCATTTGCCTCCTCGAAAATTTGCTATAGAAAAGCCTTTAATCAGAATTCAAGAAGTTCATGTTTCTCAACCTAATTGAAATTCAAGACCATTAGAAAACTATTCAAATGCTAAATTACATCCCACTTTAACTTAAATGAAAGAACCAATAGAGAAGTTCCTCTCACCCACTGAGCAATCCCTATCTGATCAAAGTTATCGTGCATGTCTATAGATTCTCAAATCCTATCATAATATTCCTCTTCTATATAAATTTCATTCAAAGCCACATTAATAGTAGATACATTGTTGCTCTGTACTACAACCATGTACACCTTCACAAGAGAGAGATGTCTAGCATGGATAACAAATACAATAGAACAAAAGATACTCATGATTTTTTTCCAAACCAAATAGCTGATAAAGAGAACATCTAGAAAAACTTAATACCCAAGTGAAAGACATCTCAGTAATCCTAAAAATAGTAATAGAATAAAAGAATTTAGATTCATACCTTACGCATGATGTCAACCTCTCATGTGTGGTCTACCCTAAGAGAAAGGACATTCAAGTGGTCATTAATAATATTTGGGTGTTCTTGCAAATAAAAGTGTACAGCTTTGTAGTATAATTCAACATTGGCCACTTTAACTAAAACAACTTTGAATTGTATATGATCCCATGCCTCTGGAGAGTGGTTCATGATAATAGTGGTAGTATTATCATATTCATCATCTTGAATATGTAAATATGTAAGTTCCTTCCAGTTTTGTTGCTCATCATAAACACGGATATGAGTTCATCAAAGCAACCCTTGTTTTGATAGTAATCACTGACCTCTTCCAAGTTATCCACCTGGAACAAAAAATAAATGTCAGAACAAAAAAAATATAAATTTCTCACCTTCACATTTACACATAACACTATAGATGAACCTTCCCAAATTATCATGAAAAAAATAACTTAAAAAATAAACCACTTACTTGTGGTGTTGTTGTTCATGTTGGCTCTATTGGACCCTACAATTGAGATTCAATATACATTATTCAATAAGATTAACTATGCAACATAATGAAATATTGAAAAGTGTGTTATCTTATTGATCTTCACTTGGTTTTGAGAATAGTTTAATATTCTCTACTTAACAGGGCCAACCACGTGAAGGTGGAAGCTCATTTGGCCCCTCCCCCCCCAATAACATCACTCTAGATTCCCCATTAACATCTAACATTAATTTATTGTTTCATCCATTAATAAAATATAACATTCATTCATTATCACATAACGTTCAATAACACATAACATTTATTAACACTCATTAATGATAGTTCTAATACTTAAAGATAAGTACAGATGCCAAGCTAATAAGATGAGAGGGGGGGAGGCTGAATCATATAAACTTAATCTTCCATAAAAACAATAGATTCAAACTCGGTAACATATGCTTTAGTAATATAACCAAAACTGCTAAACATGCAAACTCAAAAGCATATAAATATCATAATACTCATAACACCAGATTTAACGTGGAAACCCAAAGAGGGAAAAACCACTGTGGGATTTCAGACCCACTAAGAAATATACTCTTCTAGAGTATGCTCGGTTAAAAGAAAGTCCTATTAAAGATTACAAACACATTGCTAGATGTGACCCAGTTAAGGGATTTCCCTCATATCTGTTAGGATCTTCACCTTGTTAGAAGTGACCTTGTTAAAGGATTTCAAACACTCAAGTAGAATGTCACCTTGCTAGAGGGTTTTACAAATAAGACTGTTAAGTCCACTCAGTTAAGAGATTTTCTGTCACTTCACAAAATAATAGTAAGAAAAATCTATCTACAACTTCACATCTAAAATGCTAAACCAGATTCTTATTTTCTCAATACAATTTAGGACTTATCTTGTCCATCTGCTTGGCTCTATACTCTGTTATTCAAATAGGCCTTCAAGCTTCTGTGCTCGGTAATCACTATGTAGCATCCTTGTGCATACACTTGCCCACATACATTGTTTATCAACAGTTCCTTATTTATAAACAATAGCTAACCACTTAATCTCCTTGATCACATTTCCCATGACCAATCATAGCTATCAGATCTTCAAACTTTGACCAGGTTCAATGTATTCTTTGATCTAAAAATGTTTTACCCCACCTTGGAACTTGCATACATTTATTGGAACTTGTGCTAAGGTATTGCGGCTCAATCTGAGTTGTAGATCTTCCTACCGATTTTCCTTTGCCATAGATTCTTTAACAAAATTCATTCATGGCATACCAATCATTTAATCATAGCCAGTGCATCAGCTTCCTTCATTAAATAATACTTTTATTCATTCAATGCATTATGTTATTACTCAGTTGCAACTCGGTAAATACTAAACTTCACTCGGTATACATTCTACCTGCATTAACCGATAGCGATAACCTTAGGGTTTACCGACTAGGTTCTTTGCTTGGTAACATAGTATAGTATTAACCTTACAATCAATAACATATGTATGATATCAAAACAATCTAAACATCATGATCTCATCATTTTTCTACTCAGTAATAGTTGCCCATTGAATAACTTATTCCTCCCCTTATTCATCATATTCTTTCTGTGTCTTTTATTGACAACTTTATACTCATCAAATCATACTTCTCAAGATATGGCAACATCATATTGAATTAGAAAATCAATTTCTTGACATCAATGACAAAATAATAATATTAAGATAGTAAAACATCCTTAATCAGTTATATCCATAATCATCAACAACCTTCTCAATATCCTTATTGAAATGCCAACAATCTCCCCTTGTCTGTTATAATGCCAACAATCTCCCCCTTTGGCATTGATGGAACAATCAATTGATTTGACCTAATTGATTCAGATTATTGTGAGATTCTGAAATGCTGAAATACTCTCCTTCTATCATCAGAATTCTCCCCCATACATTAGTCTTCTCTTCTTTTCTCTTCGGTCTTGCTTTTTCTTCAGTCTTCTCCCCCTTTGACAACAATGCCAAAAGGTAAAGAACTAAAACATAATTTATTCCTGTATGAAGTGATTTCCTGTTGTTATGTATCAACTTAGTCTCGGTCAAAGCATTTATGTCTTCAATTCTTGTTCCCTATATTGTTTCTTGCACACCTTTATAAAACCTCCTAAAGTGTGTAAGTCAACATCAACTCCTAAAAGATATTCTGTAGAGTCATCAAATTGATGCCTTCACCAAACTCGATCAGTGAGTAGAAGATAGGGGTAGGACCCCTAACATACTTTTGAGATACTCAAAAGTGTCCCTTGGCAGTGGCTTGGTGAAGATATCTACTATTTGTTCCTCCGTGCTAACATACTCCAACACCACTTTCTTCTCTTGAGCTTCTTCTCTAAGATAATGATATTTGATAGAGATGTGCTTTGTCTTAGAGTGCATAACAGGATTCTTTGAAATGTTAATGGCACTAGTATTTTCACAGAATATAGTTATTGGCTCAGTAACTTTCTCATTTATACCTTCCAATAGCTGTTTGCTCCATGCTATGTTGGTACAATTCAATGTTGCAGCAATGTATTCAGCTTCTACTGTTGACTGTGAAACACATCCTTGTTTCTTGCTAAGCCAACTCACTAGTCTTTCTCCTAAAAAGAAAGCTCCTCCACTTGTGCTTTTCCTGTCATCAATGTTGCCTGCCCAATTAGCATCAGTATAAACTTTTAAATCAAAATCATTTCTTTTCTAATATACTAAGCCATAATCTTCAGTGCCTTTCAAGTATCTGAAAATTCTCTTGATTGTTGTCATGTGTGTCTCCTTAGGATCTACAGAGAGTCTTGCAACTATACCTACTGCATGTGCTATGTCTGGCCTACTGTGAACAACATATTGCAACTTTCAAATCATGGATTGGTAAAGTGTCTCATCAACAGATGCAGATTCAACATTCTTTGATAGTTTACAGTTGGTAGTCATAGGAGTACTTACTGCTTTTAAATCCTCCATTCCAAATTTCTTCAAGATTTCCTTGATGTAATTGGATTGAGTAATGAAAATCTCATTCTTCATTTGTAGTATCTGTAAACCTATAAAATACTTTATCTCACTGATTAATGACATCTCGAATTCTTTGCTCATTTCATTTCCAAAGTTCTTACATAGAGAGTCATTTCCACAAAATATAATGTCATCAACAAATATGGCTAAGATCAGTATTCCATTTTCATCATTCTTCGTGTAAATTTTGTTGTTTTCACTTGTTCTTATAAAACCAATCTTGATTAAATAAGAGTGCAATCTTTCATACCATGCTCTAGGTGCTTGTTTCAAACCATATAAAGCTTTGTTCAATTTACATACCTGATCTTTATTCTTGTCTTCAACAAATCCTTTAGGTTGTTCAATAAAAACTTCTTCTTCTAATATACCATTCAGAAATACAGATTTGACATCCATTTGATATACCTTGAAATTCTTCTAAGCAGCATATGCCAACAATGTTCTTACTACTTCAAGTCTAGCCACAGGTGCAAAAGTCTCACCATAATCAATTCCTTCTTCTTGGGCATAACCTTTGCAAACTAGTCTCGCTTTATTTCAAATGACCTCTTCTTTTTCATTCAGCTTGTTTGTAAAAATCCACTTTGTACTGATTACATTTTTGTCCTTCCATCTTGGGATTAGTGTCCATGTGTCATTCTTCTTGATTTGATCAATCTCTTCTATCATAGCATTTATCCAATCTTCACTATTAAATGCCTCTTTCACTATTCTCTATTCAAATTTAGATATCAGACATGTGTTCCATCTCAGTTTGTTCCTTGTCATCACTAGATCATCCTTATCTCCTATAATCTGACTTGGTGCATGATGTCTTCTGATATACTTGGCTAATACAGGCTCGGTAGGCTCTGTATGATCTTCTTCATCACTTGGTAACTGAATATTCTCTTCATTTCCTTCTACAGTTTTCTCAGTAGGACTTGTCAGTTGAACATAGGAAAATTCATCATAATCTTCTGGTTCTTTGGAATTTCCTTCATCATTTCTTTCTGCAAATTCATCAATTTTTACATTTGCACTTTCTACTATTTTGTTAGATGATTTGATCAGACATTTAAATGCTTTACTTCTAGAAGAATAACCAAGAAATGTTCCTTCTTCGCTCTTCTGATCAAACTTGCCATTTCTATCATCCTTGTATACATAGCATCTACTTCCAAAGATTTCTTGTCATACCAGATTTCATAAGGTGTCTTCAAAGTACCTTTCTTTAGTTGTACTTGGTTCAGGGTGTAAACTATTGTGCTTATTGCTTCTCTCCAAAATCTTTATGGCACTTTCTTTTCAATCATCAGGGTTCTGGTACAATCCACAATAGATTGGTTTCTTCTCTTAGCTATTCCATTTTGCTATGGAGTTCTTAGTGTAGAGACTTGTCTTTTTATACCATGATCATTGCAGAATAACTTGAACTCATCAGATGTGAACTCTCCTCCTCTATCTGATCTAAGACATTTCAGTTGTCTTCCTATTTCATTTTCAACTCTCATCTTGTACCATTTAAACATTTGAAAAGCTTATGATTTTTCTTTTAAAAACATAACTGACATCATCCTTGAGTAATCATCCACACATAATATGAAATATTTATCACCATAATAACTTTGAACTTTCATAGGACCACAAAGATAAGTGTGCACAAGATCTAAAATTCCCTTAGAAGTGTAAGACTTACTTGTAAAGCTTGATCTTGTCATTTTGGCCATCTGGCATCCTTGGCACATAGAATTCTCAGGTTTTTCAAGACTTGGTAGACCTCTTACTCGGTGCTTCTTGCTTATTTTGATCAAATTATCAAAATTTACATGACAAAACCTTTTATGCCATAACTAGGCGTCATCTATCTTTGCATACAGACACTTATTCCGAGTTGAGTCAAGGTGAAATGTGTTACCTTTTGTTTGTGTCCCGGTAGTAGCTAACTTTCCATTCTTGTCATGAACTTTGACAATTCCTTTCTCAAATTCTATTCGGTATCTTGTATTGTTTAGCTGTGCTACACTCAACAAATTGTATTTCAAACCTTCAACCCAATAAACATCATTGCATCTTGCATTATCAATAAGTGTTATATATCCTTTACCTTTTATCAGACATGGTGCATCATTACCAAATCTTACATAGCCTCCATCATAGTCTTCTAACATAACAAACTTGTGTTTATCACCTATCATGTGGTGTGAGCATCCACTATCTATGATCCAAGAAGCATTAGTATTTATGTGAGATATTAGGGCTTTTTCTTCATACCTTTCTTCATCTAATCCATCTTTGATAGCCACATAAACTACTTCCTCTGTATCAGTTTCATCTGATTTATCATCATTGGATTCCTCATCGGCTATTAAGCATGACTTTATTTCTCTTCTTTTGAAGTCTCGGTGTCCTCTGGAATGATTATCTTTCTATCTATCATCTCGATAATCTCTCTTTTCAGTAGAATCTTTGTCAGGATAGTTAGAAGCCATATGTCCTATCTTATCACAATTGAAACATTTCAAAGGTAGTTTTCCTTTATACTTACCTTTGCCTCTCGATAACCTTCTGGCTAATAGTACTTCAAACTCTTCTTGTGAAATCTTTCACTTTCTCCACTGTGATCTCCTTCAGAGAGCTTACTCATTCTATCATTGTAATCATCAGATTCACCAATATGAAAAGAACTAAATGCAAAATCAACTTTATCTACTGATGACCCACTATTATCAAAGTTACTTAACTCAAATGCATGTAGCTTACCATTAGTAGCATCTAAAGAAACTGGCATATTAGGTACATACCTCAATTCATTGATTATAGAGACTCGGATTGCATAAGCCAGTAGAAGGGTTCTTAACAACTTACTTGTTATATCCTTTTCTTCAATAGTTCCACCTAATCCTTTGATTTGATTGACAATCTCCTTTAGTCTTGTACTGTACTGGGTTATGTTCTCACCTTCATTCATCCTCATAGATTCAAGTTGTCCTCTTATACTATCCAATTTTTCTCTTTGAACATGTTCATCTCCACCATACACAGATATGAGCTTGTCTCATATTGCCTTTGCATCATTGCAGCCTTCTAGATCATTAAACTTTGAATCGGTCAATGCAGGTGTTATTTCAATCATTGCTTGGATATGTTCTTGCTTTGCCTTTATCTCTTCCATTGTCAATGGATAGGTGCTCGGTGTAATGAAATCATTCTCCAGGTAATATATAGCATATTCACCAACTCCTGATAGGTGTAGCTTCATCCTTTTCTACCATGTAGAGAAACTTGACTTGTTCAGCTTCGGTGCATCCCTCTTATACATCTTTGGATCTTTGCCTCAAGTACCTTTAAACTTTTCTTCCAAAGTCCAAAGATCTGATACCAATTGACAGTTTTGATACTTAAAGATAAGTACAGATACCAAGCTAATAAGATGAGAGGGGGGGGGGGGGGGTGAATCACATAAACTCAACCTTCCATAAAAACAACAGATTCAACCTCGGTAACATATGCTTCAGTAATATAACCAAAACTGCTAAACATGCAAACTCAAAAGCATATAAATATCATAATACTTATAACACTAGATTTAATGTGGAAACCCAAATAGGCAAAAACCACTATGGGATTTTAGACCCACTAAGAAATATACTCTTCTAGAGTATGCTTGGTTAAAAGAAAATCCTATTAAAGATTACAAACACATTGCTAGATGTGAAACAGTTAAGGGATTTCCCTCAGATCTGTTAGGATCTTCACCTTGTTAGAAGTGACCTTGTTAAAGGATTTCGAACACTCAATCAAAATATCACCTTGCTATCTAGGGTTTTACAAATAAGACTATTAAGTCCACTCGGTTAAAAGATTTTCTGTCACTTCACAAAATAACAGTAATAAAAATCTATCTGCAACTTCACATTTAAAATGCTAAAGTAGATTCTTATTTGCTCAATACAATTTAGGACTTATCTTGTCCATCTGCTAGGCTCTATACTCTGTTATTCAAATAGGTCTTCAAGCTTTTGTGCTCGGTAATCACTATGTAGCATCCCTGTGCATACACTTGCCCGCATACATTGTTTATCAACAGCTCCTTATTTATAAACAATTTTCCAATTGCTTAATCTCCTTGATCACATTTCCCATGATCAATCATAGCCATCAGATCTTCAAACTTGACTAGGTTCAATGTATCTTTCGATCTGAAAAATGTTTTACCCCACCTTGGAACTTGCATACATTTCTTGAAACTTGTGCTAGGGTATTGCAGTTCAATATGAGCTGTAGATCTTCCTGCCGATTTTCCTTTGCCATAGATTCTTTAACAAACTTCATTCACGGCATACCAATCATTTAATCATAGCCAGCTCATCAGCTTCCTTCATTAAATAATGCTTTTATTCATTCAATGCATTCTGTTATTACTCAGTTGCAACTCGGTAAATACTAAACTTCACTCGGTAGACATTCTGCCTTCATTAACCGATAGCGATAACCTTAGGGTTTACTGACTAGGTTCTTTGCTTGGTAACATAGTATAGTATTAGCCTTACAATCAATAACATATGTATGATATCAGAACAATCTAAACATCATGATCTCATCATTGTCTAACTCGGTAATAGTTGCCCATTGAATAACTTATTCCTCCCCTTATTCATCATATTCTTTCTATGTATTTTACCAACAACTTTATACTCATCAAATCATACTTCTCAAGATATGGCAACATCATATTGAATTAGAAAATCAATTTCTTGACATCAATGACAAAATAATAATATTAAGATAGTAAAACATCCTTAATCAGTTATATCCATAATCATCAACAACCTTCTCAATATCCTTATTGAAATGCCAACAATTAACACGTAACATTCATCAATATAAATTAACACATATCATTCATGAACATTCATTAGCACATAATTACATTCATTAACACATAAAAATCAGTCATTATCAAATAATGTAGATTACAATCATTTTTATTTTTTTGAAACTATGAAAAGTCTAAGTGGAGCATCGTTTTCTTCATCACTTCCCCCCTCTTTAGTTGTTCTACCCTTTGCTCATGATCTCGATATATGCCTAGTCCTTTTCTCACAACGAGGACACCGATGCAAAGGGGGCTCCTCTGCAAT
Source organism: Cryptomeria japonica (assembly GCF_030272615.1). Taxonomy (NCBI): domain Eukaryota; kingdom Viridiplantae; phylum Streptophyta; class Pinopsida; order Cupressales; family Cupressaceae; genus Cryptomeria; species Cryptomeria japonica. The sequence goes on from NC_081408.1 coordinate 749,278,321, forward strand.
AACAAAGAAATGGGTTAAATTCAAATCATTTTTTATTTTTGTTACAATTATTTCATTAATTTAAAGAACAAGGCCATGGCACTCTTTACTTGATGGGGCCACATCATCTTCGAAACCATTTTGTCAAGCCTCAACTTCAATATGTTGAACACCCTCTAGATCCTCTGGAGTTGAAATACGAAAGGTTACATTAATCAATACACCAATTGCAATTAAATATGTTTAAAGGAATAACAGTAATCCTCTTTACCTGACTAGGGAACATCACGTTCTTGATGTTGTCTACCCGGATCATGCTCCACTTGGTCACCACCGACTACATGCTCTAAAATATTAACAAAAAAGGTTACATTAATTTCTACACCAATTACAATTTAAGATGTTTATTTGTATTATTAATTACATAAAAAAAAATTGAATAGAAAATGAATACGTCCACGACTGGGATGCACATCTGGACCTTCATGTGGAGGTTGTGTTCCACAATTATCAGGCTACATTCCAATGTCATGCACATTGTTATAATTGTTTGCTTAATTCAAACAAATAAATTCACTTTATGTTGGAACTTAACATCAAATAGATTATTGGTAAGGTATTCAATTTAAAATTATTTTTATATAGCTTAATCACTTGTGTGATGAATGCACCATAATCTCATGTTTTCCCACTCTATTCTCATAGTCGTTCAACCACGGCTGTATAGCCTTGCTGGTAGGCAATTCTCTTGTCATTTTCTATGGGCGCTCTATTGAATTCAAAGCCCTGCATTTTTGCTTAGTATCGTGAATTTTGTGTCATGCCCAAAATTTAGGGCAAAAACGGAACAAATTTTTTTTTTAAAAACATACTAATTTAATTAACAAGTTCACTCTTGCGACAAGCGTTAGTGAAATTTCCATTATTAAATTCGAGCTAATTCTGAAACGAACTAAGCATCGATAAATTGTTAAATTTTAATTGCTGAAAACCTACTGGTTTAATTCTATCTCCAAGAGACACCTAGTCAATAGGCTTATTAAATTAATCAAACTAAAGGAAACAGGAGAGGAATTTTAATTTATCCTCCAATATGACTATATAGTCTTATCAAATTTTTTTTAAATTTCTTTTTATAATTTATTCCAAATTAAAATCATTAATATATAAATATATATATATATATATACATATTTGTATATACATACATATATATATTTATAATTTAATTACTTATTCAAAATGCTCAAAATTCATATATATACATATATATATACCCATATATATATATGGAAACATATATATATATATATATATATATATATATATATATATATATATATATATATATATATATATATATATTACTTATATGTTAAATATTTTAACTCTAACTCAAAAGCCATTTTTAACTTCCTAATTATTAAACCATATTTTTTCCCAACCCTAATTAGGGTTCTAATTTTCTCACATTTATAATATCTAACTAATTAATATTTTTATTTTTAAAACTAATCTGCCCTAGCCCCATTCGGGCTAGGGTTTAACCCATAATTTTTAACAGTCGAAAATTTCTTGCTGGGCCGAAGACCCTAAAGGTTGGCCATGTTTTTTTCTTTGTTGTAGGTTGCGGAGGAAAGGGAGGCGGGTTGGCCGCGCGCCACTGTGTGAGTGCACAGTGGGCGCCGCGGCACCACTGTGTGCCCACACAGTGGGCGCTACTAGCGGCTCCCCACTGTGTGGCCACACAGTGGCGGCCGTGGTCGTCCACTGTGTGCCCACACAGTGGGAGCCGAAAGCGGCTCCACTGTGTGTGCACACAGTGGTCGCCGCATGGCCGTCCACTATGCGTACACACAGTGGAGTCCGCGAGGACCCAAAACAAAATTTTTTTTTAAAATATAATTTATAAAAATATATATATATATATATATTTATATTTACATAACTTTAATAATCATAGTTAAAAGGATGAAATTTATTTCAATATAAATATATATATATATTTTTTTAAAGAGAATTTACATGCAAAATTTTAAACTAATATAATAAAGGGAAAAGCATTAAGACAAATCAGATATATATATATATATATATATATATATATATATATATATATATATATATATATATATATATATATATATATAATAAGCTTTTAAATCAATGCTAACTAAAATACAATTTAGAATACTATTCAAAGATACATTATACTTTTTCTGGAAATAAAGAAATTCATTGATTTTTTTCTTCTAATAAAATATTTACATAAAACAACTTTTTCCATTTAAAATACTTAAAATCTTCCAACATTAATAAACTTCTATTTGCCACAAGTGAAATATAGATAAAATCTAAATGAAAATAAATCTTTTTTTTTTTTTTTTCCATAATTCAATGAAGCTTTTGCATGCAACACAAATTAACTTTTCTTTTTCTAAAACTAGAAGTAGAAATAACAAGCTTTTCTTTTTAATAACATCTCTAAGATATTCTTCCAAATTTTCAGGATGTTTCTCTGAATAGTCACAACAATAAAAAAAACTTCAAGTCTATTTTCACAATTTACAACTTGCTTCTCTTTTCTATGAATGAGGCATATTTCTATAACAATTTTAAACAAACATCTGCAACCGAATTTAAGAATCTTCAATAATATTCTTTAGTGTCTTTTTCTTGGTTCCTATTCTCTTTCCTCTGAATTTTCCTGCATAGTAGAAAACACAAATATGACCACGGAGTGCTCACCTCCTAGCCTAGGCTAACTGGTAGCCACCCCTGAGCTCGGAGAACCAAATCCTAGACGGGTAACAAACAGGCAAACAAAAAGAAAACAATGCATACAGACTTTCTTTTAGACACATTCCCAACCTGGCTTTCACAGCACCACACTTTGGTGATGAACTTTTTCAAAGGGTGGTAGTGGACCAATACCCTGAGGAGAACTGCAAGTATGAAATAAACAAGAAGCCACCTCATGGCACAATAAAATAACAAGAATTCTCAACCCCTTATTCCTTATGCCCCCCAAAGGAATTCTAGCCTTATATCCCTCCTTATGACCCCCATTGCACAAACAGGCCATGCAGCAAGGGTCACACAAAGATCCCTTGTGATCGCTCTCAAAAGAGAGTCTCTCACTCGAGGGCTGTCACTGCTACCACCCTTAAGATCCTCTTCTCTCCTAAGAGTAAGAGATCTTGAGAAAACTCCCAAAACACATCAATTCATAAAAAAAAATACCAAAAGATTTTCAAACATAAACTTTCAAGAATACAGATTTCTTACACCAACAAACTTCTAGACATGAACAAGAAGAAGATATTAAAAGTAAAAAATTGAAACCAACCTTAATCTGCCCAAAGGTTATTATGATATCTGATGAAGAGCTGCCCAATCCACAAATCTTTTTCCTTCTACCCTTATTCAATTTCTCTATTCCATAACATTATTTTCCTTCCAATTTTTCTTCTGTCTCCAAAAATGGAGAGTGGGTGATTACCCTGCTATTCCCAAAAATCTTCCTTAAGAAGCTCACTCTCTGAGTTCTCACAGGATTCTAAAAAAAAAACCAAAAAGAAGAAAGAAAGCAAAAATGCAAAAAGACTCTCATTCCAAAAGGAAAAATCTTGATTAGATTTAACTTCTAATTTTCAATTTTCGCTCAACTCAAAAAAGCCAATTTTTAAAGCGTTAAAAAGATCATTATAAAGTAGAAACTTGCCTAAAATTACCCCTAACCCCTAGGTATACCTTATGGGCTTTAGGAAACCCTATTAAACTACCCCTAGGTGTTCATTTAACCCATTTTAAACCCCTCTGAAGTTTATTTTCGGGTCAAACATAAGTTGACCACTCCAAATATTATATTCCCAAAGTATTTATGACTACACATTAATTTATTTAAGAAAACTATAATTAAACACTTTCCCACCAAGAGACAAAATAAAATATTTAAATTTAAATCCACACGTGTCAAATGACACTAATAAAACACTTTTACAAAAATAAAACATGAAATTGTCTCTTGAGGTTTTTACACAATAAATTTAAATAACACTTAACACTCATGCAGCATATACTGATACGAATAAAATACAACACAAACGGGGTGTGGTCTCTCCAAATAGACAACCCCTGGCTTATGAACATACATAAGTCTAGGTTTGATTCTCCGTAATTTCCATGGTCACATGGTAAATTTCCTGCACATCTTAATTTACACATTAGTACTTCCAAATAATCTCATATAACATATAACACATGAATAATAATGCACTACAAGCACTCTGCATACAATATACATTTATCAATCAATACATCCTTCATCCAAATAACTCCACATAACAATTATCATCATTCACATAATTTTGATCCATACATTAAAACATGCATTCCTATTTCTATCATCATAGTAAGTCCTGCAAATCCAATAATGATATACCTCCTCTCATATTTATCCTATTTTAGGATCATATAGAGTTCTTTATCATAAAGCATATAAATGAAGCATCAACATTCATCAATGTTATCAAATCATGAAATCATATACGTTCTACATTCAGACATAGCTGACATACATTAAATCAAGATTATCTAGTCATTGAATCTTTTAGGATTTCAAATTCATAATATATCAAAATGCACACCCCAAGGTGCAATAACTCTAAAACTTGGTTCAATTACCTTTCTCACCAATCTATCTGTCTAACACAGTCCATTCTATCGAATTATAAAGCATTTATTAATAGGTCAAACATGGTCAACTAAGTAAATCAAAGCTTGGTTTGGGGAAGGCCTTACATTTTGCTTGTATTGTTTGATAAAAAAAAATGTTTGCAATTTATAAATATTTTGATGTGATATTTCATTTACTGATTCTTACAATTCATGCGACAAGTTTCATATAACCACCAAAGTTGAGTTTGTGTTGCCCATTCTTTTCTTTGTCTTGCCTTGGTTTCCTTTGACGTGTCACTTAGTCTATGAAAAGTTTGAAATATGTTAGATTATATAAATATAAAGATTAATTAGTACCTAACTATATTCTTAATAGTATCACATACCTTTTTTTGGTGTCTAGTGGTGTATTTCCTTTTTTCCTTTCAATTCTCTTCTTTGCATCCAAAATCAAGTCCTTGCACTCCCTCTCTGAAATCATGGGGGGATGCTCGTACTTCATGTTCTTCTCTAAATGTGTCTTGTATTGGTCCCTCACATACTTTAGGTATGTGCCAACTTTTTCAAGGAGCTTGGTTTTGTCGAATGTGTCATTTCTGAACAACTCAACCATACGGTTTGTGAGTTCATCTTTTAACTTGTTTTCTTGGTCATTCCACCTTTTAAGAAAAAATAAACCTATTAGATTCAGAAATGAACTAAAGCTACCTTTAATATAGTTCAAGAAATGGATCAAAGGAAAACTATTCTAGAAATGATGTGAAATAAAAAGAGTGGATTAGGGCTACTTCACATATGATGTTCCACCTTTTACGTATGGTGGATCCAAACATCTGGAATGCAATGTCATTAAGATTTTTATAAAAAATATCATTTCCTGCAAAAAAATCATGGGATAATTAGTCCAAAATGAGTGATCAGTAAGTAAATTACAATTACACTATATATAATAATAATTTTAAAGTACCTGGAACCTTCTGTATCTTCAAGGGAATCAATTCTTCATCGCTCACCACCGATGTGGTCTGCAACGTTCTCATACTAGCAATACGAGAAGATCTAGGAATTGATGTTATGTTATCACTAGTATTCACCTCTCGCGTAGCCTCATGTGCATTTCGTGATACAGAAAATGAATCCACTAAGAAATTCCCCCAAGAAAGAACACTTCAAGGGAAATAAACACATAAAAAAAGAGAGAGCAAAAGAGAGATCTACCAACAATGGGCAGGTCAACATGACAAGCAGTAAAAGAAGTCTACATGTTGCCTATTGTTGACATTGCAGTTGGCAATACAAATGGGGATAACCTCGAATGAGGTGGCCTTTCCACATAAACATTGGCAGCACCTGAAGAATAATACATTAAATATATGAAAACTGCAATAATTGTAAACAAGGATGAACCTTTATTAAGTGTTCAATGCTAATCTTAATGATACAATAGTATGAAGTAGAATAAGGAAGGTAGGTTTTGATGCAAGACAAAGGTATAGAAATTTGTGACAAGAGGGCAGTGTAAGTGATAAACTAGTATAGTCCTTACAAAAGATAGTCCATGGAATCTATTTATTTAGATTGCTTCAATGTGCTATCTCATGTTGTCAAACTTCACGTTGTCTTATTGTCTTGTAATGTCCCTACTTTGAAATATAGTTTAAAAATAATAAATTAAAATACAAGTGATCAAATCAGATGAGAACTTCTAATTGTGCAACTAAATACATTATTAATAGTTTAATAAACTATTATTACAATCATATATACACACAAAACTTATTATTATTCATTCTAAAGAGAGAGCAATAGTGTAGACAGGGAAAGGCCTATGTAAATAACAATAGCATTAAAAAAACAAGTTCACAAGTCCAAAGAATGAGTAGTTTTAATGTATAGAACATGGTCATCACCTACACTACCTGCAATACCCTGATCATGTCCACCAGGTTGATGATGACACATGAAATTCTATAAAAATAACATGTACATATTTTAGTTAGTGACAAAAAAGAGTATAAAATATAAACCATTATTGAACTTTTGTTATAATTAAACCTTTCATTACTACTTACTCACATATTTTCCAGATGCTTGCATCAATTGATTTAGCCTATCTTTTATCTCATCAGTCTAAGGGGTCGTGCATACCAAAGCAACAATCTCTTTATTAATTTTTATGATAGACATTTTTATCACTTCTATAGGGTTTGTGGAAATTGTGTAGTCCTCATCGCTTAATACTGTGCTGAGGTGTTGATGTAAGGGAGGTTCCTTTCCCTTTCCCCAAACAACCGTCTATGACAAGAATATTATTAACACTATCAAAATTACTCCAAAACACTCAAGAAAATAAAATAACAATGTGGCAGTTTGCTTCTATCTAATTTGTACAATTACAATGAGGTTTACCTGCTCGATAGAAGTGTCGGGACCTACATCCTTGTCTATGCTACGTGACAGATCCAGGTCGCCCTATGACAAAGAAAACACATTAGTGAAATGAAACCAATAGACTTAGCAAAAAAACTTAATAACAAGATGGTATATTGGAGTCATTAATTGGAGGTTGGTTTAAATGATATATAGTATGTACCGCCCCCATGTTAGTAACTTTATTTGTATCTATATGATTCAAATTGTAATCAATTAGTAGCTCTTCTCATGCACTTATTGAGTTTATTGCACATATGAATACATGATTTCCCTCGCGCACCTCAAATATGCAATTGGGTTTCTTATTAGTTGACCCAAGTCATGTACTATTTATAAAACCTGCAATATTCCCTATTTCTTTTGGCCTTTCATCAATGTATATAGCCACTCATTTACTTTGATCATTATCTTTCCATTGTATATAATTTACTGACAGTGCATACCTACGCATACTTTTTTATATCGAACAATCTGGATCCAATTTTTGTAATTGTAACAAGGTCTAACATACTCCATCAATTCAACAACTTTTTTGTAACAGACCTTTATGTCATCCATGGAAAATAGGCTCAAACCATGTAATGATGAAGGTGCTATGCAATATATCCTCTCGTTAACACAAAAATAGGTGTTTATTGGAGGAAGTTCCTTAGGTGCCCATTGTTTCTCTAGATGTTTGTGCTTCAAGGGAACCTCAATGTTGCCTTTGGTATCATCATCATAAGAACATGACCCCCTTGAGCAACGAAAAATTTCATGCGTTTATTGAATCTTCTTCTAATCTTTTGACCTCTAGTTGATTTCCCTATTTTAGACCTAATACATGTCTCACTTTCATCGACTATTCCTACATTTCCCTCACTTGAGGAAGACACATCTGACAAATACCTATTTGGTGGTACCTACACTCCATCAAATAAGAGAGATATTTTGCAAATGAGGGTAATGTTGATGAAGAAGTCGGCCCTGAAGTTGACATTGAGATTAAAAATTGAATAAGTCCAACTGGGGCCTCAAGTGTTGATAACTGTATTAGATTTTTTTCTAATGTCGAGGTTTGAAGAACTGAGGAAGTTTGTTTTCCTAGTAATTTTTTTAAAATAAACTATTTCTATAGGGTGTATTGACTTATACCTGTCGATCCATGAGACTGTGTAGGATCCTCGTCAAAGTGGTTCAGGTTCCTGCATATGTAATTCAATTATCTTATGTTAACTAAAAATTTCATGATACATATACTAAAAATTACATAGTACACAACATGAACAATATGCAATCATCATAATCATTGTATTTTTTTTATTCCTTACCTTTACTTTATGTAGACTGTGTAGGATCCTCAACTAAAGGGTTGACGATGTGTATAGTCAATTACTTGTTTACACCAAGGGTGGCAACATCACACAAAATATATACATGACATCAGCACTAATAACTGAGCATCATAAGCATTACATTTGCAATTTGATAAACAATAAATACATATGTATCATGAGCATCATAAGCATTACATTTGTAATTTGATAAACAATAAATACATATGTATCATGAGAATCATAAGCATCACATATGTATCATCATATATGTAATTAAGCATCATAGGCATCACATATGTATCAACATAAACATATAATCTATCACATATGTATCATAAATCAGCATCCATCACATAGCTAATAGACAGTCCACATTTCATAAATAAACACAAAGTTCAAAAAATGTCAAATGTATCATCATAAACATGTAATCCATCAATTATGTATTTTAAATCACCATCCATCACATAGCTAATAAACAATCCAAATTCCATAAATAAACACAAAGTTCAAAAAATGTCATAAATTTCAATCATGTCATTGATCTTTTTCTTCATCCAACTCATCATCATGACCATCATGATCATCATCGCCATTATCATCATCGTCATCATCATCATCATCATCATCATCATCATCATCATCATCATCATAATCATAATCATCATCATCATCATCATCATCGTCGTCGTTGTCATCATTATCATCATCGTCATCATTATCATCATGGTCATGGTCATGGTCATGGTCATCATCATTGTCATCGTCATGGTCATCATCATCATCATCATCATCATCATCATCATCATCATCATCGTCATCATCATCATTGTCGTCATTGTCATCATCATCGTCATTGTCATCGTCATCATCATTGTCATCATCATCATCATCATCATCGTCATCATCATCGTCATCATCATCATCATTGTCATCACAATCATCACCATCACCATCACCATCACCATCATCATCATTAGTAGAAACAACAACAACATCATCATCATCATCATCATCATCATCATCTTCTACTTCTTCGGTTTCTTCTTCTTCCATCTCATTATACTTTATCGACTTTCCTCTTGGATCATGTCTAACAACAAATGACCAACCCGATTTATGTGGAACCTCTGAGTAAAATACCTGCTCACATTGGCTTGGAAGAACATAGGGCTCATCCCCAACTGCCTTAAATGACCTTGTATTAACCATTGTAAATCCATTATTGTGTTCAATAACAGTTCTATTAGGATCATTTTTATTCAATCATAACCTATACCATTTGGCGACGAACATAACTAATTTGAAGGAATTAAATTCACACTCAAGTATATCATCCAAAATGCCATAGTATCTATTTTGAGACTCTTGAGGATGTATCTCATTTCTAGATAAAATATTGGTCACCTCAAAGACTGCAGTTATCCCAGAATCACAAGTTTTCTTCATGTCATCCAACTTTTTGATGTGAAATTCATGACTATTGCAGCACATAGCCTTGTGGTGTTTGACCTACAATATGTCTAACTTGTTAAAATTATTGCATTGTGAGTTGATAAACATACGGGTGATTAATAAAATTACGCATACCTATTTATCTCTTAAACCATATGCTAAATCAATTTCCCTTTGCATAACATTGGAATCTCCATTACATTGAGCTTCTTTAACCAATGAAGGAACACCTTCCCATGTTAATGTGTGACCAAAAAGTTGGCATCGTTCAATCCACACCATCATCCAATCAAGATTATTTGCAATATACAAATGTAGCGCATCCCACTCCTGACCAACTGTACAAATAATTAATAGATGACCTACAACCAATTTATTTAAAAGATTATAAATTAATTAACTACAATAACATCTTATAATTAGCTCTCACTTTCCTCAATCTACCTTTCCCCATCAAGTACTCCCCTTCAAATTTGTTAATGAGGTTGGGATCCCAAATGCGATCTACGTGGATCTTTGCTGCAAACTTAGGAAGATATTCATCAATGTACACCATAGTCTGGTATACCATATATCCCTCCACCATAGAACCCTCAGGATGTGCTCTTTGTCGAACCAAAGCCTTAAGAAATTTCAAGTGCCTCTTAACCATCCACATTGATCTAGTGTGTACAGGCCCACACAATTCAATCTCCTCAACTTGGTGTATGAGGTAGTGTTCTTGTGTGTTGAAAAAAGTTGAAGGTAGACACTTTTGCATTTCACACTTTAAATGAAGAATTTTTCTCTTCCAATATTTTATTTCTTCTTTATGGATTTATTTAGATGACAACCATCTAGAAGAGATTCAAGACGCAAAAATATATAAATGAGACTTTACAAAATAATATACAATATACTACATAACAACTAAAACAAATCGTAAATATATTATCTATACAACAAATTGAACAAAGATCACTACTTACCTCATGTATTTTCCAAGATCATATATGACTTGCTTGACATTATTATCAAAATTGTCTGGGAGAGATAAAGGTAGAACGTACTACAACAATTATGAAATGATCTTTTCATTGTTTTCTAACATAATACAATGAAAAGTACATGCGTAGTAGACATATATTTAGTAAATACACAAAAACATGAATTACCTTAATGAAGGTATGCCAATCATGTGTTTTCATCCCTGGCCCAAATTCTATGAGATTGTTTATGTTTGTAACAAATCTTGTGGGAAATCAAATTTTTCGTATGACCTTTTTTATAGCATTACTTTTTTGGCCCATTAATAACCAAGGAAGGGCACTTATATTAATCTGGTCTCCATTTATATTTGATTGAATGACATTTTTTATTGCATGATTAGATTCCTGAATGTCACTACAAATTTTGACATTTTTTTCTTTGTCACGCCTTCCTCTAAATATTTTCTATAACATCTTTGTTATATTCTTTCCAATATGCATAGTATCAAACAAATGCACAATTTGTAACATACCACAAAAATGTGTTAGCCCTAAAGCATCATGTATTGTCCATACAAGCATTGCATGGAATTGAAATTGCCTTTGTCCTGTTGGTCTAGAGACGTCATACATAGTGGAACCATTTCATAACTCCAGCAACTTGTCGATAAGAGGCTCAATATACACATTCATATCTTTAACTTGGTACTTACCTATTTGAATGAACAAAAACATTACATAATTATTATGACCATTTTACTGTAATATTTATAATTAAATGTAGATGACTATTAAATGATAAAATACCTAGAATAATCATCACCAACATTATGTGCTCCCTCTTTATTGACATCCATGGAGGAATGTTATTGTTGATAACAAAAACTTGCCACACCAAGTAAACAGATCTCATCTCTCCAAATGGATTGATACCATCCGCTGCCAATGAAAGATTGAGATTACGAGGTTCTTCTTTAAAGTGTGGCCACTTTTCCTCTATGTCCATAAATTTTGAACCATTCACAAGCATTTGAATAATGTCATCTCAACTTCTATTGTGTGCACGGTAATCCATAAATTGTGCCAAGCTAGTGCACTTGAATAATCGTTGCATACGTGGAATAATAAGAATATAACTAAGAATCTTGCAAGGCACCTTTTTTGTTATTTGATCTATTCTATATCTACTGATATGACATTCAGGGCATTCTGTTGCAAATTCATGTTGTTTATGATGATGAATAATGATGAACAGTAAATACCCAATAGGTACTGAGAGGGGGGGTGAATCAATACAGACAACAACTTTTTAAACAACTTAAACTGCAAAGACTGCACTAACTGGTAAACAACAAAACCGATCTAAACCAAGGCAATACCGGTAAAACACAGTGATTGTGAAATTCATAAACCGATAACATCTAGATCATCAAAACCTAATATCTCATCTCCACTTCACCCATATGCTTAAGCAAGTAATACATCAGAAATGCAATCACCACTAGATCAGCTTGCATTACCGCTTAACAGAAAACACTAAAACATCACATGAAAATGTATCACACATAACACACTCATTTTTCATGTAGAAACCCAACTAGGAAAAACCACGATGGGGATGAATACCCACAATTTTTTCTTGAACTCTTCTGAAGTTCGCTCTGTTAGGAGCCTAGTCCGGTTAAAGAATTTACAATAGGTTCTGATAGGAACCGATCCTGCTAGGGATCACCCAGTTAAGGGATGGCTAAATACCCTGTTAAAGGTTACCTTGTAAGAGGATTTGAAGAACTCAATGATTTTGAGTCACCCTATTAAAGGATTTACAAAAAGCCTATTAAAGCTACCCGGTTAAGGGATTTTCCATCTGCTGAAATGGTTAGAAGTCAACAGGTAATAGACTAATTTGATAATAACACTTAATACCAAGGTAGATCCGCTTCAGTTCCCTTACATCTGCAATCACACTCTACAAATCTCTATTCACTTCTTCAGTCTAGCAAGAATCACCTCACATACATTTATTTGCCAACAACTTCAAACAAGAATCATTATCGACCTTATAGACAACAATTAGGTAGGTGGCCAAAACCTTAAACCCTAAGCATCTAGGTTAACAATATAGTCGGTCCAATCCTGACCATTTAATCTCATTACATAGGGTAAAACAATCTTGAACAAATCTCAAGGCATTCTTCATCGTTCGTTCTTCATCGCTTCTGGAAGTTGATAACCCATCACACGCTCTCCACCGTGTACTAAGATTTTGCAAATTCCTGAGGTAGATAGAATCAATCTTCTTCATGCAAGATCCACAAGGGAAATCCTTCATGCGCACAAGGCTAACGTGGCAACACAATCTGATCTCCATTTCAGTGCTAAATCATCACAGGATGTCATCGGTCAAATCACACAGACTTGGAATGCATCAACTGGAAACCTTGAAGCTAAGACTACCAATTGGTAGTCATATCAAATGAAACCCCGATACAAACTTTGCATATATCAGTTCATACTTCATCATACGGATTCAATTTTTGCATATATCGATTCCACATACTAGTTCACACCATCATAGCAGTTCACTTGCCAGTTTGCTTCCTTCAATATACCTATTCATACTTCAACATATTGACATCAATGACAATATACATTATCATCATGTCATCAAACTCTACTCATATGCCAACAATCTCCCCTTTTGGCATTGATGGCAATACACAAAGATATCTCTACATCTTCTTCCATATTACTTCTCTACTTCACATATGTCTTCAATGCTGCAGATATCTTCTCTGCATCACATCTTCTCCCCCTTTGACAACAATGCCATAGTGGAGGCACAAGCTTCCAAGTTCCACTATGTTGCTCCCCCTGAGGAGTAACATCCTTCACCACATCAATCCTCAAAAGATTTGGCAATGCAATACCTGACTAATGTGGAGCACATACCTTTAGTTCACCTCTTAAATAGGTAAATGTAGCCTTCAGTAGAGGCTTGGTGAATATATCTACTAATTGCTCCTTACTGGAAACATGTTCCAATACAACCTCTTTGTTTTGAACTTTCTCCCTCAAGAAATGATACTTGAGCTCGAAGTGCTTGGTTCTAACATGCAATACCAAATTCTTGGAAATGTTAATTGCACTTGTGTTATCACAAAATATACTCATCGGTTCAGATATAGGGACTTTGAAACCACTTAATACATGCTTCATCCAAATTGTTTGAGTGCAATTCATAAATGCTGCTACATATTCTACTTCTGTTGTGGACTGAGAGATACAACTTTGCTTCTTACTCATCCATGAGACTAGTCTACCACCAAGAAAGAATGCACAACTGATTGTGCTCTTCCGGTCATCCACATTACAAGCCCAATAGGCATCGATAAATACTTTGAGATTGAAGTCATTATTGTATGGATACCACAATCCATAATATATAGTTCCCTTCAGATATCTAAGAATCTGATTGACTGCTACCAAGTGGGATTCTCTTGGACTTTTCTGAAAATGTGCAGCAATGCCCACTGCATGTGCTATGTCCAGTCTACTATGTACTACATAGTGCAACTTACCAATCATTAACCGGTATTCCTTCTCATTCACCAATGCTGAGTCATCTTCTTTTGACAATTTATAACCGGTCATCATAGGTGTACCAACTAGTTTGTTGTCTTCCATGCCAGAGGTCTTCAACACCTCTTTGACATACTTGGACTGAGTGATAAAGATACCATCTTTCATTTGTTGAATCTGTAGTCCAATGAAGAACTTAATATCTTTGATTAGTGACATCTCAAATTCCTTCTTCATCTCATCTGCAAACGCATGACTCATCTTGTCATTTCCACCAAAAATTATGTCATCAATAAACACTTCGCAGATCAGAATCTGATCTCCTTCTAACTTTAGATAGATATTGATGTCTTCACTTGTTCTTTTAAATCCAATCTTCACAAGATGGGAGTGTAAATGTTCATACCATGCTCTAGGTGCTTGCTTCAATCCATACAAGGCTTTATGTAGCCTACACACCATATCACTATCTTTTGATAGGGCAAACCCATCTGGTTGCTCTATATACACTTCCTCTTCAAGTATTGTATGAGGCCTCACCTCGACTCAGTCTGACATTTAGTGGATTTTATATTTAGACTATTATGGATACTTTATTTTGATGCATTTTGAGACTTAGAACTTATATGATTTCAGGATTTGGATAACATTGCTATGTTTTGATGATTTACTTATATGCTTTATGAGATAGAACACTACATGATTGTTAGATAAGATGGTATTGCAATGATAGATGTCGTAATGGAATTTGCAGGACTTTACTATGATAGTGGAACTATGATGTATGGTTAAGTTTATGTGAATTAGGATGAAATTTGCTTATGTGAAATTGCTTGATAAAAGATGTATTTAATCTGTGCAGATGAAAATTGTATGCAAGTGATGATGTGTATTGTTATTCCTTTGAATTATATTATATGTGGATATTTGAAAGTACTAATGTGTAAATTGAGATGTGCAGGAAATTAACCATGTGACCATGGAAAAATTACGGAGAACCAAACCTAGACTTATGTATGTTCATAAGCCAGGGGTTGTCTATTTGGAGAGACAACACCCCGTTTGTGTTGTATTTTATTCGTAATAGTATATGCTGCATGGGTGTTAAGTGTCATTTAAATTTAATGTGTGAAACCCACAAGAGACGATTTCATGTATTAAATTGTAAAGTGTTTTATTGGTGTCACTTGACACGTGTGGATTTAAGTTTAATTGTTTTATTTTTGTCTCTTGGTGGGAAAGTGTTCAACTATAGTTTTTTTTCTTTTAATTAATATAACGTGATGTCATAAATACCTTGGGAAAAGAATCTTTGGAGAGGTCAACATATGTTTGACCCGAAAATAAACTTTAGAGGGGTTTAAAAGGGGTTAAATGAACACCTAGGGGTAGTTTAATAGGGTTTCCTAAAGCCCATAAGGTATACCTAGGGGTTAGGGGTAATTTTAGGCAAGTTTCTACTTTTAAGTGACCTTTTTGACGCTTTAAAAATTGGTTTTTTTGAGTTGTGCGAAAATTGAAAATTAGAAGTTTAAATCTAATTGAGATTTTTCCTATTCGAATGGGAGTCTTTTTCCCATTTTGCTTTACTTTCCTTTTTGGTTTTTAGAAACTTGTGAGAACTCAGAGAATGAGCTTCTTAAGCAAGAATTGGAAAATTTGAGGGTAATCACCCACTCTCCATCTTTGGAGACAAGAGAAATTTTGAAAAGAATAGAATAGTTTTGATTTAAAAAAAAAAAAAAATTGGTCTAAGGGTAGAAGAAGAAGATCCGTGGATTGGGCAGCTCTTCCTCAAATAATATACTACCACTAGGCAGATTAAGGTTGGTTTCATTATTCTTTAAAATGCCTATTTTCTTGTATGTGTTTGAGAGTATGATTGGTGTAAGAAATCTGTGTTCTTGAATGTTTTGTTTTAGAATTTCATTGGGAATTTTTGCATTATGCTTTGTTGTGTTTTGGGAGTTTTCTCAAGACCTCTTACTCTTGAGAGAAAGGAGGATCTTGTGGGTGGTAGCAGTGACAACCCTCGAGTGAGAGACTCTCGTTTGAGAGCGATCACAAGGGATTTTTGTGTGACCCTTGCTGCATGGCCTGTTTGTGCAATGGAGGTCATAAGGAGGGATATAAGGCTAGAATACCTTTTGGGGAGCATAAGGAATAAGGGGTTGAAATTCTTGATGTATTTATTGTGCCATGAGGTGGCTTCTGGTTTTCCATACTTGCAGTTCTCCTCAGGGTATTGGTCCACTACCACCCTTAAAAAAGGTCATCACTAAAGTGTGGTGTTGTGTAGCCAAGTTGGGAATGTGTCTGAATATCTGTGTGTGTATTTTGCCTTCTATGTGTTTGCATGTTTGTTACCCATCTAGGGCTTGGTTCTCCGAGCTCGAGGGTGGCTACCAGTTAGCCTAGGCTAGGAGGTGAGCACTTCGTGGTCATATTTGTGATTTATTATGCAGGAATTTTAGGAGAAAAGACTAGGCAAAGTGAAAGGTTGCAGAAGAATATTGTTGAAGAAATTTTAAATTGTTTTGCAGTTATTAGTTTTAAATTTGATAGGAGAAATACATCCTCATTCATTGAAATGAGAGGCAAGTTATAATTTTGAAAATAGACATGAGATTTGTTGTTGCAATTAAATAAAGAAACATCTTGTAAATTTGCAGAATATCGTTAGAGTTGTAAAAAGCGAGATATGCTTCTATTTTCTATTTTTTTTTTAAAAGAGATTTGCTTTTGATTTGCATGCAATAGTTGTTTTTTTTTGTAATATAAAAATCAGTTTTATTTAAATCTGAGTCTTCCTTTTTCGTTGAGAATCTATCTCCATTTTAATTGCAAAAAAAAAAAAATCATGATTTGTATTTGCTGTTAACATGTAAATAAATTAGTTGTTTTATTTGTTGGGAAATCAATGAATGTATATATTTCATAAAAGTATAATGTATTCCTAAATAGTATTTCCTAAGTTCAGTAGAAGAAAATAAAAACATATATATTTCCGATGTGTCAAGATAAATAGCTTAGCAATAGATTTACTTCTTTTTATTTCTTATTAGCAATTAAAATAATTGAAAAAAAATAAGAGCCTAAGCTTATTTACCATTTATATGTTTATACATATATATATATATATATATATATATATATATATATATTATTTAACATAATGATTTACTTCTGTTATTTCATTTTAAAAAAAAAATTGCATATAAAACGAATTCAGATATATATATATATATATATATATATATATATATAAAATTATTATTTAAAAAAAAAAATTAATTAATTAAATTTTAACTTAAAAAAAGGGGGTTCAGCCTTCTTTTTTGGCAACCGTGGGTTCCGGGCCGCAACCCACTATGTGAACACACAGTGGGCGGTACCGAAACACCACCACTGTGTGAGCACACAGTGGGAGGCACCAAAAGCGCCACCACTGTGTGGGCACATAGTGGGCGGTGCCCAGCGCTCCATTGTGTAACTGCACAGTGGGCGGCGCTCGGTTCGCCTCCGCCTCCCCCGCTTGGCTACCATTAACCTATTCACCACCGACCCTGCAAACAAAAGAAAATTTTCATGGCCGCCGCCATTGGGTTTTGGCCCTGTGTAAAAAGATGGAAATCAAGAAATATTAAACCCTAGCTCGGGTAGGGCTAGGGTAATAAAAAAATAAAAAAATAATATGTTTCATTACTTTAGATTAAAGCCATTTTATATAAGAAAATAAAAATCCCTAATTAGGGTTAAAGGGCAATTGGCTATTAAGTTGGAAGTATATTTTAGAAGATTAAAATATATATATATATCCATAGGCTATATTTCCTTTGAGTATGTATTATATAGAGTTTTTTTTAAACATTTAAATACCTCTGAGGTATAACGCTAAATCTTATAATTTTAAAAGTATTTAGTGTGATAAATACTTAATTTTGCCCTAGTTAATTTAATTAGAACAATCAATTTTTAAAATGGATTTTTAAGGGAATAATTTAAGTATTTTCCACCTGAAGTAGTATGGATAAATTTTAATTGGCTTTCTAAAGACGAGTAAAAGCTACTCGTAATTAATTTTGCCCTTGTAGATTGTATTATCCAAATTAAATGTCACTTTAAATGATTATTATAATTATCTAATTAAAAATGGATGTTTAGACTATATAGTCTTATTGGAGATTGAATTTATCTTCCTCTTCTATTTCTTTAATGAGCTGATTTAATTAATTTAACGACTAGGTATTATGAGAAAATAAATTAAAACATTTAGTTATCCGCAAATAAATTTTAATTAAGTTTCGATACTTGGTTCGTATTAGAATTAGCTTGAATATAGATATGGCAAATACATTAACACTTGTCATGAGAGATAACTTGCTAATTAATTTGTATTTAAAAAAAAAAAATCTTTTCGTTTTTGCCCTAATTTTTGGGTATGACATATTCCATTCAAGAATGTAGATTTTACATCCATCTGTTACACTTTGAATCCCTTGAAGGCTGCAAATGCAAGAAGCATTAGAACTCCTTCCAATCTAGCTACTGGAGCAAAGGCTTCTCCATAGTCTTCTCCTTCTTCTTGAGCATACCCCTTACATACCAATTTTGCTTTGTTTCTTACCACTATGCCATCTTCATTCAGCTTGTTTCTAAAAACCCATTTGGTGCTAATAACATTTTTGTGCTCAGGTTTGGGTACCAAAGACCAATTACCATTCTTTTCTATCTGGTCAAGTTCCTCTTCCATAGCCTTAATCCAATCTTCATCTTTGTGTTCTTCTTTTAATGTTTTGGGCTCAAATTTAGAAATCATACAAGAATCCTCTCTAACCTTTCTTCTTGTAAGTATTCTTGCATCCTTATCTCCTATGATCTACTTTGGATCATGATGCAACTTTACATACCTAGGAATGATCTTGGCTAATTCCTCTTGTTTTTTCTCTTCATCCTCATCTTCATATTCATCTACATCAGTGTCTCATCAACTCTACTTGTACTTGGTTGTTTTGCAACCAGTTCCCAAAAGGTTACACCCGGTTCATCTACCACTCACTCACTACCGATTTCCTCAGGTTTCTCAGAGGTCTCATCAACTCTAACATTGATACTTTCAACAATTCTCTGAGTCCTATTGTTAAATCACTTGAGAGCTTTGCTCTTGGTGGAATACCCTAAGAATATTCCCTCATCAAATTTTGCATCAAACTTGCTTTGGTGTTCACTTCTCTTAATATAACACTTGCTACTAAACACTCTAAAGTAGCTTACTACTGGAGTCTTACCAGTCCAATAATCATAAGGAGTTTTATCCTTACCTTTCTTGATGAGTACCTACTTCATAGTGTAGATTGCAGTGCTCACTGCTTCTCTCCAAAAAGTGTGAGCAATCTTCCCTTGAATCAGCATCATTTTGGTTGCTTCAACTAAAATCTAGTTGTTCCTTTCTGCTAGGCCATTCTATTGTGGAGTCTGGGGGGCAAATAGTTGCCTCTTGATGCCATTCTCTTCATAGTACTTATTGAACTCACTAGAAGTGAACTCACCTCCTTGGTCAGTTCTAAGGCATTTAATCCTCTTACCACTTTCCTTTTCAACTAGTTCTTTCAAGGCTTTAAACTTTCCAAAAGCTTCAAACTTGTCTTTCAAGAATGTGACCCACATCATTCTAGAGAAATCATTAGTGAGAATCATAAAGTACCTATCTCCCTGAACACTCCTAGTTTTCATAGGACCACACAAATTAGTATGTACAAGATCAATTAAATTATTTGTTGTGAAAGATTTACCTTTGAAGGTTGAGGAAGACATTTTCCCCAGTTGACATTCTCTACACAAAGGATTCTTCAGTTTGTTCATCATAGAAAATCCTCTAACTGCCTTGATCTTATCGGCTTTCACAATATTATCAAAATTTACATGGTAGAGTCTCCTATGCCATATCCAAATATCATCAAGCTTAGCCATTAGATATTGATTGATATTTGTATTTAACTGAAATAAGTTACCTCTAGTCTGCATATCGGTGGCCATCAATTCACCACTCTTTCCTTTTATTTTGTATACTCCATCTTTGAATTCCAGAGTGAGTCCTTTATCATTTAGTTGGGCAACACTCAAAAGGTTATGCCTGAGACCTTCTACCCAATACACATTATCAACACTTCTTTTTCCATTTAGAGAGATGGACCCTTTTCCTTTTACCATACATGGTGCATCATTACCAAATTGGACTACACCTCCATCATAGTCTTCCAGAGACAAAAACTTTCTCTAGTCACCAGTCATGTGGTGAGAGCAACCACTATCAATAATCCACTCATTAGAATTATCAAAGAGATAGATAAGAGCCTTCTTGTTTGACACATCTTCCTTAACAGCTACAAACACTATGTCTTTGCTTTCTTCATCTTCTAATTCACCATCAATGACACCTTCATTAACTACAACAAGATAGTTTCTCTTATTTCCTCCTTTCAACTTTTTGAACTTCTCTGGTTTGTCCTTATTATCACTATTGGGATAGTTTACAACAATGTGCCCTATCCTATTACAAGAAAAACATTTTAAAGGGAGCTTACCTCTATATTTTCCAGTTCCCTTAGGAAGTCTCTTGGAAAGAAGAGCTTCTAATTCCATCAGGATCTCCTCATCATCCATATCTCTTCTTTGTCTAGGTTCACTACTGGTACCAACTTCTTTTCCCTTTCTAGATAGTGCAGCAAAAGCTCTAAAGGTTGATTCAGTCTTCTGAACACTACCATCATAACTGTTTAGCTCATATGCGGTCAACTTAGCAATAATGGAGTCAAGGGATACCTTTGTCTTCTCAATAGATCTCAACTCCTGAATGGGCAACCCTTATTGCATAGACCGGTAATAAGGATCTCAAAACTTTGCTAACAATGGTGGGATCATCTATTTTGCCTCCTGCACTCTTGATGTCTCCTACAACAGTTTTAATTCTTGTCCCATATTGTTGAATGGTCTCTCCTTCAACCATCTACATGTCTTCAAACTTTCCCCTAAGGCTCTCTTCCTTAGCTTTCTTCACATGCTCATCACTGCCATAGATGACCTCTAGAGTATCCCATACATCTTTGGGATTATCTTTGTCTTGAACATCTATAAACTCAATATCAGAAAGATTGTTGATAAGAGCTTCCATGACTTGCCCATTCACCTGAATTTCTCTTCTTTGATCATCAGTGAGAGTACTGGTAGGGACAACATAATAATTCTCAACATAGTTCCAGTGTTGAGAACCCATGCTTTTAATGTATATATATCTTCATTCTATCTTTCCATATCTTAAAGTTATCTCTATTGAACTAGGACCTTCCCTCTTCATCATTAGAATAGGATCTTTTCCTCAAGCAGTTAAGCTTATAACACAGAGGACCTAGAGGATGCTTTGATACCAATTGATGAATAATGATGGATAGTAAATACCCAACAGGTACTGAGAGGGGGGGTGAATCAGTACAGACAAAACCTTTTTCAACAACTTAAACTGCAAAGACTACACTAACTGGTAAACAGCATCACCGATCTAAACCAAGGCAATACCAATAAAACAAAGTGACTATGAAAGTCATAAATCGGTAACATCTAGATCATCAAAACCTAATATCTCTTCTCCACTTCACCCATATGCTTAAGCAAGTAATACATAAAAATGTAATCACCACTGGATCAGCTTGCATTACCGCTTAATAGAAAACACTAAAACATCACATGAAAAAGCATCACACATAACACACTGATTTTTCACGTGGAAACCCAATTGGAAAAAAACACAGTGGGGATGAATACCCACAAGTTGTTCTTGAACTCTTCTGAAGTTCACTCTGTTAGGAGCCTAGTCTGGTTAAAGATTTTACAACAGGTTCTACTAGGAACCGATCCTGCTAGGGATCACCCAGTTAAGGGATGGCTAAATACCCGATTAGAGGTTAAAGCCCTGTTAAAGGTTACCTTGTAAGATGATTTGAAGAACTCAATGATTTTGAGTCACCTTGTTAAAGGATTTACAAAAAGCCTGTTAAAGCTACTCGGTTAAGGGATTTTCCATCTTCTGAAATGTCTAGAAGTCAATAGGTAATACACTGATCTGATAACAACACTTAATGCCAAGGCAGATCCATTTCAGTTCCTTTACATCTACAATCACACTCTGCAAATCTCTATTCACTTATTCAGTCTGGCAAGAATCAACTCACAAACATTTATTTGCCAACAACTTCAAACAAGAATCATTATCGACCTTATGGACAACAATTAGGTTGGTGGCCAAAACCTTAAACCCTAAGCATCTAGGTTAACAATACAGTCGGTCCAATCTTGACTGTTTAATCTCATTACATAGGGTAAAAAAATCTTGAACAAATCTCAAGATGTTCTTCATCATCCATTCTTCATCGCTTCTGGAAGTTGATAACACATCATGCATCCACCATTTACTAAGATTTTACACATTCCTGAGGTAGATAGAATCAATCTTCTTCATGTAAGATCCTCAAGGAAATCCTTCACGTGCACAAGGTTGATGTGGCAACACGATCTGATCTCCATTTCAATGCTAACTCATCACAGGATGTCATTGGTCGAATCACATAGACTTGGAATGCATCAGATGGAAACCTTGAAGTTGAGACTACCAACAAGTAGTCATATTAAATGAAACCCCAATACAAACTTTGCGTATACTGGTTCATACTTCATCATACCAATTCACTTTTTTCATATACTGGTTCACACCATCATATCGATTCACTTGCTAGTTTGCTTACTTTAATATACCTATTCATACTTCAACATATTGACTATTGGTATTTTGGTATGGTTTTGTCATTGATGTCAACACCTACTAAAACACTAGCACTTTGGAGATCCAGCAGCATTCACCGACAAGCAAGTAACTATTGCATAGTTACTGGTATATGGTTCACTGGAAGGATATAATGATCACCGGCACTTGGAATGATATGGAAGACACTTGGTAATATCGAAGACATCATGTGGAAAACTTATCTTAATGAATTAATCATTGGTATATTCATATTTGCATATTTGCTTTTACCAGCAAATAGGTCTAGGGTTACCTAGGGTTACACCGGCAGGTTTATCTTTTCCAGATCAGCATGGCACGCTATGGAAATGATTAATTGTTGTTGTAAATGCATTAAGATGACATGTTCAATTGGTTATTGCATTGGATATTATATTATTTGTAAAATGTTTTTATTGTAATATCTTGTAGAGCTGACCTACTAAAATTGGTCTTAGGTTATGGTATAAAGGTAAGATCTTATTTGTAAGATCAAATGTGGAATGTGAAAAAGAATTGTGTGAAGGTATATGCGAGATTAAGCAGTGCAATACATGCAGACATCATTTGAAGGTGAAGCTAGGTTTTTATGAAAGCATATTAGCATTACACCGGTACTGAATCCAGCATATGAAGATGCTATTTTGTGCAGTACATTCTTATTGGATTTAACCATCCAACTGTAGTCAATGTGACTCTCATTTTGTGATTGAGCAGTGAGCTCTAGGTTTTTGGCCTTTCTGCATGTGTAGACCCCATTTATGTACACTTACTATCAGTAGTAGTATCATCTGATTGTGGGTAAGGTTTCCCACCATGGTTTCCACGTACAAATATTGGTGTCATGTATTGTGGATGACTTTGTGTTTATGTCTCATGCATTAATCTTTACTAGTATAGCAATTAACTATTAAAATTGTCTATCGGCATACTTAATTGGTTTACAAGTATTAAGAATTAAGTTGGTTAAGTTGTTTTTGGTTTGAATTTATTTGACAATTGATTCACCCCCCCCCCCCCCCCCCTCTCAGTTGTCTCCGGGACCTAACATTGACATCAATGACAACATACATTATCATCATGTCATCAAACTCTTCTCATATGCCAACATATGATATATAATATGATCATTGGAATAATCATCTATTGCATGATACTCTATTCCAATATCTTTCAGAATGGAAGATAATTCTCGGTATGAGCGAGGTAGAGTATTTGATGGTGGTAACAAAAGCTCACCTATCAATCTACAAAACATTAATTTGTTAATATAAAGAATATTAATGGTACATGATTCACCCTTTATTAACTATAATGACATATATGACATACCTTAACATACATGAGATTGTTATGTTGGATAAACCATTCATAACCTTGAAGTTCACCAACAATAATACAACGAAGAGAAGAGTTGTTTGGGAGCCTTCATAAAGGGACTCGTATGCCTTCTCAAGTACAGGTAAATCATGAACAACATCAAAAGTCATCTTGATTATCATGATCAGTTGCACCAATACTAAATAAGTCATGGATCAATGTATTTGTACCATCATCTTCAATTGTGTTTTCTGGTGCATGATCGTTATCTTCCATGGGATCATTATCTTCAGCTTCAATATTCACACCTCCATGTTCCTCCACTTTGAAAAACATATTCTCGGGGTTGTGTTGGTCCATATCATGTGCCCTGGGGAGCTCGACCTATATAAAAATGATCAACATAAATAAACCATGATCATGATCACATCATGAAGTGATTTTTTATGTATATAAATTGTTAAAACGATATAATGAACAGCTTACCAATGGATGATAATCATGTCCCCTTTCAATGTGACCATGCTGCCTACAATGTTTCTTAGTTGTTTTGATTAGACTCTAGTCTTTAAGCCCTTACAAATTTTGTAGGGACAATAATATTTTCCATCACCTTTTCTTTTCAAGTTAGACCACAATATAGAAATTGTCTCCTTATTTTGTTCTTCGCTGATATTTTCTAACATGGTCTTTCTTCACACGCAAAAAGTCAAGCTATCAAAACTTCAGTGTGTAACCATCACAAACTACGCAGAAGGATATCGCAAGTATGGAAGTCTTCTTAGAACTAGTTATATAGAAGCTGAAATATTACTTAAAATTAGACTCTCTTCAATTATGAAGACTATTTTATTTAGATAGTTTTCTTGGCTAAAAAAGAAGCTTGATTTTGGCAAGTTGATGAAAAATATTTGAGTTTTAAAAAAAAAAGAGAAACCCTTTTATTGTGTCATCTAATAGAATCAACTTAGGAATGATGAATTTATGAAGAAGTCAACATGAAACCAACTTCATATGAAAGAGAATTGAATTGACTATTAGAGTCCAAAATATGAAGAAACTTGAGCGGTTACATTAAGAGTTATAATCAATTCTTTTATTGCAAACCTGTCAACAATGGTTTTATGACAGTTTTGACAAAAACCATTAGAAATTTCTTTATAATCCATGGATGACCTTGAAACCTATCTTGAATTAAATATAACTCTTAATTCTACAACCTCAAATAGGTTATTAGGGGCTAGATTCAATCCAAAACTTATTAGGAAAAACATCTAAAGTAGCAAATAATCATGATTGTAAAAAACAACAGTTTAAAGTATTGAACAAAATATCAATTTTCTCATTGAATCTTCATCAAAAACATTTTCCAATACATAATTTATAGCAATACACTTCCTTCCTATTTATCCAACAAACAATTACATGGAAGTTTTACTTTCAAACTGATATACAACCCTGTAACTATCACAACCTTGTAGAATTAAGTGACAGTCAAAGGCTTTATTTGATCTAGCCTTACAAGAATTCCTCCAACTCTATCACACACAATTAATCCAAATAAATGATGGATTTTATAGCTTTTCATGGTTCTATAACTATTCCAACTTCCCTTAAGACTGAAATGTACAATTTGATAATATTTTATGCATTGTTGCATTACAACTTTTTAGTGACACCTTGACAACTTTTTCCTTTTGACATGAATGACCACTGAACATTACTTAGATACTTTGAACTCCTTAGAATGGACTCAAAACAAAATATTAAACCTTTATTACCCTTCCATGGGTACATTTACATTATTTGAACAATCAGGACTTGAATAGGACTATTTGACAACTTTTGACAAAATGGCTTAGTTAGCCTTACACATTGATTTCAAGGTTGATAAGCTTGTTTATTTCTCATTAATAATGATGAGTATGTAGCTTCTTAATCTTAGTACCATTTAGTTCTCCATTTTATTTAGCAACAAGAGAGTATGGATGTCTAGAAGTGGAAGAGAAATGGAAGAAGTCCATTAGAACTCCACAAGTCTGCAAATCAAACTAGTGGTGTAGCCTACCCCAAAGAAAGCACCCTATCAAAGCCAAAGGTCACCAGGAAGTGATTAACTATCGCTAAAAGGGGATAGGAGTTATCTCAATACCCAATAGACACATCGAGAGGATATACACTGATCGAGTCATTACTAAAGTATCATCGGCATGACTTTCACTATCAGAACATGCTAATTGTTGCTTTGTCGATAGCCGATAAGGGTATCGGTAAGACTTACATTGATAGTAAGAGAAGCCTTAGTCATCAGTACAAATTAAAGAGATGGGGGTGTAACATTTCAATCTATCCTGATGCTCGATGGAAAAAATAGAGAAGGAGATTCATCAAGGAAAAAGTAACTATTGGTAGAGGCTATTCAAGGTTATGTTGATACTCGATGGAGGGCTCAGGAAGACACGCACTGATAAGAAACAAAGAAACTTAAGGAATGAAATATTGTCGATGGTGCCAAGGGAGTAATTCATTGAGAAAGAATATACCAATGAGCTATTATAGATACAATTAAAAACTGAAACCAAAGTAGCCTATATTTAATGCATGCTATTGAGGAGATTGATGGCTCACACGAGGTGAATTCGGAACCAAATGCAGGTTGCATCTTAGTAAAAAACACACAAGGTGAGAATTATTGCTCACAAATGATCACACATCATGGAGGCTACAAGTTCATCAAGAAGAAATAGGAGTTCTAAGGGATCCGAATCCACGTCTAAAAAATCCAAAACAACAAAATTCCCTCCTACACAAAAACTGAATCAAGATAGCATTGATCAACTGCAATCCCTAGGCCCAAAATCAAGGAGGTCAAAACATCATTTGCCCAGAAAAGACCAGCTCGAGAACAAGTTTAAAGGGGTTGGAGATGTGTGGACAAAGGTGAGACATTATGAACTCTTCCTATTTCATATTTTGAGAAAGGATAGAGAAGTGCCAATTTGTAACCCGTGGATAACCAACTTAGGTAAACTAGTTGTTCCAAATGTTTTTATCTTCCTCCCAAAGGTTAGATGCTTTCTCAAGGAGTTACAATATAATCAGTCTAACTTTCGGAGGGAGTAGATGAATGGGGCTAGTAGGGAAGTTAGTTAGTTAGGGCCTCCAACATCATTTCCTATTGCCACAATTAATAAAAGGGGGGGCAGGGGTGCCAACTAAATATCAAATTGATGGAAGTCTTGGTCAAAAATTACAATTATGTGAAGAGATGCATTCATTTTCCAAATGGTGAAGTTTTTATCTGATTTAACCGTAAAACCATAGATGAAGTTTTTAGCTTAGACCCTAACCCTGATGTACCCTTGTCGTTTGAAGAACTAGAGGAGGAATTTGTTAAAATGGATATAAAGGGTGGAACTTAGGGTTGAGAAGGGAATTCTAACCGAAGAGGATGGTCCCCCATTCAACACGAACATTTTCAAACACTACTTACAGTACACCTATATGTCATGTAGATAGGTTGGATGTATAGAAGTCCCTGATGTAGCTAATATTGGGTTGTTGGTGTTAGCAGCAAATGTACAGATGTATGAGCCAAGACCCTTTGATTATGCTACTTACGTTGTAGAAAAATTACATTAAGGTTTCTTGAACCTCGAAGATAATAGGGATCCCACTTTCAAGTTTAACTAGTTGTTAATGTATTTGATTTTATTTTATGGAAGATTTAGGGGTATGTGGCAAATGAATTTAAAATTGAACACATTGGAAAGAGTGGGTAAAGAACAACCAGTACAGATGTGGACATCATTTTGGGATTCACGCTATGTGAAATCAAGCTACATCAAGTTTGAAGAGCTAATAGTAAAGCCATTATACCAGATGTATGGTGTCCCGTGTGAAGGATCTATTTCCACTAAAGTTAAAAGATTTCTTAGACCTGTTGTTTTTTATGAAAGAGGTATTGTCAACAACAACTAGGGCGATTGGTTTGTTCACAAGGATTTTTCTTGCTTTAGAATTTATGGTTCCGAAGGAAACCCATATCTATTGCCAAAACTTGTACCAAACAGAATTGCTTATTTGGAGATTGTGAGACAGTTAAGTGTTTCGAATGCCAAACATTTTGGAGGTATGCATAAGCAGAATTTCTTGCTTGGGACTCTTAGTTTTGGGGATTTTATCATTGTATCAACAAAGGCTTATGAATCCATTGATAGGAAATTCATTGAAGAATACAATTGGTTCAAATATGCTGCTAGGGTCAATTATGACCCTGAGGGATATATTCACAATTTCAAGAAAAGTCAAAATCTGGGATATTATATTCATGTTTACTTGGAAGCAGAGGACATGTTTAGAAACATGGATGAGGAAGAGGCCCAGATGGCCATTGATTAATACTAGCCATTGATGTCGACTGTACACATGGGGTCCATGTCTACTAGCCATGTTATACTATCAGATGCATGGTATTGTATATCTAGGATACCAATCTATCAGTTGTGGTGTGACTCTGCTCCAGACATGGGCATGGGAGCATATTTCTATCTGTAGGCCTGTCATTCATGTTGATTTGTAGCCTGGTGAGTGTTATTCTTTCAGGTACACAGATGGTATTAGACACAGGGGTTCGGGGAACACCTTGTATTGGAAACATCAGTTGGACATTTTGTAGCATTTCATTTGGAGACCATACTTAGATTGCCCCAGTTGGGAGGATGATGCAGTGCACTTTCCTTTCTATTGACAATAGAGATATCTGATGGGTAGGACCTTTGAAACCTAGTGGATTATCAAGATGTATCTTCTAGGGCGGGTTTTGAGACAGTTTGTTGAGGTACGGGTGACACGAGTGGTTACTGCTTACTTTGCTCATGTATCTCGAGAGGTTTCTAATCGGGATGTGTGCATACATCTACATGTTGCTTCTACTGAGTTTGATTCTCTACAGCCATTACTATGGGGATGGGGTAGAGGTGCAGGAGATCCAGGGATGACAGTGGAGTATGATGTGTGGTTTGTTAGGCATAGGCTAGTGCCATTGACTGATCCTGATGTTCCCATTACAACACAATAGATTCGCCATCTTAGACAATGTTTGAGGATAGACGCAGGGGAGAGAGCCAAAGGAGGTGGAGACAGTGGAGCTGAGAGAGGAGGTGGGGGAGATGAGGGGGGAGGTGAGGGAGGTGAGGGAGATGAGGATGTAGACATTGGTGGAGACACCGAGTCTATTAGTAGTGAGGATAGCGATGATTCTTCTGAGTCATCGAGCAGCGAGGATGGAGATGATGATGATGATATGCTAGAGCTGGAGGATGTGCCTACTACAGAGGGTGGGAGAGGATAGGTGGGTGAGGAGGATGACTTGCAGACTCTTAGAGCGTGGGTCTAGAGTTTGGAGGAGGAGGTTGCTAGATGAGATATCGAGCGGGAGACCTACCATGTAGATTATGGTGCCCTTGAGACTGAGAGAGATCGTCTCTAGAGGGAGAGAGATGAGACAGTGTGGAGATGTCAGATCACCATGCATGCCTTTGATTAGCTTTTTAGAGTAGGTACAGATGTGTGCGACCAGGCAGATAGGTATTTCACTGTTGTGCAGGAGGCTGTATATTATCGATAGGCATATGAGAGAGCCATCCCTAAGGGTCAGAGAGAGCCTAGCTTCAGTGCATTTATTGGGAGGAGATCAAGTAGGTCTATTTCATGATAGACTACCAATCGTGGCATCATGGGACCACCTCGACATCCTGGGGCAAGATCTAGTGGACAGGATCCACCTGCTAATAGAGGTAGTGTTGGTTGAGACATTTTTTATCATGTTATCTGAGCCTTCAGGCTTATTTATTGTATTCATACACATTATCATTTTTGAGTCATATATATATACAATATGCAGGTTTTGGTAGTGATCTATTTATGTTTTGTTTTTCATGTATGCTTATATGATGCTATGAGTTTTATAATGGATATCTATTTGATTCTATGTGATTTTGAAATGCAATGGTAGTACATGTATGTATTAATGATGCTAATGAATGCAATAGAATCTATTATGAATTTTAATGAAATCTATAATGAATGCTATGGAATCTATTTGAATGCTTAATGAAATCTATAATGAATGCTTAACGAAACCTTTTTTTTTTTTTTGTATGATAATGTCTAAACCAGTTTTTAACTCTGATACACCATGAAGAAATGTTATTTAGATGATAGAGAGAGAGAGAGATTGATGATATAAAGAATGTTAGAAAGAATGTGATTTAGAAAGAAGATGAGAAATCAACAAACTATCAATAAGCAAATGAGATGAGAATGAAATTGAAAGAATCACGAACCTGTGTCACATATTTTATTGCGCAATATATATTCATCACTGAGCCTTATTATTGAACAATGAAGCTTAGCACGTCAGGGTATAAAGAACCAAGATGTAAAGATATCTCATTGTAGAAACAAACACGTAGAAGATAAGGAGTGAACCCTCCATTCCAAGAATTACACTAGGGGTCGAGGTTTGTGTGGCATCCATTAGCTGAATGATCCTATCACAGACACCCACTAGAGCAATTTCTTTAGAATTTCATCGGATCACACCACAAATAGAAAACAAAGAAAAAGATAATGCCCATCATAGCTCCTCTAGTCACTTGTGGACATCCTTGAGTAGCATAGGAACAATATCTATTGCCAAATGATAAAATAAAAAGACTGACCCAGACAAAAATTTAGCAGCTATATTGACCTTGTGTCTTTGTTCTCAATTGCTTGATGTGATGGTTGATAATGTCTGATCTCATAAAGTTGTGGACCCCATTTAAGACTGACCTATCTAATTTCGAGTGTATCCTCTTTTGTTTAAGACAAGATAATGATCACTTTGATATGGATATGATACGATTGATAAGACAGTTTGATCAGTTGATTGCAGATGTTTGACTGGATAGTCATATCCTTTGTTAACTTTGTGCGAAGTGTTTGTTGGATATCTGCTAGGGTATTTATTTCTCACAAGACATTTTATTGCAAGTTTGTTTATTGATTGATTGATTTTCGATTTTTTAGTTCTTTTCCAAGAGCTTTTTCAATGTTTTTGGATTATGTGGATCGATATTTGAATGTTTTTTGATTGATTTTTTCAAGACATTTTGCAAATGTTTTTGGTTGATTTTTTTGGACATTATATGGATTTTTTGGATGATTTTTTCAAGACCTTATATTGATATTTTTGGTATTTTTATGGTTTTCACTATTTTTGGATTCTGAGTTTTTCATTGTTTTTGGATTTTGATTTTTTCATTGTTTTTGGATTTTGAGTTTTTCATTGTTTTTGGATTTTGATTTTTTCATTGTTTTTGGATTTTGATTTTTTCCAATGTTTTTGGATTTTGATTTTTTCCAATGTTTTTGGATTTTTTCAAGACTTTATCTAATTTTTAGGATTTTTTCAGTTATGCCCCCAGTGTGCAGACCTATATGACATGATGATCTACAGAATATATTTGGAGATAATGAATTTTTGACATGACCTATGTGAATGTAATATGCATGATGAAGATGCATTTCCTATTTGAACAAGGTTGACTATGTTTGTTTTAGCATTTGTAATACACCAATTGAAATGGAGATGCAAAACATTTCATAGATAAACAGTCAATTGATCCCTAAGGCCCTTTGGAACATTCAAATCAACACACTTAGTGACTTGGATTTAAAAATGGAGACGCGGAAAACTTCCCCATTGATTCTTGAAACTTTAATCTTCTTTTGCCCATGTGTGTGCAGATGAGTTAATTCTTGCTCTTGTGTTCACTAAAGATCCTTAGTATCCTATATGAATAGCTACATGGATTATTCTAACTTCAAAAGCATCCTGAATAGAGCCTCGCTTCGAGCAAGCCTTGAGAACTCCGACAAGGTTATAGACTATAATTTCTCAAATATTGCTCCATTGCCAGTAGGTGTTCATAGCCCTGATGGAGTTACTTGCATGTTCCCATAGTCAAGCTTTTTATCACATTTGTATACATGATATTTCAGTTATATATCATTGCTCTTTTGCCTTGAGATGAATATTTGGCATAGCTCTTTTTATTTCTATTTTCTTGTCTTGGCTTGTAAGTAATGAAACCTACTTGGGTGTGACAATTATAGTGGCGCTGAAGTAGAATTTTAGATTTTTCACTCGTCATATGATCAACTAGGTGTCTAGAATGAATTAGCGATTTATTGTGTTTGAGATATAGTAATTGATAAATTTTGGGTTAAGAAGTCTCAAATAGTGAAATCACTACCCAACCATAAGTAAAGTGTCATCATAGGGTAATGTTGCAAATGAATGACCTTAGGACCTTAAAGACTTCATGTTCGAATATCGAAGAAAGGAGATTACCCTTGTTTCTCTTGAATGCAAATGAATGATAAACTTGAATAGTTGCCTTGTTTTATTGAGGTTGTTATATAAAAATGTGAAAACTTTGAGAATGTGATGCATCTGAAAAAAATAACTACATGTAATGCAGTGTTTTGAATAATATGATATGCAATGCAAAAAATAAAACCTAAACTATACAACCCTTAGGTATAATATCATTTAAGGTGCATTTTGTTCATAGGGTTAGAGAGTGGATCTCCCTCAATGGTAGCCAAATCATATTCTTCATTGCCTATAACCCTTGTTATGATGAAAGGACCTAGCCAGTTAGGTTTGAATTTCCTGGGCTTTTCTCGTTCTACTAGGTTCCTTTGATTCTCTTTAAGGACTAGATCTCCCACTTCAAAAGTTCATGGGTGAACTCTTTTATTATAACTCCATCACAGTCTATTTTGACATCCTTGTAGATGGTTGAACATTGTTTATCTATTTACATCAAGGGTTTTGAGTTCTTGTAACCTTTCTACCCTGTAGTCTTCCTCTGATATGATGTTTTGTAAGTAAACACTTAGAGATGGTATTTCTATTTCAATGGGGAGTATTGCTTCTATACCATAGACCAAGGAATATGGTGTTGCTCCTGTAGGTGTGCTTACTCCTATTCTATAATCCCAAAGAGCAGGATTTAGCTGGAAATGCCAGTCCCGTCCTGCATCAGTGATAATTTTCTTAAGAATTTTTAATATTGTTTTATTTATGTAGCCTCTGGTTGTCCATTGCTTTGTGGATAATATGGTGTGGCAAATCTTTGTTGTATGTGAAATTTGTCACACAATTCCTTGACTTCTTGGTTTTTAAATGTGCATTCATTATCTATCACGAAGCACATTAGAACCCTGTATCTTCATATAATGTAGTTGAGCATGAATTTTGATATCTTCTTTCTAATGGTGTATGTAAGGGGAATTGCCTCAACCCATTAGGTAAAGTACTCAGTGGCTGTTAATATGAACTTGTGCCCATTGGAAGAAGTAGAGTTGATTTTACCCACTAGATCTAATCCCCATTGTGAAAATGGCCATGGTGATGTAATGGGTTGAAGATCTTGTGTTGGTGCATGAATGAGGTCTCCATGCATTTGGCATTGTTTACACTTTTGTACATACTTTTAAGCATCTTTTTCCATAGTTGGCCAGTAATAACCTGTTCTCAATAATTTCTTTGACAATGGAGGACCACTTTGGTGATCCCCTGAAATTCCATCATGGACTTCCTTTAAAGAAAGGTGTGCTTCATTCACATCCAGACATCAGAGAAGAGTTCCATCGAAACCCTTTCTATACAAATTATTAGCTATAATGGTGTATCTAGATGCCTGATGAATAAAGGTCTTCTTTTGATTTCTGGACAGATCCGGTGACATGTATTGAGTATATAAATATGTATATATTTCATTCTACCAAGGTGATTCTAGACCCACAATTGTACATACATATTCTGCTGAAGGAGTCTCATAAGTCGGTAGTGTAGACACCCAAAAATGGTCAACGCTTACGAAGTCATACTTTAACAATTGTGCATTGCCTCATTTTAGGTTTTTGATTCGCATTAATGTTTCTCCTATGTCACGCATTTGATTTTTATCATTTGCGAACATCGAGTTATTCTTCTACATTCTTCAATCATCTCGTCCTCGAATTTGGTCTTGTCGACAACATTATCCAGTCATGATTTTGATCGATTTTATCTTGTTGCATCAATGTGCGTGCTAATTTGTCATCATTTTGGACATCGTCAAACCTAATTAGGGTTTTGTCCTCCTGTCAATCGTATTATCAATCCTGTCAATCGTATTATCAATCTTATCAATCGTATCATCAATTTTGTCATTTTGGACATCGTCAATCCTAATTAGGGTTTTGTCCTCTTTTCAATCTTGTTATCATGCGATCTATTTGTCATCGATCGTTGTCATTGTTCGATCTTGTCATTTTGCGATCGATTTGTCATCGATCGTGGTTGTTTTCAATCTTGTCATCTTGCAATCTATTTTGTCATCGATCCTTGTCCTCTTGTCGATCTTGTCATTTTGTGATCAATTTCGCTGTCGATCATTGTCTGTTTCAATTATGTCAATTTGGATCAATTTGTCATTGTTCCTCGTCAATTGGCGCATTTATCAAATCATTTATCAATCCAAAATCAAATCAAATCGAGTCAAGACCTAATTTGTCTTCCAAGGTTTTGTGATTTAATCATTTAACCTTGTGTGTCATTTCTTCCTCTAGGATTAAATAATTTATTTATTTATCCTAGGTCTTCGTGTCGCAATTAAATGTTTCATTTGATTGGCTAAATAATTATTCCTCTTTTTGTGAATTAATTAATGAATGAAAAATTATTAATTGATTCACCTAATTTTCCTAATTTTTCATCAATTAGTCCTCTTTTTGTAATTAATTAATAAATGAAAAATTATTAATTGATTCACCTAATTTCCTAATCTTTCATAAATTTTCCCTCTTTGTGAATTATTAATAAATGAAAAATTATTGATTAATTCACTAGTTTCTAATTTCCATCAATTTCAATTCCTAAATTCTTAATTCTCTAATTTCCTAATTTCTTAATTCTTAAATTCAATTTCCTCCTATTTCTCTCCTAAATTTATGGAAATGACATAGAAATTTGTCATAAATCATCATAAGTTCTTGACATAGAAATTTGTCATAGAATTTGTCTTGACATGGCAATTTGTCATAGAATTTGTCATAAAATTGTCATAAATCTTTGCATAGCAACATGTCATAATTTTGATATTCTTGATTTGAATTTCCATTCGAATCACTATCATGCTAATTTTTTCATTTCTTCAATTTCTCTATAAATTGGATGAATTTCTTCAATCGAGCCGCCGAATCCCTATCAGACTATCAAATTTATGCTTCTAGTACTCTTGACCAATAACCAATATCAATCTTGCTTTCAATTGTATGTGCGCACTTGTAGGTGAGATCCACAAATCTATTTGAAGACGAAAGAAGAACAATGGAGCCGCATTGAAGAAGCATCCAAATCGTCATCTGGTTTTCATGATATTTGTCTTTGAATGCTTTGTTTATATGTCTCTATTGAGTGTGCTTAGGATTAGATCATTGCAATATGTGTTTTGATTGAGCTAATAATTATGAATATGTTTTGATTCATTTGTGATGATTTCTAATTTCATATGTTTTGAAGCATCCAAATTGTCATCTGGTTTGCATGATCTTTGGTTTTGAATGCTTTTATCTCATGTCTCTATTGAATGTGTTTTAGGATAGATTCATTGCAATGAATGCTTTTATGATTGATGAATATGTTTCTCTTATGCTTGTGATGATTTCCTATTTCCTATGCTACATTAATTGGTGAACCCGACGTGAAATACTAACCTTCTAACCCTTTAACTATGATTTGGAGTGCTTTCATGTTGATTTTGTAGGCAAAAACCCAAAAACAGGGCCGTGTAGGGTATTCTGGACACTTCTGTGCTTGTGTCAGACATCTTGCGCCTGTGTCATGCATCTTGCGCTTGTGTATACAACATTCTGCGCTTGTGTCATACATCTTGCACCTGTGTCATGAGTTCTCTGCTTGTGTAAAGTCCAAAACAGAGTTAAAAAATGCAGTGCTTACTTGAAATTTTTGGTGTTTTTGCATTCTGTTTTTAGTGCTTTGGATTTTGGTACTAATTATTTGTGCAGGATCTTGGCATACGCATGACAAAGACTACAAATCAAACTACTAACATGTGTTATGCATAATCGATGGTCAAAGACAACAAATCAAACCTCTAACTTGGGTTTTGCAGGTTGCCTTGGAGAAACAACCAAATTGTGTGTTTGAGATTTTTAATTAGGCACTTAGTGATTTATAAATAGGTGGGAATGAACATTTGCTTGCTTTGATTGTTAAGTATGACATTGGAGTAGGAGAGTATGCTCTCATCCTTCATAGGGTGATCAGAAATCCAGAGCTTCGATACCATGCTTGTGTTGTTGATTGTGTGTCTCCTTTAGAGGGCCTGCCTTCCCGACCACTTTGCTTTTGCAAGCAAGTGATAATCATGAGAAGGAAGTGTTACATGGGAATTGCAGTTACTTGGGAAGTGATGACCCTTGGACTCTTTCTCATATCAACATCTAAGTAGGACCTCACGGTCTAAATCATGCTTGCGCGACTACATTTGTTTGGTATCTTGGTGGGCTTAATGTCTCAATCACGCTTGCGTGACATCAAGGAGTAATACTTAACAGAAATCCTTACTAAACACCTTGTTTTTAGAGGCCAAAAACCTTTCTAGTTGCTTGAGAAGGACAAATTCGGATACTTGGAAGAGATACTAAGTTCGCCATGGGGAGATTCCATGGGGACTGATGCTTGGCTGCCTTGAGAAGTGAGTGCTGTGGAGGGGAGCCCGTGGGGTCAAGCATCTATGTATTCTCCTTGAATCTCATAATGAGTCTACCTCTCAAGTACCTAATGTCTTTGCCTACCATAAGAAATGTGGAAATGAGCATGATTGTCTTGAGTCTAAGTTGCAATATCTTGTATTCTTTGATTGTCAAAAGTTGAATTGCATCCCACTTCAAAAAGCAAGACAAATTGATTCAAAACAAGGTTAAACACAAGAGCATTTCATCCAACAAACATTCAACAAGATTCAAAGATCATCTTCCTAAACCATGGTTATCCAACATTGTTCAAAAACTTGTCTCAACACTTATGTCACTTACATTTAGGTTCATCTTAGGTTTGCATTTTGCAAACTCATTGTCAAGCATCAAGGTTAGGTTTCACCTAAGTCATGCTCCTTTTGCATATCAATAAGAGTCATCCACTTGCATATGTCCTCTTGCATTAAAGTCATATCATTATCATACATTTATATTTGCATACCCTAAGTCTCTTAATTAAGCTTGAGTCATTATCATATCATATTGAGATCACATGCATATTAATTGTCCTTTTGCATATAGTGTCAAAACTAGGTTTTGTCATACTTGAGTAATCCAAATCTTTGATAAACCCTAAGTCATTGTTAAGAAGTCTAGACCTTATCAAATCTTTTGCCCTTTTGTCATCAATATCATTTTGTCAAACCTAGCTTAGTATCCAAGCATATAGGGGAGACATTGTCATCTTGTCCTTTTTCAATTAAGTCCTTTTGTCCTTTGAGGTCTAGACATCATTTCAATTTCCTAAAGGTCTCTTTTAGATTTGCATTCATAAGTTTGTCAAAATCTTCAAAAACAACCAAAAACATAGATTGCATTTTTACCTATTTAGTTTGCATTTAGTTGCATATCATATATTGTCTTTGAAAAATTCCAAAAAAAACATTGCATTTGCATAAGTGACATGCCTGTTGAGACAAGATCAAGATCTAAGAAGATGAGTGAACCAATGTATCAACCTATGGACAACATAGAAAATTCGCACTTGCAAACTAGTCAAACAGTGCAAGTTGAAGGTTCATCAAACACATCTCTACCACCATATGGAACGGTTCAACTTGGACCACCACCATTATATGAACCACTATTTGTACCGATGAAACCAGGACAAGGGAGTGTCCCACCAACTCCAAGAGGAAATGCACCTTTCAATTGGAATCAGTCCAGCTTGCAACAGGAAATACAAACATTGTATGAAGAACCAACTCTATCTCAAGGATGTGGTTTAAATCAAGACATTCACCAAGAAACAAATCCAAATGTCCAACTAGACTCTTCATCTGATTCCAATGATTCAGATGATATTGACATGTTCCTTCAGAATCCAAAGATAACAAAAAAGATGGATAAGTTCTTGAGTAAAGTTTTTAAGATGTTTCCACAAAAATATCTTAACATGATGAGTAATGTGACCTCTTCAAGCGAACAAGTCAATGTGCAAAAACAACAAGGTGGTGAGTTGTTAAGTTTCTCTCCACATCCAACTGAAGCAAATGTGCAACTTGAAACTCAGCCTACCTTAATGAGTAAATGTGCTTCAAAGGCACTGACAGTGACTATTCCTCAAAAGTCACCATTTGAGACTATAAATAATCCACTATTCAATGTAACACCTGCAACACAAGATCAAACAAGGACTACACAAATATTGACAAATATCTCTCACCAAGAAGTAGTTCCTAATATGCACAAAATTGGATCAACATCTAAGAAGCAAGAAAGTTTCACGACTGGAATGCCTCATATCACTAATGTCCAAAGCAATTCTACGATGCAACAAAGTTCCTATGTCCTGCTAAATTCAATATATTTGCCAAACACTATTGCGACAGATCCTTTGATAATGGCAACACAAAGAACTATGGATAGTGGTTTGTACCAACAACAATTGTTGCAACGATTGAATAATATACAAAAAGTGCAATCGAATGTGCAAACAAATGACATGCAACAACAACAATATCGCATTCAACAAGAAATTGCAGCGCCTTCGGCACCATTACAAGTTAATGCAAACTTGCAACCATCACAATGGATTGGACAAACAACACAGCAAGTTAATGCAAGTGCCATACCCCATCCTATGGAGAAGCAACGAAAACCATCTAAACAAAGTTTTTTACAATTGATGGGATATACACCACGACAACAATTGGCACAAAGTCAACAAATTCTGATCTGTCAGCCTCAGCACCAACATGTGCCACAATATGTGCCAAGGCAAACAAGCTATCCTACTTTACAATCGCAAGTGGCGCCTATGCAATATCAACAGCCTACTCAATTGCAATATCAACCTAGGCTCCAAGAAGCACAACAACAAGGTCAATATCAAAGCATAGCACAACCGCAACAATAGGAGATGTACCAAGAACTTTATGTGCTGGAAACATCAAAAATGCCCATTGCAGAGTATCAACAACCGATTGGAAATGCGATATATCAACAAAGAATACCAACTAGGATTAATGATGGACCTCTAAAATCCGATACAATTGCACACCAACTTGAGATGTTGCAATGAAAAGTTGATGCATTAGAAACTAAAGGAGTAAAGAAGTTGTATACGGATCAAGATCTATGTCCTAATCCATTTGATAAGAGTGTATACATGCCTCCATTCCCTAAGCATTTTGAGGCACCCAACTTTGAGAAATATAGAGGGAATGGCAATCCAAAGGATCATATTCGAGCATTTTTTGCAGTATGCATGGAAGTAAGCTATGAGGAGACATATTTAATGCGATTATTTGCACAAAGTATCACTGAACAAGCTATGGATTGGTATTCACATCTGCCAGGAAATATAAAGACTTGGTTAGAACTGGCGCAAAAGTTTTTATCTCATTTCGCATTCAACATCGATAGTGATGTGACTATGTCGGATTTATGCAATACCAAACAAAAACAAGGTGAACCATTAGTGACCTTTTTGCAATGATGGCGAAGCTTGTATAGTCATTCTTCTCTCGATATACCTGAAGAAAAGCAAGTGAATCTGTTTATCCAGAATCTGGTCCCAGAAATGATGTATGAGCTAAAATTGAAAAGTCCTAGTACTATAGAGAAACTCATCAAGAAAGGAATGAGCATTGAAACAGCTCTTGTAGCTAAAGGAATTATCAAGCTCAATAAAGACAATGACAACACAAATTATTTAGGGGACAGAAACAGATTTTGGTATAAGAACAAGAACGTCACTAATGATGGTGTTGTTGATGCGAGAGCGGTGAATGCAAATCAACCTCCATTCACAATCAAGAAGTTGGGTGTTCCTAATATGTCGACTATCGAACACAATCAAGCACCAATGAGCAATGTTACTCAACAGCCGCAATATCAACAACATGCTCAACAGCCACAATATAATCAACAAAATGCTCAACAACAACATACTCAACAATATAATCAACAACAAGGCCAACAACAAAATCAACAACGCAAACCCTTCTGATTGCAGGATGGGCCTCCTCGACAGTTTACACCATTGGGAGAGCCTATCAAATCAGTAATGAAGCAATTAATACAAGCGAAATTTATCAAGCTACCAGATATTAAGGCAGAACCAGCAGTAAAGCCGCATTGGTGGAATGATAATGCTTACTGTGAGTATCATCGATCCAAAGGACATAAAACTGCTTCATGTTTTCAACTAAAACATATGATTCAAGATTTATTGGAGCAAGGAGTAATTGAGGTAGATCCACCCCATCCGACCTCTAACACTAATCATACTATTTTCAAAACTCCTTTGCTTGATCATGACAAGGGTAAAGCGTCTTCTTCCAACTCTGCTCAAACAGCCAATTATGCAAATACTGGTTATCACAATGTTATTAATTGTTTTCATGCAGCAAATGAGTATGTTTCCACCTTGCGAATAAAAGAACAAGATCCTTCTTGTGCTATCACCACTCGTCGGTCCAAAATTGTCTTGAAAGGAGCTCCTGCAGCTCCTCCCAAACCAATTCCTGCAAGTCAGTATAATCTTTTGGATCATCTAGGAAAAACACCTGCACAAATATCCATTCTAGAGTTGTTGAAAATGTCTCCCATGCATCGTGTAGTCCTAGATAAAGCCTTGATTGAGTCCACTGTCCCGACAAATATTGATGTTGACCAATTTCAAGTGCGGATTGGACATTTAGCTGTTTCTCAAAGTGTCGCATTTTTTGATAGTGATATCTCACCTGACAAGCTTCCCCATAATGACCCTTTGCACCTAGAAGTCTTTGTCCACAATTGCAAAATCTGATGAGTCTTGATAGATGGCGGAGTGGGTCTAAATATCTGCACCTTGAGAGTGGTCATTGGCCTTGGATATATAGAAAATGACATTGATGCTTCCAAAAGGATAACAATCAAAGCCTATGATGACGCTAAGCGCCCATCCAAAGGGATAATTACATTGCCCATCAGAGTTGGTCCAGTGACGGAAAACACTTTCCTACAAGTCCTAGACCTTTATCTCCCTTATAATATGATCCTTGGTTGTCCATGGATCCATGCCATGAAAGCAGTTCCATCCACTTATCATCAATGTCTAAAATATCCTTACAATGGAACTGAGATAACAATTCCAGGAGATCCTAATCCATTTCAGTTCTGTGCTACCCTAAAGGATACTCCTCAGCAGCAGGTCCCAATCAATAGAGAGGCCAAATCAGACAGTTATGTGGATCCTAATGCATTGTTAGATGCTGTCAAAGGAAAACTGAAAATACAGGATCAAGGGTGTGGAGAATATTTAATGGACCAAACATTCCTCATTGGTAATTTGCCAATATCTCCAAAGTCATATGGAAAACCGCATTTATTGCAAAAGGAACCCAAGGTCATTATTTAATATCAGCCTCCTACTACATTTGCAAGATGGGGAGAACTTGACAAAGAAACTGTCGACGATGATGTCATAGATTGGCTCTATAAAGATCCAACTGCAACCCCACCTGTCAAGCTGCCAGTGGAATTGTATGGCAAAGGATTTACTATGTTGCAAAAGAAAGGATATGATGGCTGCAGTGGCTTAGGTCTGAACAACAATGGAAGGCTAGAACCTGTCATACCTAAGAGGTGACCCCCAACTTTAGGGTTAGGTTTTGTACCGTTACGAATTGGATCCACATCTACCAAACGGTCCATGTGTCGAAAAGGGCATGATTCTGACGATGAAATAACACCTGAGGATACCCGACCTGAGACTGATTCTAATGAATGGGAGTGGAGTTCTTTTTCTTCCAACTCCTATACCCTTGACAATATCTTCATTGACCCTGATAATTTGCCTATGGAGGACAAACATGAAATAACTCATCTTCCAAAAACATGTCCTCATGCTTGGATAGAATCATTCTGGGATCCAAGCTCCGAATCTAACACAAGCAGTTCGGATAGTGACACCACAGATGTTCACATTTTTACCATATCAGCCCTCTCTATCCTTACAATTGATGATGACATGCCCCTCATTTACCCCCAGCTTATCCAATATGACCAACAAGAACCGCTCACATTGGACTGTTTTCAAAATGATGAAGCAATTGCAGAATTCCTGGGACTACGGGAAGGCATACCACAGGACGATCATAAGGCAGGATTTGCTATTGACCTGGATTCAACGGCATATTTTGGGGAGTCAACTCCCTCTTCCAGTCATGAAAAAGAAAAAGAAAAAGAAAAAAATCAAAAGAATAGATCTTTGGTTGAAAACCGTAAGGCACTCTCTGATCATACAAAAGTAAAAATAAAAGACGTACCTGCGGGTGAAAACCTTTCTAAGGCGCCCAAAGGTGGAAGAGTGGACGTACCCCTATCAATTCAAGACAAATCAACATTGCTTGTTGAGATGACCGAGGAAATCAATTTGGGTACACCTGACAACCCCAAGGTCATTCACTTTGCTGCTTCTCTGTCTGAACAAGAGAAGATAGATTTTATCAATTTCTTTCTAGAGAAGAAGATCAGCTTTGCGTGGTCCTATGCAAATATGCCTGGCCTCAATCCTGAGTTAGTCCTTCATCATTTGCCATTGAAAGCAGATGCCAAGCCTGTTAAGCAAAAGCTTAGAAAGATGCATCCTCAGGTGGCTCTTTTGGTCAAAGTGGAATTGAAAAAATTACTAGATGTGGGATTCATCAGACCCATTGATTATGCAGATTGGATTTCAAATCTAGTACCAGTTAGCAAAGTAACTGGGGGCATCAGAATCTACACAGATTTCAGGGACCTCAATAAAGCATGCCCTAAGGATGATTTTCCATTGCCAAACATAGACATCATAGTGGACATGACGGCTAGATATGAGATGCTTTCACTAATGGATGGTTTCTCCGACTACAACCAAATTCACATTGCACCTGAAGATCAGCATAAGATAGCATTCACATGTGCTTGGGGCACCTATTGCTGGAATGTGATGCCCTTCGGTCTCAAAAATGTCGGTGCAACATATCAAAGAGCAATGACGACAATCTTTCATGATTTCATGCAAACTTTGATGGAGGATTATGTTGATGACTTGTTATGCAAATCTGTTACCAGAGATAGTCATCTAGCCATCTTGGGCCCAATCTTTGATAGAATGGAGACCTACAAACTCAGGCTCAATCCAAAAAAGTGTGTCTTTGGTGTTACAGCTAGCAAATTACTCGGATATATTGTTTCTCGCCAAGGCATTGAGGTCGACCCCACCAAGGTCAAAGCAATAATGGATATGCCTCCACCTTCAAACCTCCGGCAATTAAGAAGTCTGCAAGGAAAGCTTCAGTCAATTCATCACTTCATAGCTCAGTTGGCTGACAAATGTCATCCATTCCAACATCTACTGCACAAAGGTGTCACTTTTAAATGGACTGAGCAATGCCAATCAGCCTTTCAAGCTCTCAAAGACTATTTGTTGTCGCCACCTATCCTAATGCCTCCTATCGACGGCAAGCCATTCTTATTATACATCTCTACAACTAAAATGGCACTAGGCGTTCTCTTGGCCCAACAAGATGAGAACGGAAAAGAGCAAGCTATTTACTATATCAGCCGGACACTGGTAGGCTATGAGCTAAATTATTCAACTATTTAAAGGGCATGCTTAGCAGTGGTGTTTGCAACACAAA
Organism: Cryptomeria japonica; assembly: GCF_030272615.1. NCBI lineage: Eukaryota > Viridiplantae > Streptophyta > Pinopsida > Cupressales > Cupressaceae > Cryptomeria > Cryptomeria japonica. The sequence goes on from NC_081408.1 coordinate 749,322,878, forward strand.
AGCTCCGACATTATATGTTAAGCCACCAAAGATTGTTGGTTGCAAAAATTGATCCCTTAAAGTATTTACTTAGCCGAGTAGCTTTGATAGGTCACCTAGTAAAATGGTTCATGATTCTTAGTGAATTTGATATTGTGTATACGGAGCGAAAGGCGATCAAAGGACAAGTCATAGTAGATCAACTTGCAGACGCTCCTATTTCTGACGATCATCCCATGTTGACTGATTTTCCAGATGAATCGGTCTTTGCTTTCACATCTTCTAATGAATGGAAGTTATACTTTGATGGATCCCATACTAAGTTTAGGTCTAGAGCAGGCATCTTGTTTGTCACTCCTCAAGGTGACGCTATTCCAAAGTCTTACAGAATAACTTTCCACTGTACCAATAATATTGCAGAGTATGAAGCACTGGTCACTGGACTCCGAGTAGCCGTCCATTGGAACATCATACATTTGCAAGTCTATGGAGATTCTCAATTAGTCATCTGACAAGTGAATGATGACTATGAAACAAAAGATGAAAATCTTATTCCTTATAAGCACATGGTAGATTTCTTCAAGACAAAATTCACAATTATCCATTTCAGTCAGGTGCCAAGAATGCAAAACAAGTCTGCAGATGCAATGGCTATGATTGCCTCCATGTTAAATATGCCAAACAATATGGACAAGTGTGAATTCTTGGTCGAACAATTGCTGGTCCCCTCTTTTGACATTCCGATAGCTGATGTGATGTGCGTTCTTGTTGGTCCTAACTCCCCGTGGTACAATGACGTATATCAATATTTGAAATCCCAAACCTTCCCACCTAACCTTTCTGCTAACCAACGCCGAGCCTTTATCTAATAGACAACCAAATATGTCATCATCGCTGACACCCTTTACCGCCGTTCCTTTGACCATACCCTCCTCAGGTGTTTGGATTCTGACAAAGCACAAATGGCTTTACACGAGGTTCATGATGGTATATGTGGGGGCCATTTCAATGGTCTTAGCTTAGCCAAAAAGTTGATTCGTGCTGGGTATTATTAGCCCACTTTGAAAAAAGATGTTCATGATTTTGTTAAAAAGTGCTACAAGTGCCAGATCCATGGAAATTATATTCATGCACCAGCCCAAGAGCTTTATTCTGTCATATCTCCATGGCCCTTTTCTCAGTGGGGATTGGATCTTATCGACAAGATTCAGCCAACATCTACAAATGGACACAAGTTCATTATTACAGCTACAGAGTATTTTACAAAATGGATCGAAGCCATCCCCATGACCTATATCACTGGTATCCAAATTTCAAAATTCTTGCTGAACTATATCATATGCCGGTATGGGGTTCCCCTTGCCATAGTCACTGATAATGGTCATCCTTTTAAGAATAAAGATGTCAAAGAGCTCTGTGACAAATTTCATATTCAACACCATTTTTCTAGCCCATACTATCCACAGGGTAACGGTCAAGCCGAAGCATCAAATAAAACCATTATCAAGATCCTGAAGAAAGTTGTTAATGACGCTAGTCGAGATTGGCACGTACAGTTAAATCCAGCACTATGGGCCTATCGCACTTCTATCCGCACACCTACTGGCGCAACACCTTATTCTTTAGTGTATGGTGTGGAAGCCATTTTACCCTTGGAAGTGGAGATTCCTTCCTTGCGAGTTTCTTTGCAACACCTGATTGATGATGAGACACATAGAGTCTCTCGGCTACATCAGCTTGAGATGTTAGATGAAAAGCGTCAGACAGCTCTGACACATTTGCAAGCATATCAAAATCGTCTCCGTCGCTCTTATAATAAGAAGGTCAAAGGGTGACACTTCGAAGTGGGAGACCTAGTTTTAAAGGCAAATCCCAAGAATACACAGTCAGCTGACATCATCAAAGGTAAATTTGAACCTAATTGGGTTGGGCCTTTCATAGTAACTGCAGCCTATGGCTCGGGGGCATATCAACTCGTGACTCCAGAAGGTGAACCTCTGTCTGATCCTATTAATAGCATGCATCTTCGCAAATACTGGGCATAGTTTTCTATCTGATACTTCTTCAAATATGATCCTAAAAAAATACGAAAAAAATGAAAAAAGAAAAAAAATACAAAAAAAATCAAAAAGCAAAAAAAAAAAGTAAAGAGCAAAAAAAATGATTCGCCCTCTAGTGAAAACCTAGCAAACAGGCGCTTTGGGCAAGTACCATGGTGAAAACCTGGCAATCAGGTGCCATGAGTAATGAGATTATTGCTCCGTCATCTATCATGACTTCTAGATATGCTTTCTCTCAGCCAGTTTATCATGCCTATCTTTGTCTCGACCCAATGTTCTATTCCAGGCCTATTATTGGTCAACATCACTGTCTTGCCTACTCTAGTTTCTTGCACATATGTTTTGGTCCTAGTCTATGTGTCTTTCAAGTGCGCATTGGGTGCCTTCCCCTCGTCATGATCAATCACTGGAGCATTTAAAAATTGAAAAAAGTCCAAAAAAAAGTCTTAAAAATTGAAAAAAAGTCCTGAAAAAAGTCTTAAAAATTGAAAAAAGTCCTAAAAAATATCATAAAAATTGAAAAAAAGTCCTGAAAAAAGTCATAAAAATTAAAAATTGTCCTGAAGAAATCCCTAAAAATTCATATAAAGTCCTGAAAAAATGAACAAAAAAAATTATAAAACAAAAACAAAAACAAACATTTTGCAATAAAGTATTCCCTTTATGCATCGACAGATCACTGAGCATTCCTCCAACGACTCGCAATCAAACACTGTGCTTTAATGGAATCACGCATTAATAGATGAACTTTTTCAATCAACATCAAACACTCAAACTGATCCAAACTATCATATCAATCGTATATCAGCATCAAAATTGATTTGTCCTTGTTCCTATCATCATGGGTCTTATACAGGGTGTAGTATAGTCGAAACCAGACTGTGTCCTGTCTTAGACGGGGTACCACATGTCCTGAAACCAGACAGCATGATCATCCTATTAGTCCTTTCAACTTTTGACAATGCAGATCAAGATGTTTGTTTGATTTGCTTGAATTTGTGAGTCTTATCTTTTTATTGATTTATCTTTGGCTTCGATCATGTTCCTATGTCGTTCGATGATGTCACTGAGTGATTTAGAGTGACCGGGATGGCTCATGGTCCCTTTCTTTTTTTTGATTGTGATTGTCGTTTGTCTATGATGTGTCTGTCTTTTGCAAAAAGGGTTGCATTTCAGCTCTGGCCTTCAATGCCATGATGCTACGCATCCATTTTGCTACATAAAAATAAAGGTTCTCACCTACAAAGTGCATTACTGAAAGCAAATTTTTCTTCATATCTAATTGTCCTCTGTCTCATTTCTTCTTACTAACATTTCTTCCGTCAGTTTGGATAGTCAGTTTGGTCTAGTGCTCCGATCTCCACACTTATGCTGCATCCTGCATCCATTTGGTTAGTACATTTACATTACACCAAACATTACATCACGCATTTTATCCATTTCATATCATAAATGTATCAAAAATGCATAAAAATACATTCATACATGTTCATAAAAAGTGCATAAGTCATCCATACATGAAAAATAACATCAGTCATAACATATTGCATCTCATCATATTGATGCATGTCATATCACATATCATAATAATATCGGAGTACAAAATTGGACTATCTGTCCTAAGTATGGCTCGCAGGCTGACTACAAAATGTCAAACTACATAATGTCCACTGTCTGTCATAAGGAGCATGTGCCTCTATCACTGGGTGCTCCCTCTGTCCTCCTCATCCTTGCCATGTCTCACAGATGATGTCCCTCCTGGTCTTGGCTGTGGTGGTCTCGTCGGTCCACTCACTCCTATGCTACTCAATGACCTCCGAGAGCGTGACCTGCTCTCTATCCTCGATCGTGCCCGATATGAAGGTGCTCTCTGCTCCGATGGAACTGCACCCTCATATAGTGTCCTCCAATATAGTCTCTCCTCTCCGGTCTCTACCAACATCTATGCCATCTCCCATGCACTGGCATCCCTAATCGACCCAATGAACTCTGTGACTCTCTGTCCCTCTCGCTGTGCCTGAGCTATTGTTGTATCTCGAGCTGCTATGAGTCTGGCTATCTCCGCTCTAAACTGCTCATGCTCTCTCTCCAATGTCGCAATATGATCCTGCTGACTCGCTATGGTAGCCCTGCACATATCCATCTCCTCTGTCCTAGCTGTCCCCAGCTCTATGGGAATATCCTGCAATGTCTCCTGATCAGCTGAGTCTAGCTCACCACCCTCATCTCCATCATCTTCGTCCCTGTCGTCCTTATCACCCTCGTCATCATCATCCTCCCCACCATCATCTCCCCTATCTCCGTCATCCTCATCATCCTCCTCATCCTCCTCATCCTCATCATCTCCCTCCTCTCCTATGAGTGGGAAGTCCTCCTGCCTCCTTGGTATTGGAATGTCAGGATCAGTCAAAGGCACTGGCCGTCATCATGCAAACCATGTCTCATACTCCTCTGTTGTCCCAGCATCCACCACATCTGACCACCACTCCCACTGTCTCTGCTGAAGCTATGCAAAGTTGGCATATGCTATGTGTGGCTAAATCATACTCCCCCACTGACTCATCTCTTTGTGAGATCGGGCAAAGCATGCCATCTTCCTAGGTACATCTTGTGTCTCTCCAAACTATCATCTGACCCTCTCTGGCAGGTACAACTCAATCACTCTCTGGTGGTTCACTGGTCGCCTAATCAAGTACCTCTCCTGTCTGTAGTATGGTAGCTCATCATGATCATCTGACCATCCGGGGCAATCTCGATATGGCCTCCATATGAACTCTCCCAGTCTGTCTAGCTCATGTCGCTAGTATAATATGTAGCCAAACGGACCCTATCTCAGTACTCCACCATAGCTATACACATATGGTCAGTGTGTTACAACCTATCTATCTATAATCGGTCGACATATGGCAATATGCTCGAATGCCTATACCTGAAGCAATGTGACTCCACAGCTCAGAGTCTGAACTCCCTGATATGCTATCTGATGCAGCTGAAAATAGAGCATCGCCAGTACACATGGTCCCCATGCATACACTATACCCTCTGTCACCATCCACTCTAGCACTCTTCCCCATCCAATAGGGAATCCATGTCCTCGTCTGTCACCTACTAGAAGACATGCTATCACAACTGCTATCACCACATATCGTCGGTCATACTCAGAAGCCATGCTCTCCCAACCGATCTCCCTCTCAACAATGTCTAGATCATCTGCGTCACACTCAAATAGCCTGCACATTGCATCTCTACCTGTCACTGGGTCATACTCTATCATCTCCCCATGTATCGAAATGCGAAGGATGCGCCATACATCCTCTAATGTCACTGTCGCCTCACCAGTCGCCAAATGGAATGAGGAGGTCTCCAAATGCCATCACTCTAACAATGCGGTAAGCAATCCTGTGTTTACCCTAATCTCAAGCATGTATGTGATATAATATATCCCCAGTCCTGCTAAAGTGTCTCTCTGTGCTCCTAAGTTTGTGTCGTAACATGAAGCAGTCAAGTCGGTTCTCCCGTGTGATCAATGGATACTGTCGACTCTGCATCACAATCGGGGCATCATTTTGTCAGTTTTAGGGTTTGCTCCTACGGGTTGCATTTCCTCATTTTCATGTCACATCAGGGTGTTTTTCATCTACATTGACCTATCCTACCCTTATCCCCCCTTTTCCGATCATTTGCATGACATTTTGACAAAAACTAAGGTTTTCAGTGCAGAATTGCGCCTGTGTTAGCTAACCTACGCCTGTGTTAGGTAAATTGCACCTGTGTACCCCTACACAAGCGCAGAGCACTTGACACAAGCGCAGAAGTCATCTTTTGCATCCCCTGTGGGCCCCGCAATGTCCCGCAAATGAGTCAAATTCATCAAATTGAAAACATGGGTTTTTGAGGTACATACCGCTACTCCTGCATCCTCCAGTTGTCTGAATGTGCGTACATGTTCCTCAAGGTGATCCACCATGGGAATGTTCGCCATCTGTCTGCAAGTGTCCTTGTCCAGAGCAACAAATTCTCCTCTTTGGCTAGTAAAAATGAGCAATTTTCCCCCTCTTGGTCTCATTTATAGCTCTTTGTCATTGCATAGATGGACGTGCTTCCTCTCCATCTTATGTTGGTCGCAGTCTTGTGCACCTTCAATTGCTTGTCCTTCATGCATCTGATCTCCAATTGTCAGTCTGTTCGATCCTATCATTTTTATCGATCAATTGGCCTCTTTTCTGCATGTTTCCGGCCAATTCCTTGAGGGGGCATGCATATGTCATTATCGTTGTCTGGGACATTTTTTTTATTGTTCATTGAAACAACGCTTAAAATTGCATTGTCTCAAAGAGGGGCAAAATGTAGACACCCAAAAATGGTCAACACTTGCGAAGTCATACTTTAACAATTGCGCATTGCCTCATTTTAGGCTTTTACGTCGCATTAACGTTTCTCCTATGTCACGCATTTGATTTTTATCATTTGCAAACATCGAGTTATTCTTCTACATTCTTCAATCATCTCATCCTCGAATTTGGTCTTGTTGACAACATTATCCAGTCATGATTTTGATCAATTTTATCTTGTTGCATCAATGTGCGTGCTAATTTGTCATCATTTTGGACATCGTCAATCCTAATTAGGGTTTTGTCCTCCTGTCAATCGTATTATCAATCCTATCAATCGTATTATCAATCTTATCAATCGTATCATCAATTTTGTCATTTTGGACATCATCAATCCTAATTAGGGTTTTGTCCTCTTTTCAATCTTGTTATCATGCGATCAATTTATCATCGATCGTCGTCATTGTTCGATCTTGTCATTTTGTGATTGATTTGTCATCGATCGTGGTTGTTTTCAATCTTGTCGTCTTGCAATCTATTTTGTCATCGATCCTTGTCCTCTTGTTGATCTTGTCATTTTGTGATCAATTTCGCTGTCGATCATTGTCTGTTTCAATTATGTCAATTTGGATCAATTTGTTATTGTTCCTCATCAATTGGCGCATTTATCAAATCATTTATCACATTGGTCATTTATCAATCCAAAATCAAATCAAATCGAGTCAAGACCTAATTCGTCTTCCAGGGTTTTGTGATTTAATCATTTAACCTTGTGTGTCATTTCTTCCTCTAGGATTAAATAATTTATTTATTTATCCTAGGTCTTCATGTCGCAATTAAATGTTTCATTTGATTGGCTAAATAATTATTCCTCTTTTTGTGAATTAATTAATGAATGAAAAATTATTAATTGATTCACCTAATTTTCCTAATTTTTCATCAATTAGTCCTCTTTTTGTAATTAATTAATAAATGAAAAATTATTAATTGATTCACCTATTTTCCTAATCTTTCATCAATTTTCCCTCTTTGTGAATTATTAATAAATGAAAAATTATTGATTAATTCACTAATTTCTAATTTCCATCAATTTCAATTCCTAAATTCTTAATTCTCTAATTTCCTGATTTCTTAATTCTTAAATTCAATTTCCTCCTATTTCTCTCCTAAATTTATGGAAATGACATAGAAATTTGTCATAAATCATCATAAGTTCTTGACATAGAAATTTGTCATAGAATTTGTCTTGACATAGCAATTTGTCATAGAATTTGTCATAAAATTGTCATAAATCTTTGCATAGCAACATGTCATAATTTTGCTATTCTTGATTTGAATTTCCATTCGAATCACTATCATGCTAATTTGTTCATTTCTCCAATTTCTCTATAAATTGGATGAATTTCTTCAATCGAGCCGCCGAATCCCTATCAGACTATCGAATTTATGCTTCTAGTACTCTTGACCAATAACCAATATCAATCTTGCTTTCAATTGTATGTGCGCACTTGTAGGTGAGATCCACAAATCCATTTGAAGAGGAAAGAAGAACAATGGAGCTGCATGGAAGAAGCATCCAAATCGTCATCTAGTTTGCATGATCTTTGGTTTTGAATGCTTTTATCTCATGTCTCTATTGAATGTTTTTTAGGATAGATTCATTGCAATGAATGCTTTTATGATTGATGAATATGTTTCTCTTATGCTTGTGATGATTTCCTATTTCCTATGCTACAGGTAGCATCAACTATTCTATGATGAGCTCAAACTAAGTTTCATTAGCAAGCATATTCATAAGAGATCCTATGGTAGCCATTGCATCTGCTACCTTATTTTGTATTCTTGGGATCTGTTCAAAGGTGATTTTGCTGAAGTGCTCTTTGTAATCTTCCACTAGCTTCTTATAAGGCATGAGTTTGTCATCCTTCATGTTGTAATCATCATTGACCTGGTTTACAATCAATTGTGAATCACCATAGACCTGTAATTCTTGTACTCTCCACTATATAGTTGTACGAAGTCCTATGAGAAGAGCTTCATATTCGGCTATATTGTTTGTGCATGGAAAATTTATCCTAAATGATTTAGGTATAGAATCCCCTTGAGGAGTAATGAAGAGAATCCCTACTCTAGATCCATGACTTCTATATATCCCATCAAAGTATAATTTCCACATTAAAGATGGTGTCAATGTAAACACTGATTTGTTTGGAAAGTCTATGAGTAGTGGATGACTATCTTGTAAAGGAGCCTCTGCTAACTGATCTGCTATAATTTGTCCTTTAATGGCCTTTCTGTCTATGTACTCTATATCAAACTCACTCAAGATCATGACCCACTTAGCCAATTGCCTGGTCAATGTTGCTCTGCTCAATAGGTACTTGAGTGGATCAAAGCGTGCAATGAGTTGTACCTTATGAGATAGCATGTAATGTCTGAGCTTTTGGGATGCAAAGATTACTGCTAAGCATTATTGCTCTATAGGGGTATAATTAAGCTCATAGCCAATCAGAGTCCTACTTATATAATATATGGCTCTTTCTTTTCCTTTGTCATCATGTTGTGCAAAATAGAGCTCCTAGAGCTGAGTTTGTTGCTGATATGTATAACAATAGAGGTTTTCTTGAAGTAGGTGATACTAATACTAGTGTGTTTACAAGATAATATTTCAGAGCTTAGAAAGCTTCCTGGCATTGTTCTATCCATTTAAAAGTAACTCCTTTCCTAAGTAAATGCTGGAATGGGTGACACTTATCTGCCAACTATTTTATGAATCTCCTTATGGATTGCAGTCTTCCTTGTAACCCTCTGAGTTGTTTAAGTGTTGACGACGGTGGCATATCAATGATTTCCTTGACCTTCGCGGGGTCTACTTCAATTACTCTGTTTGATACTATGAACCCTAGTAGTTTACCTATTGTTACACCGAACACACACTTCTTTGTGTTTAATCTGATATTATACTTCTCCAACTGATCAAATATCTATGCAAGGACCATGAGGTGACCTTCTCTTGTTTGTGATTTAGCCAATATGTCATCCACATAATCTTCCATTATGTTGTGGATCATGTCATGAAATAACGTTGTCATAGCTATTTGGTATGTTGCTCCGGCATTTTTGAGACCAAATGGCATCACATTCCAATAGTATGTTCCCCATGGGCATGTAAAGGCCATTTTAATTTGATCTTCTGGTATAATTTTAATCTGGTTATATTTGAGAAACCATCCATTAAGGATAGCATTTCCTTTCTAGCTATTAGGTCAACTATCATATCGATATTGGGTAGCAAGAAGTCATCCTTAGGACAAGCTTTATTTAGATCCCAAAAATCCATACAGATTCTTATTCCTCCCATGGGATTAGTCACAGGTAACAAGTATATCCATTCTATGTAATCAATAGGTCTAATGAAACCTACATCCAACAACTTTCGTAGTTCTATTTTAACCAGTAATGCAATACTTGGATGCATTTTTCTCAATTTTTACTTGTAAGGTTTAACTCCTGGTATTAGAGGTAAATGATGTAACACTAATTCAGAGTCTAAGCCTGGCATATCTGCATAGGACCAAGCAAAGCTGATAGGTCATTGCTTGAAAAAATGAATGAATCTATCTTTTTCTTCTTTGCTTAGTGATTTTGCCAGATGGATGTTATGTACAACCTCCCCTTTTGCTATGTTTACTTCTTATGTTTCTCCTATAAGCAATGTTGAACTTTCTCTTTCCATAGGAAGGTTACCTAACTTGCTCTTACCCTTATAGGTAGTTTTATCCTTATCTTCTATTGCAAAAGCACTTTCTTCTCCAAAGTATGTTGTTCTATCTAGGTCTACAGCAAACCCTGCTTTGTGATCACCTTGTGGAAATCCCTCTCTGACTCCAAGAAATTCTGAAATTGCTTTGTCATTTTCAAAATCCAGTGTTGGTTTTCATTCTTGCCCCCAATCAATCAAGTGTGAATGTACCAAGGGTAAATCATTACTCCCTTCTATAGTAGACTCTGATAACATGAAGACTTTATTGTTTGAATGACTTTGTGTATTTTCATCTTGTATAGGCTTTATTTGATACCTTAATATTACACTTTCTAGTGGGCTAGAATCATGGAGTGATAAGAACTCATAGTCATGAGAGTCTATCTCACTTTCCATATATGTTTCATCATGTGAGCTATCATCACTTATTTCTTCTTGTTCTTGCCTCCGATTCTGGTGTAGATTGACTGGTCTTCTGTGGACATTAGTTACCCTTCTTAAGCTTGGTATAAGCCTTTGCAATCTTTCTTCATCTGATTCATTTGGTTGAGCCTAAGTTGTTTCTCATGGTAGAAGTAGTGGCAATAACCATGGATGAGATTCAAGTGGTGGTGGTAAACCTACATCTATTGCTACATTAGCCTATACTATTGTATCAACAACTGCATAATTTTGTAACTCAGTGCTAGGTTCTTGCAAGAGTTGTCTCATGTCTTCTCCATCTAATTCTGCACTAGGTGATGTGAGTACCTAATTACTTGTTTGAGATGAAGTTGGAGGCACCTGCATGGACAAATCCCTTTGTGGTATGTAGTCTGATAGTTTCCTTGGTTGATTTAATATATCAAGGGTACGCTTTCTTGCTTCTTTGATATGTTGTACATGCTTATATCCCAATCCTTGATTCCCTGGATTATCATTAGGAACAATAGGCTCTAGCCTTCCTTGTTTCTATAATCCCAGGGTTGTGGTACCATCATATCTATGTGTTTGGAGCATTTTGAATCTATTTCCGTACTGATCTATGTGTATTTTAGGTATTGTCATATGATCTTCTTCTCTATATATCCACTAGTTAACATCTTCATTCGAGGATTCTTCTTGTAAGTCACCCCATCTAATGAAAGAGAATGAGTCTGTGTATTTGACAATTTTTTTATTTTTGTCTTGTTTTTGTACTGTATTGTGAGGTTTCCCAAAAGACTCGGGAGAAAAAGATAATTGTTTCCCACTTAAAGTATTTCCAATAGAATACTCTCCACAACCAATATCTTTTATTTGTAAGGAGGATGTTGTAGGCATATCCTTTTTTGTTTCTATGATTTTTAATGCCTCCAATTGTGTGGTGAGAGGTGTTGCCTGATTTATAGGTACCTGATTATCCACACTTTCTTTCAAGTAATTGCAATGTTGGAAGGGATTTGGATCACCCCTTATGGTGATTTTACCATAATATGGGAATTTGACACACTGATGAAATGTGGATGGGAATGCTTGCATGGTGTGGATCCATGGGTGACCCAATAACATGTTATATCCTAGCTCTCTGTCCAAGACTTGAAAAGTGACCTCTATTGTTATAGGTCCCACTTGTATGGGTAATATTAAAATGCCTTTTGATGGATGTTCTTCATCATCATATGCCTTGATATTTATCCTCTTGGAAGCATCAATATGAAGTTCAGAATATCCTAGTGCCTTAACTAGCTTTAAAGTACAAATGTTGAGACTAGCTTCTCCATCTATGAGTACTCTTTTGATTCTTCTCTTATGAATGTAAGCTTCTAGATGTAGTGGGTCATTATGAAGTAGTCTATCACTAGGAATATCTTGTTTTGTGAATGCAATACGTGTGCCTTGTGTCAATTTCCTTACCATAGACTGGAAGGCATTTTCATATATATCTCTATCCACTACTGAATCTTGAAGTGCTTTATCCAATATAGCTATGTGAGTGGGTGAAATACGCAAAGTTTTGAATAATGATATCTGTGTTGAAGTTTTCTTAAGTTGTTCAACAATATTATAGGTCCCCACTATTGGTGGATGATTTGGTGGTATCCCTTGTAAAGTTACCTTTGATCTGTGAGTAACCACTGCACAGTCTTTGTCTCTGGGAGTTATGATGATTGTAGCGACTGTATCATTTGACTTACAAGATTTATCGGTATCATAAGCTGTCTTATCAAGATTTATGTTAAATCCCTCTTCAAAGTCTTTATGTGTATGTTTTGCATCCATGATGTGCTCTATGAGTTCATCTTCAAACCAACCTAAGTGAAATGGTTGATCATGCCCCTAGTCTCTGAGACAAAGATTTCTATCATCATCATACTTTGGTGCCTCTGATATCATGCAAATTTGGTTATCATCTATGTGAGTGTCTTGATATTGCTCATCTCGACCAAGTTTTTCTTGTGAATCATTGTTTGCTATATCTCTTGAGCTAATGGCATGAATAGTGTAGTCATATGAGACTTTTGTGTAGTTAGTTGTATTGTCTTGGGTACCAAATGTTGTAGCTTTCTCTTTGTCATGCTTAACAAAAGGATCCTTAAAAATTGTATGATTTGTGTTTGCTGAAGTTTTATCGATATCGATTGTGATTTCCCCTTGGTCTATCATATCTTGGACCAAGTTTTTCAATCTGTAGCAACTTATTATTTTATGACCTTTAGTCCAATGATAGTCACAAAAATCATTATCATTCCACCATGTGGATTTGAAAGGACCTAGTTCATACACTCTTACTTCAGGTAAAGTGATCATGTTTGTCTGTATTAACTTTTTGAGCGTTGACTCAATAGGTTCTCCTAGAGGTGTGTAATTTCTCCTTAGAGCATTTACCCTGGGGTATCTTGTGTTCATGTTTTGTGTAGTGTTTACATTTGTGGAGGTCGTGTTATCCCCTATATGTGGATTAGATGACTGACTAGTTCCTAAAGATAAAACTAGTAGAGTTTTGCTTAGTGTTCTGGCATCTACAATACCATCATTGGTCACATTCTTGTTTTTCGACCAAAAATTAGATTTGTCATTGTTGTTGGTGTTGCCATACTTAATAAGACCTTGTTCTACTAGTCCCTTCTCACATTTGAGAGCTTTTTCCATGATTTATTTGAATGTGGTTAAACATTGCATTTGTATCGGATATTTAATCTTGGGAATGAAGTTTTCTATGAACATGTCCGCTTGTTCTATTTCTGAGATAACTATCTTGCACCTCCTATAGAGAGCCCTCCATCATTGTATGAAGGATGTAAATGTTTCATTCTCATATTTTTTAGCAGAACACAAGTCCATCAAAGTAACCAAGGTGTCAATGTTATGCAAGAAGTTTGTAATAAATTGTTCAGCTAATTCTCCCCATGATGTGATGGTTGGTGGTAAACGTGAAAACCACTCTAAAGCTGGACTTCTAAGACTTTTAGGAAATAGTCTCATTAAATAAGTATCTTCTGAGGCAACCTCTATACATGTCATAAAAAATTCTCTAATATGATACCTAGGATCACCCTTCCCTCAATATCTATCAAATTTAGGCATTTCAAAACATTGTGGGAAAGGTGACATGTATAATGTGTGATCAAATGGATAAGGATGTAAGTCCTGCATTGTGTAGCTCTTTTTATCATTACTGGTCTACATGTTCATCATTTGTTGTTGCAAATTCTGTATTTGTTGTGTCAGAATCTTTGTTTGAGTCAAAGGTAGACCTTGTGTTTATGTATGTCCCACAAAAGGAATTGTGGTTGCATAGCTAGGAGGTTGTTGGAAGGTACCATGATTATAACTTTGTGTGTTGTGCATTCCACTAGGTACTGTGAAGTAGGTGATATGTGAATCCATGTTTGGTTGAGTTGTACTTGTTGTATTGGCAAGACCTAGATTTGCATTTTGATGACTATATGTTGATCCTATAGAATATGAAACTAGAGGTTGGATCGCACTTGTTTGTGTTTGAATAGGTGTTAAGACACTTGATATTATCAGTATGCTTTGTGTTGGTATACTAACATTGGTCACCGAAGATGACACACTTGTTTGAAAGTTTACATTCATGTTGACATTTGTTTGGATAGGTATGTTTTAAGGAAAATTGGAGGTTGTTGCTTGTATTTGTGTCATGGGTGGTGTTTGACTGTTATCTTGACCTAAAGTTTTTCCCAATGGTAAAATATTTGTGACATCAAAATCTTCAGGTGGTTTCACCCCATTTTGTAATAACAATGATAGATATTTGTCCCTATCACTATGTATAAGTTCATCTAGGATCATAAGGATGTGTGGATCTTGGTGAGCTGACTCAATTTCTTCTTTTGTCAAATGTTGTTGTAATTCATTTAGGGTAGACATTGTCCAAGGACTTGAGTGTTGACTAGTTGACATGCCCATATTCCAAGTAGGGTTTACAGACTGTGTGTTGTTTGGGTCCATTATACCTTTTCCCTTTTGTGACCTTGTGACAGGCATCTAAGACTACTATATGAGGGTGGTTCTATGCAAGACGATGACTAATGCTAGACTATAGACATAAATATGAGGTATGCAAGACTAAACTAGACTCTCTATTGAGGATTTTGATGCGAGACCTATTGAGTTTTTCTAGATTTCTTTAATACAAGTTTTTCCATATGTTCTCTGAGACATTCTGCAAGAATTTCTCTGTCAATTCTACAGGCAATTTTACACTCAATGTTAATCTCATGTTGGACTCCTATATACTAAGGCACGTTTCTCCTTGAGTCCCAAGCTAAGTTAGCTAGATCATCAATGATTTCTCATTGACCTCCATTTGGCACTAGATTAGGTTGCTCGAAAGGGAGCAAACCATCACCTAGGAGACCCATGACGACACATGCTATGACTCTATAACTAACAATGGACCTAGACATATATGAGGTCTAGATGAAGATGTATATAAGGATGATAATGTGGATGCAAAATTAGGACTCTGCAATGACTATGGATGATAATGAAGATGTGAGTGATGAGTACATAAGGACTTTAGGACAATTATGAGGACGTAAGTGGGACTATGCAAAAACTTAGGATGATAATGAGGACGTAAGTGAGACTATGCAAAGGATTAGGATGATAATGAGGACGTAAGTGGGGACTTATGCATGGACTTCCTAGGATCACAAGTTATTACTATTTACTAAGTTGTCATTAGTTTTATATCCAAAGTCATCCTATATACTCTAGTCGGTTAACACTACCAAAATATTCAGTCAGTAAGTACTAAGGGTGTCGGTTACAGAAGAAAGGCTAGTCACCAAGATGAGAAATACCAAGCTGCCTACCGAGTAAAGTTCTTATGTCTACCGAGCAGCAAAGAAGGTATACTGAGTTAATCTGAACTGAGTGGAAATGTGTTACCATATTCAATGAACCTAGACACATATGTGGAAACATGTTACAAGATTCAAGAATAGGGAACCATTATTACATAGGGAATTGCACTTAAAGATTTTGTATGATTTTGAGGAAGTCTATCCAATGAAATAATTTATATGTTTATTCATTCGATAAAACATGTTTGTATGATCGATGTATGAACAAGATCACCGCCTTAGAGATCTATATATACAGAGCGATTTGAGTATCTAACATATAGAGGGAAGATGATGAGTTGAAAATAAAAATCTTGAGAGAAGTTAAGATGTGATGATTGAACAGGGATATTCAGAGGTCACTGAGAAGATTTTCATAAAATAGTGTAAGGGACAGAGTATACAGAAGAGGTCATCAAGTTGATCTATCAATTATCGAGGTATTCTATGAGCATGGTAATTTCATATTGAGCACATAGAATCCGTTAAAACATTTTAGATGTAAAGTTGCAGATATTTTGTAAAGATTTTGATTGAATTATTTGAGTTGTAATAGAAACCTTTAACAAGGTAAAAGACTCTAACAAAGTCTATAAATTGTAAAGCCTTTAACCAGGTACAATATTTTGTAAAAGTGTTTGTAAAATCCTTTAGCAAGGCAGATCTAAAGATCTTGATACTCCTAAAAGGGTAAGCTATCAGAAATAGCTAAACATGTAGCTCTAACCGGGCAACCTTTATTATTGCAGTAGTGAAGTTGTGGGTGCCATCCCCACTACAGTTTTTATCTCTAACCAAGAGTTTCTACGTAACCAAATTTTTTGTGTTATGGAGTGAAATGTGTATGGATGTTATTTCTATGATTATGTTTTAGCATTATATATTATGAGATCAATTATGTTTATGAGTAAGATTGTTTTTGAAGAAAAGTTTTGAAGTACTAATTCACCCCTCCCCTCTCAATACATTAGCTTTCCTTGTTTGACCTAACAATTGGTATCAGAGCACTACTCTTGGAAAAGGGTTTTACAGCCTAAAGAGAAAGATCCTATCAACGGAAGGCTATAAGCAATCACACTGAATTGTGAATCTCCAAGAAGAATAGGATCATGCTAATCAAGTGATTGCAGACATGTAGAGACAAATGCAAAAATCATTGAAAGTCAGAAGAAGATTGTCTGATGATTTACAGGAGTCACAAGAGTTGGTGGAACAAATTGAGACATCATCTAAAAACAACATATCAGAAGAGTCTGAAGGAATGATTGTAGAATTGAAAGAAAAGAACAAAGCACTGAATGATCAGCTAAAAGCAATGAGAAGGGAACATGAGTATTTTAGCACACAGATGACTGAAAATCTTGATACATTCAGAACAAATGAAGATGACACAAGAGATTTAGAAAGATAAAAACAACAGCTAGAAGCATTGGTGTCTGAAAAGAATGATGAAATATCAAGGATGACTGGAATTAAACATAATTTGTCTGATCAATTGGGTAATGCACATCATGAAGCAAATCTAAAAGAAAATGAGAATCAAGCATTGAAACTTGAATTATCAAGATTGACCGATGAACTTGAAGCATAAAAGAAGTCAAAAGAAACACTGAAGAAAAGTTATGAAGCGTCAAGAATGTTGGATGAGAAACTAAACATAAGATCACCCAACAAATCTGTTGGACTCGGTTACAAAACAAACAACTCTACCAAGAAAGGAATCAACACCACCAACAAAGGAGAATCATCAAAGAAGGTTGGAAACAAAGATAAGTTGAAAGATAAGAAGCCTATTTACAATTACTATGGAAAACAAGGACATACTACCAACATGTGCTGAATCAAAAAAGGTAAGCAACCGAATGTCACTAGTTCTGATGGTTATTGTTACAATTGCAATAAGTATGGTCACACATCTAATCAATGTAGGACAAAGTCTGTTAGAAATTATCAAAAGCAAAATTCAAGGGGTTTTGCAAAAACTGCAATAGATATGGACACAATACCAAGAAGTGTTGGTTTAAGTAGAAAAACTATATGTGGTTTTCACACCAAGCAAATACTAGAAGCTACCAAA
Organism: Cryptomeria japonica; assembly: GCF_030272615.1. Taxonomy (NCBI): domain Eukaryota; kingdom Viridiplantae; phylum Streptophyta; class Pinopsida; order Cupressales; family Cupressaceae; genus Cryptomeria; species Cryptomeria japonica. The sequence continues at coordinate 749,340,424 of NC_081408.1, forward strand.
CTCACACAGATCTTAATTGTCAATATACTGCAATACCATGGGAATACAATACAAGGATATGGTGTGAATGTTGTGGAAGGTATGGACATATAAGTGCCAACTATATGATAAGGTTTGGAATGTACAACTGGAGATCATGGAGAAATCTTGGAATGGCATGTTTTCATTGTCACAAAGTTTGACACTTGGCTAAAGATTGCAGAGATCAACCCAGAAGAGATACTGAAGAGATAAGATTCAAATTACAAAAAATTTGGTAAAAGAAGGAAAATGGATCAAATAATGAAGAAAGCACCTTACCTACCGAGTTAGGTGCATCTACTTCTAATTAATCAATAAAGGTATGAAGGGACTGCATTTTCACAAGGTTAGATCTTAACAATTCCTATTTTAATCATGAACATAATTCCAAAATCTGCATAGCTAAGATGTATTAACATTTTTTAAAGCATATAAGGAAGTTAGTCGGTAAAGTGAAACCAAGTGCATTTAATGCTTATCTTACCTAACTACACAAAGCCCGATAAGGTAAAGGGTGTATTTAAAGTTCTTTGGGTGGTCATTTTACACCTACCAGTTTTCAAAGAGAAGAGCTAAGTGAATCAAAGGCGATCAAACATTTATAGAGGAAATTCAAGGTAATTTCACACAATCTTAAACACATTTTCAAGCAAGTTAACCGATCAATATCAGTTGTGAATATTTGCACTATATTTACTAAGTCGAAAGCATTTTCAGCTTAGTTGGAACCCTAAGCTATTTTGTTAGTAGAAATCCAAGTTTGAAATGGCTCCCAAGATTCAAAAACTCATTGTAGTTGAGACTATTGAGAAGCCCTCACTAAAGTATTCCTTACCTCCCAAAGTGGCATCTAAACCTGATGAGAAAATTGCATTTTCTCTTATTCTGAATAGGGTTCTGTTGGTAGAAGATGTCAGATTTTATACTAAGTGTCATGTTGAAGAGCTAGGTCATACCGAAATTATGGACATGTATGATGAATTATGCACTGATGGAATCCTGGATAGTGAGTTTGAGCATATCAAAGTTAAGGGATTGACCCAAGCCCTAACCTATCCTTGAGTTTTCAAACCCCAATGGGTCAAATTTGTCTTGAGAAGAGTGCATGATGACTTTATGTGGTTAGAGGATCAATCGTTCAAGATCACCAAGGAGATTATTCACATAATAATCAGATACCCTATATTCGACCATGCCTGAGCATAGAAGATGATTTCACAGAAGGAATTGATAACTTTAACCGGAGTTGAGCCTGATTGCAGAGGTCTTAAGTTGAATAATGTAATAGATGCAGAACTAAAATTTGCAATTAGAGTCATTGGTTATTGTTTCTTCTAGTCGGCAAGAGAAAATAGTGTACCATGTGCAGCTGTGGATTTGGCCTATAAAATTGTGAAAAGGGGTATGAAAATTGATTTATGTGAAGTATTATTGAAGAATCTTTTAGAAAATCTCAACATAATAAGGAAACCTAAGAAGAATAACACTACTAACACACTAAAGTTTGGGTCACTCTTAGTGTGTATGTTCTTCTTTTTTCAGAAGTTCTTTCCTTCAGTCAGTAACATTGTTTGGGAATTACACCGACCAATCACTCGTCAGATAAATGATTTTATCAATTAGCTAGGTGATAATTTCAATGAGATAATGGATGATTACTTTAACAAATTTCAAGAAAAGATGCATAATAGGTACAGGATTCCACCTCAGCTAGTAGAAAAATATAAGGATACTATATGTTTTGAAGTGGACACTGACTACTATTATGTCAATGCAATAGAACCTAGAACTCAATCTTTACTGCCTATGGGTTATGAGATTGATTTTGATATTACTCAACAACAGATAGATGCCTTTCTGGCACTTCCAAGGCATACGACCGAGATTAGGTATGGTACCTATGAAGAGGTAAAAGAGAAGGTAAAAATGAGCATAGTAGTACCTAAGGCTACCAGAAAAGCCACTAAAATGATCAAAGATTTAACTGAGAAATTTGGAGAAGGTTCTACCTCCACACCTACTAAGTCAACAGGTAGGAAAGATGATCAACTTTCAGTTGAGGAAGAATCTGAAGCTCAAGAAGCAGCAATTACTCTGAGCACAAAGTTGCCAAAGGGCAAAATATTGAAAAGAAAGAAACAAGATACAACTAAGGTATCACTGACTCCACCAGTTAAGCGACCTAACACTAGATCATCTACAGTGTCACCCGGTAAGAGGTAGAAAAATGTTGAATTGCCTAAGGTTACAAAGACTTATAGAAAGTCGACCAGGAGACTCATTTTGAATAAGGAGTCAAGTGACATAGAATTCAAAGATGCAAATAAATTTCAGATTGTTAAAAGCACAAAGAAAGATGTACACAGTGTTGACAATTTCTATGCAAACTTGAAACAATATGGAGGATTTGGATCATTTAGGTATGTAAAATTTGACTACCAAACAGAAGAAGAGAAGAGGCAAATAGAAGAGTCAGTAGTGTGTACACTTCTCAAATTCCGAGTAGTTCCACTAGAGGTAACTGATTTTCTTCCAAAAGCATTGTACTCTCATATTGACAACAGATGGAAATATGATACAGAATTGGAGAAGTAGATAAGAGAAAGATTTTTGGTACATCTCTTTCTAGACATGTCGGTAGATGATATAAGAAATCATTTGAAAAATTACTAGACAAATTTTCAAGTAAAGCAAAGGGCCTTGAAAATGATGAATGGACTTTATCTTGAAGTAGAAAAGGAAACCAAAGAAAAATGGCAAGAAATTTTCAGAATTCAAACTAAAGAGACTCAAGGTGAAGTGGAAATAGTTGACATCACTGAGCAAGATCCTGCTTCAACTATTCAACTAGATGAGGATGTCATGGACACTGAGGCATAGGAAGAAGAAATGATAGAAGGAAATGCCTATGCCAAATTGGTATCAAGTGAATCAGTCTTGGAACAAGTTAAGTCCTATCCTCTGGTAACTCAACAAGTGACAACTAAGACACCTCAGGACACAAAACAAGGCAAAGAGGATCAAAAGGCTACACAAGGTGAATCTACCTCTCAGACCACAGGCGAGAAAACTTCTCAAGCTCCTGCAAGCACTGAAACTATTGCCACTAAGACCCCAAGCAAGGAAACACTGAAGGATACAATAGAGGCTTCATAACTGACAAAAGTGTTGCTCCCACCGAGCAACATACAGAGGAAGATCAAGCATCCAAAGCCATTGTACTCATTCAATCAGTGAAGGCATCATCATCAAAGCAAAAGAAAGAAAAGAAGCACAGTTTCAAGATAGATCTGTCAAAGTCTATTGTAATGTCCAATGTTGACATTTCAAAACTAAAAGGGCAAGCACTTATTGAATTTGGTGAGCTTTGTAAAGCCAAAGTAGAATAGGAAAAACAAATAGCTATTCAGAAGAAGAACTAAGTACTTCAGAAGGTTAAAGCATTATTGACAGACATGCTACCTAAAGCTACCGTAAGTAAAGATGTTGCCATCCATATGCAACTACATGAACTACTCACTCAATTGGAAACATCAGGAGTAGAGGCATCGGAATACCTTAGCAAATTAAAAGAAAAAGAGCTAACTACCAAGATGATTGAAGAAGTGCAGAAAGCAATTGCTATAGGTAAAATCAAGCTTGTTGGATTCATTGTTGAGTTGTCTCCTCAACTCAAGCACATTATTTATTTATTCCAGAAGTTATGTACATTTTCATTCTTTATTAAAGATATCAAGCATAAGACCAAATTCATTGAAAAAGAGATTATTGATCTCTCAAATAAACTGACTACCGAGCCAAATTCTATTCAAAATTTTTATACAAAGCTACAAACTCTTATGGCCCAATAGTTAGAACTTTGGAATGAAGAGCACAAAATAAGGATGGATATTATGACTCTTCAGACATTATTTATTCTTCATCTATCATCAGTACAAGAGCAGATCAACCGAGCTACCCAACTGTCCACACAAGCAGAGGGAAGCACTTTAGATGGTTTGATTTCATTGTTAGCTGATATTATAGCTCAGAATTCCTTAATGGACAGTGTCAAGGATACACTTACCAACACTCTCAAAGATGCTTGTACTAAGTATAAATCTATTTTTGCCCAGTTGCCCCCCACCTAATGGTAACTAGTTTTCATGTTTGTCAAAAAGGGGGAGTGTACTGAGTATACAGAGTATCTGAGTGTATAGATATCATTAACAGGGAGAGCATGGAACATCAGGAGCATGCAAATCAAGTTTTGTACATCATATTGATAAGGGGGGCATGTATTTGAAGTATGTATTTGAACAAATGTATATATTTTCATTTCAGTCAAATTTTGTAAGCATATAGATTTTGTGTTATGACTTTGAAAGGAGTTTTGTCAAACATACCAAACTAATGTCAAAAGGGGAGATTGTTACTATTTACTAAGTTGTCATTAGTTTTATGTCCAAAGTCATCCTATATACTCTAGTCGGTTAATACTACCAAAATATTCAGTCGGTAGGTACTGAGGGTGTCGGTTACAGAAGAAAGGCTAGTCACCAAGATGAGAAATCCTACCGAGTAAAGTTCTTATTTCTACTGAGCAACAAAGAAGGTATACTGAGTTAATTTGAACCGAGTGGAAACATGTTACCATATTCAATGAACCTGGACACATATGTGGAAACGTGTTACAAGATTCGAGAACAGGGAACCGTTATTACATAGGGAATTGCACTTAAAGAGTTTTTATGATTTTGAGGAAGTTTATCCAATGAAATAATTTATATGTTTATTCATTCAATAAAACATGTTTATATGATCAATGTATGAACAAGATCACCACCTTAGAGATCTATATATACAGAGTGATTTGAGTATCTAACATATAGAGGGAAGATGATGAGTTGAAAATAAAAATCTTGAGAGAAGTTAAGATGTGATGATTGAACAGGCATATTCAGAGGTCACCGAGAAGATTTTCATAAAACAGCGTAAGGGACAGAGTATATAGAAGAGGTCACTGAGTTGATCTATCAATTATTGAGGTATGCTATGAGCATGGTAATTTCATATTGAGCACATAAAGTCTGCTAAAACATTTCAGATGTAAAGTTGCATATATTTTGTATAGATTTTGATTGAATTATTTGAGTTGTAATAGAAACCTTTAACAGGGTAAAAGACTCTAACAAAGTCTATAAATTGTAAAGCCTTTAACCAGGTACAACATTTTGTAAAAGTGTTTGTAAAATCCTTGAGCAAGGTAGATCTAAAGATCTTGATACTCCTAACAGGGTAAGCTATCAGAAATAGCTAAACATGTAGCTCTAACCAAGCAACCTTTATTATTGCAGTAGTGAAGTTGTGGGTGCCATCCCCACCATAGTTTTTCTCTCTAACCAAGAGTTTCTACATAACCAAAATCTTTGTGTTATGGAGTGAAATGTGTATGGATGTTATTTCTATGATTATGTTTTATCATTATATATTATGAGATCAACTATATACAGTTTAAGTTTATGAGTAAGATTGTTTTTGAAGAAATGTTTTGAAGTGCTGATTCACCCCTCCCCTCTCAGTACATTAGCTTTCCTTGCTAGACCTAATACAAGTATGTAAGGACTTTAAGTTTTTGTTGTTTTTAAAATGGACTCTATTTTCAGTAATTCTGTGTCTGGGATAATGTTTTGTATTTTTCAAAATCTGAGAAAAATTGCTCGGAGGTATGTATAGCTGACTGACTCAATTTTCAGACAATCTCAAAAAATTCAAATATACATAGGATAGGGTCTGAAATAGCCCACAAGACTAACTCAATACTAGTCTAACACAATGATACATAAAAAGGCATGGAATACAATCTTAGGCTGGAAAGTGGACACCATTCAATGAGGCCCTCGTAGCAAAATATTGAAACAAGATGGACAGATAGAGAGTTTGGCAACACTGGATCCACTCCACGGCACACACTTCTCAGACATGCCAGTCTCTCTTACCTCAAAGATCCAAAGATCTTATCACTGAGGGATTTATGTCTCATAATGTAAGGTACATGAGGGGTATCTATGGGGTACAATCTGCACTCCCGGAATCACTGAATGTAGGATTTTTGGCAACTAAATTGGTTCCTAGTGTTAGGTTTCAACGGATCCCGATCCAATGACAGATTCTCAAAGAAAGCCACTTAAGACTTTAGTTGAGCTTATCGATGCAGGGAAGGCCCCCACATACATTGAATTCACTCAACACTCTAGCTGTCTGACCAGTATACTTATATAGCAGCTCGAAAAACCCTCTTGAGAGTACGCTGGGAGAGATTATATCCCCAACGCATCCCAATTTGAAGTACGTCTATGGGGTGATGAAATCCCTAGTCAAAGATACCCCTCACTACGTAGAATAAAATAAAATTGGATGTCGCTGTAACCTCCTTCCTTTCTCCCAAGACCCCGAAGGTGGGTGGAAAGTCAGTTAATGCAATAGTACGTCCACCCCAAACACGATAAAAAATCTTTACCTTAAGAAAAAAGAAATATGATTTAATCTAATGCAGCCTGATTCACATTTGTTTTATAGCTCAAATTTAGGTGTTGAATACACATGTGCATGTCCATTTTAAACACCAAATCAAAATATGAAGGCATACATGTCAATTTTAACCATTTATTGATTTTAAGCACCAAAAGAAAAAGTGTGAGATACATACATGTCAATTTTAGCCCATGTTTATTTTAAGCACCAAACAACGAAGTGTGAGATTATCCATGCATGTCCATTTTAACTATTGTTGATTTTAAGCACCAATAGATGAAGTGTTAGATGATGCATACAACTGATCTAATACTAATCTACTCCTTTTTGTAAATTTGCCAAAGCCTATAAACAAGAGATTAGTAGTAAAATCAAACCAATAGAAAATAGAAACTCAAAATTTGATAGAAGCGAATGTGTGACAATACCCATGCGATTGTGTGATACTTACAACTCAAATGTGTGAACCTAACAGAGCAATAGAGTAATTCTGACAGAACGAATGCATGATGATAATAGGTCAACTATGTAGTACTAATAGGGCGATTGTGTGACAGACAAGCAGACAACAAAAATAAAAAAATAAAAAAATAAAAGAAAACTAAACCCGATCAGAAACCTGCAAAACCATCTATGAGGCCCTAGCCAAATCTCTCATCATCCATTCAATATTGATTAAATCATATTTAACTTGATAAGAAATAACTAAGCTTTTATATCTATCAAAGGCCAGTTGATCTTTTGAATCTTGTATCTTCTTTTCTGCTTGGAGAACCTTTTGTCCTTCTTGCACCTGAAATCCTAAACTGCACCTTTCTTGCCATAAACTGTTATAGTCAAATCATGAAATAGAAGTAATTTGTTTCCAGATTAACCCAATTTTAGACAGAATTAGACAGATCAAATAATAAACAAAATAAAAAATTAAACAACAATTTTCCCTGCGAATGCGTGATTTGGAAAGGGTGATTGCGTGTCCTGGAAAGGGCGATTGCGTAATCCTATCAGATCAAATGCGTGGCTCTGAGGGGTCAAATTTGTAGCATTTTCTATGTGATTGTGTGATGACGTAAGCGTGATTGTGTGACAGAAAATCTATTCTCAAAATTCATGCAAAATATGTAAAAAAAAGAAAGAAAGATCCGTACAACCTGCAAAAATTACACAAAGAACAAAGAAGGTAAATTAGTTGTTGATTCACATCAGGTTCACTAAAATGTCATGTGTAAAATTCATCTTAATAACAATATCAATTAGAATCAAAGGAAAATCACGAATCCCTATCTAATCAATGAATTCTAACAAACAAACAATGAAATAACACAATCAAGCAAAATAGGAATTAAAATCATTCAATAAAACTCCCTATTCCAAGATCGCATATAGCTTCCATTGCTCTTCTCTTCTCTATGGTATGATGGCTCTCAGATATTGCACTGGTAACCTACAAGTGACACAAAGATTCGAAGTTCGTGATTATTGAAAATGGAGATTGAATGCTCAATTTATAGATTTTTGGATGAGATTGATTGAAAGGTGGAACAAATTGATCAAGAGGTGGAACTCAGGTGAGCTCAAATGAAAATTGATAGTTGAATTGTTGATTGTAGGAGGTGAAATAGAATAGATTGAATAGATTAATTGAGTCAACTGATTGAGAAAAAGTTGACTGAAGGAAGAAAAAGAATGATTGGAGGAAATAAAGAGGATAATTTAGAAAAAGCTAACTAAAAGATGGAAATAGAGATTGGAGAGATAAATGATTTAATTAATTAATTGATTGAATTAATTAATTTAGTATGTGCTTGCATTTAGACTTAGATTTTTAATTTAATCTTTGCATGATATTTATTCAAATATTGAATTTATTTAATTCAATTTAGTATTTGAATATATTTAGAACTTGACTTTGATTTTCAATTTGGTTTCTAAAATCATGCACATGTAATTGAATTTGGAAGAAATTAGAAGAATATGAAATTAAATGAAATTATAATTTGGGGATTTGGAAATGGAAGAATTAATTAGTTAATTAAATAATTTAAAGAAACTATTTAATTATGCTAGAATTGGACTTTAATTAAATAATAAAGATTATTCAAATTAAAAGATTAAATCACAATTAATTAAGTAATAAATATTTAATTAATATTTAGAAGAGAGTTGTCCAAGGGGTTGAGCTTAATTGGTTAAAACACTAGGTTTTCATTGTGGAGACCCAAGTTCAATTCCCAATAGGGACATCTAAAATGAATTCTAAGTTGTGACTCTTAGCCTTCCATAAAAATGGGGAAGGTCTAGGGCCAATCTAATCAAACATAATAATAATAATAATAATAATAATAATAATAATAATAATAATAATAATAATAATTCAAAATACTAGAATAAATCCAAGTATTTGATATGGGCTTTGCAATTTTTGCAGGTATGGAGGACAGACATCATTTGGGTTCATGGGCGGATGTTGCTTGGGAGGATCCGCCGCATACCCTGTAGTGGGTTTTCACCAAGGGTCGATGGGAGGACAAAGCTTGGCACATTACCAAGGCTAGGCAGAAGGGTCTGTATCACCCGGTTTCACATTACTTTCAGGGCTTCTTTCACAGACAAGGTTTTTCCTCTTGACGTCAGTTTCCTTCATCATCTTCCCATCATCTATACACTCAAGGATTATGGCCCCGTCAGTAGTTTATCTCAAAAATAAAAAGATCTCAACTTTGTGGTGATATTTGCTCTTCTGTTCAGGTTGTGAATTTGGGATCTAGGGTTTCTCTGACAGGAACTTCACATTCAGCGAAGAATACGGTAAATTCAAACCCTAAAATTGCTTCTCCAAGGAAGGAAATGGTTGTGAATTCAAGAACTAGGGTTTCTATGATGGGCCCTTTACATTCTGCGCACTTGAAGAACACGGTAATCTCTAACCCTAAAGTTGTGGAATCGGTAAGTATCCCTCTGGAACCCATTAAATCTCCTTCTGTTTGGATGTCGATACCTTGCATTGATTTGGTAGGAACCCTAGTTGAAAAGAAAGTGCATTGCTTGCACTCAAATGCTATGTTGGGGGAAGTTTGGGGGGATCAATTGGGATTGTCTAAGATTTATATGAAATTGCAAAAATGGTGGAAAAATTTGCATTATTTTTCAGTTAATTTCAGCATCATCTTTTGTTATTATCTTTGATTCACCTTAGATTTGCACTGAGATTTTGGTCTCAGAGCATCATTGGTTTGGAAATCACCTCTTGTCTGTGTCAAAATGGAAGCCTTTCTTTGTGCCTGCTTGCTCGAAAAAGAAGGTAATCCCATTCTGGTTTGGGTTACCAAAGATCCCCTTTGAATTTATGGATCTTGTTGTTTTGCAACAAATTGGGAATTCATTTGGCTCTTTTATAACCTCTTGAATGGATTTTTTGGAGTGGGAGGTTCTAGTAAAAATCTGTGTTTTGGTTAAAACTGATTGTGTGTATCCCCGTACATGTAATATCAAATCTCAGGAAGGTATCTAGCATCAGAATATTGAATGGTTGGATAATGAACTTCTTCAATCCCCTCTTATTCTAGATGCGCCATTGTTCATGGATTTTAAGAAACATTGTTCTCTGGTTGAATTTGTTCCCAAGACTTTTTCTTCATTAGATATGGATCACTTGGGTGTGGCTACATTGAATATACCTCAAAATAATCATGATGTTAGAACTTTTCCTAGGGTTCCTGGTCAATCAAAAATCTCACATAGTCCCACCATAGGGGATCCCGAGATTTTGTTTCATCCTCAGAAATATGTTAATGATTTAGGGTTGCACCAAATTCTAAATCAGGATAATGTCTTTCCTTCAAAAGCCAAGCCATCAGATCCTCCTAGGAAGGATATAGGTTTTCAACCTAGTCCTATGGTTCCAAATGTTGTAACTCCTCAAGATTCGATTCTAATCTCTGAAATTCAGAATCTTGTTTCCTCTCCTGCCCATCAGGGGCAAAATGTCGGTGTTAAGGAAGTAAATTTGGATTGTATTATGATGCCAGAAGTGGTTGTGCTTGATACAAAATTGGTTGAACAGGTGAATGATTTGTTCACTAAGCATGCCCCTCAGTCTATAGGGGAAGTTGATGGTAGAGTTATTGATTCAATTGATACTAATTTAGGTAAGATTCATTCTTCCCTTCCTATTAATTTAACACCTAATCCTTTTGAGCTCCTACCTTCTAAGGATTTGGGGTTTGTTATGGCAGATGTCTTAGCTTCTCCAAAATTTGGTAAGCCTTTTCCAATCATTCAAACCTCTTTACTTTTAACTCCACCAATTGGTTCACCTAGATGAGGTAGACCCCTTAAGAAAACTTAGACTCAAATAGAAATTGATGCTGGGGTATAGAAAACTTTGTCCCTTTCTCCTAGTATGGGTCAGGGGAGAAAGACTCTTTCCCTAGGAAGACCTAAAAAATCTACCTCGACTCCCTTAGAGGGGAAAAAGAAAAAGGGGAATCCTTTGTTGACTAGTCCTCCTGTGACTAGATCAGGGGCTGTTAAAAGAAATTTACAGAGTTGTTTTGGTAATAGTACCAAAGCTCTGGTTATTGAGAAGAGGGGAGCTTCGGCCTCCCCTTGAGGAAAATGAAGATTATTTCTTGGAATGTAAATGCCCCTAACAAGAACCACTTGATTAAATCCTAGATGGATTTAATTAAGTGTGATTTAATTATGTTGCAAGAGACTAAATTATCTCAGGGTTCTGCTAATGTGCTTTTTTCATCTTGGAAAAGGTGGAACTTTGTTTCTCACCCAGCTACTGGGGCTTCTAGAGGCCTATCATTATTGTGGAATAACTTCAATATAGATGTCCAGTTAGTAACTTCAGCTGCAAACTGGATGTTGTTTTTGATTCTTAGCAAGGTTTCTAAGGTTAAGATTTGATTATTTAATGTTTATGCTCCTTCTACGATTCAGGCTAAATGTAAGTTGTGGGGTGACTTAAAAAGGATTGCTTCTCCATTAGGGCAGGGCTCTTTAGTCATCTTTGGGGAAGATTTTAATGTAATCATAGATTCTAGTGAAAAGAGAGGAAGCATTCTTCTAGCTACGAAAACTATGGTTGATTTTGGGAACTTTATTTTTGAAATGGACCTCTTTGATTGTAAATTTCAAAATGGGGTTTTCACTTGGACAAATATGAGGAGAGACTTTTCTCAAATAGCAAAGAGGTTAGATTGTTTCTTGCTCTCAGAATCGTGGTTACAATCAGATTTTGAGTTTTTTCCCTCTATTTTGCCTTTGTCAGGTTCTGATCATTTTCCGATCTCATTAACTATCTTGGAGGGTAGTCCTAATTTTAAACCTTCTTTTAAATTTGAACCTATGTGGTTCAGGGACCCCTCATTTTTACCCCTTTTGAGGGTATGGTGGGACTCTACCCCCTTTTGTCCAGGGTCTTGAATGTTTCAGATTGTTAAGAAACTTAGTTTTTTGAAGAAAAATATCAGAGAGTGGAATTCTTCACATTTTAAGAATATTTTCCATGAAAAAAAAAGAATCCAAGATATGATTGAATGTTTAAATACACACGTTCTTACTCATGGTATGGCTTCACATGTGTTTGATGAATTAAAACCCTTAAAATCAGAATTAGAGGAAGTATTAGCTAGGGAAGAATCTTATTGGAGACAAAAATCCAGGGAAGTGTGGCTTTCAGATGGGGACAGAAATACAAAGTTTTTTCACTCTTCCACCAAGCTAAAAAGGAGTAGAAATAGGATATCTTTCATAGAGGATCCCAATGGGAAGCTGCTTACTAAATCAGAAGACATTGGTTCGGAAGCAGTTAATTTCTTTAAATCATTATTGACCTCGAAGGGTGGATGTGGATCGAACAGTTTTCTTTCAGATATTCCGCCTATAGTGTCCTTGGAAGATAATAGGATGTTGATGTCTCCTTTCTCTTTGGAAGACGTTAAATGTGTGATTTTTGATATGAATCCTGACAAGGCTTCGGGGCCTGATGGGTTTACCACTTTATTCTTCCAAAAGTGTTGGGACTTTGTGGGCAAAGATGTCCTTTTGGCTCTTGAAGAGGCTAGGAGAAATAGGTCAATGTTAAAAGAACTTAATACTACTTTGATTGCCCTTATCCTGAAGAAAGAAGTCACTAAGACCTTTGCTGACTTTCATCCTATTGCTTTATGCAATACTCTGTATAAAAGATTTACTAAGGCAATTTCCCTTCGATTGGCAAAACTTCTTCCCAAAATCATCTCCTTAGAGCAGGGTGGGTTTGTTCCTAGTAGGGAAACACCAGAGGGAGCCATTGTGGCTCACGAAGTGCTGCATTCTATCCATACTTAGAAGGTCTCGTCTATGATTCTCAAACTAGATATGATGAAGGCCTATGATAGGGTTGAGTGGGAGGCTTTAGTTTGTGTTCTTCTCAAAGGCTTGGGTCAAATGGATAAAGTTTGTTATTTCCACTGCCAGATTCTCAATTTTAATTAATGGGGCTCCTTGTGGTTTTTTCTCCTCTTCAAGAGGTTTGAAGCAAGGGGATCATTTATCCCCTTTCCTGTTTATCCTTTTAGCAGAGTCTTTTAGCTAGGCAATTGAGGCTACAAAATCAAAAGGTTTATGGAAAGGAATTGCGATCCATGGGGTTCCTATTCCTATTTCACATTGTTTATTTGTAGATGACACTCTGCTTTTTGGTCAAGCTTCCTTAAAAGAGGCTAATACTATAAATGGGATTATTCAAAAGTATGCGGCTTTTTCTAGCCAAAAAGTCAACATTGAGAAGTCAAAAATATTCTTCCTTAACACATCACAATTAGTCCAGCAGAGATTGCAGACCTTTTGCAGTTTTGATCCTAGTATTCTTCCTTGTAAGTATCTGGGTATACCTTTTTTCATTAAAAAAAATAATCTATCCTTTTGGGAAAATCTCATTTTGGTCATCTCAAAGAGGATTTTATCCTAGAGCCATAAATGGTTAAGCCTTAGAGGAAAACTTATACTGATTAAATTTGTGTTGAATTCAGTCCCTATTTATCTTATGTCAGTAGTAAGCACCCCTAAATTGGTGTTACTAAGTCTGCAGGACACTCTTAGGTCCTTTCTCTAGAATAGTAATAAAGATGGGAAGAATAAATTGCCCTTAGTAGCTTGGGATAAAGTCTATTTGCCCAAGGAACAAAGGGGTACAGGTATTAGAAATTTGAATAAATAGAATCTGGCTCTGGGAGCTAAATTGGTCTAGAAGTTGTATGAGAAACCTGATTCTTTTTGGGCACAAATAATGTTTGCAAAATACTTGAATAATGGACCTAGGGAGTATGTCTTTTAGATATCTAATCTACCTTTAGGTTCGGCTATGTGGAATTTTATTTGCAAATTATCTTGCCACATCTTTCTTGGATTGTTCATAATGAGAAAAAGGTTAGATTTGGGGATGAAATGTGGAATGGTCATACTCCCTTACAAAATATAAGGGATTGTTCCCCTTTGATATCTATCCTTTCTTCCCTTTGGGGGCTATTTGTGGCAGATTACTTCGAGGTAATTCATAATGGTGATCTGAAATTGGCAAAATGGAAGTCCATTGAATTCTTGGATGTTGAGAATGATCTCAAGCTGCATTTTGCAAAGGTTTTGGAAGAAAGAACTATTATCCTATCTGACTCTGAAGATGAACTTGTATGGACTAGGAACATCTCGAGCAAATATACGGTTAAGGATGGATATAACTCTCTTGTGTCGGCCAACAACTCTTCCTCTTGGACACATAAGCTTTTTTGGCATTCGACCTATCTTCCAAAAGCTGGTGCTTTCGCTTGGTTAGCAATCCAGGATAGGGTAGTTATAGGCATGCGCTTGGATAGACTTGGTATCACTAATGTTTTTTCTTGTGTGTTATGCAAAAAAAATTTGGAAACCTCCTCTCATCTCTTCCTTCACTATGATTTTGCATTTCAATGCTGGCAGTGGCTTTTTGACAAATTGAACCTATCTTTTGTAATAGGGAAAGATCTTATTTCACACTTCAGAGCCTGGCCTCTTCTGTTTGCTTCATCCTTCTATGCTTGTCTTTGGATTGCTTCCCCTTCCATATTAATATGGAACATTTGGCTAGAAAGGAATAATAGGATCTTTAAAAAGAATAGCTCTTCTCTTGAGGAGGTTTTACTGAAAATTGAATCCTCTATTTCAGAAGTTGTCGTGTCTTATATCTTCAAGAACCTCAAAAATCTCTATTCTTTTTCACACTGGGATAGTAGGGTGACTAGGGTCTGGAAGCTATTATCTATCTTGCCTTCTCATGGTTCCATTTTGAGAAATGGTAATGTTTTAACCAAAAGACATTTAGCTATTTGGAAGCCCCCTCCTAATACACATTTTAAATTAAATTTTGATGGTGCTTCTCATGGAAATCCTGGTTTGGCAGGGGTAGGTATGGTGATTTTTGATCATCATGCAAATATTGTCCAGGCTATATGTCATGTTGTTGGGTATAAGTCCAATAATTTCACAGAATTTAAGGCCCTGTCACTGGGCTTGGACGTGGCTATATCCTCGGGCGTCAAGGATCTTGTAATTGAAGGGGATTCGATGGTAACCATCCAATGTGTTATGAAGAAGAAATCTAATTGTTGGAAATTACAATATGTTCTGGAGTTAATTTTACAATAGTTGGCTTTCTTTGATTCATTCTTGATCACCCATTGCTTCAGAGAAATTAATATAATAGCAGATTTTTTAGCAAACTTAGCCATTGACACTAATGCAAACTTGTGGGATATAAGTATGGATGAGTTCCTGCCTTCCCTTCAGAAATATTTGCATTAAATCTTCTTGGTTTTTCTTAAATATGTTCTCATAAAAAGTCTTTTAGTGCCCTTATTACTTAAGAAGGTAGCATGTTTGGGGTTTATGCGTAGGTGGTAAGCATGCTTAGTAGGCAATTCCTAGTTGGCTATTGAGTATGCTTATGATATGTCATAAGTAGCAAGGGTGGTACCTGTTATGGTATTAAGGTGGCACCCTGTTAGCAGATTGGTTTCGAGATTATGATTTGGTATTTTTGATCTACTTTGTCCTCGCTCGTGTGTTTTAAAGGCTTTACTATTTTATGATGTACGAAGGGAATGTGTTTCAGTTGTAATCATTCACAGTTTTTTATGAAGCCATTATGATAAGGAGTGTGTAGCTTGTTCTGTGGCACCAGTTGGGATATGAAGTACTGGTTTCAGCCACCACCCTCATGCGAAGTCCATTATTTATGGTTTATCTTCTATGAGCTTTAATCTTGCTTCAATTGACTTTATTTATAATTATGAAGTACCATGATTATCTCAGTTCACATTTTTGGTGGCGATTGGTCTTTAAAAGCCAATTTCGTTCTCAATACAACAGTAAATACTTGGATTATTCTTGTTCGAGCTATGTTTCATATGTCGAGTGCTTTTTCTCTTTCAAGATATAGGGTCATTATCGAATGCCCGATTGACAGGGAAAATGAGGCTCCCAGTAATAATTTTGAAATGCTTGGGGAAGTGTTCTATTTGTTTACTCCTCAGGTGGATTTTGAGGTTCGCAAGTTGCTGGGATCTCTCTGGTTGCAGTCTGGCCTTTCCTTTTCTGGCTCTGAGATTTTGTCTTGATTTCTTACTATTTTCTATGACATTTTGCTTGATAAGTATTTAATCCATCTCTTGGTTCATACATTTATCTCTCCCTCGATTTTCTCCTGGGAGCTTGCTAGTTCTGCATTGGATAATTATCATTTTGAGCTGGGCTCTTTTTATTACGGGGGTTTTCTTCCTCGCTCTGATCTGCTCGATAATGGGAATTATGGAGTTTTATTGTTTGAGTTGAGAATGGGGTTATTATGTGATAGATTGGGGGACACCTTGCATGCTTTTGAATCCTTGCTAGAATCGATTCCCTCATAGTTTGTGGATAAAGCCTTAGTGGTGCTTATCGGTTTACATTCTCTGCTCTCTTTTGGTTTTTTTGCCTTAGCTCCTCCATGGTTAGAATCTCCCTTGTAGATCATTCCTCCTTTGATCATGGATAGAGAGCCCCTTGTTGAGAGCTCAAGTTCTTGGTTTCAGAACTAACTATGTGTGCAGATATGCTAATGTCTTTTGGATGCAGGGTTTTAATCGGTTGATATATCTTTATGGCAAGCTTGGGAAGCCTTGTGGCTGGGTACCTCCTCTATAGTTTACTCATAATTTTTTGGATAATGATATGTATATCTTCAATAAGCCATGTAATGGGAGGGTGATCAATATCAAATATGTAATTGGGTTTATGGGGTTTTTTGGATAATGATATGTATATCTTTGAAAGCTATGTAATGGGAGGGTGATCAAAATCAGATATGTAATTGGGTATATGGGGTTTTAAATTTACTTTTTTTGGGCCACAATCGGAGGTTTTCTTGTGGGTCCTTTCCTGCCGGTATGCCATTTGAACCCATTTGAATTTTCAAAATTCAAAATTAATAAAATATAAGTTTAGTGGCTTGCCCACTTTTATCAAAAAAAATAATAATAATTCAAAAAACTATGGCTTCGGCCTATTTCCTACCAAAATATATATATATATTTAGAAGAGAATTGAATGATTAGATGATGATAGGATTGAGATAGAAATTATGAATTAATTTATTTAAATAATAAAGATTATTTAAATTGGGGAATTACCCATAATTATTTAAATAATAAATATTTAATTAATATTTAGAAAATGATTAAAATAATTAAATGATGAAAGAATAAGAAATAGAATAATTAGTAAGATGATGAGGAAATATGAAATTAGAAGAATATGATTAATTAACTTAATTAAAGAATTAAAGAATTATTTAATCAATTAGACGAATAATTAGTACATGATCAATGAGACATTTTTAGGTGTCTACACTAGGAACACTATTTCATGATAAGACATGGCAAATACAGATGCTGAAGTCATTAAAGGAATACAAAAGTTGTTGAAAAAATATGAAGACTTTGACACAGATGCAAAATGAATTTAATGAATGTAAGGAAATAGTACAACATGGTTTTCCAAAAATTGAAGATCAGAATGGACAAATTAAGGATAAGGATAAATGGATTATGGAGTGCCAAAGTCTTCTCAGTGCTTCCCTTAACATTGCCCGGTCTGATGTAGTTGACATGACATACACAATCGAGCAGATGGAAAAGTTCATCACTTTTGAGATTGTGGTCAGAGATATTATCTACGATGCAGATACCTACAAATCAGAGGGATATTTGAAGCACATTCAGAAGTGTGATCAGATTCTTGGAGAACAGCCATAGATATCAAAAGATGTTTAAAGCTGTGACTTTGTATTTTATAGTTTAAATTTGTTAGGGCAGTTTTTAGGTAGTTCATTTCTAGTTAGTTTTTTGTTAATTTTAGTTTAATGAAAAAGTATGCCCTTTCATTTTTCAAACCGAATCCTCATCTATATGTGGAGGATCTTTGAGGAGAGATAGATATCACAAGTTTATAGTTTTTTTTTTATCAAGACAATCTCTATGCATTTTCTTATGAACTCGTTGTCTAGAAGTACCCAGTTGATGGAGGATATACACTGAAATCAATTGGTTTAAGTATTTTATTTTCAATATAAAGATTCACGTGTTTTTCATTCATGATGGTATCTATCTTTTCAATCGATTGATTAGTTCCTTGATAAATCTATTTACATAGCTTGTTTCATTGTGCAATCTTATGTTGTTGTAATTAAGATTGATTTTCAATTTGAATATCAGTTTGAAGGATTGGTTGGCAAACTTCGAATTGTCTTATTGGTCTTTCAAAGTAAAGTTAAATTCAATAAGACTAATTGGATGTCACATTTTAATTGCAATTCATATGGAAACCTTTGAGATGATGGTCTTGTTAAATTAACAAGTTATTAAAACTGTCTCTAAGGTTAAACATAGGATTTTTCATTTGAAATGATATGAAACCAGTAAGGAATCAAGGCACTGGTCTTTTATTGATTTTATATATTTGAATCAAGTATTTCCAAAGCAATTTTCATTAAGGAAACATATTTATAATTCATACAATCACTAATTTATAAACATTCATTTACAAGCAAGCAATTAGATTGATTCTAGTATAGTAAATAGGATTTACTTATTTTTTAATTTTTATACAATACTTTTAGCCTTTATCTAACATAATCGTCAATTGGAAGACTTTTCAATAACTAAGAACTGCAGCATTAGGAAAGTAAAGAAAAACAAATAAATGAGAACATACCGATAGGATGACAAGCTCAAATTAATGAGACACACACTTTGAAATTGTCTGCAACCAACTTTAGATGATTCAAACACACAACCTACAAGTCCATGGGAATTTACAGGCATGCAAAAATCTATAGGAATTTTGCCATCTCCAATAGTTCAATACCCTCCAAACTACATAATCAATCCTTCGATATCACTTGCTAGACAACCCAATTTCTAGAGGCAGAGGAAAAAGAGGAAAAGGAAACGTCGAACTTGATTTGCAGAGGCAGAGGTAGAGGAAGAGACAAAAGAAACAAGGAATTGGTAGAGGTAGAGGAAGTCGAGAGTTAATTCAATCCATCATGCGTGGTTTTCAAATGAACCCGCACGTTTTTTGTTTTTTTAATAATGCCTCTGGTCATCAGAATTCTGGCTAACATGGGCTTCGTTGGAAAACATCATCGGCATCGTCGTCAACATTTTGACATTATCGGGCATTTTTTTTTTTAAAAATCACATTTGATCACAACAATCCTTGTCCGTCGGAAACCTCCATTGGAATTTGAAGCCAAATGTATTAGTGTCGGTAAGGGTTTTATTGGCAGAGCTTTGTTGAAGATCTTTTGACGGATTTGATAAGTGGTGTTGGTGCAGCTTCTAGAAGGTTCTCAAGATGTTGATGGTTATCATGTCCATGTTCCAGTTGATTGGGGGTGTTGCATTTGGCTTATGGTGACCTATTTTAGGTCTGGTGCTATTATATGTTATTGACTCCTAAGTTATGGACCAGTTTGTGTAGCATGTTAGTGGATGCTCCCAATGCGTTATCATTTGGATTTATTGATTGGATTATATTGTTTCGGCCTCAAGCTGATTTGGGTTATGATTGGATTGTAGGTTTTTGTAATGGATTTTTTGTATTATCTTTTAAATGGCTGACCTAATTGTTTAGGTCAAAGGTTTGTATAAATATGATGTAAGATCTCTTTGTAGATCATGGGATTGTGGTTGTGGGATTATCTGTGTGCGAATAAAGTTGCAATCATATGCAGAGGTTTTGGTCTATCATAGGTGATCGAATTGTGTTTGTGCAAGAGGTTTAAGACCTCCAGTATTGAGCTTAACTAAAACTATACTGAGGCATATGAGATGTTGATCTTGCAGTTCAATCTTCTTTCTAGATTGTAGGCCGAATATATTTTGTAGTCAGTGAGGCTCCTTAGTGATGAGAAGTGCGCTCTAGGCAGTGTGTCTTCCTAAATGTGCAAGCCCCTTATTGTAAGTATCATCTGACTTGTTGGCATTTGGCATTATAACTGACAATAAGAGATTGTTGGTATTTCAATAAGGATATTGAGAAGGTTGTTGATGATTATGGATATAACTGATCAAGGATGTTTACTGTCTTAATATTATTATTTTGTCATTGATGTCAAGAAATTGATTTTCTAATTTAGTATGATGTTGCCATATCTTGAGAAGTATGATTTGATTAGTATAAAGATGTTGGTAAAAGACACAAAAAGAATATGATGAATAAGGGGAGAAATAAGTTATTCAATGGGCAACTATTACCGAGTTAGACAATGATGGGATCATGATGTTTAGATTGTTTTGATATCATACATATGTTATTTATTGAAAGGTTAATACTATACTATGTTACCAAGCAAAGAACCTAGTTGGTAAACCCTAAGGTTATCACTATCGGTTAATGAAGGAAGAATGTCTACCGAGTGAAGTTTAGTATTTACCAAGTTGCAACCGAGTAATAATAGAATGCATTAAATGATTACATGCATTATTTAATGAAGGAAGCTAATGAGCTGGCTATGATTAAATGATTGGTATGCCATGAATGAAGTTTGAAAGAATCTATGGCAAAGGAAAATCGGCAAGAAGATCTACAGCTCAGATTGAACCACAATACCCTGGCACACGTTCCAAGAAATGTATACAAGTTCCAAGGCAGGGTAAAACATTTTCAGATAGAAGGATACATTGAACCTCATCTAAGTTTGAAGATCTGATGGCTATGATTGATCATGGAAAATGTGATCAAGGAGATTAAGTGGTTGGTGAGTTGTTTATAAATAGGGAACTATTGATAAACAATGTATGTGGGCAAGTGTATGCATAGGGATGCTACATAGTGATTATCGAGCATAGAAGCTTGAAGACCTATTTGAATAAATAGAGTATAGAGCCTAGCAAATGGACAAGATTAGTTCTATGTCTATATTGTATTGAGCAAATAAGAATCTGCTTTAGCATTTTAGATGTGAAGTTGCAGATAGATTTTTATTACTGGTATTTTGTGAAGTGACAGAAAATCTCTTAACCGAGTGGACTTAACAGTCTTATTTGTAAAACCCTCTAGCAAGGTGACATTCTAATTGAGTGTTTGAAATCCTTTAATAAAGTCACTTCTAACAAGGTGAAGATCCTAACAGATCTGAGGGAAATCCCTTAACTGGGTTACATCTAGTAATGTGTTTGTAATCTTTAACAGGATTTGCTTTTAACCGAGCATACTCTAGAAGAGTATATTTCTTACTAGGTCTGAAATCCCATAGTGGTTTTTCCCTATTTGGGTTTCCACGTTAAATCTGGTGTTATGAGTGTTATGATGTTTATATGCTTTTGAGTTTGGATGTTTACCAGTTTTGGTTATATTACTAAAGTATATGTTACCAAGGTTGAATTTGATATTTTTATGGAAGACTAAGTTTGTATGATTCACCCCCCCTCTCATCTTATTAGCTTGGCAGTTTCCCACTGTGGTTTTTCCTTTTATCAGGTTTTCCACATACAAATCTTAGTTTTATGTGTTGTGGATGCATGGTAAATGTGTTATGATTTATTTTTGTGCTTAATTGACTTATATGTTATTCCGATATTTGGTTTATGCATTCTGATAAAAGTTTTTAAGTACTTAAAGTTTCATAATCTATTGACAACTGATTCACCCCCCTCCCCTCTCAGTTGTCCATCGGGTATCCTAACATTGTGTCTTATATTAAAAGGATGTATCATATCATTGTGACTTTCTAAACAAATTTAGGTATGAAGGTTGAAGTCTTGTTATACACTTTAAGTCACCAACTTTAGGATTAGGGCATTCAACGAGACTAAATTTATCTGAGTAGTTCTTCCAAAAACTTCCACACAAGGATGTATCATTTCATTGTGACTCTCTCAAGAAATGAGGAGACTTAATTTTTTTGCATACATATTCGTCAAAGCATTTTCGACTTCCACACAACAACAACATGCATTGTAATGATGTATGATTTAGTTGTAAACCTCATCAACTAGGTGGACGTTGAGCATATGAGCTCAATCATAAAATGCTTTCAAAATAGAATTTGAAATTTAATATGTATGTATAATTCCCTCGATGACAACTTTCATCATGAGTTATAGAGGTAGGCAAATGCAATTCGCAGGTGTGAAGCTAGACACTACCACCTTGCAACCAAATGCAATTGGCAGGTGTGAAGCTAGACACTACCACCTTTTCTAACATCCATCAAAACATAAAAGGATAGAGATAGAGGATTTTTTATTAAAGGAACTTGCAACTATTTTGGAAGAAATTTATGGAAAGTGTAGCTACATATTTATATGTAAAATTTGATGTGTAAAATTTGATGTCAAAGTAATTGTAGTTGCAATTCATCATTCAAATTAGTTAAAAATATCTGAGTTTAAGGGAGTTGAGGAAATTTTAGATAAGGTATATGCTTAGATGGAAACTATTGAAATATTATTTTTTGTATGTGCATTCTATGTGTAACTTGGGCTGTTACTAAATTGTTACAATCTATGTTCAAGTTAGAAATGTCAATTCAAAGTGTGATAGTACTACCACTAATATTTCTACTATTCCTCCTTATCATTCTATGACAAATTTACATTGTACATCTTTTGCATTTGAAGTTATTACACACCCATTTTTGGTTGGCTTTATTGTAGTTATATTATGGAAAAGGTAGTCACATTGTTCACATATGAACTTTTACCAATACATGTCAAGATATTGCTTATGAAGATAAATTCTTCTACGAAATCTAAGGACCACGTCCTTGAGTATTTCTAATCCTTAGCTCCTACTTCTATCCATTAATTTGACGAGTTAGCCACCATATTATTACAACACTTATGTGTCAATGTGAGCTTAGAAACAACTAACTAATTTAACTAAATGATCTAGAGACATAATTAGTCAATTAATCACTATGGAATTAGCTTCCAATATTTAAGTGGTAGAATTTATGTGTGCATGTCAAAAAAAAAACTCTAACTATTTGAATATAATGGATGGAATTATGGGGCGTCATCTATGTCCTCCACCCCTTCAAAAATGAAAAAATAATAAAACCTTTTAAAAAAATGACAAGAAGTAATCTAAATCTACTTACAATCAAATTTCTATGATATCTAATTTTGTATCACCCAAACATTAACGACCGAGGAAAGATAAAATGATTCAAAAAGCAAGCCACACAAGTAGAATAAAATCATTAGAAACTATAAATAGTAAAAATCATGTTTGAGAGATAAAAAGGGATCGTCTATGTTCCAAAGGGGACTATCTACATACAAAACTTTTGCAGATATCATCAAAATTGATAAACATGGAACTATAAGTTTTATCACCAAGCACTTCTAAAATGGTAACCAATATATCACCACCTTGGAAGAAGAATTTTTTCTCCACCTAGTATCTACTATAAATGACCACCAAAGTGAATGAGCAACTTCATTTTAATTTTTTTAATACCACAAAAAGTCTAGAGAGAAGAGGAAGTGTGTAAAATAAATGATTATTATAGAGCTAAGGAGTGAAAAGCAATTGAAAAAAATAATGGGAAGCCAACACCCTTGTGACTAAAACAAATGTGTGAGAAGTATTACTCCAATGTAGGAATTGATTAGCACATGAGGTCAAGTAATGCTCATAGAAGGTGGAATAATTGTAGCAACACCAAGTATTAAATGTGTTCTTAGCATCATCTCGCTAAGGTTATATCTTATTATTGATAACTTTAGAAATAAACAAAAAAAAAACCAAGATTGGGAATGATATATCTTAATGATAATTATTTGAGTAAAGTGGATCAGGAATTGTAGTGAGCCTAGAAATAAAACTATTAAATTCTTTCAACGATGTGCTAGATTGCTTAGTCCTTGATTATTTAATGATAATACTTTAAATAATTATGATTATATTTTATCAAATGTGTATTAACCTCAATAAATAGTTGACAAATAAATTTGAGATTTATAATTTTTAAATAACATATTGTACAATCTTAGATTATCTGTAACTTTTGCATAATCATTGATATTTAACACTTTAGCAAATAAAGCTAATAAATGAAAGATAAATTATAAATCATTTTTCTTATATTCAATGGGTTTGTAAAACATTAAAATATGTTACATGAATAACATAAAAATATAAACAAATATAGCAACAATAAACTAAAATTGCTATGCTTAAAACCACAACAAATATATATAAAAAAACACAAACTTGAATAGTTGAAATCTTGCAACTTTTAAATCTCATTCATAACCTTTGGGTGAGATTATTATTCAAAGAGTGTAGACTAATTATTATGCTAGTTATAACTAGGTAGTGTTGTTTTTCTTAGGTGTTTCAACTATTGACGTGTGCTTGGCCCTATAGGACTTTTTGTTGTTATCTCTATAAGAAAATATGAGTCTAATTAATTCCATAGATAAGGCCTTGTAGGAATATTTTGACTAGTATGTCTAGTAGATTCTATGCATGACAACAAACTCTCAATAATGTATGAAACAAAAAGGCATAGATCTATTTAATTACTTGATAAGGATTTGATCTAGAGAAGACTAGATGGTCAAACCTATGCACATTGCCATCACTTTATTAAAACATGTGCTTTGTTGTGAGGATGACTAAGTTGAATAATACACTATATGATTTGATTATCCCTAAAAATTTAACAATATTGGTATTATTGTGGCCAGAAAAAATTGAAATATAATCCCTTACATTTAAATTATTGAATTGAAGGTTGATTATAACTTAAAGACTATATGCCTTATTCATATTAAACTAATAGGTTGGCCCTGTTCAATTCTCATAAGAACATAAAGTATTAAACATTGAAACTAATACTATTGTGCCTACAAATTGTCAGATGGTCATTTGATGGAGAATTAAAAAATGGAATCCTTTTCATTAGTGCCCTAAGATTCTAGTTTAATGTCATTGTGTGCATGTGTGTAGTGTGTAATGTCACAGTCAAAGAGTTGATTTTGAACTAATGAGCATACTTATACTGAGAGGTGGGGTGAATCTGTAAAAGGTAATATTTTACTTTTTAAATTAATAATCATTATAATATTAATAATACAACACCAACAATTAAGAACACAAGATTTATGTGAAAACCAATTCAAGAGAAAACCACGAAAAAATATTGCGTGTAAAATTTGCTTACAACTTTATAGACACCAATCTACTCGAGACACTAAACCTCATTTATATTTGTAGGCAACAACCCACTAGAGAGACCAATCCCCACTACTAAGCATTCACCTAGCAAGAGACACCAATATCTTCTATTGAGAGGCACAAACCTCTAATACACCAACATCTTAATCTACTTGGGATAATTCTCCTTCAAAAATATGTTATATATCTACTATAGATCTAATTATAAATCTACCTTAAAATTATCTTCTTTTCTTTTCTTCTCCTCAAATCTACTTTAAATGATCTTTTATATTTCCTAAAAAAAAATCTGCCTTGAATGATCTATATTTTCTTCAAAAAAGCTACTCAAGTATTTGACTAATATATCTCTTTTATTCTCCACACACTCTTCACCACAGTTTACAAACTCTCTTTATAAATGCTTGGAGAGGGTCAAATCATTGAAAAGAAATAGGATATCATAAAGGAGGAAAATTTTATCTATATGAGTCCATCTTCATATAAAAACTTGGGCACTCACCATGAGGGCTCTACTCCTTCAAAAAAATATTTACTTATTTATTATTATTTTTTGTTAACTCCAATGTGGATTCCAAAATGGGTTGGCCCATTATCAAATATTAATTTAATTACATATCTTATGAATTTCAAGGAGAGATATCATTGAGATAAGTGCCAAAATAGAGGGATGTTGAATATAATTACCCATTGATCATAAGCTTGTCTTTAATACCTTTGAATGGTGCAATCCACTCTTAAATAATGGAGATTCAAAACTGATTTTGTTTGATCGTAGAAAAATGATAAGTGGCCTTTGGTCTTTTAATCCTCACTAGTGTTTTCCTTCTTGGACCAATGAGTACGTTTGACATTAATGACAAGAAAAGAAACACAAGATATAAATCATTAATGGGTAAATTAAAAGTTTACAGAATCCATCAATGCCTCATTGCTAAACAATAAAGCCCGAGTCATGTTTAGGTTTGAATATCTTCTTCATTAACTTATTTCCAAGAATAAATTAGATCCTTTGAATATTTATCTCCTTCATAAAAAAAAATTTGGCATCATGCAAGAAGATTTTATGCTCCTATGATGATATTCTATCTTTTAAAAATAAGTTATTTTTGTTGTTTTATGTGATTGTATAATGTAAATTTAGAAAATAGAATGGTGATCATGTTGGAAACAATAATGAAGGAAAACTGAGAGGGGGCAGGGGGACAGTGAATTGGTTTTCACCAGATTATAAAACTTAATCTTAAATGCAAATCTGATAAACTGCAGTAACAACAAAGATAAGAAAATTGATAGCACAACACACAACACCAAGATTTTGACATGGAAAACTCAATTAAGGGAAAAACCACAGTGGGAACCTACCCACAATAAGATGATACTCTACAGTAGTATTTTTAAATATTACAATGGGGAATGCACATGCATTCGGGCACACTTCTTAGAGCTCACTGCTCAAATTAAGATGATCCGAAAGGCTCCAACCCTCAAGGAAGGTTCACTACCTTATAATAAGATTCAAACTACAATCTGGAAAGAATGAACTACAATAATATCATCTACTAATGCCTAATGATAGTTTCGTTTAAGCTTAAATGTCTTCCCTTCAACTATCTCTACTCAATACACCATACAGAAGTATAAATTCTCTTATGCACACATATACCTTTCACTGATAATGCATACACACCTCAATACTTAAATTACATGAATATCAAACCTATATATACCAATCATCAACCTTGGCAACAAGGTCGGCTAAACCCTCAACTCATAATTACAAAATTATATCACACGATACAAAGATCGACCACCAGACCAGTATAATGATATACATGAAATAACATGGACCTAAATCAAATCTCCAAACATTCAACACCACTAGAAATATTGTCAAGATCAAAAGCAACACACTACACCACCAAGAATACCACATAACACGAAGAATATCACCGGATGAACAAAATCATCAATACCATGCACAAGGATCAATGTGGACCACCAAAAAAAATAGAATATGATAAAAAACCACCAACAAACACATTATAACCCTTTGCAATAGTTGCACCAACACCACTTATCAAATCTTCATCGATCAACACTTGAAACTCAAGAACACTCAAACAACATCAACTTCGACTAGAAAGATAGCTTGCGGACCACCAAATCACGAACCATCTGAAATATAGATACACATGAACATCCAAAAAATTCTCCCAAAATTGCAGCACAAGATCTGATCACACTAAAATATATCGGAGGAAATACCAAACTCTGAAAAGCACTGATCAAATTAACCAAACTGCAACCCAGATCACATGATATGATCAATTAAGCTTCTAAATCACTGAAACAGATACATAAAGATATAATGATACTAGAAATACTCCATATACTAAACCATGACCCCAATAAACCAATCTACAATGATGGTTGCAGTAAATCTCAGGAATAAGTTGATATTAATGACAACAACATATCCTAGCAGCAACAATGTCCAACAGATCATTGATCTTGTTTTGATCCAATGGCTTGCATAATTGTAGTCATTATGAAAGAGCATGAATCAACCCTCAAATATTTAGTTGATAGTATCATTCATGGAATTCCTAAGAAAATCCATGAAATAACTCAAGGCCCTCATGCATCACTCTATGCCCCCTACATTTTATTTTTCTTTCGAGTAGTTAGATGTTAAAAATTATTACAAAAAAATTGAAAAATCGCATCCTCTTGCAACCTAAAAGGAATTTTGGGGGCTTTTTACTCCAATTAATGTGCCAATCATTTGATAAAAAAATGATCTAATGTTGTGTGTACTCATATGAGGCTTCATAGAGAATGTCAAAATATCATTGTTCTATTAGTTGATAGTATTGCATATTAGCTGCAATGAGTTGAATGCCCTATGCCATATTGAAATTTAGCATGCCTAATTGATGTGATATATTTTAAAAACATTAGAATCTCTTGTAACCTAAAGGTACATTGTCAAAGGTTCCAATCTCTTATAGATGGACCATTACGTAGTTCATAGCCATGACCTCTTGTGGTGTAGTCCCTTCCATATATGATTGTGGGAACTTATTGGAATCAATAGAAATTTATTATTTTTGTTCAGTTACATATTGGTCTTAATAATTTAGATTGCGTTATTATGATATCTAAAAATGGTGGAGCTTTTATCTATGGTTGTGTTGGAACAACTAAAGAATGGGTATGAACTCTTCCCAATAGAGAAGGAGATACATCGAGGAAAAAGTAACTATCGATAGAGGTTGTTCAAGGTTATGCGGATACCCGATGGAGGGCTTGGGAAGACACACACTGATAAGAAACAAAGTGACTTATAGAATGAAATATTGTCGATGGTGCCAAGGGAGTAATTCATCAAGAAAGCATATTCTGATGAGTTGTTACAGATACAATTAAAAATTAAAACCAAAGCAGCCTGTATTTAATGCGTGCAGTTGAGTAGATTGATGGCTCACACGAGGCAAATTATGAACCAAATGCAAGTTGTGTCTTAGTAAAAAACACACAAGGTGAGAATTATTGCTCCCAATTCATCATGCATCATAGAGGTTCATTAGGAAGAAAGAGGAGTGCTAAGGGCTCCGAATCCACATCCAAAATATCTAAAACAATGAAATTCCCTCTTGCATGAGAACTGAATCAAGATATCATTGACCAATCACAGTCCCCGAGCCCAAAATCAAGGAGGTCAAAACATCATTTGCCCAGAAAAGACTAGCTTGAGGAAAAGTTTAAAGGGATTGGAGATGTGTGGACAAAGGTGAGGGGTTATGAACTCTTCCTGTTTCATTTTCTGAGACAGGATAGAGAAGTGCCAATTTGTAACTTGTGGATAACCAACTTAGGTAAACTAGTTGTTCCAAATGTTTTTGTAAATATCAGATTTATGGAAGTCTTGGTCAAAAATTACAATTCTGTGAAGAGATGCATTCAGTTTCCAAATGGTGAAGTGTTTGTCTTATTTAGCCGTGACACCATAGTTGAAGTTTTTAGCTTAGACCCTAACCCTGATGTACCCTTGTTGTTTGAAGAACGAGAGGAGGAATTTGTTAAAATGGATACTACTTATAAACAGTGGAACTTAGCTTTCCAGGGGGTTGAGAAGGGCATTCTAACTGAAGAGGATGGTCCCCCATTCAACATGAACATTTTTAGACACTACTTATAGTACACCGATATATCATGCAGACAGGTTGGAGGTATAGAGGTCCTTGATGTAGCTAATATTGGGCTACTGGTGTTAGCAACAAATGTACAGATGTATGAGCCAAGACCCTTTGATTATGCTACTTATGTTGTAGAAAAATTACATTAAGGTTTCTTGAACCTCAGAGATAATAGGGAGCCCACTTTCAAGTTTTACTCATTGTTAATATATTTGATTTTATTTTATGGAAGATTTAGGGGTATGTGGCAAATGAATTTAAAATTGAACACAATGGAAAGAGTGGGTAAAGAACAACTAGTACAGATGTAGACATCAATTTGGGATTCACGATATGTGAAATCAAACTACAACAAGTTTGAAGAGCTAATAGTAAAGCCATTATACCAGATGTATGGTGTCCCGTGTGAAGGATCTATTTCGACTGAAGTTAAAAGATTTCTTAGACCTGTTGTTTTTAATAAAAGAGGTATTGTCAACAACAACTGGGGCGATTGGTTTGTTCACAAGGATTTTACTTGCTTTAGGATTTATGGTTTCAAAGGAACCCCATATCTATTGCCAAAACTTGTACCAGACAGAATTGCTTATCTAGAGATTGTGAGACAGTTAAGTGTTTCGAATGCCAAACATTTTGGAGGTATGCATAAGAAGACTTTCCTTCTTGGGACTCTTAGTTTTGGGGATTTTACCATTGTATCAACAAAGGCTTATGAAGCTATTGATAAGAGATTGATTGAAGAATACAATTTTTTCAAATATGCTGCTAGGGTCAATTGTGACCCTGAGGGATATATTCACAATTGCAAGAAAAGTCAAAATCTGGGA
The DNA here is from genome assembly GCF_030272615.1 of Cryptomeria japonica. NCBI lineage: Eukaryota > Viridiplantae > Streptophyta > Pinopsida > Cupressales > Cupressaceae > Cryptomeria > Cryptomeria japonica. The sequence continues at coordinate 749,370,746 of NC_081408.1, forward strand.
GATTATATTCATGTTTACTTGGAAGCAGAGGACATGTTTAGAAACATGGAGGAGGAAGATGCCCAGATGGCCATTGATGAATTAAATAAGAAATTCAAAGAAAAGAAAAAGAGATTGCAAGAAATGGAAACCGAAGAAGAAGAGAGTGAAGGCAAGTCTGAAGAAGTTGAGTTGGTATCTAGGCATCAAGCACAAGACATAGTAGAAGAGCTAGACTTACAAGAGCAAATTGTTGCTAGGTTGTACATCCATAGTGATGCAAGATACGATGAGTATTCTGCCTTTGTGTCTGATGATGTTTTTATTCAGTCAAAAGAATTCAAATCATTTCTATATAATATCAAAGGGAGAAAACAGAGAGACTCTATCACAAATCTAACCCCTGAAAAAGAATTAGAATTGTTGGGGAAACTAAAGGAAGAAATCAGTTTAGAATTGACCACTATGGGTAAGTGCACAAAGATGGTGGTCAAAAAGGGGGTATAAGTGGACACTTTTTTTCTGAAATCAGGGGAACCTAAACTTAGAGGCAAAATTTGAAAGTCATCCACTCAAGATATGAAGATAATCGAAGAACAAATGTTGTAGTACTCTGAATCTAGTTTCCAAACTACTAAACTGTTTCAAAATTGGATAATATTAAGGGGGTCAAATCCTTCACGCACGAAACACTGACCCTATTTTTTCTAAAAAACATAACATAGTGTCTGACGTGTTCATCAAAAAAGTTATAATTAGATTTAGTATTTTGACAAATACTTTGGCAGAAAGATAGTTAAGAGTGAGCACTAGAAGATGTGTATTTTTTTGTAATTTTTTGTTGAGTATTTTTTTTTTAATGATTTTTCCAATCGAGCACATCTTGAAAATTTGGTACCTATTCGTGCACGAAGCATAAGTTGCACTAAATAAATCAAAAATACAAATGTTTTTTTTTAAATTGTAAAGAATCAAGTGCACTACAATAATATATAAAGTTTTTTAAATTTAGATACGTGTATCAAAAGTTATTCAAAAAATGGTGCACCTATGTCTATGAGAACTATGGAGACGCTAGTAAAAGAAATTCAATAATAATATGTTATTGTTGTTCAAATTGAAAACAAATTATATGGTTAGAAATCTTAGAAGATGGGTGAAAATATGGTGGTAATTTTAGAAATACCCACTTTATGAAGTGTAAACCTGATGATGACAAAGTCGATAAACCAAGTTGATAAAATAAAACATGTCAAAAATGAGAGAAATGGAGGGAAATCAAACTTCCAATCCGTAGCTTTGTCATCCAGGCCTATTTCCAAGCATAAATAGTCAAAAGCGTGTACGAGGTACTTATAGTTTAAAAAATGCATATGGGGTATTTATGGTGTAAGCAGCACGTATGCACTTGTTTCCCTTTAAACAACACGTACGCACTATCTTTACTATAAACAATGCATACACGCTATTGTATAATATGATATTCTATGTATAATATGTGTATATACATATAATATATGTAATATATAATATGTGAATAATATGACATTGTATATATAATATGTTTATATACATATTGTAGACACCCAAAATTGTCCAGTCTAATTAAATAAATATTTTATTTATTTAAATATCTAAGCTTAATTCTTCTATTAATTCAATAAATCTTTATTTATGTAATTAATTCATTTATCCTCTTCTAGCCTTATTTCTCATTTAAATAAATATATTTATTTATTTAAATTATCCTTTTCCTAAATTAAATAAATATCTTATTTGTTTAATTGATCTCACTCCTTTTATTAATTAAATAAATCTTTATTTATTTAATTAATTATTAACCTTTTCTACCCATGACAAATGTCATTCATCTCTTAATTCATACACTACCTACCCCTTTCATTATTTTATTATTTCTTTTACCTACCCTCTAATCATAGCCGACCTCCTTTTACACCTCTCAATCTTATCCCTCCATTTCATATAGTGTCTTCTATATAAGGAGATGCTTCCTTCATTATCAAACGCCCCATTGACTACTTGACTACACTATGCTTTTGAACATAGGTGATCCTACTTGCAACCACATTTCGTTATTTGTTGAGCTCTTGTGCACATAATATCTGAGAGCAAATATATCAAGCAAGATCAATGGAGATAGGAAGAATGGAGATCCAAACCCTATTGGATATGTGATGGTATAATCTTTGTGATTTCATTTGATTTGCACTATTTTAGGTAATCTTCATATGTTATGGTGGATCTTTGTTGTTGTTAGGCTAGGGTTTTGTGGTTAAATTCATTTAGCCTTTCAATATCGTTATTGTTGTTATACGTTTTCACCATATACATTTTGGCATGCCCCATGGGACATGGATTTTTGTTAGATCTGTGTTTTTTTTTGTAGATTTTTCTAACCCTATATTGTTGTTTTGTAAAACAATTTGGAGAATAATCTTGAGCAACTAGGGTTTTGGACACAAAATCAAGATCTTGGAGAGATTTGATCATATCTCACAAACGGTTAAGACATTTTGCACCAAAATTTTTTTGCAGGTTGAAGAAAGTATTAGGAGCTCTCAGTCCAAAATTCAGAATTTTTGGAGCAAAGTTTCATTTTCTATGAATTTTTTATGATTTTTCATAAAAAATTAATTTTGAGAGAAAACGAAAGAATTTTTCAGATTTTCTTACATTTTTGGAAATCTCTCATAATTATAAATAGGATCTATTCTTTGTGATTTTAATTTTGATGCAAAATAATTCCCTAAAAATCGGATCTTTAAAAATTAGGGGTTTTCCTTATTTTGATCAGATCTCACAAATGGCTTGGAATTTTGATATCAAATTTTTTTGCAAGTCAAGAAAAGCATTATAAGGATTCAATAAAAATTTCAAATTTTTTGGATCATTTTGTCAATTTATATGAATTTTTTATGAGTTTTCATAAAAATTTAATTTTGAGAGAAAATTAGCACATTTTTTGGATTTTCTTACATTTTTGGAAATATCTCAAAATTATACACAGGATATATTCTTTGTGATTTTAAATTGGATGCAAAATTATTCCTCAAAAATTAGATCTTTGAAAATTAGGGTTTTACATCATTTTACTCATATCTCACAAACTACTTGGATTTGTTGTAGAAATTTTTTTATTCAGGTTTGGAAGGCCATCAAGACTCTCCAGTAAAAATTTCAGATTTTTTGGATCGATTTTGCATTTTATATGAATTTTTTATGATTTTTCATAAAAAATTAATTTTTGGAGCAAATTAGCAAATTTTTTGGAAATCTCTTGAAATTTTACAAGTGCTCTTTTTTTATGATGAATCAAATATTTGAATTGGTCAACAAAATGCATTGTTGAAGGCCCCTATTTCACAAAGTCTTTTGGATCTAAAATTTACCTAACTTGTGTGCTTGCAGGAAGGGGTGATTATTTCAAACAATCCAAACTACTAATAAATCTTTGTTGCAAGTCCTTGGCAAGGGTTTTTGGATTTTTATTGTGTGTCTTATTTTCATAGACTAGCAAACACTTCAATTGGTGCACTAAAATTGAATCATTGTCTTTTGTGTCTTGAGCAATAGGCTCTTTTTGTTTAATCTTTAGAGGACCTCTCTTCCCGTGTGGTCATTAGGACTACTAGTGAGAAGAGAATGACCCAAGTGGTAGTGAGGAAAACCCACCTCTTCCAAACCACTATAAACAACTGTATTCATGGTGAAAACTATGGATAATGTGTGCTGATTAGTTCATACTGACACTATGTCTCCCCATAAATTCATTTGATCAAATTTATTTGATTAGTTGTAGGGCGTAACCCCTACCGGCTAGGAGCCTTCTGTATTTATAGAGCTGAAAGTGTCACATGTATGCTCACATGAGTGGATGCCCTTACTAGCACCTTTTTGTTTTAGAAGCCAAAATCCTTCTAGTTGTTGAGGCAGGAGGTCGGACTTCTGGTAGCGGCCCACACACATACGGTTCTTAGTAGAGATACAAAGTTCACCACAGGGAGTTTTCATGGGGACTGATGCTTGGCTGACCCGAGAAGTGAGTGCCGAGGGTGGAGCCAGTGAGGCAAATGCGATTGAATCTATGAGCCATTGCCATCGTTGCTGACTGCTGCTGCTCTATCTCACTCTGCACTCTGATCTCTTGGATGTGTGGATGACAATGACGATGTTTTCCCCTCGTGGTCTATCTTATAGACTACCCTAGCCCTAGTCTCCTGTGTTAGTCTTCGTTATCCCGTGCACTTTATCTGGTCAGTCCATTCTAGCCTTTCTTTCTTATCAAGAGATTGTCTATGGTCTTTTCACACCTTTTCATCCAATCTCTCGAGGGGGCATATCATTCCCATCTTGGGGCAACTTTGTATCAGTTCATCTTATCTTTTTTGAAACAACGCGACAAGCCGCATTGTCTCAAAGAGGGGCAAAATGTAGACACCCAAAATTGTCCAGTCTAATTAAATAAATATTTTATTTATTTAATTAACTAAGCTTAATTCTTCTATTAATTGAATAAATCTTTATTTATTTAATTCATTCATTTATCCTCTTCTAGCCTTATTTCTCATTTAAATAAATACATTTATTTATTTAAATTATCCTTTTCCTAAATTAAATAAATATCTTATTTATTTAATTGATCTCACTCCTATTAATTAAATAAATCTTTATTTATTTAATTAATTCATTAACCTTTCTACCCATGACACATGTCATTCATCTCTTAATTCATACACTACCTACCCCTTTCATTATTTTATTATTTCTTTTACCTACCCTCTAATCATAGCCGACCTCCTTTTACACCTCTCAATCTTATCCCTCCATTTCATATAGTGTCTTCTATATAAGGAGATGCTTCCTTCATTATCAAACCCCTCATTGACTACTTGACTACACTACACTTTTGAACATAGGTGATCCTACTTGCAACCACATTCCGTTCTTTGTTGAGCTCTTGTGCACGTAAAATCTGAGAGCAAATATATCAAGCAAGATCAATGGAGATAGGAAGAATGGAGATCCAAACCCTATTGGACATGTGATGGTATAATCTTTGTGATTTCATTTGATTTGCATTTTTTAGGTAATCTTCATATGTTATGGTGGATCTTTGTTGTTGTTAGGTTAGGGTTTTGTGGTTGAATTCATTTAGCCTTTCAATATCGTTATTATTGTTATCCATTTTCACCATATACACATATAATATATTAAATATATATATACACATGTAAGTGTATCATCTCTCCCTCTCAAACGCATACAAGGTCTCTCTCTCTCTCTCTCTCTCTCTCTCTCTCTCTCTCTCTCTCTCTCTCTCCCTTCTCCCTTCCTCCATACCCCATCCCTCTTTCTCTTCTTCTCTCCCTCCATACCCCACTGCAACTATGTCTGCACTTCTATAGAAGTAAGTGAATTTATTTCTTATCTGCAACTTCCTCTTTGATTTTTATCATGTATCCTCTCCTAAAAAAGTTGACTGATGGATTTTTGTGGGTATATTGAATAGGAGGAATAAGGTTTGAAATTGAACCAGAGGTGTATTACCGTGATAAACAAGGAAACCTGTAGCAATATTCTTCTCGAATGCATTTTTAATGAGTAGAGTAGATGTGGAAAATAGTGTCAACAAAGCAACATGATGAGTCAGAGTACCTGTAATATGTTTTTCAAAAGAAAACAACAGGTAGGAAGAGAAAGAGGGAGAGTAACATAGATGATGTCCTATAGAATGATAGTGGTGGGTATGCGAGAGTTCCCATGTTGTTACACAATGCCTGTCACCTAAAGAAATTAAAGCTTGTTTTATGCATGGCAGTGGTAGTATATGATGATCACCACTTGTCAAACAACTTAGAATGGTACATACCCATGAAAGAAATCAGGTGTGTAATTCCTATAGTCACAATCGATCTCAGTCTTATAACCTTGCAAATTTAATAGCATCGTATGTTTTAGAACTTAGGCAGTACTCTTAGGGTTAGGTCAAGCTCTTACTCTTGTTTTTTAGTGAAGCCTTGTTGTTTGTTCGCTTGGAGTCTCGTTGTATGATGTTCTATTCATAACTTTAAATTTAATATATCATTTTATTAGCCCACCATATGACCCCTTAAGACCCCTCTCTCTCCCTCTCCCCTCCCTCTCCCTCCCTCTCTCTCTCTCCCTCCCTCCCTCTCTCTCTCTCTCTCTCTCTCTCTCTCTCTCTCTCTCTCTCTACCTTCCCTCCCCCCTCTTCTCTCCCTCTCTCCCTCCCTCTACCTCTCCATTCCCCCCATGTTCTCTCCCTCTCTCCCTCTCTCTCCCTCTACCCTCTCCTCTCCCTCTCTCTCCTTCTCCCACCCCCCCCTCTTCTCTCTCTCTCTCTCTCTCCCTCTCCTATCCCTCTCTCCCTCTCTCTCCCTCTACCCTCTCCTCTCCCTCTCTCTCACCTCTCCCACCCCCTCTTCTCTCTCTCTCTCTCTCTCTCTCTCTCTCTCTCTCTCTCTCTCTCTCTCCTTCCCTCTCTCCCTCTCTCTCCCTCTCCCCTCTCCTCTCCCTCTCTCTCCCTTCCCCTCCTCTTCTCTCCCTCTCTCCCTCTCCCTTCCTCCATACCCCTTCTTCTCTCCCACCCCCCTCTTCTCTCTCTCTCTCTGTCTCTCTCCCTCCCTCTACCTCTCTCAAAAGCACGTATGAGGTACTGAAACTATTAGTTCCCTACCCTGCCATAACTTTTTTAAGGCTTAGTAGCGCATACTCGGTACTTATTACTCATAAGCATGTACAGGGTACTATTCCTATTATTCGATACCCTGGGATAACATTTTTAGGCTTAGTAGCGCGTACACGCTACTTATCAGCCTAGAATGGGAAAAAAGAATAGCGTTGGGCTTGTCATCATTTTATGGTCTAATAGCTCATACATGGTTTATAGACATAGTTTTAGTTGCCCAAGAGCCTCAACGACCTCAAAAGAAGTTTTTGAGGTCATTGAAGGCCCCACTGGAACTATGTCTTCTCTTCTATCACTATTGTATACATAAAAGTAAGTGAATTTTTTGTTTTTGCATGATTTCAAATGATTGAATTGTTGTTTTTAGTATTTTTTTGTTTTTGCATGGTTTCAAATGATTGAATTGTGATTGTTTAATAGTTTGATTCCAAAAAATAGTGATAAGATGCATATTTATGGTTATTTGTTTATTTATGAACTTTTCTTTACATATATATGTAATATGATTCTATTTAAGTCAACCGATCTCAACCATGGGAAAGAACAAGCGAGGAATGATGGAACAACGAGAGGCTCAAAAGGAAAGACAAAGGCAACATATGAATAAATTGCATGACATAAGAACAATGGGAGAAGAAGGTATGTCAACCTCAACATCTCAATTCAATTTACCAAATGAATATAATGCACCTAATGCAATTGAAGAAGAAATATTTGATAATTTACCATTTGAACCCAATGCAATTGAAGAAGAAACATTTGATAATTTACCATTTGAACCTAATACAATTGAAGAAGAAACATTTGATAATTTACCATTTGAACCTAATGCAATTGAAGATATCGCGCTAAATAATCAATTAAATGATGAACATATTACACCTTCTCTACTTGATGAATTGAATGTACATAATGCACCGATGTTAACACCTCCTAGAATCATTTGTAGGAAACCAAAGTATCTAATTGATATTGATGAGAATATATTGAACATTGATAAGAATATATTGAAGTCAATTCCCAATAAAATGAATGAACAAACTTGTAGGAGAATGGTTAAAATAATATGGCAAAACTATTTTAAAAACTTAAATCAAACTGCAAGATGTCAATTAATTGTTCAAATGATTAAAAATTTGAATTTTAGAGAGACAATGAAAATTCTAGGCCTAAGATCATCTGAAAGTAACAGTGAAAGAACTATTGTCAGAAATGTATTTGATGCATATCAATCTATTCGTTTAAAATTACGTAGTAAAGATTCTAATGCTGCTCTACGTGTCATTAGATCAACCATAATGAGCAAGAAAATAAAAAAAGATCGTTTGATAAGCAAAACAAGTAAGTCATTAAACATTAGTAGAAGAACATTAAGTAAAGCATTAAAGAGGCAAGAACAAATAGAAGAACCTAACAATAATTCTCTTTGGGCATTCTCGGGTAGACTACCATGCAAAGACAAGGTTGTTGTAGATGCACTAAAAACATTAATTGAAAATTTTTGGCATGACAACACAGGAGTATCGCCCAACCAAAGAGATGTTGTTAGAAGGCGAATTGGGTCTAAAAATCATGAGCCACATGCAAAACACTATTTGGATATGACTCAAACTAAATTTTATGAAAGATTCCTTCAAAAGTTTCCTCAAATAAAAATTTCTCAAAGATTTTTTGAAATGGCAAAACCTTTTTATATTAAGACTTATCATGTATGCACCACGTGTGGTTGTAGGATGCATATTGAATTTTCCATGCATTATGATATTTTTCATCATATTTGTTCTAATTTGCACACTAACGATGTTTTACAAGAATGTAATATACAAGCACCTCCTAAGTTGGTAAGAGAATTTATTTCAAGTGTGTTATGTAATAGACATGATGGTTGCATTTATTATAAGATGCCTTGTTTGGAAGGTTCTTGTGCTATATGTGGTGGTTTGCAATGTTTACCAAGATGCATACATTTGGAGAGCACACATGAAATTGGTACGAAACTAGTTTCTTTCAAAAAATACAAGACAGTCACATATGGAGTTAAAGATGGAAAAGATTTGAAGAGATGTGAGCTAGTGAAAAATGATATACATGTAGCTCAATTTATGAAAATGTTTCAAGAGAAACTAGTTTATGAGTACATAATGCATACACATAGAGCTCGATGGTTAGATGAGCAATTCAAGTTGTGTAAGGACACATTTCCTCTTGGCACCATTGTCTCTATCATTGATTTCACTGAAAATTATACACTACAACCTCAAAATGAAGTGCAATCCATGTATTATCACTCTACACAATTTTCTATTTTTGTACACATAGCATTCTTGCATGCAGATGATAGCACAGAGGAGGATAGAAAGGTTGTAAGAGATTATCACTTCTACATAAGTGATGATCGTACTCATTCATCAGAGTTTGTACAAGGATTCTTTAAAGTTTTCTATGATAGTTTAAGGGAAAGGAACATACGATACAACCGACACTTAATATGGTTAGATAATTACACCGCACAATTCAAGAATGCAAGGATGTTTTATTGGCTGACAAGGATGCATGTGACAAGTGGTGTACAAAATTTTTGGAATTTCACTGAGGCTGGAGATGGTAAGGGAGAGCACAATGGTGCAAGAGCATGTGTGAAAAGAGCCCTAGCCAGAGAAGAATTGAAGTATGAAGGTGGTGCTGAGTTGGTAGATGCAGAAACAATTGTACGATGGTGTAAGTCTACGATGGGTCCAAGTAATCCAGGTACATCATTGGTTTGTAGATATTTTTGGTTGATTACTAAATCTAACATTGAAAACTATCTAGATTGTTGTCCAGTTGCAGGATCGAGTGACATGCACTCATTTATGAGTTCAAATTCAAGTTCACTGGTAATTTATACGAGACACATGGTATGTTTTTGCTCTTCATGCATGTATTGTTTGTGGGAAGAATGTGAATTAGAAGAGTGGGTTGACAAATGGTCTTGTAGATTGTTGGTTCCCATTGATTCATATCAAATTTCTAAAGCACTACAATTGAGCCAGATGACATCAGTGGATTTTGACCATGTATCCGACCTAGTGGATTCAGGTGATTTTTTGAGTTAATTTTTTTGCAAGTATTATTTTTGGTTCATTTTGTTGTACATCATACTTTATTTTTGTTATTAATTAACACTTTATAAAATGCAAGTCATGTGTATGTAGTTGTTGCAGAAGAGAACAATGAAGAAGGAATAGATTACTATTTGTGTCATTGTGTTGAGCCTAAAAGAAAATTGACAACCACAATCATTGACGGAGAGGGTATTGAGTACCCAATAGGGTCTGTTGTCGTGACAGGAACATGGCTTTGGAGATACCCTATCAAGAACTATGATGTTTGGTTGTTCGAGGACTTTGAAACACACCGACATATTCTTCATTTCTCTAACCTTGTTGTTGCAACAAATATTCATTTGATGAAGTATCCTGGTAGACCTCATAACAAGATTTTATGGAAAGTTCATGAATCTAACCACGAGGCAATACTTGACACAATACGGGTTACAGTCGATCCTGAAGGCTCACTTGGTTGATTCTATGATTCAAAGTAGAATGATTTTGAGAATTTTTGTATAAATCATCGACGAATTATTCTATATTCATTTTTTGTATATATAAATGCCCATGAGCTGATTTTTACATGTTTAGGGGCATAATTTTGTATATTTAAGTGGCAATGAGCTGATTTGTACATATGTACATGCCAAAATTTGTATATTAAAATGGCGATGAGTTGAGTCACGCATATTGTAATGCCAAATTTTGTATAAAAGTCTATGAGATGATTTGTATATTAAAATGGCGATGAGCTAAATCACATATATTGTAATGCCAAATTTTGTATAAAAGCCCATGAGATTATTTGTAAGACAATTTTTTGTATAATCAAATAGCCAAGAGCTGATTTGACCATATTTAGAGGCAAATTTTTTAATAATATGTAACAATGTTTTGTGACTATTTTGTGACTATGTTTTGAGTATATGTGATGTGTCCCTAGTCAATCATGAGCATTCTTGATTCTTGTATAATCATGGATAATTATTTGAGTCATTATCGGGTCATAGGGGTCATAGATTGAGACTAGATACAATTTGAGCAAAAATTGTCATTGTTGTCAAAAAAATTGTCAAAAAAGTTGTCAAGCAACTTCTACATTGTGTCGGTAGGGTATGACTCTTGATGTTCTGGTGCTTTGGGATGCACGACAGGGCCATACCTAGCATAAACCTATCCACCTGGACACACGCGCGACGTCAGTTTGTGCACATGAGGAACATAATCAATTCTAGCCAATCTTGCAACTTTTCCTTACAAGCAATTGACAATTTTTTGAGCAGGTGAAAAAATGCTACTAATTGAAAATGGCTCCGATCCATCAAAAACTAAGATAGGCCATTGTAGAGGAGCCTCATGTGACCCCATGAGATCAAACAGATCGAGTGTATGTGTCGTGGATTGGAAGAAACAGTCCGTCAAATTTTGACAATTTTTTGGACTCAGGGCACTTGAGAGATCTCACCGGTAGGGTATGACTCTGGACATTCTGGTGCTTTGGGATGCACTAGTGGGCCATGCCTAGCATAAACCTTCCCACCCAGATGCACTCACAACGTCGGTTTGTGCACATGAGGAACATAATTAATTCTAGCCAATCTTGCAACTTTTCCTTGCAAGCAACTGACAGTTTTTTGAGCAGGCGAAAAAATGCTACTAATTAAAAATGGCTCTGACTCATCAAAAACTAAGATAGGCCATTGTAGAGGAGCCTCACATGACCCCATGGGATCAAATAGTTTGACCGTATGTGTCATGGATTGGAAGAAACAGTTCGTCCAATTTTGACAATTTTTTGGGCTCAGGGCACTTGAGAGATCTCACCGATAAGGTATGACTCTCGATGTTTTGGTGCTTTGGGATGCATGAAAGGGCCATTCCTAGCATAAACCTACCCACCCAGATGCGCTCGTGATGTCGGTTTGTGCACACGAGGAACAAAATCAATTCTACCCAATTTTGCAACTTTTTCTTGCAAGCAACTGAAGGTTTTTTGAGCAGGCGAAAAAAATGCTACTAATTGAAAATGGCTCCGACTCGTCAAAAACTAAGATAGGCCATTGTAGAGGAGCCTCACATGACCCCATGGGATCAAACAGATTTACCATATGTGTCATGGATTGGAAGAAACAGTTCATCAAATTTTAACAATTTTTTGGACTTAGGGCACTTGAGAGATCTCACTGGTAGGGTATGACTCGATATTCTGGTGCTTTGGGATGCATGACAGGGCCATGCCTAGCATAAACATGCCCACCTGGATGTGCTCATGATATCGGTTTGTGCACACAAGGAACAAAATCAATTCTAACCAATCTTGCAACTTTTCCTTGCAAGCAACTGACGGTTTTTTGAGCGGGCAAAAAAATGCTACTAATTGAAAATGGCTTCGAGTCGTCGAAAACTAAGATAGGTCATTATAGAGGAGCCTCACATGACCCCCCAGGATAAAATAGATTGACCGTATGTGTCATTGACTGGAAGAAACAGTCCGTCAAATTTTGACAATTTTTTGGACTCAGGGCACTTGAGAGATCGCACCGGTAGGGTATGACTCTCGACATTCTAGTGCTTTGGGATGCATGACAAGGCCATGCCTAGTGTAAACCTACCCACCTAGACATTCTCGCGACGTCGGTTTGTGCACATGAGGAACAAAATTTGACCATTGCAAGCGTGAGGGTGCTCTCAAACCAAACACATTGTTGTTTATATTCATATTGTTGATTTTTGTTGTTTATATTCATATTTTTAATTACATATGCAAATATTCATTTAAATTTATAAAAGAGCAGCCACCAAATACAGCGAATACATAATGAACTGAATACAAGGATTTTTGTAGGGTTAATTCAACATTTTAGAAATTTTATCAAATCATATTCCACAATTGCAATGCTTTATATCATATATTTTTGTTGTTTATATTCATATTGTTGATTACATATGCAAATATTCATTTAATTTATAAAAGGACAACCACAAAATACAAAAAATATAAAATAATGAACTCATTACACATTTATTGGATCGAATATCAATATTTATATATATAAAAAAAGGCATGTCTGCCAAGTCAATACAAGTATTACAAAAATGTGGCATATGCCATGTCCAAATCAATATACAATAAAAATGTAGAATATATTTACATGTATTGGTCATTCTATGATCAAAACTAACACTATATGATCCTAAACTTGTGGTGGATCATCAAAATCAAGCCTCTTCAATGCAATACGCAGCTCTGTACATGGCTACAAAACCACAATTCAAAAGCCAAGTTAGAATTCTTTTGTAGAAAATAGTTCACAATTAACATCATAACTATGCATTTAACTTTAATTCCTTTGCAATTGAAATTTAGATTACCTCATCGGCTAATCTAGGAGCTAATGTCTTCACTCTCCTCTCCTTGTCACTCTTAGGAGTTTTCTTGAAGACATACTTAAATTGATCGATGTTATGGCCATACCGTGAAGGAGTCTATTGTAGATTAAATGTACAATTAATACAATGTACTAACATAAATATACCAAAAACACTTAAAAGATATAATATAGAGAACAATGATGTACCTGTGCCTAAGATGCTTCTCCAATGGACTGAGGATGGCTCACCATTGATGTAGAAATTGACACTATTACCTATAAAAAAAATGTACAAAGATTAAATACAATAATATAATGATAAGTATTGAAGGTTGAAAACAATTAATTTTACATATCAAACAAAAGTGTACCGGATCCTGAGATGCTTCTCCTATGCAAGGAGGAGGGTTCGCCATTGACGAAATAGGTATGGATATTTCCTGTATGAAAAAATTATAAGATTATAATATATCACAAGTTCACATGTACACATGCATATAATCATGAAATCAAGAAAATAAAGTAGAGATACATACCTCTGCCCTCTCTTGATCCGTGGGTGAATCAGGTGCATTCAACATATCCACAAAGCTCAATGGCCACTGTACATGTAAAATAGATACAAAACACTAATCAATCTACAAACCCCAACCAATACTTGATTTCAATATTTTCAAACAATTGTAAAACTAAAAATGTGTTCAATTACCTTCTTCACACGTTTTGGCATCTTTGAGGAATTCATTTTCTTAGGACGAGCCCTAGACGTGGAGGGGTACCCTAAAAACACAAAATTAACATGAGATATTAGTAAAGATAATAAATTACACATAATTTGAAAAATATAAAATGAAATGACTTGCATATTCCATCAAAACAATACATAAAAAGAGTTGTACAAAATATGATACCGTATAGCCTTGTAGGCCAAAATCGATCGCTGAGAGCATGATGTCATCAACCTGGGACATTTCATCCCCTGTCAACACCTAAAAACTAGAAATTGGACTAAGCATTAAAGATAGTTAATATATCTTGTATTTTTTTGAATTCAAAGTGTACTATTCTATTTTAACATGTTACAAAATTTATACTTCAGGCATCGAAGTTGCAGCTGTGGTAACTGGGGGAGGTGTATGTGATACCGTTGCTGCATCCTGAAATGCATATTATTTGTCTCAATTTAAATTGATGTATAAATGAAAATTCATTTATGTAATTACAAAATTAAAGTGACTGATAAATAAAATGTTATGAATTCAAATCAACACACCTGTGTCTGTGGCTCATGGGCAAACACCATGTCCATCAACTCATCTGCCAGCATGACATCCTCAACCATGTGAGCCTGACATCTACAACTGCAAATCATGCATAGATGATATGAGTATCCATCTGCACCGACTGCATCATCTATCCCCAAGCATATCCCCGAGCAACTGACACAGATATGCTCAATGGGCTCTCTGTCGCCCTCTAACGGCTCATCATCCAATACAATAGGGTGTGCTAATGATGTCCCATGCTGGATGATGACACCAATCAATGTTGTGACCGCCTGAAGAGTCTATAGCTCCATCGACTCTTTTAGCTCTAATGGGACAGCCTGATGCACCTTGGGTTTGGGTGCTACGGGGTGGCGGCTCTTCGCAGCTAATCGCCTATGGGCTCTAGGTCTATCTTGGGTAGAGCCACCACCTCTACCATGAAACTCTCTCATGTCAAAATAGTTTGGGCACACATTGAGTACAAACTCACAATATATTTTTCTCAAAAAATATAATGGCACCTCATAATTATTACAAGGTGGATCATCAAAGACCATCCACCACCTCTGCCAAAAAAGATTCTTCATCTGCACATTGGTACACCAATGTATGGGAAACCTCTTTGCATTAAGAGGTAATGACTGACCAGTTTTGGGGTCAACAAAAAGGGCACATATTTGTTGTTTAGAAATATTTTTGTTTTTTACTCCATCGTATGATAGTCCATTGGCATAGAATTGACGACAGCTATCCCTAAAGCTTCCCCATTTGGTAATTTCTATGGAAACAACTATGGCACCACTAGCTAATGTTTCTAGGCTAGTGGTGAGGGATTGATGATGGTCAAGTTCAGAAGTTTTCAATTTTACAATCAGTCTATTGATTTTAGACATATTTTGTCCTAACTGATTAATTAATTCTTCTTGTGTTTCAGCTGTGCGATCAAAGGGAGGAATTGGGGGTTGTTCTTGTGTGTTTTCAGGAGGTGCATTTGGTTGTTCTTGTGGGTTTTCAGGAGGTGCATTTGGTTGTTCTTGTTCTGGATTAGAAGAATCTGGTTATTGAAACAAAAAATGGAAAAACCTAATCAAAATTAATGAAATTAAATTCAAAATGTAAAACAAATTGCATAAACCAGAAAGAAAGACAAAAATAAACAAAAACTAACCTTGATCCATAGCCTCAAGGACAAATTTAGCACCCCATTCATGGTTTAGGTTAGAAAATGGGGAAAAAACAAAGTAAAAAATGTGCTTTACGGGTAAATGAGACCCAGTTTTTTTTAAAAAACTTTTTTTACCAGGCACCGTGTACGCGGTTTTATTTGGATTATTAGCGTGTACGTGCTCATTTTCCTATAAGGAGTGCGTACATGCTAATTTTCCTAGGCATAGCACATACGCGCTTATTTTCCTAAAAGCAGCGCATACGCGCTACCTTTTCTAGGTTTGGAAGAACAAACCTAAGCGCGTATGCAGGAATTTAAAATTTTAGAACCGCGTATGCGCTGCCTATTTTTCCAAGTTTTTTTTGGGTGGTGTCCACTTTTCTGACCACCATCTTTGTGCACACACCCCTATAACCCCTCAAAGGGGAAGACAACTTCTTAGTGAAGCAAGCATCATCATCTTTCCAAGATGGGACATGAGTGCATCATTTATTTTTGATAGCATGTTACATTATGAGAATAAGGATTTTAAATTGGATATTCAGGGGGTAAATGATGTGTATGTCAGCTCTAGATTTGACCAGAATGAAGAGGCTTTTTTTTAATGGGCTCTTTACCCTCTAAATAAGAGGCCAAAAATCATTGATTTTGATAAAGCCTTTGGTCGTATGATGAAATTGAAAGTTGGTGAAGTAGATCCCATTGTTACTACTGATATGGGTATTGATATTTCAAAATTTAATAAAGCACAATTGATCAAAGTGATTAAAGAAAGAGCTCAGTACAAGGGATTATAAGAAGAATTGCTAAAAAGAGGAGGATAACCTATGCCACAAATCCATGATGGGTCTCAGTAGAAAAAGAAATGTGAGGAAGTGCAACTGGAAAATAAAAATTTGAAAAGGCAAATACAGAGTGTGAGGTTTGGCACAACCTCTGTTTTATTGAATAAGAGATTTGAGAAATTGCAGCGTTTCCTTGAAGATTTTTGGGTTGTTTATCAAAAGAATATGGATAATGCAATATCTCACAACTGGATTTATAACAGACTAGGAACTCTATTACATGATAAGACAATGGCCAATACATATGTTGAAGTCATTAAAGGAATACAAAAGCTATTGAAAAAGCATGAAGACTTTGACACAGAATTGCAAAATGAATTTAATGAATGTAAGGAAATAGTACAACATGGTTTTCTAGAAATTGAAGATCAAAATGGATAGATTAAGGATAAGGATAAATGGATTATGGAGTGTCAAAGTCTTCTTAGTGCTTCCCTTAACATTGCCCAGTCTGATGTACTTTACATGACAGACACAATCGAGCAGATGGAAAAATTCATCACTTTGGAGATTGTGGTTAGAGATATTATCTACGATGCAAATACTATTAAATCAGAGGGATATTTGAAGCACATTCAAAAGTGTTATTAGATGCTTGGAGACCAGCCATAGATATCAAAAGATGTTTAAAGATGTGGCTTTGTATTTTATAGTTTTCGTTTGTTAGGTCAGTTTTTAGGTTGTTGGTTTCTAGTTAGTTTTTTGTTAATTTTAGTTTAATGAAAAAGTATGCCCTTTCATTTTTCAAATTGAATCCTCATCTATGTGTAGATGATCTTTTAGGAGAGATAGATATCACAAGTTTATAGATTTTTTTTATCAAGACAATCTCTATGCATTTTCTTATGAACTCGTTCTGTTCAAGTACCAAGTTGATGGAGGATATAGACTGAAATCAACTGGTTTAAGTATTTTATTTTCAATATCAAGATTCAAGTGTTTCTCATTCATTATGGTATCTATCTTTTCAATGGATTGATCATTTCCTTGGATAAATCTATTTACATAGCTTGTTTCATTGTGCAATCTTATGTTGTTGTAATTAAGATTGATTTTCAGTTTGAATATCAGTTTGAAGGATTGGTTGGGAAACTTTGAATTGTCTTATTGGTCTTTCAAAGTAAAGTTAAATTTAGTAAGACTAAATGGATGTCACATTTTAATTGCAATTCATATGGAAGCCTTTGAGATGATGGTCTTGTTACATTAAAAAGTTATTAAAATTGTCTCTAAGGTTAAACGTAGGATTTTTCATTTGAAATGATATGAAACCAGTAAGGAATCAAGGCACTAGTCTTTTATTGATTTTTTATATTTGAATCAAGTATTCCCAAAGCAAGTTTCATTAAGGAAACATATTTCTAATTCATACAATCACAACTTTATAAAAATTCATTTACAGGCAAGCAAGCAGATTGATTCTAGTATAGTAAATAGGGTTTACTTATTTTTCAATTTTTATACAATACTTTTAGCCTTTATCTAACATAATTGATAATTGGAAGACTTTTCAAAAACTAGGATCTGTAGCATTAGGAAATTAAAGAAAAATAGATAAATGAGAACATACCAGTAGGATGACAAGCTCAAATTTATGAGACACACACTTTGAAATGAACTTGTCTACAACCAACTTTAGATGATTCAAACTCACAACCTACAAGTCCATAGGAATTTACAAGCATGCAAAAATCTATAGGAATTCTGCCATCTCCAACAGTTCGATACCCTCCAAACTACAGAATCAATCCTTTGATATCACCTGCTAGACAACCCAATTTGTAGAGGTAGAGGTAGAGGAAAAAGAGGCAAAGGACACGTCGAACCTGATTTGCAAAGCATAGGCAGAGGAAGAGGCAAAAGAAACAAAGGAATTGGTAGAGGCAGAGAAGTTGAGAGTTAAGGCACTTTTTTTTTTTAATAATGCCTCTGGTCGTTAGAATTCTGACTAACACGGGCTTTGTTGGAAAACATCTTTGGAATCATTGTCGACATTTTGACGTTATCGGGCATTTTAAAAAAAATCAAATTTGATCACAAAAGGCCTTGTCCGTCAGAATTTGAGGCCAAATGTGTTAGTGCCGATAAGGGTTTTATTGGCAGAGCTTTGTTGAAGATATTTTGATGGATTTGATAAGTGGTTTTGGTGCAGCTTCTAGAAGGTTCTCAGGATGCTGATGGTTATCGTGTCCATGTTCCAGTTGATTGGTGGTGTTGCATTTGGCTGATGGCGACCTATTTTAGGTCTGGTGCTATTCTGTGTTATTGACTCCTAGGTTATGGACCATTTTGTGTAACATGTTAGTGGATGCTCCCGATGTGTTACCAGTTGGATTTATTTATTGGATTATGTTGTTTTAGTCTCAGGCTGAATTGGGTTATGATTGGATTCGGGTTTTTGTAATGGATTTTTTGTATTATCATTTAAATGGTTGACCTAATTGTTTAGGTCTAGGGTTTGTATAAATATGATGTAAGATCTCTTTGTAGATTATGGGATTGTGGTTGTGGGATTATCTCTGTGTGAATAAAGTTGCAATCATATGCAGAGGTTTTGATTGATCATAGGTGATCGAATTGGGTTTGTGCAAAAGGTTTAAGACCTCTAGTATTGAGCTTAACCAGAACTATACTTAGGCATATGAGATGTTGATCTTGCAGTTCAATCTTCTTTCTGGATTGTAGTCCGAATATATTCTATAGTCAGTAAGGCTCCTTAGTGATGAGAAGTGCACTCTAGGCAGTGTGTCTTCCTACATGTGCAGGCCCCTTATTGTAAGTATCATCTGACTATGGGTAGGGTTTCCCACCATGGTTTTTCCTATTACCAAGTTTTCCACGTACAAATCTTAGTGTTATGTGTTGTGGATGCATGGTAAATGTGTTATGATTCATTTGTGTTTAATTGACTTATCTGCTATTCCAGTATTTGGTTTATGCATTCCGATAAAAAAATTTAAATACTTAAAGTTTCATAATCTGTTGACAACTGATTCACCCCCCCCATCTCAGTTGTCCACCGGTTATCCTATCATTGTGTCTTATATTAGAAGGATATATCATATCATTGCGACTTTCTAAACAAATATAGGTATGAAGGTTGAAGTCTTGTTAGACACTTTAAGTCACCAACTTTAGGATTAGGGCATTCAACGAGACTAAATTTATTTGAGTAGTTCTTCCAAAAAATTCCACACAAGGATGTATCATTTCAATGTGACTCTCTAAAGAAATGAGGAGACTTAATTTTTTTGCATACATATTCGTCAAAGCATTTTTTACTTCCACACAACAACAACATGCAATGTAATGATGTATGATTTAGTTGTAAACTTCATCAACTAGGTGGACATTGAGCATATGAGCTCGCTCATAAAATGCTTTCAAAATAGAATTTGAAATTTAATATGTATCTATAATTCCCTTGATGACAACTTTCATCATGAGTTATAGAGGTAGGCATTAATCATTGTATATTGTAGAGGCTAATACATGAATATGGTACAATGTATAAGGAATGGTGTAGAACTTCATCAAATACAATATCTTTTTCCTTGTGTGGGCACTTTCAAATTTTTGCAAAGTTTGAAGTGCATGTGATGAAAAAAGGTTGAATGCAACACCTAGACACACTAGAAAAATCTTCCCCAAAGGCCTACTTTAGAGGACCATAATTTGAAATCCTTCTCATAGGAAAACTACCTGGTGATCATCCTCTTTTACTATCAATGAGTCCTTATGTTCATTTTTTGTCCCCCATAGTCAAATTTAATATGTTTTTGAAGCAACAAGTTTTAGGGATTTGAAACAGTTTTATAGTGCATATGGTAAAGCCTTTCAAGTAGCCATTTTCAAAGGTCGATATTTTAGTGCCTAATATTTCTCTTACCAAATCCACTATTCGTCCCAATTTACCCTATGACAATGTACCCCTTTTCCCATCTTCAAATTCTCTGGATCTCGTTAGGTATTTTTTCAACACCGAAACAAAATGCAACTTTGATATTTTGTCATTGATGTCTGTTAAGTCTTTCCATGTGGCCTTCTGTAAGAATTTATATTTCATATCAAGGAGACTTCCACACTGAACCAATTGGTCCCTATAATTATTTATACCACAATGAACTCCTATGACAGTTTTTAGACAGCGAACATTCCATTTGATATTTTTTTCAAAATCAAAACCAAACACAATTTATTCAGAATTGCCCACTGCAGTGCACACTAGTTTTAAGAATGCCAACTTTGAGAATTAATATTTCAACACCTATTGATCATCATGAGAAACCACTTTGCAAACATTCTTATGTGACCTTCATATACATGTCTAGAAGTTTTCGTAACCATTGGACATTGTTTGATATTTTTTCAAGGCTACTTTTCATGATTTGGAATATTTTCAGAACGGTGTTTTGTCAAAACAGCTTCAAAAGCCTACTTAGACAATTAAAATTTTGAAATCCAGGAATGATATTACAAATCTGTGTGGCAAAAGTTTTTTAGTATATATGGTTACAAACCTATGCGATTTCGTGGAGATCAGAGGAGTTTTGACAGGATTTTAAATTATTTCTTGCAAGCCAAATTTGGTGTCCCAAAAAATATGCAAAAATTAAATTATGACTATGTCACAGGTCCTAGGATGGTCATAGGAACCTCCAGTTTTGATTTCGTCAAAATTTGAGCCCATTTGGTATATTATTTTGAAGTTTACAACTCTCTATTAGCTCTGACATGCCACTTTAAAAAGCAAGTATTTTAAATTTACGAGCTGCTAAAACCTGGAATAAACATCCATGTTTTATTTTAAATATCATGTCTTCTCACCAGTTTTCATGGCTCTAGGATGCTTGGTTAGCCCATGGTGAAATTACTCCATTTGATTAGTAGGAAAAAATTAAAATTTGATTTTTCTCTATAATTTTTGCAATTATTAAAAACATTTTAAAAATGTTTTTATATTAACATTTTAGAGAAAATATATGAATATGAGATTTATTAAAGTTTTATAAAATCTTACTTAAGAAACTTTATTTAAACAAAATATTTCTCTTCCATGTAACCGCAGAGCAAGAGAGGCCAATATAACAAAGAGTAGCAGGAATGTGGGAAGCCTACCACTAAACCGCATAGATATTAGGGCTTTTCATAAAGAATGGGTCTAACATCCTCCCTGCTAGTGCCAAATAGAAGCTTTGGAATAGGGTATGGACATCCATCAAAACATAAAAGGATAGAGATAGAGGATTTTTCTTAAAGGAACTTGCAACTGTTTTGGAAGAAATTTATGGAAAGTGTAGCTACATATTTATATGTAAAATTTGATGTCATCAGTAATTGGAGTTGCAATTCATCATTCAAATTAGCTATAAAAAAATTGATTTTAAGGGAGTTGAGGAAGGTTTAGATAAGCTATATGCTTAGACGGGAACTTTTGAAATATTATTTTTTGTATGTGCATTATGTGTGTAACTTGGGATGTTACTAAATTGTTACAATTTATGTTCAAGTTAGAATTATCAATTCAAAGTGTGATAGTAAAACCACTAATATTTGTACTATTCCTCCTTATCATTCTATGACAACTTTACATTGTACATCTTTTGCATTTGAAGTTATTACACACCCATTTCTAGTTGGCTTTATTGTAGTTATATTATGGAAAAGGTAGTCACAATGTTCACATATGAAGTTTTACCAATACATGTCAAGATATTGCACATGAAGATAAATTCTTCTATGAAATCTAAAGACCACAGCCTTGAATACTTCTAATCCTTAGCTCCTATTTCTATCCATTAATTTGATGAGTTAGCCACCACATTATTACAACATGTATGTCTCAATGTGAACTTAGAAACACCTAACTAATCTAACTAAATGATCTAGAGACATAATTAGTCAATTAATCACTATGGAATTAGCTTCCAATATTTATGTGGTAAAATTCATGTGTGCATGTAAAAAATATTGAACTCTAACTATTTGAATATAATGGTTGGAATTGTGGGGCCTCATCTATATCCTTCACCCCTTCAAAAATGTAAAAATAATAATACCTCTTTAAAAAATGACAAGAAGTAATCTAAATATACTTCCAATCAAATTTCTAAGATATCTAATTTTGTATCTCCCAAACATTAACGGTCGAGGAAAGATAAAATTATTCAAAAAGCAAGCCACACAAGTAGAATAAAATCATTAGAAACTATAAATAGTAAAAGTCATGTTTGAGAGATAAAAAGGGATCTTCTATGTTCCACAGGGGACTATCTACATACAAACTTTTAGTAGATATCGTCAAAATTGATAAACATGGAACTATAAGTTTTATCACCAAGAACTTCTAAAATGGTAACTAATATATCACCACCTTGGAAGAAGAAATATTTCTCCACCTAGTATCATTGATCTCCACAAGGATGACAGTCTACTATAAATGACCACCAAAGTGAATGAGCAACTTCATTTTAATTTTTTTAATACCACAAAAAGCCTAGAGAGAAGAGGAAGTATGTAAAATAAATGATTATTATAGAGCTAAGGAGTGAAAAGCAATTGAAAGAAATAATGGGAATCCAAAACCCTTGTGACTAAAATAAATGTGTGAGAAGTATTACTCTAATGTAGGAATTGATTGGCACATGAGGCCAAGTAATGCTCATAGAAGGTGGAATAATTGTAGCAACACCAAGTATTAAATGTGTTCTTAGCAGCATCTCGCTAAGGTTATATCTCATTATTGATAACTTTACAAATAAAGAAAACAAAACCAAGATTGGGAATGATATATCTTAATGATAATAATTTGAGTAAAGTGGATCAAGAATTGTAGTGAGCCTAGAAATAAAACTAGTAAATTCTTTCAATGATGTGCTAGATTGCTTAGTCATTGATTATTTAATGACAATACTTTAAATAATTATGATTATATTTTCTCAAATGTGTATTAACCTCAATAAAAAATTGACAAATAAATTTGAGATTTATAATTTTTAAATAAAATATTGTACAATCTTAGATTATCTGTAACTTTTGCATAATCATCGATATTTTACAAAGCAAATAAAGCCAACAAATGAAAGATAAATTCTAAATCATTTTTATTATATTCAATGGGTTTGTAAAACATCAAATATGTTACATGAATAACATAAAAATATAAGCAAATATAGCAACAATAAACTAAAATTGCTCTGCTTGAAACCACAACAAATAACTATAAAAAACACAAACTTGAATAGTTGAAATATTGCAACTTTGAAATCTCATTCATAACCTTTGGATGAGATTATTATTCAAAGAGTGTAGACTAATTATTATGCTAGTTATAACTAGGTAGTGTTGGCTTTTTTAGGTGTTTCAAATATTCATGTGTGCTTGGCCCCATAGGAGTTCTTGTTGTTCTCTCTATATGAAAATATGAGTCTAATTAATTCAATAGATAAGGTCTTGTAGGAAAATTTTGACTAGTATGTCTAGTAGATTCTATGTGTGACAACAAACTCTCTATAATGTATGAAACAAAAAGGCATAGATCTATTTAATTACTTGATAAGGATTTGATGTAAAGAAGACTAGATGGTCAAACCTATGTACATTGCCATCACCTTATTAAAACATGTGTTTTGTTGTGAGGGTGACTAAGTTGAATAATACACTATATGATTTGATTATCCCTAAAAATTTAACAATATTGGTATTATTGTGGCCAGAAAAAATTGAAATATAATCCCTTACATTTAAATTATTGAATTCAAGGTTGATTACGACTTAAAGACTATATGCCATATTCATATTCAACTAATAGGTTGGCCCTATTCAATTCTCATAATAACATAATGTATTAAACATTGAAACTAATACTAATGTGCCTACAAATTATCACATAGTCATTTGATGGAAAATTAAAACATGGAATCCTTATCATTAGTGCCCTAAGATTCTAGTTTAATGTCATTGTGTGCATGTGTTTAGTGTGTAATGTCACAATCAAAGAATTGATTTTGAACTAATGAGCATACTTATACTGAGAGGTGGGGTGAATCTGTAAAAGGTAATATTTTACTTTTCAAATTAATAATCATAATAATATTAATAATATAACACCAATAATAAACAACAAAATATTTATGTTAAAACCAATTCAAGAGAAAACCATGACAAAATATTGCGTGTAAAATTCGCTTACAACTTTGTAGACACCAATCTACTAGAGACTCTAAACCCCATTTATATTTGTAGGCAAGAACTCACTAGAGACACCAATATCTTCTATTGAGAGGCACCAACCTCTAATACACCAACGTCTTAGTCTACTAGGGATAATTCTCCTTCAAAAATATGTTATATATCTACTATAGATCTAATTATAAATCTTCCTTAAAATTATCTTCTTTTATTTTCTTCTCCTCAAATCTACTTTAAATGATCTTTTATATTTCCAAAAAAAAAAATCTACTCAACTATTTGATTAATATATCTCTTTTATTCTCCACACACTCTTCACCACATTTTACAAACTCTCTTTATAAATGCTTGGAGAGGGAAAAATCATTGAAAAGAAATAGGATATCATAAAGGAGGCAAATTTTATTTATATGAGTGCATCTTCATAAAAAAACTTGGGCACTCACCATGAGGGGTCAGCTCCTTTAAAAAAACATTTACTTATTTCTTATTTTTTTGTTAACTCCAATGTGGGTTCCAAAATGGGTTGGCCCATTATCAAATATTAATTTAATTACATATCTTATGAATATCAAGGAGACATGTCATGGAGATAAGTGCCAAAATAGAGGGATGTTGAATAAAATTACCCATTGGTCATAAGCTTGTCTTTAATATCTTGGAATGGTGCAATCCACTCTTAATAATGGAGATTCAAAACTGATTTTGTTTGGTCATAGAAAAATGATTAGTGGCCCTTGGTCTTTTAATCCTCACTAGAGTTTTCCTTCTTGGACCAATGAGTACATTTGACATCAATGACAATAAAAGAAACACAAGATATAAATCATTAATGTGTAAATTAAAAGTTTAGAGAATCCATCAATGCCTCATTGCTAAGCAATAAAGCCTGAGTCATGTTTAGGTTTGAAGATATGCTTCATTAACTTATTTCCAAGAATAAATTAGATCCTTTGAATATTTATCTCCTTCATAAAATTTTGTTTGGCCTCATGTGAGAAGATTTTATGCTCCTATGATGATATTTTATCTTTTAAAAATAAGTTATTTTTGTTGTTTTATGTGATTGTATAATGTAAATTTAGAAAATAGAATGGTGATCATGTTGGCAACAATAATGAAGGAAAGCTAAGAGGGGGCAGGGGGAGGGTGAATCGGTTTTCACCGGATTATCAAAATTAATCTTAAATGCAAATCTAATAAACTGCAGTAACAACAAAGATAAGAAAATTGATAGCACAACACACAACACCAAGATTTTGACATGGAAAACCTAGTTAAGGGAAAAACCACGATGGGAACCTACCAATAATAAGATGATACTCTGCAGTAGTATGTTTAAATATTACAATGGGGAATGCACATTCAATTTAGGCACACTGCCTAGAGCTCACTACTCAAAATAAGATGATCCAAAAGGCTCAAACCCTCAGGGAAGGTTCACTACCTTACAATAAGATTCGGACTACAATTTGGAAAGAATGAACTACAATAATATCATCTGCTAATGCCTAATGATAGTTTCGGTTAAGCTTAAATTTCTTTCCTTCAACTATCTCTTCTCAATACACCATACAAAAGTATAAATTCTCTTATGCACACATATACCTCTCACTGTTAATGCATACACACCTCAATATTCAAATTACAGGAATATCAAACCTATATATACTGATCATCAACCTTGGTAACAAGGTCGGCTAAACCCTCACCTCATAATTACAAAATTATATCATATGATACAAAGATCTTCCATCGGACTAGTATAATGATATACATGAAATAACATGGAACTAAATCAAATCTCCAAACATTCAACACCATCATAAATCTTGCCAAGATCAAACACAACATGCTACACCACCAAGAATACGGCATAACACAAGGAATATCACCAGATCAACAAAATCATCAATACCATGCACAAGGATCAATCTGGACCACCAAAACAAATAGAACATGATCAAAAAACACCAAGCAGCACATTATAACCCTCTGCAATAGCTGCACCAACACCACTTATCAAATCTTCATCGATCAACACTTGAAACTCGAGAACACTCAAATAGCATCAACTTGGACTAGAAAGATATCTTGCAGAGCACCAAATCATGAACCATCTGAAATATAGATACACATGAACATCCAAAAAATTCTGCTAAAATTGCAACACAAGATCTGATCACACTGGAATATATTGGAGGAAATACCAAACTCTAAAAAGCATTGATCAGAAAAACCAAATTGCAAACCGGGTCACATGATATGATCAATTAAGCTTCTAAATCATTGAAACCAATACATAAAGATATAATGATACTATAAATACTCCATATACCAAACCATGACCCCAATAAACCAATCTACAATGGTGGATGCAGTAAATCTTAGGAATATGTTGATATTAATGATAACAACATATCCTAGCAGCAACAATGTCCAATAGATCATTGGTCTTGTTTTGATCCAATGACGTGCATAATTGTAGTCATTATGAAAGAGCATTAATCAACCCTCAAATATTTACTTGATAGTATAGTTCATGCAACTCCTAAGAAAATCCATGAAATGTCTCAAGGCCCTCATGCATCACTCTATGTCCCCTACTTTTTTCTTTTGAGTAGTTAGATGTTAAAAATTATTACAAAAAAATTGAAAAATTGCACTGTCTTGCAACCTAAAAGGATTTTTTGGGGATTTTTACTCCAATTAATGTGCCAATCATTTGATAAAAAAATGATCTAATGTTGTTTGTACTCATATGAGGCTTCATAGAGAATGTCAAAATATCATTGTTCTATTAGTTGATAGTATTGCATATTAGTTGCAATGAGTCGCATGCCCTATGCCATATTGAACTTTAGCATGCCTAATTGATGTGATATATTAAAAAAAAATTAGAATCTCTTGTAACCTAAAGGTACAATGTCAAAGTTTCCAATTTCTTCTAGATGGACCATTATGTAGTTCATAGCCATGATCTCTTGTGGTGTAGTCCCTTCCATATAGGATTGTGGGAACTTCTTGGAATCAATAGAAAGTTCTTATTTTTGTTGAGTTCCATATTGGTCTTAATAATTTAGATTGCATTATTATGATATCTAAAAATGGTGGAGCATTTTATCTATGGTTGTGTTGTAAGATTGTGTTACATATCTAGTTATTGAGGTGTTATATTTCTCAAATGCTTTAGGCTAGCATTGACCATGTAATTATACATGATATAGCATCCTACAACTCATTCAATCCCATATAATCATTATAAAATGGTTGATCTGCTACTATGCTATTGGTTATTTCTACTAAGTAAAATTGATTATGGGTCCTTGATCACTAACTTCTATATATGGCCTAAAAAAAATTATTCTCATTGGTCAATATCCTTTCATGGTGGGACATATAAGTTGTTTTATTGAGGGAAAAGTGATTTGGTTAAAATTGTGATTAAAATTATATTGTATTGAGATAGATAGTATGAGAAATATCACATACTTAAGGGGACAACTCCACTTGTGTTAAATCAAAATTATACCAACCATTCATTTCACCTCCCATAAATTTCCATTGGTTTTACAATTAAATTAATTTTTCTCACTTGATTTTGAGAACTTAATTATAACCATCTACCATTATAGATGCTTAATAACTAGCATCACTTTCAAACAAATACTAAAATCACCCATGAGTTCTTGAGCTCAATAGTACTTTCACTCAATAGGAATAGAATGTTACTTTTAATAAGCTCATGAGGACTTACTAAGAGAAGTTACTATTTCATCAATTCATACTTTTCTAACTATAGATAAATTGATTAGGATTACGCAAATAAACAAAAGAAACATTGGTCTATTTTTCTAGTAGTTTGGAAAGGATATGACACATGTCATAAATCTAGAAGATGATTTTTGGGAATATTTCTTCTATTACATTGATTTTGATGAATAATGATGAATAACAAATACCCTAATCAGTACTGAGAGGGGGGGTGAATCAATACAGACAAAACCTTTCTCCCAACAACTTATCAAGTTAAAATAATACTAACCGATTGTCTTCATCACTGAACTTAACCATGGAAATATCGGTTAAACACAATAAGACTTCAAACAGAAAAACCAGTAAAGTTGAGTACTTCAAGTAACATTCAACACTTGACAACTACTTCACAAATATACTCATGCATGTGTAGTATCAGCAATACCATAGACATTAGCTTTGCATGCATATTCAACTAAACAAATGCTTCTTAATCATCACATGAAAAATGCACAACTCATAACACATATTTTCAACATGCAAACCCAAATGGGGAAAACCACGGTGGGGATGAATACCCACAAGCTTGTTTTTGAACTCTTTTCAAGCTCACTCTGTTAGGAGCCTAGTCTGGTTAAAGACTTTACAATAAGGTTTTGTTAGGAACCGATCATGTTAAACATCACCCGGTTAAGGGATGGCTATATACCTTGTTAAAGGTTGAAACCCTATTAAAGGTTACCCCACTAGAGGATTTGAAGAACTCAATGATCTTGAGTCACCTGGTTACAGGATTTACAATAAGAATATTAAAGCTACTTGGTAAATGGATTTTCCAACTGTTGAAATGGTTACAAGACAATAGGTAAAACTCTGATTTGATAACAACACTACATGCCAAGGCAGATCCTTTTCAATTCCTCTACTCTGCAATCAAACTCTACAGTTTTCCACTCACTGGTCTAGCAAGTATCTCATCACTCAGATACACACATAGAATTTGTCGACACGAACAATAACAAACATCATCGACCTTATAGACAACAATTAGGTCAGTGGCATAAACCCTAAACCCTAAGCATTTTAGGTTTACAATACAAGTGGTCCAATCCTGACCGTCCAAACACTTTGCATAGAACAATACAATCTCAAATAGATCACAAGTCAATCTGCATCATCCATTCTTCACCGCACATGGGAATCATTAACCCATCACGCTCTCTTCTCATATCGCTAAGAAGAATGATCATTCCCAAGGTAGACATTTAATGCAATTGATCTTCACATGCAAGATCCTCAAGGAAATCCTTCATGCATACAAAACTAATGTGGCATCTCGATCTCATCCTCATCTCTTAGATAACTCATCACAGAATGTCACTGGTTGCATCACACAAGCTATATTTCCAAACTAGAAACCCTAGAGCTAAGACTACCAATCGGTAGTCACACTTAGTGAAACCCTGACACCAGTTCACTACATCTCTTCATATCGGTTCACCAACTTCTTCCAATCTGCATACCGGTTCACTTGCACTTATTGACATAAATGACAACATACATTATCATCATATCATCATGTTGGTTCATCATATGCCAACAATCTCCCACTTTAGCATTGATGGCAATACTCAATATAGCATTGTGGCTATAAACAACATAGACCAGTTTACCTTCATCATCAGATATCTACTCCCCCATACATCAGATATATTCTCCCCCTTTAACAACAATGCCAAAGTGGAGACACAAGCTTCCATTCTCCACTATCTTTCTCCCCCTATGGAGTAGCATCCTTCAACACATCAATCCTGAAAGATTTGACACTATAGTACCTGACTGATGTGGAGCACACAACTTTAGTTGACTTCATGAAGGGGAATAACTCCTAATTCACCTCTCAAATAGGTAAATGTAGTCTTCAGTAAGGGCTTAGTGAATATGTCTGCTAGCTTCTCCTTACTGGAAACATGTTCTAATATAGCCTCCTTATTCTAAACCTTCTCTCTAAAGAAGTGATAATTAAGCTCAATGTGCTTAGTTATAGAATGCAATACCAGATTCTTGGAAATATTTATTGCACTTGTGTTGTCACAAAATATATTCACCGATTCAGATATAGGTACTTTGAAACCTTCCAATACATGTTTCATCCAGATGCTTGAGTGCAATTCATAAATTCTGCCACATATTTTTCTTTAGTTGTAGACTGGGAAATACATCTCCACTTCTTACTTGTCCATGAGACTAGTCTTCCACCAAGAAAGGATGCTCCACCGGTTATGCTCTTTTGGTTGTCCACATTACCTGCCTGATCGGCATTGGTATACACTTTGAGATTAAAGTCACCATTATATGGATACCACAATCCATAGTCAACTATTCCTTTTAGATATCTAAGAATCTGCTTGACAGCTACCAAGTGGGAGTCTCTTGGACTTTTCTGAAAATGAGCTACTATGCCCACTGCATGAGCAATATCCAGTCTGTTGTGTACCACATAGTGCAGCTTACCAATGATTGAACAGTACTCTTTCTCAATCACCAACATTGAATCATCTTCCTTAGTCAATTTGCAGTCGGCCACCATTGGTGTAGCAATAGGTTTGCTCTCCTCCATGCCAAAAGTCTTCAATACCTCTTTGACATACTTGGACTGGTTAACAAAGATACCCTCTTTCATTTGCTAAATTTGTAGACCAATGAAGAATTTAATCTCTCCAATTAGAGACATCTCAAACTCTTTCTTCATTACATCTACAAATGCATGGCTCATTTCACCATCTCCTCTAAAGATTATGTCATCTACAAACACTTCATAGATCATAATCTGATCATCTTCAGATTTTAGATAGATGTTGTTGTCCTCACTTGTTCTCTCAAATCCAATCTTCACAAGATGAGAGTGTAATCATTCATACCATGCCCTTGGTGATTTTTTTAATCCATACAGGGCCTTGTTTGATTTACACACCATGTTGCTATCTTCTGATAGGGAAAACCCATCTGGTTGCTCTATATACACTTCCTCTTCAAGGATTCAATTCAAGAATGTAGACTTCAAATTCATCAGATATACCTCGAATCCCTTAAATGCTATAAATACAAGTAGCATTCGAACACCTTCTAGTCTAGCCACTAGGGAAAAGGTTTCTCCATAGTCTTCTCCCTCTTCCTAAGCATATCCCTTGCATGCAAGCCTTGCCTTGTTCCTTATAATTGGGCTTTCTTCATTAAGCTTATTTTTGAAGACCCATTTGGTACCTATGGCATTCTTGTGTTCTATTCTAGGTACCAAAGACCATGTTGCATTCTTCTCAATCTGATCTATCTCCTCTTCCATTGCCTTAATCCACTCTTCATCTGTAAGTGCCTCTCTAATAGTCTTAGACTCCAATTCAGAGATCATGCAAGAGTTCTCTTTCACCTTTCTTCTTGTGAGTATCCCTGCAGCTTTGTCTCCTATGATCTACTTCGGATCGTGATGTAGTTTCACATATCTAGGAATGATTCAATTTGGTTCTTCTTGCTTTTCCTCTTCTTCTTCTTCTCCATCTTCTTCTTCACCTACAATAGCTTCTACCAGTATAGGAACACTGAGATCTTTGCTTGATTCTTTTTTAACTGGTTCCCAGAAAGCTACACCCGGTTCACCTTCCACTTGCTGGCTGCTAGTTTCCTCGGGTTTCTCAAGGCATTCATCAACCCTGACATTGATGCTTTCAACAATTTTCTAAGTTCTATTGTTGTAGCACTTGAGAGCTTTGCTCTTAGTGGAATATCCCAGAAATGTTCCTTCATCACATTTAGCATCAAACTTGCTCAGATTCTCACCTCTCTTGATATAGCACTTACTTCCAAATACTTTAAAATAACTCACAGTGGGAGTCTTCCAGGTTAGTACTCATAACGGGTTTTATCTTTACCTTTCTTGATGAGTACCCAGTTCATAGTATAGACTACAGTACTCACTGCTTCTCTCCAAAAAGTGTGAGTAACCTTTCCTTGGATTAGCATTATCTGGCCACTTCAACTATAGTCCTGTTATTCCTTTCTGCTATGTCCTTTTGTTATGGTGTCCTAGGGGTAGACAATTGCCTCTTGATATCGTTCGCTTCATAGTACTTGTTGAATTCATCAGAAGTGAATTCACCTCCTTGATTAGTTCTTAGGCATATTATCCTTTGGCCACTTTCCTTCTCTACTAATGCTCTGAAGGCTTTGAACTTTCCAAATGCTTCATACTCATCTTTCAAGAATGTGACCCACATCATTCTTGAGCAGACATCGGTAAGAATCATAAAATACCTATCTCCCTAAATACTTCTATTTTTCATTGGACCACATAGATCGGTGTGCATAAGATCAACTAAGTTCTCTACTGAAAAAGACTTACCTTTAAAAGTTGAGGAAGACATCTTCCCAAGTTGACATCCTCTGCACAAATAATTCTCTGGTTTGTTCAGCAAAGGCAATCCTCTTACTGCCTTTATCTTGTTGGCTTTAACAATATTGTCAAAGTTTATATGACAAAGTCTCCTATGCCATATCCAACTATCAT
The DNA here is from genome assembly GCF_030272615.1 of Cryptomeria japonica. Taxonomy (NCBI): domain Eukaryota; kingdom Viridiplantae; phylum Streptophyta; class Pinopsida; order Cupressales; family Cupressaceae; genus Cryptomeria; species Cryptomeria japonica. Next base: position 749,403,703 of record NC_081408.1, read on the forward strand.
CAAACTTAGCCATCAGACACTGAATAATCTTGGAGCTCAACTAAAATAAGTTACCTCCTATCTTCTTACCAGTGGCAATAAGTTTGCCACTCTTTCCAATTATACTGCAAACTCCACCTTTCAACTCTGGAGTGAGTCCTTTGTCATTAAGTTGAGCAACACTCAAAAGGTTATGCTTAAGACCTTCTACCTAGTAGACATCAACTGCACTGCTCTTTCCATTTAGTGAGATGGATCCTTTACCTTTCACCAAGCATGGTGCATCATTGCCAAACTAGACAACACCTCCATCATATTCTTCCAAAGATAGGAAATTTCTTCGATCACCAATCATGTGGTGAGAACACCCACTACTAATAATCCACTCATTAGAGTTGTCAATGCGAGAGACAAGGGCTTTATTGTCAGACATTTCTTCCTTTACAGCTACAAACACTATGTCCTCATTCTCTTAATCCTTAGATTCTTCATCAATAACACCTTCATCCACTGCAACAAGATAATTTCTTCTACTTCCTCCTTTATACTTTCTAAACGTCACCGGTTTATCCTTATTATCATTATTATGATAGTTAATAGCTATATGTCCTATCTTATTGTAGGAAAAACATTTTAGAGGAAGCTTACCTCTATATTTACCGGTTCCTTTTGGAAGTATTTTAGTAAGAAGAGCTTCAAACTCCATCAGAATCTCTTCATCATCCATGTCTTTAAATTGCCTGGATTCATAATTGGTACCCACTTCTTTTCCTTTTCTAGATGGTGCAGCAGATGCTCTAAAGGCTGACTTAGTCTTCTAAACACTGCCATCATAGCTATTCCACTCATATATAGTCAACTTTGTAATGATAGAGTCTAAGGATACCTTGGTTTTGTCAATATATCTTAGCTCCTGAATAGCAACAACTTTGATTGCATAGACCAGTAACAATGATCTCAAAACTTTACTGACAACGTTGGCATCCTCAATCATTCCACCAGTGCTTTTGATATCTCCAACCATAGTCTTAATCCTTATGCCATATTGTTGAATGGTCTCTCTTTCAACCATCCTCATGTCTTCAAATTTTCCTTTAAGGCTCACTTCCGTAGCTTTATTTACATGCTCATCACCACCATAAATGGTTTCTAGTGCGTCCCATACATCCTTAGGAGTGTCCTTATCTTGTACATCAATGAACTCAATATTGGACAAGCTGCTAATAAGGGCTTCCATGACTTGCCCATTTTCCTGAATTTCTCTTTTCTGATCATCGGTCAGAGTGCCAGTGGGGATCACATAGGCATTCTCAACATAGCTCCAGTGTTGAGCACCCATACTCTTGATGTAAATATTCATTCTGTCCTTCCATATTTTGAAGTTATCTCTGTTGAACTTAGTACCTTCCCTCTTCATCATTACATCAAGATCTTTTACCTCAAGCGGTTAAGATTATATCACTAAGGACCTGGAGTTGCTTTGATACCAATTGATAAATAATGATGAACAAAAAATACCCTAATCGATACTGAGAGGGGAGGTGAATCAGTACAGACAAAAACGTTCTCCCCACAACTTATCAAGTTAAAAAAATACTAACTGGTTGTCTTCATCACTAAACTTAACCATGGCAATACCGGTTAAACACAGTAAGACTTCAGGTAGCAAAACCAGTAAAGTTGAATACTTCAAGTAACATTCAATGCTTGACAACTACTTCACAAATATACTCATGCATGTGTAGTATCAACAATACCATAGACATTACCTTTGCATGCATATTCAACTAAACAAATGCTGTTTAATCATCACATGAAAAATGCACAACTCATAACACATAGATTTTTCACCTGGAAATCCAAATGGGAAAAACCACAGTGGGGATGAATACCCACAAGCTTATTTTTGAACTCTTTTGAAGCTCGCTCTGTTAGGAGCCTAGTCTGGTTAAAGACTTTATAATAAGGTTATGTTAGGAACCGATCCTATTAAAGATCACCTAGTTAGGGGATGGCTATATACCCTATTAAAGGTTACCTCGCTAGAGGATTTGAAGAACTCAATGATATTGACTCACCTACCTAGAGGATTTACAATTATCCTATTAAAGCTACCCAATAAAAGGGATTTTCCAACTATTGAAATGGTTAGAAGACAATAGGTAAAACTCTAATCTGATAACAGCACTACATGCCAGGGTAGATCATTTTTAGTTCCTCTACTCTACAATCACACTCTGTAGTTTTCCACTCACTGGTCTAGCAAGTATCTCATCACTCAGATACACACAAAATTTACCAACACAAACAATAACAAACATCATCGACCTTATAGACAACAGTTAGGTTGGTGGAATAAACCCTAAACCCTAAGCATTCTAGGTTTACAATACAAGCGGTCCAATCCTGACCATCCAAACACTTTGCATAGAACAATACAATCTCAAACAGATCACAAGTCAATAGATGCATTGTCCATTCTTCACCGCACATGGGAATCAATAACCCATCACACTCTCTTCTCATACTGCTAAGAAGAATGATCATTCCCATGGTAGACATTTAATGCAATCGACCTTTACATGCAAGATCCTCAAGGAAATCCTTCATGTGTACAAAACTGACGTGGCATCTCGTTCTCATCCTCATCTCTTAGCTAACTCATCATAGAATGTCACCGGTTGCATCGCACAAGCTAGGTTTCCAAACCGGAAACCATAGAGCTGAGACTACCAACCGGTAGTCACACTTAGTGAAACCCTGACACCGGTTCACTACATCTCTTCATACCGGTTCACTTGCACTTATTGACATCAATGACAACATACATTATCATCATATCATCATGTCAGTTCATCATATGCCAACAGATTCATCAATATTGTCCATGTGAATAGATTTTGCATCATCATCACTCTATTCTACATCCATATCTCTTTTTTGAGTCTTCTCTATTACCTCCAACATATCATAAAGGGCATAACAATTTTTTGTGATTTTTTATTCTAGGTGCTTAGTGCCTTCCTCATCTATTAGCAATAACTCTCTATTTTTATTCTCTCCTTCCTCAATAGTGTTCCTATAACAAAATGTCACAACTTCTAGACAATGAGAAATGCATTAGAGGGCATCTACAATACCTTTTACACATCCTCAAATTTTATAGAGGATAGAATCTCTTAGTTGTAAACTTTAGTCAATACCATGTAACACTTTCATGTCTCCACCAGCCAAACCTTAGGCTATTCAAGACCAAATTTGATATAATTGCAATGTGAAGTCCCAAGTGAAGGTATGTCTGGAATCATATATAAAAAATGTAAGGAAGTTAAGTAGCGGAACAACTTCCTACACTAACCTTGAGAAGAGGGTAATGCAAAAACTTTTACAGATCGTCACAATAGTTATAGAAAATAGAAATAGATATAATAACATTCAAACCATAAAACAATGATTTATGTGGGGAAACCCTTTCGAGATAAAAACCCCACACTTCCAAAGGCGCCCGATATATTATTTAGCAATCAAAACAAATTACAATATACTTGCAGAGAAATCCCTTTGCAAGGGTACCACTAAACAAAGATTTGAAGGTAACTTAATAACCATAAGACTCTTACACACAACCTCATGTAGAAGCATCCCCGGTTCTTGGCAATCTTGCATCAACAAAAAATATTTCTTTTTGTTTTTCTTTCTGTATTTTCTATCTTTGGCTCACTAGAACCTGTCGAGTTGGATTTTTCTTGAAGACTTGATCATCTTCCTTATTCCTGAGCCACAAAGTGTTTGGATCTTTTTCTAGCAAGTTATTGCTATTGGTTTTCGAGACAAATTTTAGGTACTAATTGCTTGGACCTATTTGCATTGGTGATCTATCAAATCCCTTCCATAGCTTGTGGAACCCTGAGCATTGATTCCAATATTCCTTAGCATGTGGTCAAACTTCCCTTTTATTCTCACTTCATCCTTTGTATTTTATGGAGGAATCTCTTTGGTTAGGCTGACCTTCTTCGTTTTACACTTTTGGTCTTGTTCTTCAGGTTTTGATCCCTTTTTGGGCCGAGCGGATCCCCTTGGATCATATAAATCATTGTAATTGGTCATTAGAATGTATTCAAGGTGGTAGATAGAACATAGAAGCTAGATCCTAAGTTTCAAGGTCCCGGTTGTGACCTGTTTTGTTTCAAGCATCTTTTAGCAGGCTTGGGAGCCGGTTATTGTAACCCAAATGTTATTGGTTGACTGTAATCAGTTTTATGATATAAATTATTTTGTTTTGTATTGCATCCATCATATCCTTGTGTTTCCATTGTGTTTACTCTTGCTTTTTGGTCTGGACTGATCTTTTTGAGGTCCCTCCTTACTAGTGACTACACCAAGTGGTATCAGAGCGAGATTCGTTCTAGAGATTACGTTGTCCTAAGAATTTTGTTGTGGGGTGGTGGACTAAGGATCCGACATGCAGTTGCAAAGGACTAGCGTGAAGATGGTGTGAGGAGGAAATAGGAATGGGGGAGCATGTGAGAATGCAAACCCGACTATGATGGAAGTGTTGAGAGGAATTTCAGCCTAGTTGCAAGCCGTTAAGAAAACTTAGAGAAGAGGCTGACATGTTGAAGATGTGAGTGAAGATGAAGCAAAAGAAGCCCTGGCACAACAAGGAAATCCACCGACGGTTGTTCCATATGAAGAGAAATTTTTTAGGGTTTTGAGTAGGGTGAATACTAAACCACATTTTACCCCATAGGAATATGATGGGAAGTTGGATTCAGATGAGTTGATGGATTGGATCTCTGAGATGGAGAAGTATTTTGATTTTGAGAACACTACAGAAGATAGAAAGGTGAAGTATGCCTGTACCTAGATGAAAGGTCATGCATCTCTTTGGTGGGAGAATTTGCAGGTTGATAGACAGAGAAGAGGTAAAGAGAATATCAAGACATCGGATTGTTGCTAAGTTTAAATCAAATTTTATGCCAATTGATTATCAAGTGAATCTGTTTTAGAAGTTGTAGAATTTGAAGCAGAAGGAATCTAGTGTGAAGGAGTACATCGAAGCATTTTACAAATTGAATACCAAATATGGACATGTTGATGATGAAGTTGAACAAGTTGCCAGATATTTGAATGGATTGCAAATGTCTATACAAGATGAACTCAGTTTGATCAAGTTGTAGAGTGTTGAAGAAGCTTATCAGTATGTCTTGAAATTAGAAGAGAAGTTGAACAAAAGACATGAGTAGAGATAGAGAGGTAGAGGAGGAAGGTTTACATGAGGAAGATTTCAAGGAGGAAGAGGAACCTATACAGATTAGAACAAGGACAAGGAAGTAAGAAAAGATGGTAATTCATACTGAAAGGATGACAAAAATTTCTACTAGAGGAGAGAACCAAATGGCTACCAGAATGATGGTTTTGGAAAAGTGACAAAAGACAAGACAAGCGAGTGTTTAGAGGAACTTGCTTCAAATATGGAGGAGAAGGACATTGTGCATTTCAATGTAAGAAGATAAAGAATATTGGGAGAGAAATAGTGGTTGAAGAAAACCCCACAAGATCAGCTAACAAACTAGAAGATGGAGAACTGTTGATGATGAGGAGGGTTTTGTGTCATAATGGAGAAGATGAAGAGCCCTTGCAGAGGAAAAATTTGTTCAAGAATAGATGTAAGGTATCCGGTAAGCGTTGTAAAGTTTTTATTGATAGTGGTAGCTCACATAATCTTGTTTTAGAAGAGATGGTGACTGAGTAAAACTTGGAAAGATTGAAACACCCTAAGCCTTGTCAGATAACATGGATTCAAAATGAACGTAAGTTGTTAGTAAGTGAGAAATGTTTGGTAAAATTAAAAATTGGGAATTATTATGATGAAGTCTTGTGTGATATCATGCATATGGATATTTGTCACCTTTTGTTGGGTAGACCTTAGAAATTTGATAGATAGGCAGTCCATGATGGGAGAAGGAACATATACACTATTGTGGCTAATGGGATGAAGCAAACCTTGTTACACTTGGAGGAGCCTTTGAAGAGTGAATTCTGTATGAATGATAGCATTTGTTTGTTGGATGGGATGATACATGAGAATGTGTGTTTTGCCTTAGTTCCTAAGAAGATTGAGAATCTGAAGCATGAAGAAGAACAACTGGAAGAGATAAAGGAGTTGCTGATAGTGTATGAAGACATCATTTTAGATAATTTGCATGATGGATTACCACCTATGAGAAGTATCAATCATTGCATGGACCTAATTCCCAGAGCTAGTTAGCCTAATAAAGTTGCACACCATATGACACTGACAGAGAATGAAGAGTTGAATAGACAAGTGCAGTAGTTGTTGAAGAAAGCTTTAATCAGAGAAAGTTTGAGTCCTTGTGTAGTACCAACAATATTAGCACCTAAGAAGAATGGATAATAGAAGATGTGTATCGATTCCAGAGCAATAAACAAGATCACAATGAAATACTGATTTCCTTTGCCTAGGATGGATGACATAATGGACTATTTGAGTGGAGCAAAATACTTTACAAAGATAGATTTGAAGAGTGGATATCACCAGATCAGGATCAGAGAAGGAGATGACTGGAAGACAACGTTCAAGACAAATGAAGAACTGTATGAGTGGTTGGTGATCCCTTTTGGGTTGACTAATGCATCGAGTACTTTCATGAGGTTGATGAATGAGGTATTGAAGAAATTCTTCGGTAAGTTTGTTATTGTATATTTGGATGACATTATGATTTTCAATAAGACAAGAGAGGAGCATTTTTTGCATTTGAGACAAGTCTTGCAGAGGCTGAGATAAGAGAAGTTGTTGATAAACCTTAAGAAGTACACTTTCATGAAGGAATAATTAGTCTATTTGGGATTTGTGGTATTTGCAGGTGGATTGAAGATGGATCCTAAGAAATTAAAAGCAATTGTTGAGCAGCCTACACCAAAAAGCATTGGAGAGGTAAGATCCTTTCATGGATTGGCTAGTTTCTTCCAGAAGTTTATTAGAAATTTTAGTTCTATTTGTAGTCCTATGACTGAGTCAATAAGGGGAGATAAGAAAGAATTCAAGTGGACCACCAGAGCAAACAAAATTTTTGAACTGTTGAAACAAAAAGAGACTGAGTAGCCTATGTTAGCTTTATAGGATTTCAAGAAAGTATTTCAAGTAGACTGTGATGCAAGTAGAATAGCAATTAGAGTAGTCTTGATTCAGGAAGGAAGAGCAGTAGCTTATTTCAGTGAGAAGTTGAATGGTGCCCGGAGGATATATTTAGTTTCAAGAATTTTATGCCATAGTTCAAGACTTGAAGAAATGGAGACATTATCTATTGCCTAAGGAGTTTGTGTTGTATACAGATTATCAAGCCTTGCAGTATTTGAACAAGTAGAGTAAGCTAAATCAGAGACATATGAGATGGGTAGAATTCTTATAGAGTTACACCTTTTTGTTGAAGCGTAGAAGTGGGAAATCTAACAAAGTTGTTGATGCACTGAGTAGAAGGAGGAATTTACTTATAGAGATGAGAGTGATAGTATTAGGATTTGAGGAATTGAAGACCTTGTATGATGATGGCCTGAATTTTGCAAAATCTTGGAAAGCATGTAAAGAACTGGTTATGGCTGATAGGAGTAAGTGGTTGGATTATTTCATTCATGATGGGATGTTATTCAGAGGAGTTCAGTTTTGTATACCTAAGAGTTCTATGAGGGAGAATCTGATCAAGTAGAAGCATAGTGGAGGATTAGTCAGACACTTTGGTGTTGACAAAATAGTAGCATTGGTGAGTGAGAATTACTTTTGGCCCTAGATTCATAAGGATGTTAGGAAATTTATGTAGAGTTGTAGAGTTTGTCAAGTTGGAAAAGGGAGTACTCAGAATATGGGATTGTACAATCCTTTGACAGTACCGGAAAGACCTTGGGACAATATAAACATGGATTTCATACTTGGATTGCCTAGGAAACAAAGAGAGAATGATTTTATATGAGGAGTAACCTTTGTAAAGGATTTAGAATCCAAGCTAATGGATCACCTTGTTAGAGGATTTGAATAGCACCAATCTTATTAGAGCTTACCCAGTTAGGGGATTTAACTATTGTAATTGTTAGAAAACAACATTAGTTTGGTGATCTATTTGAATAGAACTACACTTTCTTGTTTAGATCCTTTTCATGCTCCTATCTACCTTTACTCAAACTCTAAATACATCATTTGGTTCGGCAACCACACACTCAACTCAAACTTTGCCAACACTTAAACTAAAACAACTCATCGACCTTATAAACAAATCAACTAGGTTGGTAACACAACAAAAACCTAATTCTCATAGAGATTACAAATAAGTCGGTTCAAGTATGGTCACTGGATTACATAACAATCTCTACACATCATTCAAGAAAGCCTCGACTGCTCCTTGATCACCACTTCATCAAACTCAGTAACTCATCACGTGCTTTGCATTACATGAAATATACTTACTCATTCCCAAGACAAAAAAAATTAACTCAACATGCCAAAAAATCTTTGAAACTCTCTTCATACAATATGCATACATGTCATAATCATTACCTCTCACCATCAGATCATAAACCAATATAACCAATTCACTAGACTTAATCGGTTAGGGTTTATTAAAACAATAGGTAGGGTTTACTGGTTCAACTCTTTAATACTTGGCAATATCAGATTACTCCACAAACTTACCTACCGGTTATAGTTCCTTTCACTTAACTCTTCCTACCAGTTACAAAACAACATTATCACAATAACATTACTTGTTTAATTGACATCAATGACAATATAACATTTCATTAATGCAATCTTCATGCAAATGACAACACATACATACATACATATATATATATATATATGTATGTACATTTTTTTTAAAAATTTTGGCAGTAACAAACTCATAGATTTTGTATAATTTTTGTGAATTGGCTCTTTCATCATCAAATTTTTTACTGCTCTCTGTCATTTTTTCCCTCAATTCCTTCAATTTTGCCTCCATCAAAATTTTTTATCCTTTTCTATAAATCATTGTACTTGTTATCTACTACTTTCCTCTTTGATTTTTCATTTGCCAGGTCTGCCTGTAACTTATCTATTTGTTTCTCCAGCTTATTTTTCTCTCTCTCCACCTTTAGCAGTGAAGTGTAGAGTGGTTCGTTAGTCTTTTTTGACACACTATTTTTGTCCACATTTTGTACTTTGGAAAAATCCATTTGGAGGGTGCTAACTTGAAATTAAGAGGGATCTATCTAACTGTGTGGTGGATTTTTATCTTTATTTGGAGGTATAACAACCATGAACTCCATCATATCTTTGTGTGAGTCAGATGTTAGAAATACCCTGTTTGTTGTAGGTTGTTCCTCTAAAACTTCATTCAAGGCAACCCTCTACAATGCTATCTTTTTTTCTTTATTTGCATTTGTTGTGTTCAATTTTTTCATAGTAATCACATAATTGAAAATTTGAGCTTATTGAAGCAATTGAATGTTTGAAAGGTGAATTAGCAAAGGCTCCAGTTCCACCTATGCCTATGGTTTTAACTAATGCATTATGAGGAGTACCAAAAGCCATTCCTGATCCTATCCCACTATCACTTGCATGTGTAGTTTTTCTAGTCTTTTGAGGGGTCTGTTCTCAAGCTACAAATGATATTTTTGTAGCAGCAGTGGCACTTGATATAAGATTCTGAATAATATTACTATTTACCACTAGTGGCCTCTTGCGAGAGATATTTTGTTGTTGCACTTGTCCAACACCAAGACATCTAGTATCAGTAGTAGTACCCATGCCAACCTCACCAATCACAGTGGCACTTGACTAAACACTAATAGGAATACTATCCCTAGATTCCTCACCAGTGGCAGTGGCACTTGATTCACCATCAATAGGAATACCATGATGTGGTGGTGGTTGTGGATTTTAACCTCTAACAAATGCAGTTGGAGCTAGAGGGTAATGAGTAGTACCTTTCCATGATGAATCTGATGAATCAAGTCCAATGGCTAGTTTAATAGGAGCTTTTGATTTTGAATCTGATGGAAGTTGTACCTCAAGTGGAAACCAAATGCCTTCTCTTGTGGGACCTATACCACCACCTTCAAAACCCATTTTTTCCACAATGTTTTCCCCTTCGTTATATTTTTCTTTCATGGACTCATTGACTCCACCAAATATTGCAGGGACTATAGTAGTTGTTGGAGTGGCCTCAACCTCATACTCATTTTCATCATCACTCCTGTCATATGTTGTTGTGGGATGCTCCATATTCCACAATTTTATAAACTCTTCATCCTTGTCGATGGACTCAAATTTTGCACTGGTCTTTGGTTCACCAAGATTCTTCCTCATAGTCCAAAAATCATTTCTTTTGGTTTGAGTCCAAAATATGTCTTTACATTCTTGCAGAATTGTTTTGGGAATAGATTTGTTATATGGATTAGCAGATTTTTGGTAGAAATTGTAGGACCTCCTATTTTGGATGTCCTTCTTTGTTGTCCTTTGTGTGTACAATGTCATAATTTGTGATGACAATTCTTCTATTGAAATGTTATTGTCAGTGGTGATTTTCTCCATCTCTTCTTTTACCTCATCCTAGGAGTCCATGTTTCTAATCTTTTCTAACAATGGTTTACTTTCATGTTGACATAACCTTTCAGAGTTCCCATTTTTCGTAAGCCTTGCTTGAACTACACTGATTGGATCATACTGCCAGAGACCCTCATCACCAAAGCTAAAAACTATCAAAAAATCATGCCACATTGACTACTTTTCTCGTAAATGTGAACCCTCCACATGATAAAGGCAAGGAAGAAAATATGCTCTTTTTTTGTTGACTATGAAAGAGACTATATGTGCTCTCAAACTGTCATACATATTCCAATGCAAATACCCTCTTTGTCACATGTACTAGAAGTTTGTAGGGTTTTACTATTGATCCGTAGAACCTTAACATGGTGTATTCTTCCATGAAGCACTAGTCAGCTAGTTGTATTTGACTTCCAAGTTGAATGCAATATCTATAAGACCCAGGCAATCTAGGCATTGAAGTGATTGTAATTACATGAAACATTGGTGCCAAAAACAAGTCTACAAAATGGTTGTAGTTCTTTTCTGTTGTCATCCATCCTTAACTTAGGTGTCCATTCATATATTGGACACTCTATTCTATTTTGAGTCTTCTCATCAATCTTATAGTTCAAAATGTGAAGATTGTTGGTCTCGAATATTGCATGATACTTGGATAGAAGAAGATAGCACAAGTAGGATGAGAACCTAAATATCGACAAGAACCTTTTTTGATCATTAGTAATTGTTTTTGCATGGATTGAACAATGTGCTCAACAAAATTATATCTTACTGGTTGACTTAGACGATGGATTTTAAAAATCATTTCAAGAAGGCTAGCACCCACTTCCCTATCATTTTCCATTCTTAGGCAAAATGTCAGCAAGGAAATATTATCATGAACCCATGGAAAAAAAAATGTTATAATCATAAGGAGGCTTATGATTATGATCCAATGGACTACCACATACTATTAGAACTCTGATAAATGAATCTCTATGACTTGGATTGAGACTCTCATATTTCTCTCCCAAATTTCCTAGGTCAATGTGGATGTTTGAGTTTTGTGCTTCAAACCCTAGGTTCAACAAACGAGCAAATTCTCCCTTGGTTATAGATATAATTTCCTCTTTTTTATTTTTATTGATGTTCATCATAAATTTCAGCTCAGACCATGACAAATTTGAGGCAAGGGAATACTTCAAGTAATACCATGCTTCCCAATCCAGCATCCCATGATGCAATTTTATTTGTACTTTGTTTTAACATTGTGTTGAAAATAGTAAATTTTGCCCTATTTGGATCTCCCACCTTATTAGACAATGCATATCTAATTTCTATGATACACTTTTTACTATGGATAACAGGGTCATAAATATCATGGTATTCATCAGTGAAACCTGGTGTTTTAACTAGTTTGGTTAGGTATATTTTTTTATTCACTTGGCTTTTTGTGGAACTACTACTTTCGAGTTTCCCCATCGCTGTTACTGTTAATGGTTCAAAATAATGCTAGATACAAGCCTGAAAATGCTAACCCTCAGATTAACCACAAGATTCAAAAAAATAAAAAACACGGGATGTAGGTGTTCTAGATTTTACCCAAAATTTCTCTTTCACTAGATTGGTGCAGACAAACTCTGTTGCATTCCTCAATCTAGTAGCCATTTATGAATCTCCCTGGATTTACTGGTTTGTCCAAGAAATGAAATACGATTATGAGTCACTTATTTTGTAAACACTGGAAAGTTCAAAAGTAATAATTAAAGGGCAAAATTTCTAGAATCCTATTGTAATTTAATAAATTATTATTAATATCTATTTGCCACCGAAGGAAAAAACATTCATTGCTTCAGTCTAAATTTTGAGGACAATGGACACGTCACCAGACACGAGTCACTTTTATGGACTATTTTTGAAGTCTTTTTAATCCTTTTCAACTTTCACCCAAAATAGAGCTTATTAGACTTAATTATAGTTAATTAAATGTAAAACATTCAATTCTGAGCGAAGTTATAAAAAATGTGTTTACTTCCCACATTCATGCCGAAATCCACCCTAAGTAGTTGATTTGTTCTCATACAATGGGCAATGGTATATGTTGTCAATTATTGTGGATCCTAGGACTTTTTCCATTTTTCAACCACGTCACCAGACACGAGTCACTTTTCTGCACTATTTTTGAATTTTTTTTAATCCTTTTCAACTTCCGCCTGAAATAGAGATTTTTAGACTTAATTATAGTTAATTAAATGTAAAACGTTCAATTTCGGGAGAAGTTCTCAAAAATGTGTTTACTTCCCACATTCGGGCTGAAATCGACCCTAAGTCGTTGATCTATGCTCATCCAACAGACGATGGTATCTGTTGTCAGTTGTCATGGGTCCTAGAACTTTTGCCATTTTTTGGCCACGTCACCAGACATAGTGACACTTCATTGTCCCATGGGCGGTTGGTGTTTTCGGATGAGTTTTGGAAAAAAGTATCATTTCCACTTTCGGCCCGAAATCCACCTTATGCTATTGATCTATACTCATTACTCATGAAAAGGTATGGTCCGAGACTCTGATGGATTTAATTTTCATATTGTTTATCAAAGTGATGGTTCGAGACTCTGATGGATTTAATTTATTTCAAGAAAACAAATTAGAAAATTAAAGTTTTTTCTAACTAAACAAATTCCATGTAGTGGCTAGTACTTGCCTTTATAGTATTATAATATTTTCATATTTTAATAAAATAATTTGCTATGAGCCTATGAATTTATAGATAATAAATAAGATATAATATAATATAATATAATTTATTGTAAATATTATTTAAAAATAAAGTATAAATTATATTAATGAAAGCGTTCCTTTAGGGCTAATCCTGAGGTGTGTTAAAGCATTCCTTGAAGGCTAATCCTCAGGTTGTGTGTGGTAGTGGGAAATTCCTCTCAAAGAGACTGGTTTGGTGAAGGATAGAATTGAAATCTGCAATGGAGGTGAATTTCTTCTTCTCCTCTAACAAGAAGCTTGTCCCATTTGTGGGGAAGGTGATAGACAAAAGATTGAAAGGCCTATTCAAATGTAAGGACAAAAAGCTTGTTGATGTGGTGAAGCTTATCCTATGCGAAGACATTGCCTATGTAGGGCATCGCTATCGAACTAACAGTGATATTTTGGCCCTTATAGCAGCATGAGGATTTCATGTTGTGGAGGAGGTGTTTAAGCTACAAAACACCCTCACCACCCTCATCGACGAAGACAGCCTAGTCAATTTGGACGCAATAATTGTGAGGGTGGTGTCGTAGGTGGGACTCACTCCTATTGAAGGGAGCTTAGAGAGGGTGGCTACTATCCCATTTGTTAGGTGGCAAGAGGAAGGGTTGATGAGGAGATGTAGAAGACGGGCCAGACATGGATGGGTAGCAGTGAAATTGTGCACCAAGCTTATGCATAGAGAGGAATACGTCCATGCCCTACATGTGATTGCTCGAGCTAATGTTGGAAGAGAGTTGCAGCCAAGAGAGGCAACTGAGTAGGTCTCCAAGGTGGTGGCTATTGTTAAAGAGGACCCAGAGCTTTGTCACCAGCTAGGTCTTCTTGATCCTAAAGAAGCCTAGTGCTCTTTAGTTTGATGTGTAATTTGATATGTGCCCTGCATGTTCTCCATGGGGGTTAATCCCCTTTCTCCTCTTATGTATATGCTTTAAAATTTAAAATTATTTAACTATGGATAGTTGGATGGGTTATGTTATGTTGTCCAAATCGGGGTAGATCTGCAACAGGGGTTTATAATAGGTATATTGTAGTCTGGTGGTTTTGTGCATGGCAGAAAGATAAAACTGCCCACCACATTTTGTATATTTCTTATATATTAATAAAATTATAAAATTATTGATTAAAAAAAATTAATGAAAGTGTATATAATTATAATTTCTATAAAATAGTAAAATAATATTTGTCTATATGGAAACAATATTTTTTTTTTGGATCGGTAAAAGACCAAGGGCTGCAATTTTATTAATAATTAATAAAATGCTATATTTAATAAAATCCATTCAGTGTGGGCACTGGTAGGAAAGAATGGAGTCAAGAAAACCTCTAGTCTTGCCTAGGATATTAAGTCCAACATCATTCCAAAAATTCCTAAATCAATCTAAATTACAAAGTTTCTTCGCCCTGGACTTAGTGGAACAATTGGGGTGAGCATTTAGTATTTAGCTCCCCATTTACATGTCTAGTGATCTATTACATTATTATACATAACATTATATTACATCTATTGGCATTAGGTTGTCATTGATGTCAATCGATAAGGAGTATTGGTGACTAGTGAATAATGATGGTTAATGAATGCAAGTAGATAAATAAGGGTGTTAATGATGTCAACTGGTATGATGGATGTTGATTGTGATGAAGAGATGAGATGTTACAAGAAATCACATCAACACCAAAGGGGAAGTATGTGCAATCCACTGGTATGCTAGTGTGATGGATTGATGTGTTTGTTTATG
Organism: Cryptomeria japonica; assembly: GCF_030272615.1. Classification (NCBI taxonomy): domain Eukaryota; kingdom Viridiplantae; phylum Streptophyta; class Pinopsida; order Cupressales; family Cupressaceae; genus Cryptomeria; species Cryptomeria japonica. Next base: position 749,418,759 of record NC_081408.1, read on the forward strand.
CTTGGAAGCAAGTCAAGTGAACTCATCAACAAGTGTGGGGGTTCACCGATAAAGTCAGATCAAACCAGTGAAGAGGATTGAACCAATAGTGTGTCTTGATCAGTGACAGATTATAAACTGAAATGATGGCTTGAGCTAAGCTAGAAATGGACAATGATGCCACATGGAGTTGAAGTGGCAGATATGCATGAAGTGGCGAACTTGCAGTTGGAGAGGTAGTATGTAGTTGGTTGACAATAAATGTTGACAGTGACTATTATAGATCAAGTTTTAGAAGGGTGTGGCTTGAGATAGGATGAGTCAGATCAGATCCATGACATGCACTGATCGATGCAAGATGTCTAAGTCGAGATCGGATTTGATAGAGGACCTACAAGATTATTTAATAAGAACATGGCTGACAAACAGTAAAGAGCATGGGCGAATAAAATACAATATAATAAATGTGTTGGAAGGCACGATAATGGCGGTAAGGTGCAAGAAATAAAATTTGACATGATCCAATAAGATTTGTTTCAATCAAGCATGCCTCATGATCAGCAGTGAAAAAACCCTAACACTCCACTGTTTAAATGACATTTTTGATGAGAACCTTCAGATTTAAATATGTGGACTGAAGACTAAAATGATTGATGTTGGATGTGATCTGTGAGAGAAGTGAGAGAGCTCAAGAAAGAAGAGAGACTATCAATTGAGAGATATATCACAAAAAATAGAGTGACTAAGTGTGAGCAAACAGAACCGGCAAGAGGTTTCAACTAGTGAAGACAGAGCCACCAATAAACTGCTATAGTGTAGAGCAGGCATCAAAAGAAGTGAAGGGAGGCAACAAGTGACCGGTAGGACATCAGAGAGAGCAAATTGGATAACCGACAGTAATAGAACCGATGAAACAGTGCAGAGTGTCACTAGTAGATAGAAGTTGAGCAGGAGTTACAAAATGTATTTATAACAAGGTAATAATTATTGAATTGAATTTATTTATTGTGTTACACCAATTTTGTGCTTGGTGCAAGGGTTGGTTCCCTAAAACATTGTAATCCATTGTTACATTGTGAGGCTAGATTGGACCAGTAGACTCCAACAATATTTATCACTGAGGATTTTCCCATATTGGGTTTTCCTCATATACCTAGTGTTGTGATTGTATGCCCTTGTGTGTTTGCATTTGATTTCCTTTCTTTGCTCACCAGTATACTCTTCCTAGTAATTAGGTTTCTAACCAATACTTTAAGCTTGGTTTAAAAGGTCAAGATTCTTAGGAACCACTGATTCACCCCCCTCTCAGTGGTACATTATGTTCAATAATTGGTATCAAAGACATAGGTTCCTGATTGATCAAATATTTCTCTAGCTTGGGTAGATTTTGGTCAAAGAACACAATGGCAAGAAATGATTCCTCCTCCTCCAAAGCTCTCATGTTTGATGGAACCAACTATGCTTTCTAGAGTAGAAGAATGGAAATGTATATGTCCTTCCTAGGTTATGATGTTTGGGTGTCTGTAAAGAATGGGTATATTGTCCTAGAGGCCCCACCGACAGATCATGATGCCAAGAAGGAGTATGAGAACAATAATAAATCCAAGAATGCCATTCTAAGTGGGTTGTCAGATAATGAGTTTGTTAAGGTCATGCACTGCTCATCCACAAAGGAGACTTGGGATAAATTACAAAGATTGTTTGAAGGAGATGTCAAATTCAAGGAAGCCAAACTGCAAGTTCTAAGAGGTTGGCTTGAATGCCTAAAGATGAGAGAGGAAGAAAAGATTACAAACTATCTTCATAGGATAGATGAAACTGTGAATGCTATTAGAGGGCTACAAGAAGATGTTGCAGATGTAGTTGTTGCCAAAAAGGTTCTCAGATCACTCACTTCCAAATATGATACAAAGGTCTCTTCTATTGAAGAAGCCAAGGATCTGAAAACATTCTCAATGGATGAGTTATTTGGCTCCTTAACTGTATATGAAATGAGGAAACCTAGTGAAGGAGCCTCTAAGAGAGAAGTTGCATTCAACTCCATCAAGAAAGGTAAAGAAGACACTGCACATGGAAAATCTAGTGAGGACTTTGATGTAGAAGTGGAAAACTTTAAAATGCTTTAATTGTGGTAAGATATGACATTTTCCTCAAATGCCCTTATTGTGAGATTGATGAAGAAGAGCCACAAAGCACAAACAAAAAATTTGGAAAAGAACCAAGAAAAGGAGGTTTATCGGTAAGAAAGAAGAAGTTATCGAAAGAATAAAAGTCTATACACCATTGAGGATGATGCCACAAATGAAGAGTGCATCAGAGGATGACTGCTTTGAGGGAAAAAGAGTATTCAATCTCTTTATGGCAGTAGATGAACTAGTGAATGAAGAAGAAGAAGATGAGGACATTGAAGGTGAGGTGGATCTATAAGGTGAACGCATAAGTGCACTAGAAGAGTTGAGTAAAAAAAGAAAAGAACTCAAGAAGGTCAAGCATGTTATTACATAAGGACAAGATCTCTTGAAGCAATCCCTGGATAGGTATAATCAAGTGATTTCTGATTTGAAACTTCAGTTGGAAGAGGCCAAGAGGATATGTGAAGTCACATCCTGTGATTTGATAAAAATAGAGGAGCATCAAGATCTAGAAGAAGAAATATTAAAGCTCAGAAAAGAGCTTGAAAAGAGAAAGGAGGAACTGAAAATGAGAAGCAAGTATGAGGGTAGCACTGAAGTCCTGGATAAAATGTTAAGAAAATAGAAGCAATCAAAAGACACCGGTGGTTTAGGATTTGAAGAAGGTCAAAGTTAAAACATCAAGGACACTTCTAGTAAAGAGATTCAATTCATTTCCTCAGGTGAAGGTGAAGTGAAGAAAACATTCACTAGAAGCAAGGACATTGGTAAGAAGACTTATGCAGAAGTTGCAAGACATCTCCCTACAAGCCGATATGCTCAATCAATGTACCAGAGACCACATTCAGTGTATCGGAACACAGATCATAGGAACAAAACAAAGGTTGATCATGAAGGGTTCACTAGAGTTAGCAGCATGAAAGGAAGATCCCTGGTAAGATAGATGTTTGCAGGACCAAGGCAACCAAATCAGTATGTAACAAACTTTCATGGTTATTGTTAATAGTGTAACAAGTTTGGTCATAAGATATCTAATTGTAGAATGATGAACAAGCCTCCTATTAGTTTTGCAAATAGAAATCCATTTACTGCACTTCGAGATATGGAAGTTGTGTTCTATAAATGGAATGGTTTTGGTCATATGAGTTATGAGTGTAGGAGAAGTCAACCGGTTTCCTACAAAATGTTTTCAAACTCATCTTTTAATACAAATGTGAAGTGTTATAACTGTTATGAGTTTGGACATATTGAAAAGTATTGCAAGAATAGGAAAATAAAGCAGAAGAAGACAACTCCTAATCAGGAATTGGTAGCAAAACCGGTTAATGAAGTTGTTGCAAGAAAGAAGAAGGAAACTCAACTTGTATGGGTTGAGAAGAACAAGGACAAATCAGAATCAAGCCTAATTGTGCAGAATTCCCTACATTCAAAAAGAAAAAAATTATGGGTAGTGGATAGTGGTTGTTCCAACCACATGAACGGAGACAAGAAGAAATTCATCAAGTTTGAAGATTGGAATGGTGGCTCCGTAAGGTTTGGAGACAATTATTCAATCAAAATAAAGGGAAAAGGTACTTTTAACATAGATGAAAAATTGAAGGCTCGTGATGTATATTATGTGGAAGGGCTAAAACACAATTTGCTAAGTGTGAGTCAGATGTGTGACAAAGGCAATAAATTCATCTTTGACTCTACCGGTTGTTAGATAAAGAAGGAGAGTACTGGTCATGTTGTAGCAGAAGGTAAGAGAATAGATGGAAATGTATACAATCTGAAAGAATGTTTTGAATCCCAGTGCATGATGGGACAAGTGGATGAGAGATGGTTGTGGCATAGAAGATTAGATCATATAAACTTTGATAACCTAATAAAAATAAGCAAGAAAGGTTTTGTGAGCAACATACTAGAGATTACCAAACTGGTAACCACATTTTGTGATGAATGTGTAAAAGGAAAGCAAACTAAGGTGACTTTTCAAACTAAAGAATAGAACACTTCAAGGCCACTTCAACTTGTGCACACTGATCTATGTTGTCCAATCAAAACAAGAGCTCTTTCCAATGAGATATATTTCATGCTCTTCATTGATGATTATTTAAGAATGACATGGGTCACCTTCCTCCATGACAAATCACAAGCATATGAGAGATTCAAGATCTTACGGAAGATGGTAGAGAAGGAAAGTGGATGTAATCTGTACGTTAGGAAATAGGAAATCATCACAAGACAAGATAAAAACATTAGACATTAGCTCAATCACAAAAGCACTCATTGCAATGATCTAATCCTAAACAACACTCAATAGAGACATGAAATAAAAGCATTCCAAAAATGAAAGATTATGCAAACCATAGACATGACTTGAACACTCCTTCATGCGACTCCATTGTTCTTCTTTCCTCTTCAAATGGTTGGATTGTGGATCTCACCTACAAGTGCACACACACAATTGAAAGCAAGATGGATATTGATTATTGATCAAGAGTACTAGAAGCATAGATTCGATAGCCTAATTACCAATTACCAATTAGCCTTGATTGATGAAGATCATCCAATTTATAGAAGAATTGGAGAGATGACAAGATTAGCATGATTCAATTCAAATGGAAATTGCAAATCAATTATGTCAATTATGACAAATTATGACAAATTATGCACTTTCTATGCACAATTTGATTGATTGATAATTGATGACAAATTATGACAACTTCTATGTCAAAAATTGATTGATTGTCAATTATGACAAATTATGACAAATTGAAATGTCATTCCCATGGAATTAGGAGATAAAATAGGAGGGAAAAGAAATTAGAAATTAAGAAAATTAAAATTGATGAAAATTAAGAATTAGAAATTGATGGAAAAATAGGAAATTAGGAACTAGAAGAAATTAGGTAAATTAATTAATAATTTGTCATTTATTAATTAATTTACAAGAGGAAGAATAATTAGCCAATTAAATAAAGATTTAATTGTAATGAGAAGACTTAGCATTAATAAATAATTTAGTAATCCTAGCGGGAGAAATGACAAACAAGGTTAAATGATTGAATCATGAAACCCTAGAAGATGAATTAGTAATGCAAAAATGACAATTAGGTCATGATTGAAGATAATTAATGTCATGATTTTGAATTGATAAATGACCAATGTGAGAAATGATTTGATTGAGAAATGCGCCAATTGACGAGGAACAATGAAAAATTGATCCAAATTGACATAATTGAGACAGACAACGATCGATGACAAATCAGTCGCAAAATGACAAGATTGACAAAAGGACAAGAATCGATGACAAATAGATTGCAAAATGACAAGTTTGAAAATGACCACAATTGATGACAAATCGATCGCCAAAATGACAAAATCAAACATGACAACGATCGATGACAAATCGATCATAAAACAACAAGATTGATAAACCGATCGCCAGATGATAAGATTGAAAAGAGGACAAAACCCTAATTAGGATTGACGATGTCCAAAATGATAAGATTGATGATAAGATTGATAAGAGAGAAATGATTGATGACAAATCGATCACAAGATTGACAGGAGGACAAAACCCTAATTAGGATTGACGATGTCCAAAATGACACGCACATTGGTGCAACAGGATAAAATCGATCAAAATCATGACTGGATAGTGTTGTCAACAAGACCAAATTCGAACATGAGATGAATGAAGAATGTAGAAGAATGACTCGATGCTCGCAAATGATAAAGACCAAGTGCGAATCATAGGAGAAATGTTAATGCGATGCAAAAAACCTAAAATGAGGCAATGCGCAAATGTTAAAGTATGACCTTGCAAGTGTTGACCATTTTTAGGTGTCTACATTTTGCCCCTCTTTGAGACAATGCGATTCTGAGCATTGTTTCAAAGAACAATAATGAAAATGCCCTAGACAATAATAATGACATATGCATGCCACCTTGAGGAATTGGCTGGAAACATGCGGAAAAGAGGCCTCGAATGGACTGACAATCGGAGATCGGATGCATGAAGGACAAGCAATGTAAGGTGCACAAGACCGCGACCAACATAAGATGGAGAGGATGCATGTCCATCTATGTAATGACAAAGAGCTATAAATGAGACCAAGAGGGTAAAAATTGCTCATTTGCACTAGCTAAAAAGGAGGATTTGTTGCTCTGGACAAGGACACTTGTAGAGAGATGGTGAACATTCCAATGGTGGATCACCTTGGAGAGCATGTACGCACATTCAAATGACCGGACGATGTAAGAGCCATGGTACGGATCTCAAAAACCCATGTTTTTAATTTCATAAATTTGGAATGCTTGCAGGACATTGCGGGGCCCATAGGGGATGCCAAAAAGGACTCCTGCGCTTGTGCAGGGCGAATCTTGCACTTGTGTAGGGTCTTCTACGCTTGTGTAAGGTCTTCTGCACTTGTGTGAGGTCTTCTAAACTTGTGTAAGGGTACACAAGTGCAGGTTATATGACACAAGCGCAGGTTACATGACACAAGCGCAGGTTCCTTGACACAAGCACAGTTGTGCATTGGGAACTCAATTTTGGTCCAAAACAACATGCAAATGATCCAAAAAGGGGGGATAAGGGTAGGATAGGTTAGAATAGATGAAAAAAACCCTGAGGTGGACATGAAAATGAGGAAATGCAACTTGTAGGAGCAAACCCTAAAACTGACAAAAATATGCCCCAATTGTGATGCAGAGTCGATAGTATCCGTTGATCACACGGGAGAACCGACTTGACTACTTCATGTTACAACATAGACTCAGAAGCACAGACAGAGATACATTAGCAGGACTTGAGACATGGTAGGGATGAGGAGGATAGAGGGAGAACCCAGTGACAGAGGCACATACTCCTTAGGACAGACAGTGGACATTATGTAGTTTGATATTATGTAGTCAACCTGTGGGCCATACCTAGGATAGACAGTCCAATTTTGTACTCCGATATTATTATGATATGTGATATGATATGCATCAATGTGATGGGATGCAATGACTTATGGTTGATTTTCATGTATGGATGACGTATGCACTTGTTTATGAACATGTATGGATGCATTTTTTATTGTATTTTTGATGCATTTATGATATGAAATGGATAAAATGCTTGATGTAATATGTGATGGAATGCAAATGTACTAACCAATGAATGCAGGATGCAGCATATGTGTTTGGATGTCAGAGCACTAGACTCAATTGACTATCTGATCAGACGAAAGAAGTGTTAGTAAGAAGAACATGAGACAGAGGATAATTGAAGAAAAACTTGCTTTCAGTAATGCACTTTGTAGGTGAGAACCTTTATTTTTATGTAGCAAAATGGATGCGTAGCATCATGGCATTGAAGGCCAGAGCAGAAATGCAACCCTTTTTGCAAAAGACAAACACATCACAGACAAACGACAATCACAATCAAAAAAGAAAGGGACCATGAGCCATCCCGGTCACTCTAAATCACTTAGTGACATCATCGAGCAACATAGGAACATGATCGAAGCCAAAGATAAATCAATAAAAAGATAAGACACACAAATTCAAGCAAATCAGACAAAAATCTTGGTCTTCATTGTCAAAAGTTGAAAGTGCTGATAGGACGATCATGCTGTCTGGTTTCAGGACATGCGGTACCCCGTCTAAGATAGGACACAGTCTGGTTTCGAGTATACCACACCCTATATAAGACCCATGATAATAGGAACAAGGACAAATGATTTTGATGCCGATATTCAATTGATATGACAGTTGTGATCAGTTTGAATGTTTGTTTTGATTGAAAAAGTTCATCTGGTTAAAGCATGATTTCATTAAAGCACAGCGTTTGATTGCGAGTCATTGGATGTATGCTCAGTGAGCTGTCTATGCACAAAAGGAATAATTATTGTAAAATGTTTGTTTTTGTTTTTATTTTTTCAATTTTTATTATTTTTTTTTTGGATTATTTCAGGACATTTTTCAATTTTTTTTGGAATTATTTCAGGACATTTTTTTATTTTTTTGGTTTTATTTCAGGACATTTTTCAATTTTTTAAGACTTTTTTTAGGACATTTTTCGATTTTTAAGAATTTTTTCAGGACATTATGCAATTTTTATTTTTTTTATGATTTATTTCAGGACATTATTGGATTCAAAAGCTCCAATGATTGATCATGACAAGGGGAAGGCACCCAATGTGCACTTGAAAGACACATAAACCGGGACCAAAACATATGTACAAGAAACTGGAGTAGGCAAGATAGTGATGTTGACCAATAACAGGCTTGGAACAGAACATTGGGTCGAGACAAATATAGGCATGATAAACCGGCCGAGAGAAAGCATAGCTAGAAGTCATGATAGATGACGGAGCAATAATCTCATTACTCATGGTGCCTGATTGCCAGGTTTTCACCATGGTACTTGCCCAAAGCGCCTGTTTGCCAGGTTTTCACTAGAGGGTGAATCATTTTTTTCTCTTTACTTTTTTTGCTTTTTTCATTTTCCTTTTTTTTTTTTTTTTACTTTTTTGATTGTTTTTCATTTTTTTGTATTTTTTCAGGATCATATTTGAAGAAATATCTGACAGAAAACTATGCCCAGTATTTGCGAAGATGCATGCTATTGATAGGATCAGACAGAGGTTCACCTTCTGGAGTCGCAAGCTGATATGCCCCCGAGCCATAGGCTGCAGTTACTATGAAAGGCCCAACCCAATTAGGTTCAAACTTGCCCTTGATGATGTTAGTAGACTGTGCATTCTTGGGATTTGCCTTTAAAACCAAGTCTCCCACTTCGAAGTGTCACCCTTTGACCTTCTTATTATAAGAGCGTCGAAGACGGTTTTGATATGCTTGCAAATGTGTCAGAGCTATCTAACGTTTCTCATGTAACATCTCAAGCTGATGCAGCTGAGAGACTCTATGTGTCTCATCATCAATCAGGTGTTGCAAGGAAACCCTCAAGGAAGGAATCTCGACTTCCAAAGGTAAAATGGCTTCTGCACCATACACCAAGGAATAAGGTGTTGCGCCAGTAGGGGTGCGGATAGAAGTGCGATAGGCCCATAGTATTGGATTTAACTATATGTGCCAATCTCGACCAGCGTCATTGACAACTTTCTTCAGGATCTTGATAATGGTTTTATTTGATGCTTCAGCTTGACCATTACCTTGTGGATAATATGGACTGGAAAAATGATGTTGAATATGAAACTTGTCACAGAGTTCTTTGACATCTTTATTCTTAAAAGGTCGACCATTATCTGTGACTATAGCAAGGGGTACCCCATATCTACATATGATATAGTTCAACAAGAATTTTGAAATTTGGACACTAGTGATATAAGTCATGGGGATAGCCTCGATCCATTTGGTAAAATATTCTGTAGCTGTAATAATGAACTTGTGTCCATTTGTAGATGTCGGGTGAATCTTACCAATAAGATCCAATCCCCATTGAGAAAAGGGCCATGGAGATATGACAAAATGAAGCTCTTGAGCTGGTGCATGAATATAATTTCCATGGATCTAGCATTTGTAGCACTTCTTAACAAAGTCATGAACATCCTTTTCCAGAGTAGGCCAATAATACCCAGCACGAATCAACTATTTAGCTAAGCTTAGACCATTGAAATGGCCCCCACATATACCATCGTGAACCTCGTGTAAAGCCATTTGTGCTTCGTCAGAATCCAAACACCTGAGGAGGGTATGGTCAAAGGAACGGCAGTAAAGGGTGTCAGCGATGATGACATATTTGGCTGTCTGTCGGATAAAGGCTTGGCGTTGGTTAGCGGAAAGGTTAGGTGGTAAGGTTTGGGATTTCAAATACTGATATATGTCATTGTACCACGGGGAGTTGGGACCAACAAGAATGCACATCACATCAGCTATCCAAATGTCAAAAGAGGGGACCAGCAATTGTTCGACTAAGAATTCACACTTGTCCATATTATGAGGCATATTCAACATGGAAGCGATTGTAGCCATTGCATCTGCCGACTTGTTTTGCATTCTTGGCACTTGACTGAAATGGATAGCTATGAATTTTGTCTTGAAGAAATCTACCATGTGCTTATAGGGAATAAGCTTTTCATCTTTTGTTTCATAGTCATCATTCACTTGTCGGATGACTAATTGAGAATCTCCATAGACTTGAAAATGCTTGATGTTCCAGTGGACTGCTACTCGGAGTCCTGTGACCAGTGCTTCATACTCTGTAATGTTATTGGTACAATGGAAAGTTATTCTGTAGGACTTTGGAATAGCGTCACCTTGAGGGGTGACAAATAGAATACCAGCTCCGGACCCGAACTTGGTATGGGATCCATCAAAGTATAACTTCCATTCATTAGATGGTGTGAGAGCAAAGACTGATTCATCTGGAAAATTGGTCAACATGGGATGATCGTCAGAAATAGGAGCATCTACAAGTTGATCTGCTATGATTTGTCCTTTTATCGCCTTTCGCTCTATATACTCAATGTCAAATTCACTGAGAATCATGACCCATTTTGCTAGGCGACCTGTCAAAGCTGCTCGGCTAAGCAAATATTTTAAGGGATCAATTTTTGCAACCAACAATGTTTGGTGGCTTAGCATATAATGTCGGAGCTTTTGTGTTGCAAATACCACTGCTAAGCATGCCCTCTCAATAGTTGAATAATTTAATTCATAACCAACCAGTGTCCGGCTGATATAGTAAATAGCTCTTTCTTTCCCATTCTCATCTTGTTGAGCCAAGAGAACTCCTAATGCTGTTTCAGTTGCAGAGATATATAATAAAAAGGGCTTTCCTTCTATAGGAGGCATTAGAATAGGCGGTGACAGCAAATAGTCTTTGAGAGCTTGAAAGGCTAATTGACATTGCTCAGTCCATTTAAAAGTGACACCTTTGTGTAGTAGATGTTGGAATGGATGACATTTGTCAGCCAACTGAGCTATGAAGCGATGAATTGACTGGAGCTTTCCTTGCAGACTTCTTAATTGCCGGAGGTTTGAAGGTGGAGGCATATCCATTATTGCTTTGACCTTGGCGGGGTTGACCTCAATGCCTCGGTGAGAAATAATGTATCCGAGTAATTTGCCAGCTGTAACACCAAAAAAACACTTTTTTGGATTGAGCCTGAATTTGTACGTCTCCATTTTGTCAAAGATTGGGCCCAAGATGGCTAGATGACTATCTCTGGTAACAGATTTGCATAACAAGTCATCAACATAATCCTCCATCAAAGTATGCATGAAATCATGAAAAATTATCGTCATTGCTCTTTGATATGTTGCACCGGCATTTTTGAGACTGAAGGGCATCACATTCCAGCAATAGGTGCCCCAACCACAGGTGAATGCTGTCTTATGCTAATCTTCAGGTGCAATGCGGATTCGGTTGTAGCCGGAGAAACCATCCATTAGTGAAAGCATCTCATATCCAGCCGTCATGTCCACTATGATGTCTATGTTTGGCAATGGAAAATCATCCTTAGGGCATGCTTTATTGAGGTCCCTGAAATCTGTGCAAATTCTGATGCCCCCAGTTACTTTGCTAACTAGTACTAAATTTGAAATCCAATCTGCATAATCAATGGGTCTGATGAAGCCCACATCTAGCAATTTTTTTAGCTCCACTTTAACCAAAAGAGCCACCTGAGGTTGTATCTTTCTAAGTTTTTGTTTGATGGGCTTAGCACCTGCTTTCAATGGCAAATGATGAAGGACTAACTCTGGATCGAGGCCAGGCATATCTGCATAAGACCACGCAAAGCTGATCTTCTTCTCTAGAAAGAAATTGATAAAATCTATCTTCTCTTGTTTTGACAGAGAGGCAGCAAAATGAATGACCTTAGGGTCGTCAGGTGTTCCCAGATTGATTTCCTCAGTCATCTCCACAAGCAGTGTTGATTTATCCTGAATTGATAAGGGTACGTCCACTCTTCCACCTTTGGGTGCCTCAGAAAGGTTTTCACCCGTAGGTACATCTTTTATTTTTACTTTTGTATGATCAGAGAGTGTCTTACGGTTTTCACTCAAAGATCTATTCTTTTAATTTTTTTCTTTTTCTTTTTCTTTTTCATGATTGGAAGAGGGAGTTGACTCCCCAAAATATGTTGTTGAATCCAGATCAATAGCAAATCCTGCCTTATGATCGCCTTGTGGTATGCCTTCCTGTAGTCCCAGGAATTATACAATTGCTTCGTCATTTTGAAAACAGTCCAATGTGAGCAGTTCTTGTTGGTCATATTGGATAAGTTGGGGATAAATGAGGGGCATGTCATCATCAATTGTAAGGATAGAGAGGGTTGATATGGTAAAAATGTGAACATCTATGGTGTCACTATCCAAACTGCTTGTATCGGTTTCAGAGCTTGGATCCCAAAATGACTCTATCCAAGCATGAGGACATGTTTTAGGAAGAGGATTTATTTCATGTTTGTCTTCCATAGGCAAATTATCAGGGTCAATGAAGATATTGTCAAGGGCATAGGAGCTAGAAGAAAAAGAACTCCACTCCCATTCATTAGAATCAGTCTCGGGTCGGGTATCCTCAGGTGTTATTTCATCGTCTGAAACACGCCCTTTTCGACATGTGGGCACTGTGGTAGATGTGGACCCAATTAGTAATGGTACAAAACCTAACCCTAAAGTTGGGGGTCGCCTTGTGGGTATGATAGGTTCTAGCCTTCCATTGTTGTTTAGGCCTAAACCACTGCAGCCATCATATCCTTTCTTCTGCAACATAGTAAATCCTTTGCCATACAATTCCACTAGCAACTTGACAGGTGGGGTTTTAGTTGGATCTTTATAGAGCCAATCTATGACACCATCATCTACAATTTCTTTGTCAAGTTCTCCCCATCTTGCAAATGTAGTGGGAGGCTGATATTGAATAATGACCTTGGGTTCCTTTTGCAATAAATGCGGTTTTCCATATGATTTTGGAGATATCAGCAAATTTCTGATGAGGAATGTTTGGTCCATTGAATATTCTCCACACCCTTGGTCCTGTATCTTCAGTTTTCCTTTGACAGCATCTAACAATGCATTGGGATCCACATAACCATCTGATTTGGCTTCTCTATTGACTGGGACTTGCTGCTGAGGAGTATCCTTTAAGGTAGCAGAGAACTGAAATGGATTAGGATCTCCTAGAATTGTTATCTCAGTTCCATTGTAAGGATATTTTAGACATTGATGATAGGTGGATGGAACTGCCTTCATTGCATGGATCCATTGACAGCCAAGAATCATATTATAAGGGAGATCAAGGTCTAGGACTTGTAGGAAAGTGTTTTCCATCACTGGACCAACTCTGATAGGCAATGTAATTATCCCTTTGGATGGGCGTTCAGCATCATCATATGCTTTGATTGTTATTCTTTTGGAAGCATCAATGTCATTTTCTGTATATCCAAGGCCAATGACCACTCTCAAGGTACAAATGTTAAGACCTGCTTCACCATCTATCAAGACTCGTCGGATTTTGCAATTATGGACAAAGACTTCAAGGTGCAAAGGATCATTATGAGGGAGCTTATCAGGAGAGATATCACTATCAGAAAATGTGACACTTTGGGAAATAGCTAAATGTCCAATCCGCGCTTGAAATTGGTCAACATCAATATTTGTCAGGATAGTGGACTCAATCAAAGCTTTATCTAGGACTGCACGATGCATGGGAGACATTTTCAACAACTCTAGAATGGATATTTGTGCAGGTGTTTTTCCTAGATGATCCAAAAGATTATACTGACTTGCAGGAGTTGGTTTGGGAGGAGCTGCAGGAGCTCCTTTCAAGATTATTTTGGATTGATGAGTGGTGACTGCGCAAGAAGGATCTTGTCCTTTTATTCTCAAGGTTGAAACATACTCATTTGATGCATAAAAACAATTAATAACATTGTGATAACCGGTATTTGCATAATTGGCTGTTTGAGCAGAGTTGGAAGAAGACGCTTTACCCTTGTCATGATCCAGCAAAGGAGTTTTGAAAATGGTATGATCAGTGTTGGAGGTCAGATGGGGTGGATCTACCTCAATTACTCCTTGCTCTAATAAATCTTGAATCATATGTTTTAATTGAAAACATGAAGCAGTCTTATGTCCTTTGGACCGATGATACTCACAGTATGCATTATCATTCCACCAATGCGGCTTTACCGCTGGTTCTACCTTAATATCTGGTAGCTTGATAAATTTTGCTTGTATTAATTGCTTCATTACTGATTCGATAGGCTCTCCCAATGGCGTAAATTGTTGAGGAGGCCCATCCCGCGATTGGAAGGGTTCGCATTGTTGATTGTGTTGTTGGCCTCATTGTTGATTATATTGTTGAGCATGTTGTTGATATTGTGGCTGTTGAGCATGTTTTTGATATTGCGGCTGTTGAGCACATTGTTGATATTGCGGTTGTTGAGTAACATTGCTCATTGGTGCTTGATTTTGTTCCATAGTTGACATGTTAGGAACACTCAATTTCTTGATTGTGAATGGGGGTTGATTTGCATTCACTGTTCTCACATCAACAACACCATCATTAGTGACATTCTTGTTCTTATACCAAAATCTGTTTCTATCCCCTGAATAATTTGTGTTGTCATTATCTTTATTGAGTTTGATAATTCCTTTAGCTACAAGAGCCGTTTCAATGCTCATTCCTTTCTTAATGAGTTTCTCTATAGTACTGGGACTTTTCAATTTTAGCTCATACATCATTTCTGGAACCAAATTCTGGATAAACAGATTCACTTGTTGTTCTTCAGGTATATCAAGAGAAGAACGACTATACAAGCTTCGCCAGCGTTGCAAGAAAGTCACTAATGGTTCACCTTTCTTTTGCTTGGTATTGCATAAATCTGACATAGTCACATCACTGTCAATATTGAACACGAAATGAGATAAAAACTTTTGAGCCAATTCCGACCAAGTCTTTATATTTCCTGGCAGATGTGAATACCAATCCATGGCTTGTCCCATGAGACTTTGTGCAAATAATCGCATTAAATATGTCTCCTCATAGCTCACTTCCATACATGCTGCAAAAAATGCTCGAATGTGATCTTTTGGATTGCCATTCCCTTTATATTTCTCAAAGTTGGGTGCCTCAAAATGCTTAGGGAATGGAGGCATGTATACACTCTTGTCAAATGGATTAGGACATAAATCTTGATTTGTATACAACTTCTTTGTTCCTTTAGTTTCTAATGCATCAACTTTTCGTTGCAACTTCTCAATTTGTTGCACAATTGTATCAGATTTTAGAGGTCCATCATTAATCCTGGTTGGTATTCTTTGTTGATATATCGCATTTCTGATCGGTTGTTGATACTCTGCAATGGTCATTTATGGCATTTCCGGCATATAAAGTTCTTGGTACATCTCTTGTTGTTGCGGTTGTGCTATGCCTTGATATTGACCTTGTTGTTGTGCTTCTTGGAGCCTAGGTTGATATTGCAATTGAGTAGGTTGTTGATATTGCATAGGTGCCACTTGCGGTTGTGAAGTAGGATAGCTTGCTTACCTTGGCACATATTGAGGCACATGTTGGTGTTGAGGATGACAAATAGGAATTTGTTGACTTTGTACCAATTTTTGTCATGGTGTATATCCCATCAATTGTAAAAAACTTTGTTTAGACGGTTTTCGTTGCCTCTCCTTAGGATGGGGTATGGCACTTGCATTAACTTGTTGTGTTGCTTGTCCAATCCATTGTGATGGTTGCAAGTTTGTGTTAACTTGTAATGGTGCCGAAGGCGCTGCAATTTGTTGTTGAATGTGAACTTGTTGTTGTGGTACATTGCTTGTTTGTACATTCAATTGCACTTTTTGTATATTATTCAATCATTGTAACAACTGTTGTTGGTACAAACCACTATCCGTAGCTCTTTGTGTCGCCATTATCGAAGGATCTGTCGCAATAGTGTTTGGCAAATATATTGAATTTAACAGGACATAAGAACTTTTTTGCATCGTGGAATTGCTTTGGACATTATTGACATTAGGCATTCTAGTTGTGAAGCTTTCTTGTATCTTAGATGTTGATCCAATTTTATGCATATTAGGAACTACTTCTTGTTGATGGATATTTGTCAATATTTGCGTGGTCCTTGTTTGATCTTGTGTTGCAGGTGTTACATTGAATAGTGGATTATTTATTGTCTCAAATGGTGACTTTTGAGGAATAGTCACTGTCAATGCCTTTGAAGCACGTTTACTCATTAAGGTAGGCTGAGTTTCAGATTGCACATTTTCTTCAGTTGGATGTGGAGAGAAACTTAACAACTCACCACCTTGTTGTTTTTGCACATTGACTTGTTCATTTGAAGAGGTCACATTACTCATCATGTTAAGATATTTTTGTGGAAACATCTTAAAGACTTTACTCAAGAACTTATCCATCTTTTTTGCTATCTTTGGATTTTGAAGGAACATGCCAATATCATCTGAATCATCGGAATCGGATGAAGAGTCTGGTTGGATATTTGAATTTGTTTCTTGGTGAATTCCTTGACCTAAACCAAATCCTTGTGAGAGAGTTGGTTCTTCATACAATGTTTGTATTTCCTGTTGCAAGCTGGGCTGATTCCAATTGAAAGGTGCATTTCCTCTTGGAGTTGGTGGGACACTCCCCTGTCCTGGTTTCATAGGTATAAACACTGGTTCATATAATGGTGGTGGTCCAAGTTGAACCATTCCATATGGTGGTAGAGATGTGTTTGATGAACCTTCAACTTGCGCTATTTGACTAGTTTGAAACTGTGAATTTTCTATGTTATCCATGGGTTGATACATTGGTTCACTCATCTTCTTAGATCTTGATCTTGTCTCAACAGGCATGTCACTTATGCAATGTTTTTTTTTTTTTTTTGGAATTTTCAAGGATAATATATGATATGCAACTAAATGCAAACTAAATAGATGAAAATGCAATCTATGTTTTTGGTTGTTTTTGAAGATTTTGACAAACTTATGAATGCAAATCTAAAAGAGACCTTTAGGAAATTGAAATGATGTCTAGACCTCAAAGGACAAAAGGACTTAATTGACAAAGGACAAGATGACAATGTCTCCTCTATATGCTTGGATACTAAGCTAGGTTTGACGAACTGATATTAATGACAAAAGGACAAAATATTTGATAAGGTCTAGACTTCCTAACAATGACTTAGGGTTTATCAAAGATTTGAATTACTCAAGTATGACAAGACCTAGTTTTGACACTATATGCAAAGGGACAATTGCTATGATATGATAACGACTCAAGCTTAATGAAGAGACTTAGGGTATGCAAATATGAATGTATGACAATGGTATGACTTTAATGCAAGAGGACACATGCAAAATGGATGACCCTTATTGATATGCAAAGGAGTATGACTTAGGTGAAATCTAACCTTGGTACTTGACAATGAACTTTGAAAAATGCAACCTAGGATGAACCTAAATGTAAGTGACATGAATGTTAAGACAAAATTTGGAACAATGTTTGATCATCATATTGGAAGATGTGCTTTGAACCTTGTTGAACTTTTGTTGGATGAATGTCTCTTGTGTTTAAATCTTATGTTGGATCAATTTGCCTTGTTCTTGAAATGAGATAAAATTCAACTTTTGACAATCAAAGAATACAAGATATTGCAACTTAGACTCAAGACAATCATGCTCATTTCCACATTTCTTATGGTAGGCAAAGACATTAGGTACTTGAGAGGTAGACTCATTATGAGATTCAAGGAGAATACATAGATGCTTGACACCACGGGCTCCCCTCCATGGCACTCACTTCTCAGGGCAGCCAAGCATCAGTCCCCATGGAAATCTCCCCATGGCAAACTTAGTATCTCTTCCAAGTATTTGAACTTGTCCTTCTCAAGCAACTAGAAGGGTTTTTGGCCTCTAAAAACAAGGTGTTTAGTAAGGATTTCTGTTAAGCATTACTCCTTGATGTCACACAAGTGTGATTGAGACATTAAGCCCATCAAGATACCAAACAAATGTAGTCACACAAGCATGATTTAGACCAAGAGGCCCTACTTAGATGTTGATATGAGAAAGAGTTCAAGGGTCATCACTTCCCAAGTAACTGCAATTCCCACGTAACACTTCCTTCAAAGCTTTTGCTCATCGGGTATTTTTTTATAGTGAGTTAGAATGCCAAGGAATTATAGCCATACTCACTTTGGGTCATTCCCTTCTCATGATTATCACTTGCTTGCAAAAGCAAAGTGGTCGGGAAGGCAGGCCCTCTAAAGGAGACACACAATCAAAGACACGAGCATGGTATCAAAGATCTGGATTTCTGATCACCCTAAGAAGGATGAGAGCATACTCTCCTACTCCAATGTCACACTCAACAATAAAAGCAAAAACACGTTCATTCCAACCTATTTAGAAATCACTAAGTGCCTAATTAAAAAACACAAACACAAAGTTTGATTGTTTCCGCAAGGCAACCTACAAAACCCAAGTTAGAGGTTTGATTTGTTGTCTTTGACTATCGAATCTGCATAAAACATGTTAGTAGTTTGATTTGTAGTCTTTGCCATGTGTATGCCAAGATTCTACATAGATAATTAGTACCAAAATCCAAAGCATAGAAAACAGAATGCAAAAACACAACAAATTTCAAGTAAACACTGCATTTTTTTACCTCTATTCTGAACTTTACACAAGCGCAGAACTCATGACACAGGCGTAGAATGTCTGACACAAGTGTAGAATGTCCCCTACACAAGTGCAGAATGCTCAACATAGGCGCAAGTTGTCTTACACAGGCGCAGAAGTCTCCAGAATACCCTGCACAGCCCTGTTTTTGGGTTTTTGACCTGCAAATCAACTTCAAAGCACTCAAAAACATAGTAAAGGGATTAGAAGGTTAGTTTTCATGTTGGGTTCACCAATTAATGTATGTTAGGAAATAGGAAATCATCACAAGACAAGATAAAAACATTAGACATTAGCTCAATCACAAAAGCACTCATTGCAATGATCTAATCCTAAACAACACTCAATAGAAACATGAAATAAAAGCATTCCAAAAATGAAAGATTATGCAAACCATAGACATGACTTGAACGCTCCTTCATGTGGCTCCATTGTTCTTCTTTCCTCTTCAAATGGTTGGATTATGGATCTCACCTACAAGTGCACACACACAATTGAAAGCAAGATGGATATTGATTATTGATCAAGAGTACTAGAAGCATAGATTCGATAGCCTAATTACCAATTACCAATTAGCCTTGATTGATGAAGATCATCCAATTTATAGAAGAATTGGAGAGATGACAAGATTAGCATGATTCAATTCAAATGGAAATTGCAAATCAATTATGACAAATTATGACAAATTATGCACTTTCTATGCACAATTTGATTGATTGATAATTGATGACAAATTATGACAACTTCTATGTCAAAAATTGATTGATTGTCAATTATGACAAATTATGACAAATTGAAATGTCATTCCCATGGAATTAGGAGATGAAATAGGAGGGAAAAGAAATTAGAAATTAAGAAAATTAAAATTGATGAAAATTAGGAATTAGAAATTGATGGAAAAATAGGAAATTAGGAACTAGAAGAAATTAGGTAAATTAATTAATAATTTGTCATTTATTAATTAATTTACAAGAGGAAGAATAATTAGCCAATTAAATAAATATTTAATTGTAATGAGAAGACTTAGGATTAATAAATAATTTAGTAATCCTAGCGGGAGAAATGACAAACAAGGTTAAATGATTGAATCATGAAACCCTAGAAGATGAATTAGTAATGCAAAAATGACAATTAGGTCGTGATTGAAGATAATTAATGTCATGATTTTGAATTGATAAATGACCAATGCGAGAAATGATTTGATTGAGAAATGTGCCAATTGACGAGGAACAATGACAAATTGATCCAAATTGACATAATTGAGATAGACAACGATCGATGACAAATCAGTCGCAAAATGACAAGATTGACAAAAGGACAAGAATCGATGACAAATAGATTGCAAAATGACAAGATTGAAAATGACCACGATTGATGACAAATCGATCACCAAAATGACAAAATCAAACATGACAACGATCGATGACAAATCGATCGTAAAACGACAAGATTGATAAACCGATCGCCAGATGATAAGATTGAAAAGAGGACAAAACCCTAATTAGGATTGACGATGTCCAAAATGATAAGATTGATGATAAGATTGATAAGAGAGAAATGATTGATGACAAATCGATTGCAAGATTGACAGGAGGACAAAACCTTAATTAGGATTGACGATGTCCAAAATGATCATGCACATTGGTGCAACAGGATAAAATCGATCAAAATCATGACTGGATAGTGTTGTCGACAAGAACAAATTCAAACATGAGATGAATGAAGAATGTAGAAGAATGACTCGATGCTCGCAAATGATAAAGACCAAGTGTGAATCATAGGAGAAATGTTAATGCGATGCAAAAAACCTAAAATGAGGCAATGCGCAAATGTTAAAGTATGACCTCGCAAGCATTGACCATTTTTAGGTGTCTACATAATCTAAAATGCCTAAGATTGAACCAGGTTGGAGAGTTTACATCTAATGAGTTTGAGGACTACTATGAGAGACATGGAATCAGTAGGCAATACTCAACTCCAAGGACACCACAACAAAATGGAGTGGTAGAAAGGAAAAATAGGACATTTAAGGAGATGGCTAGAACCATGTTGAATCAAGCACACATACTAGTTATCTATTGGATGGAAGAAGTTCGCATTTCAATGTACACTCTAACCTGGGTGCAGCTGAGAACAAATTGCAATATGACACCCTATCAATTGTGGTATGATTGGAAACCATCAGTTAAAAACTTCAAGGTCTTCGGAAGTAAATGCTTTATCAAAAGAGACATGGATAACTTAGGTGGCTTTGATTCTAGAAGTGATGAAGACATCTTTGCTTGGTTACTTAGCCCAGAGTAAGGCCTACAAATGATACAATAAGAGACTGGGAAGAGTCATTAAAAGTGTGAATGTGAGATTTGATGAAGATCTACACAAAGGAAGATAACCACAAGACTACTGGAATGATCATGTCGGTGATGAAGACAATGAAGTTCAGACTGACAATGAACTGGAAGATGAAAATGGTAAGTCCCCTAGCTGGTATGTGGGGAAGAATCTTCTAGAAGAGCAGATCATAGGAAATAAATATGATGGTGTGCAAATAAAAAGGAGAATAGCCCGAAACAATGAGTGGGTAAAATTCTTCCTCATGACAGAAATGGAAACTAAAACTTTCAATGAGGAAAGCAAGGATGGGAAGTGGATGGCTGTCATGGAAGAAGAATTGTGGCAAATTAAGAAGAACAAGACTTGGGAATTAGTCCCTAGATCGGTAGACAAGAACATTATTGGCACCAAATGGGTCTACCAGAACAAGACAAATGAAGAAGGTAATATTGTTAGGCATAAAGCTAGACTTGTGTGCAAGGGTTATTCTCAAGTAGAGGGCATTGATTTTGAAGAAACATTTGCACTCATAGCTAGACTAGAAGCCATCATAATGTTTCTAGCTTTCTCAGCCTATAAAGGATATAAAGTGTATCAAATGGATGTAAAAAATTCCTTCCTAAATGGAAACCTGGAAGAAGAAGTGTACATGGAACAACTGGAAGGGTTTTTGTTATATAATGATGAAACCTTTGTGTGCCTATTGAAGAAGGCCTTGTATGGTTTAAAGAGGGCTCCCAAAACATGGTATTCAAGGTTAGATAAGTACCTGAAGGAGAAAGGATTCAAAAAGGGAAGTGTTGATAGCAACCTATACATCAAAGTGGATGGAAACCACTTGATCATTGTGGTAGTGTATGTAGATGACATCATATTTGGTGGCAACAAGGATACCCTTTGCAAAAAAATTTTTGATCAAATGCAATCAGAGTTTGAAATGTCGATGCTTGGTCAGTTGACATACTTCCTTGGTTTGCAGATTTCACAACTTGAATAGGGGATATTCATCTCTCAAACCAAGTATGCAAAAGACATGTTGAAGAAGTTTTAAATGGAGGATTGCAAATTGGTTACTCCCATGGTGACTCGATGCAAACTGAGCAAGAATGATGAGTCACTAGTAGTGGATCAGACATTGTATAAATCAATGATTGGAAGCCTATTGTATTTAACTACCTCTAGACCTGATATAGTGCAGGCAGTATGCATGGTAGCTAGATTCCAAGTAGCAGCTAAGCAGTCACACATGAATGCAGTCAACAAAAATTTTAGGTACCTGTAGGGAACACTCAATTATGGATTATGTTACCCTAGGAAAGGAGAATTCACTTTGGAGGCATACGTTGATGTTGATTGGGTAGGTTGCATTGATGACTGAAAGAGCACAAGTGGTGGTGCATTCTTCCTAGGTGACCAATTGGTTTCATGGCACAACAAGAAGCATGATTCAGTTTCTCTATCAACTACTCAAGCAAAATATATTATTGTTGCTACATGTTGTTCTTAGGTGTTTTAGATGAAATAGACCCTCAAAGACATATAGGTGTGTAAAGCAAAAAATCGAACCCTAGGTGTTCCCCCACTCCAAGGAGAGAGAAAGGAGGTCACTAGGATTGACAGTTTTCACTTAGGAGAGACTTTACATTCAAAAGAGGGGTTGAAACTCACAAGATCCAATCCCACACAATGCAAGATTGAATTCTAAATGAGTTTCAAGGGTTGAGACAGCAAGGATACCCTCTTTTGTAAAGAATGTAGATAGAAGGATTGAACTAGGAGTGTATGTGAAAGTAAGAAAGATTCACTTGTAGACAAAGATAGAGACACGGGATGAAGCTGCGGACCTGAAATTAGCAGTAAAATGTCGAGACGATGCCTTCCTACAAGTTTGAGTGAAAGTTGACGGGACGATGGAGCCTGGAGTGCACACGGTCCTCCGAAAAATCCATGAAATGAAGGGAGATTTGTTCGTCTCTGCACAAGGATTCCAGATCTTCAATTACAGCCACGTACCTGCAACCTACACATAGAAAAGAGAGGATGATTGGGGGGTTAGGGATTAGGGGTTTGCCTTCAGGTCAAACCCCGATTTTGGAATTAACCAAGAAATGAGAATGCTATAAATGTAAATGTTTGTAATGTAATCAAGTACTGATACCTTGTTGTAAGAATGTTTGTATTCTTACATGTGAAGGTGTAATGATGTTGTATGCTGTAGGTGATCTCCTCTTCAATGGTTGAATCCTTGTCTTGAATGCAACACCTAGCCTTTAATGGAGACCTAGAGTGCTCAATTGCTTGAAGGAATGCTTGAATGTTTTAATGTTTTAATGTTTTAATGTTTGCCTATAGCTTCCGCCTCTTGCACACATATGTTTTTCCACCCCTTTTTCTGGGAGGGGAAATGTAGTTTATATACTTGTCAATTAGGGTTAGGAGACTGATTTTTTCCAACCTTAGGCCGACCTAGGAACATTATTTTCCAAATTGCAAACCTGAAGACCCGATGCTCAACAAGAGACCGGGCCCAAAATAGGGCCAGGGACCAGGGCACTGGGTGCCATGGTCCCACCTCCTAGGACAGCAGGGTGCAAGGAGGATTAGGCCAAGGTGCAAAAAGATGCAGTTTTTGATGTCGTAAACAGGTTTCAGGGTCTCCATTCAGGTTCAACATTGTGCCGCCATCGTGAAGACCCAAATGCAATTGAAATTGCAAGTGTCACAATTTTACGACGCTACAAGG
The DNA here is from genome assembly GCF_030272615.1 of Cryptomeria japonica. NCBI lineage: Eukaryota > Viridiplantae > Streptophyta > Pinopsida > Cupressales > Cupressaceae > Cryptomeria > Cryptomeria japonica. Next base: position 749,442,585 of record NC_081408.1, read on the forward strand.
TAGATATTCCTGACCTCCTATCCCTATCCGGTGTGATAACTAAAGTGCCATGAACATATCAAAGAACCTAGTGATGCATTCAAGGAAAAACCATATAGCCATCAAACATCATTTTCTTAGGGAGAAGGTTGAAGGTTAGGAAGTTATAATGGAATATGTCCCCACCAGTGAACAAGTATCAGACATCTTCACCAAGCCCCTACTGGTAAGCACTTTTGAATATTTGAGACACAAGTTGGGAGTTGTGTCATCGGCCTCATACAACTAAGCTTGTAAGGAAATGTATGGTTCAGGGGGAGTTTTGTAGAAATGTTTGTATCTCTTGAACCACATGCTAGCTACAGGGAGAGTTCAGATCCTTATGCCTCAGTACCAGCTATCATTACACAGAGGAGCATTGTCTATAGGAGGATAAATTTGTTTGGAGGCATTGAGGCTTATATCAAAGGGAGAGACTAAAACAAATAATGAAATACCCTGACCCTTTGTCATTGTTGTCAAAGGGGGAGAATTTAACAAGTGTGGAGACTTGCAGGTGTGTTGACATCAATGCCAAAGGGGGAGATTTTTGGCATTAGGTTTTCATTAATGTCAACCGATAAGGGGTATTGGTGATCGATGAATAATGATGGTCAATGTATGCAAGTAGACAAACAAGGGTGTTAATGATATCAACCAGTATGATGGATGTTGATTGTGATGAAGAGACGAAATGTTACAAGAATCACATCAACACCAAAGGGGAAGTATGTGCAGGCCACTAGTATGCTAGAGTGGTGGATTGATATGTTTGTTTATACCTTGTAGCAGGTCAAGTGAACTCACCAAAAAGTGTGGGGGTTCACCGGTAAAGTCAAATCAAACTGGTGAAGAGGATTGAAGTGGTAGTGTGTCTTGGTTGGTGACAGAGTCTAAACCGACATGATGGCCTAAGTTAAGCTGGAAACTGACAATGATGCCATGTGGAGTTGAAGTGGCAGACATGCATGAAGCGATGATCTTGCATTCAGAGAGGTAGTTGGTAGTTGGTCAACAATAAATGTTGATGGTGAGTATTATGGATCGAGTTATAGAAGGGTGTGGCTCAAGATAGGACGAGTTAGATTAGATCCATGGCATGCACTAATCAATACAAGATGTCTAAGTTGAGATCAGATTTGGTAGAGGACCTGCAAGATATGGCCGACAAACAATAAAAAGCATGGGTGAATAAAATACAATATAATAAACATGTTGGAAGGCATGATACTAGCAATAAGGTGTAGGAAATAAAATCTAAGATATGATCCAATAAGATTTGTTTGGATCAAGCATGTGTCATGATCAGCAGTTAAAAAACCCTAACACTCCATCGTTTAAATGTTGTTTTTGGCGAGAACCTTCAGATTTAAATGTGTGGACTGAAGACTAAAATGATTGATGTTGGATGTGAGTTGTGAGAGAAGTGAGAGAGATTGAGAAAGAAGAGAGACTATCAATTGAGAGCTATATTGCAAAAAATAGAGTGACTAAGTGTGAGTAGGCAGAACTAACAAGAGGTTTCAACCGATGAAGACATAGCCACCGGTAAACTGTTACAAAGTTAATAGTTAAGTGTACTGACAAAGTTTACACCAGTATAAAGGCATATGTGAGTGAGATAGTGCAGAGTGAGCATCAGAAGAAGTGAAGGAGACTACAAGTGACTAGTAGGAGATCAGAGAGAGAAAATTGGATAATCGACAATAATAGAACTGATGAAATAGTATAGAGTGTGACCAACAGATAGAAGTTGAGCAGGAGTTACAAAATATATTTGTAACAAGGTAATAACTATTGAATCGAATTGATTTATTGTGTTACAATGAGTTGGTGCTTGGTGAAGGGGTTGGTTCTCCTTGGTTGGTGCCCTAAATCAATTGGGGTTGGTGCCCTAAAGACTTCTAATTCATTGTTACATTGTGAGGCTGGATTGGAGCAGTAGACTCCAGTAGCATTTCTCACCAGGGATTTTCCCATCTTGGTTTTTCCTCATATATCTAGTATTGTGATTGTATGCCCTTGTGTGTTTGCATTTGATTTCCTCTCTTTGCTCACCGGTATACTCTTCCTAGTAATTAGGTTGTTAACTGGTACTCTAAGCTTGGTTTAAAAGGTCAAGATTATTAGGAACAACTGATTCACCCCCCTCTGAGTGGTACATTGTGTTCAAAAACATCTACTAAGGATTATCCTTTCACTATCTAATGATATGAATCATTATCTAGATTTTAATCTTGTTCACTGATGTCTATTCTTTCCTGGTTAGTTTCCACTCTTCCTATCATGGTCCTGCAAAAAACTATTCAACAATTCTTTTGCAATCTCCTCTACAAGCTATTAGTCAAAAATATGCTTATAAAATGGAGTATATGAATCCATAGTGATCATCAATTAGACAACTTTGACAATTAGGAATTATCAAAAGCATAATGCAAATTGCCTTCAAATTACCAAAATACCCATGTATGATTACCTATTTATATCAAGTATCATTAACTGTAAAATTTTGAAGTTATTGTTAAACTATATCGCTTCAAAGTCTAACAGAGATAATATAATAAAGCAAAAATACCATTTCGAGGGTTTAAATTTTATAGCTATTTTTAAAAAATTATGTCTTAGGCTACCCATTAAGCTAGGCCTACATCCTAGCCATAATTTTCAATTTCTCATTTACCCAAATCCCTTCCTCTATGAGGTAGTTTTCAAACCAATCCTCACGACTGGATCCTTGGAACTAAAAGAGCCAGAGGAGAAAGTTTACGCTCCACCTAATTTCAGCTTTCCTTGATGCAAATTCACCTGCATCATAAATTGTCAGAATAGGCATCCTTGGGACCAAACGGTTGTTTAGTATAAGGATATCATAGTGCCTTGGTTTAAAAATAGTTAATTCATCATCAATATTAACCAGCACTCTATCCAATTCCACAAGGATTGTCGGGATGAAAACGTCCCTACATATTCGCTCAGCCACGTCTTTATCCCACTCAGTATACATGGCAACCACAAGAAACATTGCAGCAATATCAGCCATAGTCTTGTTATCACTTTTCATGAAATCATTTCCTAATATCTTGGCCACTACATGAATAACTACTTCATGCAGATACTACAAGATGCCATGCCATCTTTCATTCATAATCTCTCCATATAAGACCATTTGAATTTTTGAGCTTTTGAGTCTTATCGAAGTATCCATTTACAATAGGGAGCTTTGTGAGATTAATCTTGGACGTCAGGTTGAAATCAAACGTCGCCTTAATTTTGAATTTAAAGGTGAAATCTCACCTTGAGTAATAAATTTTGAGGGGACATATCATAAATATGTGTGAGTTGTGACTGTTATCCTTTACGTATAAGCATCATATGCAACAAGGGACAGGACAAGGTCAAGAATCAAGATCGGCCATGTAGAAGGGAAATCAACATCCAACCTCAAAGGCCGCCACCGAAAGGACAAAAGCCAACTTTATTCCTTGACAATAGAGAATGAGTGATACGTATCATCATTACTATGTCAGAGCTAGCCTAGTTTCAAATCACAAAAATAGAAAGTTGCATTGGCAATAGAAGGTGGACGAGATCTTTAAGGATCTAAATAATAAATGTATTACTATAGACAATAATGGCTACGCAACCCTTAAATAACTTTAAGGATATTTTCTAGCATTAGCAATGGTCAACTAGCAGTTACGATGTATGTTGCAGTTTTTTGAATGGTGCAATGTAAGGGTTGTGTAGTTGTTGCCACTATAGACCAAGTATAAATTTATAATCATACACATGAGTAATAGTGTATGTGAGAGAAACAGAAAACAGATAAATAAGTAAATAAATATATAAAAGATCAATGGAACAGGGACACAAATAATAAATAAATATATATAAATATGTATGTATGTATTTATTTATGTACATACACACACACACACACACACACACATATACAAAACAAAATATATACATATGAGTATAAAAAAAGATAAATAAAAAGATGAATAAATATAATATAATAAAGTAGTATAAACCGATCAATAAAGATTTTATGTTCTCTATTTTATTTTATATTCTCTCAAAATATTTAATTTTTTTTGTGGTATAAGATTTTAATGAGAGGATATATTTTTTAGCATAATTGAAGTTTAATATTATACATTAGCCTAAAGTACACATTGGATGTTGATTTGAAGGCCTTAGTAACCTTCCATAAACTAGAAACTAATGATAAGAAGGTGACTTCTCTAAAGGGATATAATTCAATTAATTTAAAACATTTAAATTAATTTTTGTTTAATTATATATTTATTAAATCAATTTTAAATATTTAGATTAATTTTTGTTAATTTATATATTTATTAAATTATTTTAAAAAATAAACTTAACATTCCACCTTAACAAATTAAATATAAATGATTTTAGGGGATATGACATCTATACAAATTGTTAGCACCTAAAGTAAAACTCTTAAAACATATTAAAAAAAATTATATTAACTATGTGAATTCTATTTTAAGTTAACCCTTTGAATTATATTCAATAGGACCGTAAATACATGTCCATGTACCTAGTTAGTTGGACTTTTTTTTATATTAAAATTATGCAGAAAAAATTACAAGTTAGTTGGACTTTTAATTCACTTGTTTTTCCTGAGATAAACATCTTTTTAAAAAAATTATAATCAATGATAATCAATGTACAAATAATTAATGAAATGAACTGGATTTTTTTTTATATTAAATATAGAGGAAGAAACATTACATAGAAAAGATCACAGTATTAAATTTATTTCAATTGTTTAACAAAATATTGAAATAATGTAGCTCATAGACCAAAAAAAAAATGTAGCTCATAGACATTGCAATCCTTATTGGATGCTATCACTTGCAGCCAATCCATGACATTATGTTTTTTCAAATACTTCTTTGTCAAGCACTTCAAATATCTTTTAGAAAAGGCCATCTCAGAAGTGACACTTAGTTTTTTCTTTAACTTTAGAAAAGAAATTAGAACAGACCTACTATTTTTTTATGGTGAAAATTAAATCTTATATCCACACAAATTAATAACTATTTAAGCTATTTCAAAACATAATGATTATGCTAAGTATCCTGCCATGGCATGATGGCAGCAACAAATAATAAAGTGAAATAGAAAGAATTTTTTATATCCATAAGAGGCAGACTGAAATGAACTAGAATTTGCAAAATTATCATTAATATGTATGTTTCACAAATTTATAATTTTTACATGTCAGAGTCCCTCAAAAACTTTTAAGACAAAATGAGTGAGGCTACGAGGAAATAGCCAAAAAAAAAAACTACTAGAGCACAAGCAGTGGACACATTCATGGTTTAGCCTAAGAATCTTGCCCTCCCTTTATGTAGAATTATTCAGACATTATTGTTGGAATCCACTAACACTGAGAGGGGGAAGTGAATCAGTGTTATACCAGAATGAATAATTTTAGCCTTATTAAAACATGTATACACCAACTGATATACCAATACATATAGAATTGAAAGAAGTAAAGCAACCAATAAGCCAATCACATAAATGAGAATAAGAACACACAGAATTGTATGTGGAAAACCTCAAAGAGAAAAAACCACGGTGGGATTTGTGACCCACAATATCAATTCACTAGCCATATGAAGAGATATTACAAAATATAAGGGGCTTGCACTTGCAGGAAGGCTTATAGCCTAGAGCACACTTCTCAATCACAAAAGGAGCCTCACTAACTACATTAAAATCTAGACTACAATCCAGAGAAGTGATGAACTACTAAGATAGCATCTTCTATGCCAAAATACAGTTCCGGTTTAAGCTTTGTCTGTTCCAATCTGAAAACCTAAACCCTTTACCGGAATAACCCTTACATAAATATTCTCACATACATGATTGCATCATACTACATTCACATATCCATAATCTTCTATTTCATCCCTTATACAAAATGATCTAATCCAACTAACCTATATACCCTATACAAATTATTATGCCTTATGTCAGCTTACAAAGATATATACAATATCAAATTGCATGTCACCTAGATAACATGAATGCATGAATAACAAAAACAATTGTCGATGTCAGACCCAAGAGATGTCAACCTCCAATACCAATAACCATATTCTAAACCTTGTCGGCCTGCATTACCAGTAACCCAAGAAATCCTTTTGTCCTATCGGTGTCGGTGTCGGTGCCGGTGCCGGTGTAGTGTCTGTGAAGTGCCTATCCGTACACAACTCAACCAAAACATGAAGCTGGAATACAATATCATGTTGCCATCAATGACAACATAGTGAAACCAACCAATTGAGTGTCAAATGCCAACAATCTCCCCCTTTGGCATTGATGGCAACACTCATGTGAAAAATGGTCAAGGTTTCATTTGCCGGTTTCATCCTGTCTGCTCCCCCTAAGATGAATATTCATTAATGCAAAATACTCCACATCTCCATATCTCCATAACTTCCCCTAATGTATACAACTCCTTTTATTATTTTTCACATCTATATCATTCCCCCTTTGACATCAATTCCATAAAAAATTCTAAAAGGAATGTCAAAGATAAAAAAAAAAACTATACAATGAATATCCCAAAAATATCTTACCGGAGCTTAACAAATTTTAAAATTTCTGAATAAGCCTTCTCCAATAGCTCAAGATAAGTATCCCAACTTGTTTTGAATGTGTCGAAAATAGATTCAAGTCCATTTAGTATATGTGCAAATGACTCTTTCTCATTTACCTTTGTCGATGTGGGCTTTCCCACCATATCCATACATTCTTTCTTATGTACACTGAGTGAATCCAACTGGGGACTCACCAAGCCTCTCAGAATTATGGCCCTTCTTATAATTTTGTCTCTTTCCTTCTTAAGAGCGGAAATTTGGTTTTCCAAAATCAAAATTTTACCATCAATGGATGAAGTCAATGAAGTCAGTCCGTCAAAAGAGTTAGCTATATTTGTAATTTTTCCCTAAAGTTATTTTATCTTCTTATCCATATTAGTTGTAAGTATATCAGTGTTGCAACATACCCTATAAATATTTGTACATTGTTTCAAAGAATTATCTACCAGTTTTAGCTTCTCATCAATCTTTTTCTTCTTGGATTCAATTACCTAATCCAATGCAACTCTCTTAGCCTAAGTGAATCTCTCTACTGCTTGCCGGTTTGAAATCTTCTATAAGGATTGAAAATCCTTTGAAATATGCTCATTAATTATCTTAAGCTTGTCAAATGGGCTCACTTCATTTTCAATCTTGCACTCTGGGACTAGTTTGTGTAAAACAGTGATTTAATGATCAATAATCTCTTTATCTGTAGATCCCTCCTTCATCAATTTTTGTGTTGCCATCATCATGAGTCTAGTAGGACTCATCTCTGTTATGTTTTTATTTTCAACCTGTGAGGTGTCAATTGACAACAATGATGGACCAACTACCGGTTTGCTGCCAGTTTCCCCTTTCTTCTCTTCTGATGATTTAGCCTTTATAACATCCTCACTTGCATCGGTGGCTTCACCACTTGGTGCAGTCTGTGTAACTGCCAGTTCCTCTATAGGAACTGTAACCTCAACCTATACATTTGTATCCTGAGGACTATTATCCTCAATATTGATATCCTGTACAACATTAACTTGTTCACTCTTTATGTTAACTTGTATCTCAATATTTGTCTATACATTTGTATCAATCGGGGGCTTTATTCCACTATCTTAATGTTTTCCAAAATAGAGGGTGAAGTACCCATAATCTCCTCTCCTTTTCCTTCAACCTGGGTGTCAACAGTGTCTATCTTAGATTCTGATGAAGTAAAGAATACTTTATTCTCTCCAAAAAATTTAACCCATGCCTTTTGAGTTTCTTTTATTATCTTATTTACCCTTCCAAGCATCAAACCAGTTACCCTATGTTTGCTATTAAAAACTTTTCTATCTACCACCTCAAGTGTCTTTTCCATTTCTTCTGGGGAAATAGTAACACAAGCATATAATAACTCTTGAATTTTAATATGCTTATCTTCTTGCATAGGCGACAATCTTCTAGCATCCAATATATTATACAATTCAGCCGGTATTTGATTTTTTATTTCTATTAAGGCTTTCTTATAAATATCCAAGTATAATAAGATTGCTTCCTCTACCTCTCTCTGTTCATCATCCTCTAAATGATCATAGTAAAATTGTACATTCTTTAACATGTCATCCTTAGTGATTTCATCTACTAATTTTGCACAAGTTTTAAGTAGAATGATATTCACATTACCAGATTGAATAGATGTATCAGTGTCACTCTTCTTCTTCCTCTTTGCAATACTAGATGTAGCTGAAGTGGTTACTTTTGGTGCTTTCTTATGTGCCATTATTTTGAATGTAACCTTCCTAACAAGTTGCTTTTTAGCTTCAACCTTTGTTTCCTCTATTTTCTTCTTTACAACCCTCTTGAATGCCAACTGTGTGTCATCCTCAGATTCTGACTTTGCAGTAACAAGCTCAATGTGTACTTCTGGATTCTTCCTCTTCCTTCCTTTCTCCGGGACAACATTAATTAATGCTTTGATGTCCTGTGAGACCTTCTCAACAAATTTTCTTTCTTTTCCCTCTTATTTCTCTCTCTTCTTTCAATTGAACTCTGTTTCAACCTCATGTGTTTTCTATTGTGCAATACCACAGGGTTTCTCTGCCTCATCAATAGGTGCATCAATCAAGATTTTTTCATAGGCATCAAGAATTTGTGCATCCACCTCATAGCCCATTTCCTCAATCCAAATATGTTGGGGCTTAACTACTTCCATAAGTATTTCATCCTTCTTCACCATGAAGCATATGTCGATTGAATATTTTTCTATAATATGCTTAGGTACCCTTACCTAGACCTCATAGATTTCTAAAATCCCTTGAAATATCCCCATACCTTATCATCTCTTTGACTTCCTAAAGCAGCAATTGACTGTTTCAATTGTCTCCCTACTGAGATGTCAAATGCCCATTGCCTCTTACCAAAACCGGGTGTATCATTCATGAAAAATAACACTAAGAAGACTATTAAATTGCCATACCAAAAATTTCCCTTCTTATCTCCCTTAATCTTCCCTTGACATAAATGACTCCCGGTGAAAGATACCGGATCTTACACATAACATATCCATGTCAAATAATCATCTCCAATGTCTAGAACGCCTTTCAGAACCTCTTGCCGGGCATATGTAATATCTTCATGAATTTTGCCTACCCCTAAGGCATTTGCGTCAGTTACCGGATGAGCTACATGTTGGTGCAAGAGCAACCTCTTCTGCCATATAAGTAACTGGTGCATCTCTATCTGATGATGGTTCTTCAGTCTTCCTGGCCCATCTCTGAGTATGATCTTGCTAGATTTCACTAACCTTCTCTTTCCCTTTCTCATTTCATCCTTCATTACCAACCGAAGGATTTTTGCTTCTACAGAATTTAGCAATATGTCCAACCCTATTACATGCATAACATGTAACATTGTTCCTTTGAATTTTTTTTCTAAAACTGGTGAAATTGTTTGACTTGGACTGATTAGCCATATGTCCAAACTTTCCACATGCATAGCATTTAACATTCATTCTGCAATCTTTTGTCTTATAACCATACTTATTGCATTTAGAAAATTTACTCGGAGCAGAATCAAGGTTCTGATTTTCTTTGTTTCTACATTATCTAGCCATGTGACCAAATCTATTGCAAACAAAACATCTACCATTAAATTTATAAGCATTGAATTACCTTACTAGTGCCTTATGGTTTTGATCTTCGTTAGTAGTACTAGATCCTTGCTCAAATCCAAGTCCACTGGAATCTCCAATCTGCCTTTGTCTCTTCAATAACTCATCTAGTTGTGTTGAGCTAATTTTGAATTTTTCTTTATACTCACTTGCAGTAGTTAAGTCTTCTCTCAGAATTATCATTTATCTCTCAAGCTCTTTTTCATTACTCTGGGATTGTACTAAATAAGTTCTCAACATATCATTCTCATGAACCAACCTACCATATTCTTCAAATTTGTTCTTCAGGGATACAACAATATTTTCTTCCTTTTTTCTTTCAATCCTCAATCTCCTTAGACATCCTCATAGTTATAGTTTTCATTTCATTTCTCATAACCATGTTCTTCTGACTCAATTTCCTGACATTGTTCCTTAAGTGCATCTTTCTCTTCATCATCTTGATTTTGCAGAATTTCCTTTCTCCTAGCTTGAACAGATGATAGCCTCTCTTGTAGGACAAGAATGAATTCCTTTGCAGAACTCAATTCAACTTGTAGCTTTAAGTTCTTCAACCTTTCAACATCATAATCTTCAAGTGTCATCTCAAGTTGCTTCTTCAAAGCCATGTCCATAGATTCCAGATTCAGGATCTTCCTCAAGCTATTAAACTTCCTCCAAGGCACAAAGCTCTGATACCAACTGTTGGAATCCAATAACACTAAGAGGGGGGGTGAATCAGTGTTATACCGGAATGAAAATTTTTAGCCTTATTAAAACATGCATACACCAACCAGTATGTTGGTACATACAGAATTGAAAGAAATTAAGCAACCAATAAGTCAATCACATAAATGAGAATCATAACACACAGAATTATATGTGGAAAACCTCAAAGAGGAAAAACCACGGTGGGATTTGTGACCCACAATATCAATTCACTGGCCATATGAAGAGATATTACAAAATATAAAGGGTATGCACTTGTAGGAAGACTTACATCCTAGAGCACACTACTCAATCACAAAAGGAGCCTCACTAACTACATAAAAATCTAGACTACAATCCAGAGAAGTGATGAATTGCTAAGATAGCATCTTCTATACCAGAATGCAGTTCTGGTTCAAGCTATGTCTGTTCCAGTCTGAAACCTTAAACCCTTTACCGAAATAACCCTTACATAAATAATCTCACATACATGATCGCATCATACTACATTCGTATATCCATAATCTCCTATTTCATCCCTTATACAAAATGATCTAATCCAACTGGCCTATATACCCTATACAAATTATTATACCTTATGTCGGCTTACAAAGATATATACAATATCAAATTACATGTCGGCTAGATAACATGAATGCATGAATAACAAAAATAATTTATGATGCCGGATCCAAGAGATGTCATCCTCCAATGCCGATAACCATATTCTAAACCATGTTGGTTGTATTGTCGGTAACCAAAGAAATCAATTTGTCCTGTTAGTGCCGGTGTAGTGTCTGTGAAGTGCCTGTCAGTACACAACTGAACCAAAACATGAAGCTGGAACACAATATCATGTTGCCATCAATGACAACATAGTGAAACCAACCAATTGAGTGTCAAATGCCAACAATTATAAGCTATGAGAATTCTTCAAGCCATTTGTAGTCTGGAAAGTCATCCAAGAGAAACCATTTCAAGAGAAAGTCCCTACCAATCCGCACACATTTTTTATGATGCATCAACTACTCTGCATTTAGGTTCAAAAGAAAATGTTGTCTAGCCACTGTTTGGTTAGGAAGGAGAAGCTTGGTTAATTCATTCACCCAAGGGATCCCCACCCCTACTTCTACAAACACAACAATAGTAACATCATCTCTAATGGAATCTTCTTTAAACACCTTCCTTAACAGCAACAACATATCCACCTTGTCTCCTCCAAGGTCCAGAAGAGACACCAAGAACTGGAACGTAACATTCATGTTAACATGGTATCTATTTTTATTTCGCAAAAACTCTCTGCCCAACACCATCCTCATAGCCTCATTAGTGAACATCCCAACCTCCTTACAGATTGATTGGAGGTTTGGGTCTCTAACAGAACCCAAAAAGGCCCTCTGGTCCTCCGTAGACATGCTTCTCAAGCGGATAGGACTGTCCATCTTGAGAAATCAGAATATCAAATTATACATCCTGAGTCTATAGACCTAAACCAGAAGCAAAATTTAACTACCGTGAGCTTCGATGATTTATCTACCAAAGGCTAATTGAAGATGAAAGAAGCAGAGATCATCTATAAATAGCTGAAGCTCTTGATTGTAATAATTCCTTTTCTAACCGTATTAATTCCTTTAATTTTTTTTAAATCTTTCGTATATCTTTGCAAATATTTCCCAAAATTACACTAGTGTGCAAAATTGGAAATAGCTCTAAACCAGTACCAAATACCATATTGGAATTAATGTTGAAGTCATGGGGGCAGAGTGGATTGCAGTTAGTGACAAGACATATATTAAATAACCAACATTATCGATCGTGACATTTGATATGGGTCTATTGAATCTAATTCCATTCTGGGCAATTTTTGGAGAACTACGTTCTCTTCAAAAATTTGGACCAAAATCAAACTTTAGTCATTGATCTACGATCATCAAACATTTTAAAATCATTGATGGATTTTAGGTACGTGTGACATGTCAATGAGGTCATGCTTATCGATACATCATGCAGAGTTCGGACTCAATGTGATGTGATGTGATGTGTCTTGTCTATTAAAGGCAATGAATTCATGAAATTGCCAATAAAATATATATTTTTCCATAAATAACAAAATATTAGCCAAACAAATTAAATCATTTTCAAACGGTGGATAAAAATTGCCAATACACTTAAATAATTTTTCCTTCAAAGTAAAAATTTTCACCCATACACTTATATATTTGTTCCTTTAAACGAAAAACATTTGCCTCCTACAATATATATTTTCCTCATAGAACAAGGTATTATTCACCAAAATTTTATGGAATTTTTGTACCCTAGAAAAAAATCACCAATACAAATTATTTTTTTTTCCTACTTTGAAAAAAAATTTCACCATCAATATGACAAATTCCCCTCAAAATAACGCCTGACTCACCAAGGTTTTACACTTTTTCTCGAGGGGTGCTTTCTTAAAATTATCCCTATCCTAACAGCAACAATGTCCAACAACCAAATAGCTTCCAAGGTATTTTACCTATATTCAATAATGCAGATCTACATTAGTATCATGAGATATAATTCAGTGGAGACATTAAAGTAGACTCAAAAAAGAAGATACCTTGGAGGTAACTGGATCAGATTGAAGACATTGTAGACAGTAGGATTGGGCGTAGCACCCAGAGCAACCAATATAAAGAGTATCTTGTGAAGTGGAAAGGAAGACCAGTTGAAGATTCATCATGGATTTCTCAAGAAGATGTAGATTGTCTTGGTTTCCCTCTGACCCTAGAAAAGTGAGGGACTCACTTTTTCAACAACCCTAGATGTTTGATGTAGGAGCACCCCTGGTTCATGGCAATCTGGAATCAACCAAAAACATTTTCTTTTCAGTTTGTTTCTTGTTTTGTAGTTTCAACATTACTTTTTGTGTTTCTTCTCATTTGCTTACCAAATCTTGCGGAGCTGGATTTTGTTCATGGACATGTTCATCTACCTTATCCTAGATTCATGGGACGTTTGGATCTTTTTCCGGTAAGTTATCGCTTCCGAAATCTGAGACAGTTTTCTTGCTTGGAACACCGGAACCACTTGGACCTATTTGCAATTAGCGTATCTTGCGAATCTCTTCCATATCTTGTGGAGCTTCAGTTCATTTTTCCAATGTTCCTTGGTGTGTGGCCGACCTTCTCTTGGGTTTGCACTTCATTCTATGGATTTTCCAAAAGAATCTCTTTGGTGGAGGTTGACCTTGTTATTTTACACGTTACATCTCATTCTTTGACATTTGTTTCATCTTGGGCCAACGTAGATCATTCTTGATCTTATAAATCAATGTAATTAAGCATTTAAAAAACATTTTTTGAGAACATCGAAGATAAAATATGAAGGTGAGGGGTTTCAAAGTTGGCTTTCCTTTGTGTTGGAATTGGTTATTGTATTTGAGTATGTATGTAATTAGTATTGTGTGTCGAATCTTGTAATCCTGCATGTTGCTGATAGTTTGTAATTGGTTTTCATGATATGATATAGTCTATTCTGCACTTCCTCCATCATGATTGTGTTGTTTCTACTATGTTAACTCTTGTGGCATGGTCCAAACTACTCTCTTTGAAGACTCTCCTGTCGTGACTGCACCACATTATCTCTGATAGAGATAATAGATTTGTAGGACCTTTTGGAGGACTTTATGGAAGAAGTTGGGCACTAATTTGAGCTTTGGTTCAACTTACCATCCTCAAACTAATGGTCAAACAGAATCAGTCAACAAAAGCCTTGGAAACATCTTAAGAAGCTTGGTTGTTATGCATCCAAAATAGTGGGATTTGGTGCTTGCACAAGCAGAATTTGCATGCAATGACTCCCCTAACAAAAGTATAGGCATGAGTCCCTTTAAAGTCATGTATGGTATCCATCCTATAGGAGTGTATGATTTAAGGAGTTTGGGTAAAATATAGACAAGAGGTGTTGATGGTGAAGAATTTGCAAGTGCAATGCAAGACTTGTATGAACATGTGAAAATGAAGCTTGAAGAAAGTACTGCCAAGTAGAAGAAGAGAGTTGATCAAAAGAGGAAAGAGGTCAATTTTAATTTTGGTGATCTTGTTCTTGCTTATCTTAGAAAGGAAAGGTTTCCAAAGGGTGCATACAACAAGTTGAAAGCTAAGAAAATTGGTCTTTGTAGGGTTCTAAGGATATTTTCTAGCAACACATATTCAAGATAGAACTTCCGAAAGGAATTGGTATTTCTCCTATCTTCAATGTTGTAGATCTATACCCTTATAAAGGTAAGGAGCAAACAGTTCAAGCTCTTGAAACAAGTGAAGAAAAAGTCATCGAATGGAAAAAAAAGTTTCCCAAAGAGACACCAAAGCAGCCTAAGGCAATTTTAGACAAGAAAGTGGCCAAGAAAACTAGGGGCAAGGATTCTTTCTAGTACTTGGTCAATTGGACAAATCATCCACTTGAAGACACTACATGGATGATAGCTTCAAATATTTCCAAGAATGGTGCAATTATTGAAGAACTCATGGATAGGAGTCCACGAAGAAGTCTTTTGTTCCTTGGGAGTCTGATGTAGAAGCATCATAAAACTACCAAAATTTTGTTGGTTTCGATTGTAATAAATTAAAAAATTTGTTTGGTTATGATTTGTACTAATTTTAAATAGTTTTTTGCAGTACTTAAGGGGTAAATTGTTACAGATTTAACAAACTATCTCCCTATATATACATCCAATGCTTGGGAGAATGGGGACCACAGGGAAAGGAAAATAAGTTTGTATCATTTTGTGTGGATCTGTAAATAAGTTTGTATTCAATGGATTGAGAATTCATTTTAAAGTTGGTTGTCCATCAGATATATGTATAGTTATAACAAAAATATCTTAAATTTAACAAAAAAATGGATTTTTTGGCTTTAGTATATCAATCATAATTTTTAATGGCTTTAACAAATATGAATAAATCTTTTCTTCATGATCAACAATGGCTATGTTTCAAATATATGATCTAAAGCATGGTTAGGGTTAAGGTTAAGATTCTGGTTACGCTTAGGATTTGGGGTTATGGTTAGGATTATGTCTAGCATTAGTGTTAAGGGTTAGGGTTAGGAATATGGTTAGGGTTTGCATCATTGTCAGGGTTAAGTTAATGGCTAGGGTTTGGATTTACATCATGGTTAGGGTTAGGGTTTATATAAGAGGGTTAGGGTTAGGGTTAAGGATTAGGGTTAGGATTATAGTTAGGGTTTATATCATTGTTAGGGTTAGGCTAATGTTAGGGTTTGCATTTAGATCATGGTTAGGGGTAAGGTTAGGGATATGATTAAGATTGTGGTTAGTCTTAGGATTTAGGGTTATGTTTAGGATTATGTCTAGGAAACCCAATATTAGCCTAACCCTAACAATGATGTAAACCCTAACTATAATCCTAACCTTAACCCTAACCCTCTTATATAAACTCTAACCCTAAACTTAACCATGATGTAATTCCAAACCCTGTTGACATTTCAATAAGGACATTAAGAAGGTTGTTGGAGA
Source organism: Cryptomeria japonica (assembly GCF_030272615.1). NCBI lineage: Eukaryota > Viridiplantae > Streptophyta > Pinopsida > Cupressales > Cupressaceae > Cryptomeria > Cryptomeria japonica. The sequence goes on from NC_081408.1 coordinate 749,458,576, forward strand.
TTGTTGATATAACTAAAGAAGGATGATTACTGTCTTAATAATATTATTTTGTCATTGATGTCAAGAAACTGATTTCCTGATTTAGTATGATGTTGCCATATCTTGAGAAGTATGTTTTGATGAGTATTAAGAGGTTGGTGAGTGACACAGAAAGAATGTGATAATGAAGGGGAGAAATAAGTTATTCAATGGGAAACTATTACCGAGTTAGACAATGATGAGATCATGTTGTTTTGATTGTTTTGATATCCTACATATGTTGTTGATTATAAGTTTAATATTGTACTATGTCACCAAGCAAAGAACCTAGTCGGTAAACCCTAAGGTACCTAGCTGGTAAACCCTAAGGTTATTGATATTGGTTAAAGAAGGCAAAATGTCAACCGAGTGAAGTTCAGTATTAACCGAGTAACAACTGAGTTTTTATAGATTGCATTGGATGAATAAAAGCATTATTTAATGAAGGATGCTGATGAGCTGGAGTTGATCAGATGATTGGTTTGTCATGCAAGAAGTTTGTTGAGGATCGACGACATGGAAAATATAGGAGGAAGATCTATAGCATAGATTGAACTGCAATAACCTAGTACAAGTTCCAAGGAAGGAATGCAAGTTCCAAGGTGAGGTAAAATGTTTTCAAATCGAAGGATACATTGAACCTAGTCAAGTTTGATGATCTGGTGGCTAAGATTGATCATGGGAAATGTGATCAAGGAGATTAATCGGTTAGAAATTGTTTATAAATAAGGAATTGTTGATGAACAATGAATGCGGGCAAATGTATGCATAGTGATGCTACAGGAATGTTTACTGAGCTCAGAAGCTTGAAGATTTGATTGAAGAACGGAATGAGAAGCCCAGCAAGCCCAACAACGGACTAGATAAGTCTTATGACAAGATTGTTTTGAGCAAATAGAATCTTCTTTAGCATTTTAGATGTGAAGTTGCAGATATATTTTATTACTGTTATTTATTCTGTAAGTGACAGGAAATCTCTTAACTGAGTGGACTTAACATTCTTATTTGTAAACCCTCTAGCAAGGTAACATTCTAAATGAGTGTTTGAAATCCTTTGACAAGGTCACTTCTAACAAAGTGCAAGACTCTAACAAGTCTAAGGGAAATCCCTTAACCGGGTCACATCTAGCAATGTGTTTGTAATCTTTAACAGGATTAGCTTTTAACCGAGCATACTCTAGAAAGGTATATTTCTTAGTGGGTCCAAAATCCCATAGTGGTTTTTCCCTATTTGGGTTTCCATGTTAAATCTAGTGTTATATGTGTTATGATGTTAATTGTTCATGAGTTTGAATGTTTTACAGTTTTGGTTATGTATTCTGAAGTATAAGCTACCGAGGTTGAATTTGTTGAATATATTGAAGATTAAGTTTGTATGACTCACCCCCCCCCCTCTCATCTTATTAACTATTGGCATCAGAGCTTTACAATTGGTATCAGAGCTTTACAATTGGTATCAGAGCCTTGTACTTCGGAAGAAAAGTTTAAAGGTACTTGAGGAAAAGATCCGAAGATGTATAAAAGGGATGCACCAAAGCTGAACAAGTCAAGTTTCTCCACATGGCAGAAAAGGATGAAGCTGCATTTATCAGGAATTGGAGAATATGCAACATATTATCTGGAGAATGATTACATAGCACCTAGCACCAACCCAATGACCATGGAAGAGATAAAGGCAAAGCAAGAACATATTCAAGCTATGATTGAAATAACATTTGCATTAACCGACTCAGAGTTTAATGATCTAGAAGGCTGTAATGATAAAAAAGCAATGTGGACCAAGCTCATATCTGTGTATGGTGGTGATGAACATGTTCAGAGAGAAAAAGTAGATAGTCTAAGAGGTCAACTTGAATCCATGAGAATGAATGAAGGTGAGAACATAACCCAATACAGTACAAGGTTAAAGGAAATTGTCAATCAAATCAAAGGAGGAGGAGGAACTATTGAAGAAAAGGATGTAACAAGTAAGTTTCTTAGAACACTTCTACCTACTTATGCCATTCGAGTCTCTACAATCAATGAATTAAGGTCTATGCCAAACATGCCAGTCTCTTTGGATGCTACTATCAGCAAGCTACATGCATTTGAGTTAAGTAATTTTGATAGCAGTGGGTCTTCGGTAAATAAAGTTGAATCTGCATTCAGTTCCTTTCATATTGATGAATCTAATAATTATGATAGAATGAATAAGTATTCTAAAGGAAATCACAGTGGAGCAAGTGAGAGATTTTGTAAAAACATGGAAGAAGTACACAAACTATATGAAGAAATCAAAAAGCAAGAAGAGTTTGAAGCACTATTGGCTAGAAGGTTACCGAGAGGCAAAGGTAAGTATAAAGGAAAGCTACCTTTGAAATGTTTCAATTGTGATAAAATAGGACATATGGCTTCTAACTGCCATGACAAATAATCTGGTGAAAAGAGAGAATACCGAGAAGACAAACATAAAGACAATCACTACAGAGGACACCGAGACTTCAGAAGGCAAGATAGAAAGACATGCCTAGTAGCTGATGAGGAATCCAACGATGATAAATCTAATGAAACTGATACAAAGGAAGTTGTTCATGTGGCTATTAAAGATGGATCAGATGAAGAAAAGTATGAATAAAAAGCCCTAATATCTCACATAAATAAAAATGATTCTTGGATCATAGACAGTGGATGCTCACATCACATGACAGGTGATAAACACAAGTTTGTTAAATTAGAAGACTATGATGGAGGATATGTAAGATTTGGTAATGATGCACCATGTTTGGTGAAAGGTAAAGGATCTATAACACTTCTTGACAATGCTAAATGTGATGATGTATACTGGGTTGAAGGTTTGAAATACAATTTGTTGAGTGTAGCATAGCTAAACAACAAAGGATACCGAATAGAATTCCAGAAGGGATGTGTCAAAGTTCATGACAAACATGGAAAGCTGGCTACTACCGAGACACAAACAAAAGGTAATACATTTCATCTTGACTCAACTTGGAACAAATGTCTATATGCAAAAATAGAAGATACCTAGTTATGGCATAAAAGGTTTTGTCATGTAAATTTTGATAATCTGCTCAAAATAAGTAAGAAGCACCGAGTAAGAGGTCTACCGAGCCTGGAAAAACCTGAGAATGCTATGTGTCGAGGATGCTAGATGGGTAAGATGACAAGATCAAGTTTTACAAGTAAGTCCTACACTTCTAAAAGAATTTTAGATCTAGTGCACACTGATCTTTGTGGTCCCATGAAAGTTCAAAGTTATTATGGTGATAAATATTTCATATTATTTGTGGATGATTACTCAAGGATGATGTCAGTTATGTTTTTAAAAGAAAAATTAGAGGCTTTTCAAATGTTTAAATGGTACAAGGAAAGAGTTGAAAATGAAACAGGAAGACAACTAAAATGTCTTAGATCTGATAGAGGAGGAGAGTTCACTTCTAATGAATTTAACTTATTTTGCAATGATCATGGTATAAAAAGGCAAGTATCTGCATCGAGAACTCCACAACAAAATGGGATAGTTGAGAGAAGAAACAGATCTATTGTAGATTGTGCTAGAACTCTGATGATAGAAAAGAGGGTACCTCAAACATTTTGGAGAGAAGCAATTAGCATTGTAGTTTACACCCTGAACTGAGTACAACTGAAGAAAGGAACTATGAAAACTCCATATGAAATCTGGTATGAGAAGAAACCTAATGTAAGTTATTTTAAAATCTTTGGAAGTAGATTTTATGTTCACAAAGATGACAGAAATGGAAAGTTTGATCAGAAAAGTCAGGAAGGAACATTTCTTGGTTATTCTTCTAGAAGTAAAGCATTTAAATGTCTGATCAAATCATCTAACAAAATAGTAGAAAGTGCAAATGTGAAAATTGATGAATTTGCAGAAAGAAATGATGAAGGAAATTCCAAAGAACTAGAAAATTATGAAGAATTTGTCTATGTTCAACCAAGAAGTCCTACCAAGAAAGTTGCTGAAGAAAATGAAGATAATATCTAGTTATCGAGTGATGAAGAAGATCATACAGAGCCTACCGAGCCTATATTAGCCAAATATGTTAGAAGAAATCATGCATCAAGTCAGATTATAGGAGATAAGGATGATCTAGTGATGACAAGGAACAAACTGAGATAGAACACATGTCCGATATCTGAATTTGAACCGAGAATAGTAAAAGAGGCATTTAACAATGAAGATTGGGTAAATGCTATGACAGAAGAGATTGATCAAATCAAGAAGAAAGAAACATGGACATTGGTCCCAAGACCGAAGGACAAAAATGTAATCGGTACAAAGTGGATTTTCATAAACAAGCTAAATGAAAAAGGTGAGGTCATTCGAAACAAAGATAGACTAGTTTGCAAAGGTTATGCTCAAGAAGAAGAAATAGATTATGGTGAGACTTTTGCACTTGTGGCTAGACTTGAGGGAGTGAGAACATTGTTGGCATATGCTGCTTTCAAAAATTTCAAGGTATATCAAATGGATGTTAAATCTGCATTTTTGAATGGTATACTAGAAGAAGAAGTTTATATTGATAAGCCTGAAGGATTTGTTGAAGACAAGAATAAAGATCAGGTATGTAAATTGAACAAAGCTTTATATGGTCTAAAACAAGCACCTAAAGCATGGTATGAAAAACTACACTCTTATTTGATCAAGATTGGTTTTATAAGAACAAGTGAAAACAACAATATGTACATGAAGATTGATGAGGACAATGGTATACTACTTTCAGCCATATTTGTTGATGATATTATTTTTTGTGGTAATGACTCCTTATGCAAGAACTTTGGAAATGAAATGTGCAAAGAATTTGAGATGTCATTGTTGGTGTAAATAAATATTTATTTTGGATATTATTACACTTACCTAAGTTAACTTAGGATAATGCATCTCTTCGTAGTTTGGATTTGAGACACTTAGGGAAGTGTGCACATAGGGATAGAGCTTGTAGGAGAAATTCCACCTTTTGTGGTCTTATTTTGTTGTTACACTCCACATTCGGTGGGTCATCCACCTCTTGTGGAATATTATATTATTTCTCCTACCTACCCTTAGTATTTCTTACCTACCCTTGTTTCTCATTGAGCCACATGTCATATTTGTGTGCTCACACATCCATATGGCCTTGCCTATATAAGCAGGCCTATATTCATTGTATTGGTTAATCCAGTTGATCATTTTGCATATTGATGAGAATACAGTTTGTTCTTGTCATTCTATTGTCTCTTTTATGCTTTTCGTTGTGCCCTTGATCTTGGCAAAATCCTACATGGTATCAAAGCTATTGGGGCTTCATTGATTGGTTTTTGGAGACATCGTGGAAGGCTTCTATTTTTGGATTTGGGGATCTTCAGTTTTTTGGGGGCATCATACAGCGATTTGGACATCACCGTTGAATCCGGGAGGCCGTTTCCATAAATGTCAACTATAAAGTCAACCTATTCTGGGGAGAAATTTTTTTTCCCATTTTGGCTATTATCATACGGATTTCAAAAAAAAATTTAAAAAAAAAAAATTTGAAAAATCAAAAAAAGCGAGCAAAAAAAAAATCAAAATTTTTTTTTTTTTTGTGTTTGGGGGTCCGCAGACCCCCCCTACCTCGTACCTGCATGTCATAGGTTTTGCAGGCTGTACCTGCTGACAGACCACCACCACGTTTTTTCCCATTCTACCGATCTCCTCCGTGTCGCCGAGTTCCGTCGCCGCTGCTGAGCAGTTTACCGATACCACCACTGATCTCCTCCATGCCATTGAGACCTACGTACTTCCGCCACTGACAATGTTGCTGTCGGCCGTTCCACAACCTTCGGCAACCGTAGCCCCCTCCCGCCGGCTGAGACACAAACTCCACCGGGCCCTCGGCTCCGACCACTCCCTCCACCAGCGACCACCAAAATAGGCGGCCCCACATCTGCCACATGGCAGGTGGTCACTGGCCCGTGGGCTAAACCGTACACCCTACACAGCCACATCAGATACGTACGCCTTGTCGTCAGACCTGCACAATCACCTACCCAATTAGCAGTCCATACAGTACGGACGCCCAGTCAGCAGGGAGGCGAAGTTTTTGCGACGGTCATATGGTCGTAAAATTTAACACAATGAATTGCTGACATCAACACCACATCAGCATTTTTTGAAAAAAAAATTTACCCCTCTCCATTGGGCTTTTCAATTTTGCAGTCCAACTTTGAAAGGCCATATCTTGCTCATTTTTGCTCCTTTTTTGGTGCAATTTTTTTTGAAATGGGCTAAAATTTCATGATTTTCATAGTGGTGTGGTTATTTTCTGATTTTGGTGCACAAGTTTTTCAAAATTTTTGGATTCTCTTAGTTGTACCTGTTCAATCCTCAATTTTGCAACTTCAAAGGCCTCGTTTGAGCTCATACGACCTCCTTTTCAGGTGCCATTTTTTTTTTTAAAGTGTTTATTTTTTCATCTACTTTCATAATCTATGATCAGATTTTAGAGATTTTGAGTGGAAATTGTACTTTCAAATATTGGTCTTATTTGGCCTATTAGGTACTTGTAAATTGTTTGGATCTTAGTTAGTTCTCTTGCATTATTAGTTTGAGTCTCCTTTGGCCTTATTGAGGCAGTTGTAAAATTGTAAATCAGAAGTCCACTTTGCCATTTTTTGCAAGTGCCCATTGTATATGCACTACTTATAAAGTGCCAAAATCATCACATTTAGGGGGGTTCATTGATTGAGTGAATTTGGGGGGGTGTCTTGTGTGATTGTGCCTCTCTTTGTGCTCTTTCCATTTTTGTTGCAATGAGTCCTAATAAATTTCCACCTTTAACTCCACATAATTATGCATCATGGAAAATTAAAGTATGGAGTAAATTAATGGAAAAGGGTCTCACACACTACATAGATGGAACAATAACAACACCACCTGATCCTAAGGCTGATCCAAATGCTCAATTAGAATGGCTCACAAAGAATTGCATGGCTCTTGGAACCTTATGCAAGTATGTATCACATGACCTCATTTTTCACATTGAGAAGTGTAAAACAATCAAAGAGGCTTGGGATATGTTTCAAAAATTGTATGGACAAGTTGGTGAAATCAGAGGCTATCAGATTGACAATGAGCTCACCAACTTGGATCCCAAGAGTTTTGATACAATCCAAGATTATGTCACCAAAGCAAATGAGCTAAGAGAAAAGCTTAAGGATTGTAGAATTGACAAAAAGGATGCTCAATTGATATTCAACTTGTTGGACAAGCTTGCACCAGAATATGTAGCATTTGTGTCTAGCTTCCAAACTCATCGTTTGACAGTGGGAAGTTCCTATGTTATGCCTTCATTTGATGCTTTCACATAAATGTTAATATTGGAACAATCTAAGTTGTTGAACATGGGGTTTCTCAAGTCTTCAAAGTCCAAGGCTTTGGTGACTAATCAAGGGAATCAAGGAAGTCAAGACAAAGATTCCAACAAAAAGAAGAAGCACTCTAAGTCTAAGCCACACCAAGAAAAAGGACAATCATCCTCTCCATCCCAAGGCAATTTTTCATCCTCTTCCAAGAAGGGGACACCACCTAAGAAGGATAAACCAACTTGTGCATATTGCAAGAAGTATGGTCATGATGAGCATCGATGCCATGCAAAGCAAGTTGATGAGTTAACCAATCTTCTTAAGAAAAACAACATCAACTCGCCATCCGCCTACATAAAGAAGGATTCATCTCCTTCTTCTTCCTCACAGTCTAAGAGAAAAGGGCAAGCATTTGTGGCTAAAACAGGTTCTTCACAGCAACGGATACTTGACTCGGGTGCCTCATATCACATGGGTTCTACAAGGGAGCAATTTTCTTCATTGGAGTCATCTAAGGTACCTCACATTTACATAGGTGATGATACTCAAGTAGAGGATGCAGGGAAAGGTTCAGTTGACATGGATGATGGAACATTTGAGAATGTTCTCTATGTTCCTAACTTGTCTACCAACCTTCTCTCCATCTACCAAATCACTCACTATGGGAATGGGAAAAAGGTTGAGTTTACACCAGATTCAGTTGTGGTAAAGGAACTTGATGATGATGCCTTGGTAGTAGTGGGACAAGTCAATGACAACTCAAGACTTTATTCATTCTCCCACTTTGTGCCAAGTTCACCTTCTAGGGCCTTGCTTACTCATTCAAATTCAGAAAGTAAGCTATGGAATGAGCGGTTTGGTCACCTCAACTACCGCTATCTTCAGCAGCTAAGCACTAAAGACATGGTAATAGGTCTACCTCGAATCAGTTTTTCAGAGGGTGTATGTTCAGGTTGTTCCATGGGCAAGCATCATGAAGAGAAGTTTGATAAGGGGAAAGCTTGGAGAGCTTTAGAAGTTCTTCAACTTGTTCACAACGATGTAGCAGGTCCATTTCCAGCACCTTCATTTAGTAAGGCCCGCTATGTTCTCACCTTCATTGATGACTACTCCCGCTTCACTTGGGTCTACTTTCTCATTCATAAGAGTGAAGTATTTGATAGATTTCAGGACTTCAAGACTTGTGTGGAGAAGCAATCAGGGAAAGTGGTCAAGATTCTTCACACAGATAATGGAAGGGAATATGTGAACAAAAGACTTGAGGATTTTTGTACATTTGAGGGGATTGATCTTCAGCATTCTGTAGCATACACTCCACAGCAGAACGGGGTTGCAGAACGCAAGAATAGAACTCTCAAAGAAATGGCTAGCTGTATGATACATGCACGTTCTCTTGATCCCGCCTTTTGGGCAAAGGCTATCAGTTGTGCCACACACATCCAGAATCGGGTTCCTCACAAAGCTTTGCAAGGTATTACTCCTTTTGAAGCTTGGGCTGGTAGGAAACCAATTGTGAGACATTTCAAAGTCTTTGGGTGTCCAGCATGGGCTTGCATACCTCCGCAAACACGCAAGGCATTGGAACCACAGAGTCGACCTTGCATATTTGTTGGATATCCTGAGGGTGTTAAGGCATACAGATTGATTGATCTAGAGACACATGAGGTATTCATTGAGAGGAGTGTTCACTTTGAGGAAAGCTCTCCTAGCTTAGCCTCTCTACCTCCTCCACCTTCCTCCATTGTAGATAGTGATGTTAGTGATTCAGATGATGAGACTCCTTCAACTCCGACTCGCAAGGTTACACCTCCGCAGGGTCCACTTGAAGTTGAGGAGCCTCATTCTCCACCTCCACCTAGACCTCGTTGGGCTCGACAGACACTTGAGTCTATGGGTTCTCTTGTTGGGGATCCTTCAGATACACAGAGAACTCGATCACAACATTAGGAACTTCCACATGCATTCATTGCTACCGCTTCTGATCCACAAACATTTAGGGAAGCATCAAGGGTTCTTGAGTGGGACCAAGCTATGGAGGAAGAGTATAGTTCCTTGATGAGGAACAACACATGGGATCTAGTCCATCTCCCTAAGGGGAGAAAGATGGTTTGATGTAAGTGGATCTATTAGACCAAGTTTGCAACAGATGGTAGTGTGGATAAGTATAAAGCTCGGCTTGTTGCGAAAGGTTTCTCTCAGGTTGCAGGTGTTGACTATATTGAGACCTTTGCACCCATAGCCAAGATGAACTCCATTCGTTTGACACTTGCTATTGTTGTAGCTCATGGTTGGGCTGTACATTAGATGGATGTGAAGAGTGTTTTTCTTCATGGTGATCTTGATGAGGAGATTTATATGGAGCAGCCACAGGGTTTCATCTAGGATACTTTCTTGGTTTGTAGATTAAGGAAATCTCTCTATGGCCTTAAGCAGGCCCCCAGGGCTTGGTACGCCAAGATGGATTCCTTTCTTCTCTCCGTAGGTTTCACCAGGTGTCATTCAGATCTGAATGTCTACATTTTGCGATAGGATGACTCTCACTTGATACTTGTGCTCTATGTTGATGACTTGATCATTATAGGGAGTACTTCATCCATCATTAGCAGGGTCAAATCTACTTTGCATGATAGATTTGCTATGACTGACTTGGGTCTTTTGCACTACTTTCTTGGGATAGAGATTTCACAGTCACCTTCCGAGATTACACTATCGCAGCCCAAGTATGCTCTTGATCTACTTGCACACTTTCATATGGCTGATTGTAAGCCTGCCCCGACTCCCTTTCTTTCAGGAGTCAAGCTTGAGGCTCAGTGTTCTTCTCCACTAGTTGATGCCACTCTGTATCGTCAGCTTGTGGGTAGTCTCATCTACTTGACTCATACACGCCTTGATATTTTTTGTAGTTGGCATGGTTTCCCACTTCATGCAAGAACCACATGAGCTTCATTGGAAAGTTGCCAAACGCATCCTTCATTACATCCAGGGTACACATCACTATGGGATTCACTATGCAGCAGGCACAGGACTTCACTTGCTTGGTTACACAGACTCCGATTGGGCTGGCGATCTTTATGACCATAAGTCTACTTCTGGTTACAGTTTTCACCTTGATTCAGGCCCCATTTGTTGGCAGAGCAAGAAGCAACATGCTATTGCTCTCTCTTTGACTGAGGCTGAGTATCAAGGCGTTGTTAACGCAATGACTGAGACCATTTGGCTCCAGCAGATTCTCACAGAGTTTGGATTCACCACTCCATGGCCGACAGCTCTACGTTGTGACAATCAGAGTGCTATTGTGATCTCGAAGAACCTGGTCCAGTACGAGCGGACCAAACACATCGAGATTCATATGCACTATATCTGAGAGCTCATCCAGGAGTAGGTCATTGATTTGCAGTATTATCCTACAGCAGAGCAAGTTGTTGACATATTCACCAAACCTTTCACCGAGAGTAAGTTCTAGCAGTTGCGAGCTCTCTTGGGGGTGCAGGATGTGTCATTAGGGGGGGTCAGCTGACTTCTCCTTCCTCTCTTATGGGGGGGACTTTTTCCTCTTTAAGGTTTTGTCCTTCTTCTTTGAGAGTCTTTTGTACATTCATCTCTCTTTTGAGGGGGAGTTTTTTCCCATTGGGTTTTCTCCCTTTCTCCGTTTGTGAGAGATTGCATTGCATAGTTTTGCTTGTATTTGCATATTGTACATGGGTACCTATCATGGCCTAGTAGCCGAGACCCATCTTGCATTGTTGACTTGAGTCTTCATTCCCCTAAGTTGCACTTAAGGGGGGGTGTTGGTGTAAATAAATATTCATTTTGGATATTATTACACTTACTTAAGTTAACTTAGGATAATGCATCTCTTCATAGTTTGGATTTGAGACACTTAGGGAAGTGTGCACATAGGGATAGAGCTTGTAGGAGAAATTCCACCTTTTGTGGTCTTATTTTGCTGTTACACTCCACATTTGGTGGGTCATCCACCTCTTGTGGAATATTATATTATTTCTCCTACCTACCCTTATTTCTCATTGAGCCACATGTCATATTTGTGTGCTCATACATCCATATGGCCTTGCTTATATAAGCAGACCTATATTCATTGTATTGGTTAATCCACTTGATCATTTTGCATATTGATGAGAATACAATTTGTTCTTGTCATTCTATTATCTCTTTTATTCTTTTCATTGTGCCCTTGATCTTGGCAAAATCCTATAGTCATTAATCAGTGAGATAAAGTATTTTATAGGTTTACAAATACTGCAAATGAAAGATGAGATTTTCATTACTCAATCTAAGTACATAAAGGAAATCTTGAAGAAATTTGGAATGGAGGATTCTAAACCTATAAGTACTCCTATGACTACTAATTGTAAACTATCAAATAATGATGAATCTGCATCTATTGATGAGAAACTTTACCAATCTGTGATTGGAAAGCTACAATATGTTGTTCACAGTAGGCCAGATATAGCACATACAGTAGGAATAGTTGCAAGATTTTCTGCAGATCCCAAAGAAACCCATATGATAGCAACCAAGAGAATCTTCAGATACCTGAGAGGCACTGAAGACTATGCCTTAGTATATGAAAAGAGGAATGATTTTGATTTAAAAGTTTATACTGATGTTGATTGGGCAAAAAACATTGATGACAGGAAAAGCACAAGCTGTGGAGCTTTCTTCTTGGGAGAAAGACTAGTAAGTTAGCTTAGCAAGAAATAAGGATGCATTTCACATTCAACAGCTGAAGCTGAATATGTCACCGCAGCATTGAATTGTACCAATATAGCATGGATCAAACAACTATTGGAAGGTATAAATGAGAAAGTTACCGAGCTAGTAACCATATTCTGTGATAATACTAGTACCATTAACATTTCAAAGAATCTGGTAATGCACTCTAAGACAAAGCATATCTCTATAAAGTATCATTATCTCAGAGAAGAAGTTCAAGAGAAGAAAGTTGTACTAGAATATATTAGTTCAAAGGAGAAATTAGCAGACATCTTCACAAAGCCACTGCCAAGGGACACTTTTGAGTATCTCACAAGCAAGTTAGGGGTCCTACCCCTATCTTCTACTCACTGGCAAATTTTGATGAAAGCATCAATTCGATGACTCTATAGAATATTATTTGTGGATTGATGCTGATTTACGCACTTTAGGAGGTTTTCTAAAGGTGTGCAGGTAATAGTGATTGAAGACAATGATGCTCTGACCGTGAATGAAACTGCAAGGAAATTACTTCACAAAGGAAGAAACCATGAATTGGTTTTTTCTTTTTGGCATTGTTGTCAAAGGGGGAGAAGACTAAATGAAGAAGATAACAGAAAACTAATGACAGGGGGAGAAGACTTCAAGAGAAGGTTTAAAGAGCTTAAGGATAGAAGTCTAAATAGCAATCTAAATCTGAATCAGTTGGAATAAATCAAGGTGGTATTGCCATTTAAAGTTGGTATTGCCATCAATGCCAAAGGGGGAGATTGTTGGCATTTCAATAAGGACATTGAGAAGGTTGTTGGAGATTGTTGATATAACTAAAGAAGTATGATTACTATCTTAATAATATTATTTTGTCATTGATGTCAAGAAATTAATTTCCTGATTCAGTATGATGTTGCCATATCTTGAGAAGTATGTTTTGATGAGTATTAAGAGATCAGTGAGTGACACAGAAAGAATGTGATAATGAAGGGGAGAAATAAGTTATTCAATGGGCAACTATTACTGAGTTAGACAATGATGAGATCATGTTGTTTTGATTGTTTTGATATCCTACATATGTTGTTGTTTATAAGTTTAATACTGTATTATGTCACCGAGTGAAGAACCTAGTCAGTAAACCCTAAGGTTATCAATATCAGTTAAAGAAGGCAGAATGTCAACTGAGTGAAGTTTAGTATTAACCGAGTGACAATTGAGTTTTTATAGATCGCATTGGATGAATAAAAGAATTATTTAATGAAGGATGCTAATAAGCTGGAGTTGATTAGATGATTGGTTTTTCATGCAAGAAGTTTGTTGAGGATCGATGACAAATACAGGAGGAAGATCTACAACACGTATTAAACCGTAATAACCTAACACAAGTTCCAAGGAAGGAATGCAAGTTCCAAGGTGAGGTAAAACATTTTCAGATCAAAGGATACATTGAACCTAGTCAAGTTTGATGATCTAGTGGCTAAGATTGATCATGAGAAATGTGATCAAGGAGATTAAGTGGTTAGAAATTATTTATAAATAAGGAATTGTTGATGAACAATGAATGCAGGCAAATGTATGCATAGTGATGCTACAGGAATGTTTACCGAGCTTAGAAGCTTGAAGATCTGATTGAAGAACGGATTGAGAAGCCCAACAAGGGACTAGATAAGTCTTATGACAAGATTTTTTTGAGCAAATAGAACCTGCTTTAGCATTTCAAATGTGAAGTTGCAGATATATTTTATTACTGTTATTTATTTTGTAAGTGACAAGAAATCTCTTAACCGAGTGGACTTAATAGTCTTATTTGTAAACCCTCTAGCAAGGTAACATTATAAATGAGTGTTTGAAATCCTTTGACAAGGTCACTTCTAACAAAGTGCAAGACTCTAACAAGTCTAAGGGAAATCCCTTAACCGGGTCACATCTAGTAATGTGTTTGTAATCTTTAACAAGATTAGCTTTTAACCGAGCATACTCTAGAAGGGTATATTTCTTAGTGGGTCTGAAATGCCATAGTGGTTTTTCCCTATTTGGGTTTCCATGTTAAATCTGGTGTTATATGTGTTGTGATGTTAATTGTTCATGAGTTTGAATGTTTTATAGTTTTGGTTATGTATTCTGAAGTATAAGCTACCGAGGTTGAATCTGTTGAATATATTGAAGATTAAGTTTGTATGATTCACCCCCCCCCCCCCTCTCATCTTATTAAATATTGGCATCAGAGCTTTACAATTGGTATTAGAGCTTTACAAACCCTAGTCATTAACTTAACCTTGACAATGATATAAACCCTAACCATAATCTTAACCCTAACCCTTAATACTAACCCTAGACATAATCCTAACCATAACCCTGAATCCTAAGTGTAACCACAATCTTAACCCTAACCCTAACCATGATGTAAATCCAAACCCTAACCATTAACCTAACCCTAAAAGTGATGCAAACCATAACTATAACCCTAACTCTAACCCTTAACCCTAATTCTAACCCTATGATATAAACCCTCACCCCACATATAATCCTAACCATAACAATAAATCCTAAACCTGAACACAATCTTAATCCTAACTCTAAACCTAACCCTGACCCTAACCATTAACCTAACCCTAACAATGGTGTAAAATCAATCTATAATCCTAACCCTAATCCTTAACCCTAACCCTAACCCTATGATATAAACCCTAACCCTAGACATAACCCTAACCATAATTCTAAATATTAAGCCTAACCATAATCTTAAACCTGACCACAACCCTAGCCATGATGTAAATCCAAACCCTAACCATTAACCTAATGCTAACAATGATGTAAACCCTAATTGTAATCCTAATCTTAACCCTAACCCTAACCCTAAACATAAAACAAACCATTATCATAAATCATAATCCTAACCACAATCTTAAACTTAACCACAACCCTAACCACTAATATAATCCTAACAATGATGTAAACCCTAATTGTAATCCTAATCCTAACCCTAACCCTAGACATAAAACAAACCATAATCATAAATCATAATCCTAACCACAATCTTAATCCTAACCCTAATCATGATATAAATCCAAACCCTAGCCATTAACCTAACCCTAACAATGATGTAAACCCTAACTATAATGCTAACCCTAACCCTAGTCTTATGATATAAACCCTAGCCCTACACATAATCTTAGCCATAACCCCAAATCCTAAGCATAATCACAATATTAAGGCAAAGTGTAACACTATCCATGATGTAAATCCATTCGCTAACCATTAACCTAACCCTAACTATAATCCTAAACATAATCCTCAAACCTCACCCTAACCCTAACAGTATGATATAAGCTCTAATCGTAGACATAATCCAAACCATATACCTAAAAATTAAGCGTAACCAGAATCTTAACACTAACCATGATGTAAATCTAAACCCTAACCATTAACTAGACCCTAACAATGATGTAAACCCTAACCATAATCCTAACCCTAACCCTAACCCTAGACATAATCCTAACCATAATGCTAAATCCTAATGGTTAGGGTTAGGTTAATGGTTAAGGTTTGGATTTAGGTTTTAAGGTTAGGGTTAGTGTTACAATTGCTGTTAGGATATAGTCCTAACCCTAACCCTAACCCTATGATATAAATCCTAACCCTATACATAACCCTAACCATAATTCTAAATATTAAGCCTAACCACAATCTTAAACTTAACCACAACCCTAAC
The DNA here is from genome assembly GCF_030272615.1 of Cryptomeria japonica. NCBI lineage: Eukaryota > Viridiplantae > Streptophyta > Pinopsida > Cupressales > Cupressaceae > Cryptomeria > Cryptomeria japonica. Next base: position 749,474,345 of record NC_081408.1, read on the forward strand.
CATGATGCAAATCCAAAACCTAACCATTAACCTAATCTTAACAATGATGTAAACCCTAATTGTAATCTTAATCCTAACCCTAACCCTGGATATAAAACAAACCATAATCATAAATCCTAACCACAATCTTAGCCCTAACCATTAACCTAATCCTAACAATGATGTAAACCCTAACTGTAATCCTAACCCTAATCCTAGCCCTATGATACAAACCATAACCCTAAATCCTAAGCCTAACCACGATCTTAAGGCTAAGTGTAACACTAACCATGATGTAAATCCAAACCCTAACCATGAACCTAACCCTAACAATGATGTAAACCCTAACCCTAGACATAATCCTAACCATAATGCTAAATCCTAAGCCTAGCTACAATCTTAAACCTAACCCTAACCCCAATCATGAAGTAAATCCAAACTCTAACCATTAACCTAACCCTAACAATGATGTAAATCCTAACTATAATCCTAACCCTAACCATAGCCCTATGATATAAACCATAACCCTACACATAATTTTAATGCTAACCATAACACAAATCATGATGTCAATCCAAACCCTAACCATTAACCTAACCCTAACAATGATGTAAACCCTAGATATAACCCTAAACCTAACCTTTAACCCTAACCCTACAATATAAACTCTAATCATAGACATAATCCTAACCATGTACCTAAGAATTAAGCCTTACCAAAACCTTAACCCTAACCATGATTACCATCTAAACCCTAACCATTAACCTAACCCTCACAATGATGTAAACCCTAACAATAATCCTAACCCTAACTCTAACCCTAACCCTAGATATAATCCTAACCATAATGCTAAATACTAAGCCTAACCAAAATCTTAACCTTAACCCTAACCCTAATCATGAAGTAAACCCCAACCATAAACCAAATTGAATACTATAGCAAGTTCAACACTAACCCTATACCTCACATAAACAAAACCCTAAATTAGATTGAATGCTAACCATGACACTAAATGAAATTGAACCCTAAACCTCAAACTAATTGAACATTAAAATAAGTTAAACTCTAACAATAAAACTAATTGAACACTAAACCAAATTAAACCCTAACTCTTAGAATTAACCTAATCTTGAAATGTAACTCTAAACCAAACCCTAAGCCTGATAACAAACCAAAATGAACCCTATTCCTCATTGAATTAGGCCTACTATTTTGAACCAAATCAAATCCTAACCCTAATAGTAAAGCAAAATAATAAGTATATAAATATAGAACAATATATAATTTAAAATTAAATTATGTCATGTCTTCCAATTCACATATAATATAACCATCTTCCAATTCACGTATAATATAACTATACAATAATATATAATTTGAAATTAATTTATCTCATGTCTTCCAATTCGCACTACAACTGCTACTAGCATATATATATTTAATAATATATATAGAAGGCACCTATTACACTTTAATGCTGATAGATTAATAAAAAATAGGCGCCTCTAGAAGGATATCTCTCGGCTTATTCTATATATATATATATATATATATGCTAGTTGATAAATAGAAATAACATTTAGCACCTTCAATGTCACCTCTCACTACTAACATATTAAATTTGACAAATATAATATTAAAAAAATATATTTGATTCATGAGTTGCTATGTTACCACAATAGAATTGACTATATTTTTAAAATATTTATAAAAATATTTTTTTATTGAATTTTGTTCAAATAAATATATTTGATTCATGAGTTGCTATGTTATCACAATATAATTTACTATATTTTAAAAATATTCTTTATTGAATTTTGTTCAAATATTCACCCAGTCATATATCCATTTTATGAAGCAAACAATTTTTTTCTCTCTAAAATAAATACATAAAAAAATAGACATTAATTATACTAGAAATTATTGATTTTGTTTCATAGACATTATTAATTATACTAAAAATTACTGATTTTCTGAATTGAAACAAGACGATAAATTAAGTAAAACAAGATTTGTCACATTACTAATAATTTAATCCCAACGACCGCTAATTAATCACCTATCGTAGACTTCCTTCTCACACCGTCTTGTGCATTTACTTGTGCAGCTCAATTAATCTCATTTTGCCTCTATTTTCAAATGCAATCAAGGCAGTTTTTGAATAAAAGTCTTTTGTCAGTAATCTTATTAAAATTTCTCTACAGACGATATAAAACTTAGTATAAAATGCATTTAGTATGTTTGTTTATTGTTTTTGCTGGGTGTATTAAAATAGGAGAGCAGGGCAGTTTTAAAAAGTGTGTATGAGAAATAAAAGAACAAATGAATATATAGCTGTAGTAAGAGTAGGAAAAAGAACAGGGAACTGTCACAATTTTTTTAAAATTGCTAGAAGAGCAGCAGCTCCATTTTAATCTAAACTACAGATCACTATTGACCGACTCTCTACCCAATTTACTGGAGCAAGTAATTATTTCAACAAGCCGCTTTACTTCAGGAGAGAATAAATAGATGGTTTAATTAAAGAAACAAAATAATTTCTTTGAAACAAAAATCCACGGGAAGTGTGCATGCCTAAATTCAAAATGTAGACGAATATTTGGTGAGGCTAGGTAAGGGCCACGGAAGATGTCCAGGCTGGCAGTAAAACCTAAACTTTTGGAAGGCTTGAATGCCATCCATTGAAACGTTGTAGTAGCACAATGCGTCTCTCAGCTTAAACCATTCTTCTCGCTGCTCAGCTGTAGTGTACCGTTGTACTGAGCTTTCTTCATCCATAACTGTTGTGTATAGTTGCACTAATCTTTCTTCTCCATTGTTGTCTTCTTCTTTGAAAACTTTCTTCTTGGCCATTAGCATATCCCTCATCTGCCTTATCTCCTCCTCCTCTTTAAAAACCTTTATTAGAACTTCTCTCATATCCTCCTGAACCTTTCTTAGAGCTTCCCTCATCTCTTCCTGAACCTTTCTTTGAGCTTCCCTCATCTCCTCCTGCTCATTCAAAAGCTTTCTTAGAGCTTTCTTGAGATAGTCATCTCCCTCTGTGTCTTCATCGCTGGGAATTGCTGTCATATATTTTTCTGGCAAGTTGCCACTTGTCTTCACCACTTCTTCAGTGGTCTCATCCTTCTTTTTTGTGGCGCTATCTGGTCGAAAATTGTTGCTCTTCTTGTCAGCTGGCCACTTCTCATCGATATAAAGCTCAACAATCTCTCTCAGAGAAGGCCCCTCTAGAGCCTTCCAATTTCTTAAAACCTCAAGCTTGTTCCAATTCTGCATCAGTGCATAAAAAGATTTTTTACTTTTTATTATGAGAAAAAAGAAAAAATCGTTGCGAAGGAAATAAATTAACTACCGTTGTCCGTTCAAGTGAACACCGTTTGACTTGGATTAAAAAAATGTTTTGATGCTATCTTACTTTGATAAGAATTGTTATGAGGTCCCTCCATTCCCAGCAGACGAAAATCCATGCAATAAGTTGAACGTGCCATCCCTCCACTCTGTTGATATCGTCGGAGGTTAGAGACAAAATATTCCATGCCAGCCGATGGTATGCTAGCAAACATTCCCACTCTCCGGGAAGTCTTCGACTGCGTGTGCACCGAGTATGAAGAAAGCGAAAAGCATTCCTTTCGCCTGGGGTATACCTAGGGATGCGCAATGTACTAGTTATTGACAGAAGATCATCCATAAGACTTGAACTGCCCTCGCGCTGTTGTTGATCACCTGCAACAAATGTCGACCCGTTATTATGTCTAGCATTAGAAATTTATTAGTGTATCCGTTATTTTTCTTCTACTTTTTAAAGTCGCAGTATGGCATGATCGTGTAGATCTGAATTAAAATACGGTTCACATGTATTTTATAAAGAAAATTATTAGTGATCTGGATTCTGAAACTCAGAATAACCGGCACACTCAAACCTGAGAGTTTAAATGGCCGGGCCCACAAGTCCCATTAAACTTTTCTTTCCGTTTTAGATGTTATCGTGCCCAATGCACTTTCCGTTTCAAACGAATTTATAATGCTGTAGAAGGTAGCAAATAATGAAAATCCTTCGAAATTCCTTTTCCTTTCAACGTATTAAACAACAATTAAAACATATTTAAATTTTTTTATATATATTTAAAAACAGTTGCGATGTTTGTATGATTTTAATAATGGTTAATAATAAATTATTAAAAATAATTAAATAAAATTATTTTTTTTGATGAATAGGCATTCACTTTATTAATATAAAAGATAGAAATACATATTAAAAAAAAGGATAACACATTCCTGAAGTCACATGGGCCTAGCCTAGAGAATCAAAAATATTACAAAAATGTGGGCTTATTGATAAATTATAGTTTGTGAAAAATAATTTAAAAAATAATAAGAATTAATTTTAATTGTTTTAAAAGCTTTTAAGCAATCAATAAGATTCAAAATTTAAAAAAATTATTAAAAATAATATTAAATTATTAATTAAAAAATAAAATAGTTAACCATTATTAAAATATTAAAATTAAAATATATAGTTGTTAACGATTATTAGAATCTTAAATTAAAATATTAAAAATTAAACTCTTAAAAGTCACTAAATAAAATTATTAAATATATTGTAATCATGTTAATAGCATTGAAAGGAATAGTTGAACATTATAGTCCCCTTGCTTATTACCCACGAGAACATGTGGGATTAAAAATGTTGAGGGGATATAAAATCGTTTGAGACAATGCAGTAAACGGAAATGGGAATAGCTACGATAAATTCAAAACATACAATCGTTTGATGAGAGCTGTGGGCCCGGCCATCTAAGTTGTCACCGTTAAGTCCAATCAGTCATAGAAAACAAAATCAATGACATATAGCTTATTTTGAACTTAAAACCTGTACCTTGTTCATCTTCTATGGTCGTCAAATTTATCTCCTTCTGTGATCTTACATTGCACAAACACGGTAATGCACAAACAAATCTGAATATTTGTGTGATTGGAGATGCCCTCCCTGCTAACAAACATTTTGAATGAAAACGGATTGTGAATTGTGTGATCGTACATTGCACAAATTATTACCTAAAATGTTCTGCGCTTTGGAATGATATATTCACCTGCTTTTACAATTTCTTCTTGTTGTTCGCCTCTTTCGATTGTCTGTTCAATATGTGATGTATCGTATATCGAAATCATTGCATCTTCAACTCCGGAGCCTTGTACTAACAAACATTTTGAATGAAAACGGATTGTCAATTGTGTGATCATATATTGCGCAAATCATCACTAAAACACCAAGTATTTAAATGATATATTCACCTACTTTCTCAATCTCGGGTGTGTTATGTAGATATAAAAAAATACAGTTCTAATATATTTTATAAAGAAAAATAAAACTTATAACTAATCTGGAAGGGGAAGGTCATAGAAAATAAAATTAATAAAATAAATTCTGTTGATTTTTTTCTAGATTCGATTGTGTATATATTTTTTTTCATCAACATTTCAAATCACACTTAGGGATTCATTGTAAGGATGAAAAAGAATTTCAAGGATATGAAAAATTTACATTGTGATTCAATTCGAAACGTTGATGATAAAAAATATATAGACAATGTAATTCAGAAAAAAATCAATAGAATACATCATGGATTGTAGAAATCTCATAACACTAATATAATAAAGTCAACTTATTAAATGCCAAACCTAGGCCTTCTTCATTTATTGGTTGTTCACTGTGGGTTGCGTCATCTATCTCAGTCGTTATTTCTTCAACTCCGGAGGCTTCTGGTAACAAACATTTTGAATGAAAATAGATTGAGAGTTATATGATCATATATTGCACAAATCATCACCCAAAAATGCTCTTTGTATTTGAATTATTTATTAAACAAAGTAATAATAACAAAAACGTTAATTATGTTTAAGATAATTATGAGACTTTTTCAAATAATTTATTTTAACTTTAGTATAGAGTTCAAATAAATTGAAGACCGAATGTGGCAATGACAAAATATTGGAAGTTACTATTAAAAAAGGTTATGAAAGTTTCATATAAAATAAGATATAAAAAGTATTAAAGACATTACAATCTAAATTAAAACATAATTTATGAAGCATTGAACAATTGTGAGAGAAGAATTGCATAGTGTTGTTTGAAAATCAATAATATACAATATATGATATGAAAGAAATGATAAAGTGGTTATTGTTGTGTCTATGTCAAAACAGTGTGATATTGTTATTAAAGTTTTGAGGCCATATCAATATGATTTATGACGACAAAAGTTAGTTTTGGCATTTCAAACATAGACATTTGAATGTTTATAGTTTGAAGTTTCTATTATTAAAAGAATTAGTTTACGGTTTGTCCAAAATTCAAAAACACAAGAAGATTTGTGAAGAATGTGTTAAAGAAAAATATGCAAAACGACAAAATTTTAAAAGGAAATGCATGGAAGATCCATTATCTACTTCAATTACTTCACTTAAACATGTGTGATCCTATATAGACAAAGAGTTTGAGTAAATCATCATGTTTTGTTGTTTTCATTAATAATCACTCACAAAAAGTGGTGGGTTTACATTTTGAAGACCACAGATGAAATCTTTGATTTTTTAAGAGGTTTAAAACTATTGTGAAAAATGATAAAAAGGTGCAAAATCAAATGTTTAAGAATTCAGAATTAAAATACAGTTCACATATATTTTATAAAGAAAAATAAAACTTATAAGTAATCTGGATTGGGAAAGTCATAGAAAAGAAAACTAATATAATATTGACAGCTTCTTAATTTTTAAACCTGCGCCTCCTTCATCTATTGGCTGTTCACTGTCGATTGTCTCATCTGTCTCAGTCGTTGCCTCTTCAATTCCGGAGCAAATATTTTGAATGAAAACGGATGGTAAATTATGCGATCGTATATTAGACAAATCATCACCTACACTGCTATGTGTATTTGAATTATGGATTCACCTGATTCCTCAATTGTTTCTTGCTCTTCCATTTGTCCTAATCCTTGTTGGGCGATATGAGTATCTGTTTGAGGAAGCAACATTTTCAGGTTTAAATCATCACTACGCTGTACAGTAATGCTTACACCAGTAGTCTCCTATTTTCTGTTCAGCTTAAAAGGATTGCATCTCGAATAGTCTCACCTGAACCGCCGAGGTCTCTTTTGAGTTTTTCTACAGCTTATTTAAAATATTGCTTTCTTCCTCCTCTACCTACAAGAACAAAAAATTTGAAGAAAAAGAATTTATCTATTAAAGTGGTGTAAATATAAAATGTGATAATCCCACTTAACATAGAGTCAGAGATATTCACCTTGTTTAAATTTCTCTGGAGTTGAACGTACAATTTCGAACTTTGGATTCGCTTCTCTACGCCAATGAGCATTGTATATTCCTGTTTCTGCTGCGTGATATCTATACCCATGTATACTATCGCCCATACCTAGCTGCCTTTTCAAAAAGTCACTGGACTCTGAGTCACTAGGGTCTGGAAGGTGTAGCGGCAGCTGAACTATCGTCCTTAAATATTTCTCTGCTAACTCCTCATTGGACTTAATATTAGCATTGCTATTGTTGCTCCCGTGCTTTCTTTGTAATTCCCTTTGGATCATGCTATTTGCCGTGCCCAAAATAACGTTGATCTCACAAGTGGCCAAAACCAGATTCACTGCTGATAATATCTGCCAGTTAAAAGTTATTAAAGAATTTTAGGAAACTAGAGACTAATATTTGATAATAAATATAGCATCTGCAAATAGACGGGTTTCTTAAAGTTGCACCTGCAGAATCACATTTTCTTCGCAACGATCGAGATCATGGACGAAGACTACTATCCTCAGATTATTACCGCAAGCAGGGGGCATCTTGGGAATCTTTGTTCCTGGAACATAGTTCTCATCCCAACTCCATGTAATGCAGCACCATATAAAAGCAAACACCTCCCACTTCAAGGAGCATTTATAATAGAGATTTTCTCTCAAAAAATTGATATCATCAATAACCTGCTGATGATAACCAAGCTTTTGGCTATGGTCCGGCAGACACATGTAGTCCACGACTTGTGAACTTATTGGTTTCACAAAAGAGATGACCGACTTCCCTACACCCCAAGCAGCTACAATCACCGATGCTGGTAGACCTCCATATTTAAGTTTCTTTAGATCTTTATCTTTCCCTGTATCAAGTAGGAACCATACAATGGTACTGAACCAGATGGCGACCATTAGTGCAACAATGAACGGAAAGATCACTCCAAAACAGATGCTTTTTCTGTGGTTTGTCCAATTATATATCCAGCTAGTCCTCAGCTTGTGCGCCACCGTCATCGTTGCTTCCAATTCTTCTATGATTTTTACTGCGAGACCAGCCCATGCCTCAGTTTCATTCCTGTAAAGCCACGCATTATAACGGACAGTCAAAATGGAAGGTGTAATCCCCTGCAACGAGTATTCCTCCCATGGCATTTTACCTACTGATTGATTTCCAGATCCACTTTCTTCCTCTTCTTCAAACTGAATTTTACCAAACGCAGAACAATACGAAACGTTAAGTTAAAAGATACTTAGAAATGAAGATGGAATCGATCATTTCTTGAGAAATTTAAGTACCGCATCGAACTTCTAAAAAATTGCAAAATAATATAAAATCATCAAAATGTCGACAGCCCAGTTGCGTGGATCGGTTGGAATATAGGAGGGGCAAAAAGAAACATCAACGACATATACAATTATTGTAAGTCTTGCTTACCATATCACGCCTGTCAATGACGGCCAGGGACTTTAAAATTCGATGACCTTTAGGCTGATCATTTTCTAAAAAGTCGTTAAACTTGAGCAAATTGAAAGGTGCAGATTCCTCCCATAGAGCTCGGAGCGTACTCCAAAATTTGCGAAACCTTGAGCAAATGTGGGTATATGTCGCCTGCAACAATCCGTACATTGGAGTTACTCTTAATTTAGGATATCAATGAAGAAAGTTTGTTCCAAATACCATCAACAACTTAGTTCTACTTGATTCAATTAATTTTTTTCATTGCAATCAACCTTTCTCTATCATCAATTTCAAAATGGAAAATGACGAAAATTTTAAAGTATTTTCTATCCATATCATTTTCCTAACACATGATAAAAGCTTTAAGTGAGGAAATGTCTTCTCTATGAATTAGAGCATCTGAAATAGGGTGCTCTCAAAGAGGAAACCAAACAATTTTACAAGATTATTTATAAAATTATTTTCTGTAAAAATGTATGGATAATAATGATAAATTGAATGTAAAATTTTGAACATGATTGCCTCATTGCTTGTTTCTTGTTCTGATCACTTCAATTATTTACCTTACAAGATTTTTTTGAACGTGGTTGCTTCATCGCTTGTTTCTTGCTCTTTTGTAGTATTGCTTTTGAAACCTGTTCTTTGCAATTTAATATCAGCATACCATCCAAAAATGAAAATAAGTTCTTAATGATTCAATAATAATATGGTCAAAAGACTATTTACAATTATATATCACTTCACAATCTTAAAGAGAAGTCATGAGCAATTCAAATTTCAATATTCATATAATTCATATCTATATGAAACATATCAAGCATAAGTATGAGGAGACAAAGGGTTAGAAGGTGTCAATTTATTTGTAATTGTTGATGTAAACTAAAGAGTGATCGTATCTTAGACATTGTGATTATTATGAAGATTTATTACATTGAGAAAAAATATATAAATTAAATATTGAGCTAGTATCAAATAGAATTAATCTATTAGAATATTGAGGTTAGTATTTTAAAGAAGTGTATTATAAAGAATAGAAATTTAAAATGGGAAGAGACATTGAAAGGGATGAAGATTTAGAATGAATCTATTGAGAGAAATTAATTCTATAATATATCACTTACTTTAGATTTAGTTTCTCTACAATTCATATTAAAGATGTTTTGATATGTCCTTGAAAAACCCTTTGACAATTAGGGGAAAATAACAAAAATAGGAGAGATGTTATTTCCAAATTAATTTGGTAAAACCCCAATCCTTTAATAAATCACTTAGTTTTGATCTAGTTTCTCTAAAATTTTGATTGAAGATGCTTCAATATGTTCTTGGAAAAGCTTACAAAAATCTAGATAAAAAAATCTGCCAAAATATAAAAGATATACATTTCTAGAAATGACTTAAAAATTTTCAAAAGTTGTCTTGTTATCATGATCCCGAAACATTATCTAATACCAATTATATTAAATTAAATTGCATAAAGAGAATATAATATCAAATTATATATTATAAATAATTGATAATAATACGTCATTTTGAGGGGGCAAACTCTTGATCCAGTTCGAGGGGAATAAATCCAATAGAATTTAATATAAAATAATATTATGGATGATAATAGCTTATACCTTCTATATATACCATAATTATGCCTTGGATACCATCGAAGTTGACTTAGATACTCAATTATAAATCCAAAGATGACCTAAATACTTATATTGTTAGCATAACACTATTTCATTACATTGTTTAGATAGTTGACTATTATGGTTCCATTATAGATGGTTGTTGTAGAATTTAAATCAGTTGTATAAAAAAAATTATTTTTCTTCCTATATAAAAACATATGGATAACATCAAATAAAATATTTAATTTTTTACTACATCTTGTATCAAAGAAATGTGATCTTTTTCATGAGGATGTGCTAGCATGGTGTTAGCATAGCACTATTTCATTACATTGTTCAAATAGTTGACTAATGTAATCCTATTATAGATGGTTATTGTAGAACTTAAATTAGTTATACAAACAACATTATTTTTCTTCTTATATAAAAACATATGTATATCATCAAATAAAATATTCAATTTTTCACTCCATCTCGTATCAAAGCAATGTGATCTCTTACATGAGGATGTCCTAGCATGGTCAAATACAATTGGAAGGAGTGTATGTAATGACATGAGGGGGGAGAGAAAAAAGGGTAAAGTGATGGAAGGCTTTGAATTGATTTGTTCCTCTTCACCCAGAAGCATGACATCCTCTTTGGATCCACGCTTTGCATATGGAAGACCATGCAGTACACTAGCCATGGTCACATAAAGATTCACACTGGCTCAAAGAAGGTTAAAGTTATACCACTAGGAGATAAATATATTGTTATAAGAAAAAGGAATAATTATAAAGTTTCATCTATAGAATTTCTATTAGTTGATGTTAATAGAAAAAAAGGTAGGCCTTTTTATTTTATTTTATTTTATTTTTTCTTTTCACAATATAAAGTGTAGGTCTTCCTTCAAAATAAGAGGAGTTGAGAATAATTTTAATAGAAATTAATCCTAACACACCTGGACTCTTCTAAGTTAGAAATGATTCTATTGGAAGACCTATTATGTGTCTATTTTATTCCTGAGGATTAGATTGGCAAACAGGCATGCAAACTATAGCGGCTTTTCTTTATTTTCTTTGTGGTCTCCCAACATTTTCTAGATCAAAATTTATAGCTATTCTATAAAAATAAATCATTCTATCTTCTCATATAGATACTTTGCTACAACACAATATGATGGATGGTGGGTTATTCTACCAAGATTTCATAGTTTCCTTCTCTATTGGAGTTATGTTTGATCCCAAGATTTCATTTTTATTACTAGTTGGTGATAATCTCTTGCATTTTCCTTTGTGGGAGAAGTATTTTAGTGTAAATGGAAAGTTTTACTCCATTTATGTCCATTCCATTCATGCATGTTCATGTAATCTCAATGCATCTTCCATTTTATGTGGTAACAATACAAAGAGGTATGGTTTGTCACGAAGCCCTCTTAAGCATAATTATCATTTGTTAATGCAATCAAGTGTGAGAAAATAGTTTGTTTGCATTATAGGAGGACTCATAAATGGCTACATAATCATTTGGATGCATCATGTATTAGTGGTAACTTGAAGGTAATTTTTTTTTAAGGAGAAGCTCAACTAGATAATAGTGATTTTAAGAGGATACAACATGTTGATACAAATTATTATTTTAAAAATGTAGCATAGTTGTAAGAATTTGTTGGATATAACCGATATTTAGAGCACAATGAATAACACAAAAGAGAGACAAGTTGTTTGACAAGAACAATTGTATTCTCATCAATATGAAAAATATAATCAAATGGATCGCTACATATAATGCAAGATGGCCTAGCTTATAAAGGCAATGCCATATGGATATGTTAGTAGACAATCATGACATGTGGCTCAATGAGAAACAAGGGTATATGAGGGTAGGTAGGAGTAGGTAGGAGAAATAATCAAATATTCCATATGACGTGGAATGTAACAACAAGATAAGACCACAAAAGGTGAAAATTCTTCTACATACATCATCTCTATGTGCACACTTCTTAAGTGTCTCATATGAAAACTACAATGAGATGCATTATCCTGAGTCAACTTTAATAAAGTGTAATTATGAGACATAATTTACACCAACACCCACCCTTAAGTGCATCTTAGGGGAATGTAGACTTAAGTTAACAATGCAAGATGGGTCCCAACTACAAGGCCATGTAGCATAGTTGTAAGAATTTGTTGGATTATTATTTTGAAGATGTAGCATAGTTGTAGGAATTTGTTGGATATAGCCAAGTTTTAGAGAACAATTAATAACACAAAAAAGAGACAAATTGTTTGACAAGAACAATTGTATTATCATCAATATGCAAAATATAATCAATTGGATCACTACATACAATGCAAGATGGCCTAGCTTATAAAGGCAAGGCCATCTGGATATGTTAGCACACAATCATGACATGTGGCTCAATGAGAAACAAGGGTACATGAGGGTAGGTAGGAGTAGGTAGGAAAAATAATAAAATATTCCATAAGAGGTGGAATGTAACAACAAGATAAGACCACAAAAGGTGGACATTCTCCTACATACATCATCTCTATGTGCACACTTCCCTAAGTGTCTCATATGAAAACTACAATGAGATGCATTATCCTAAGTCAACTTAAATAAAGTATAATTATGAGACATAATTTACACCAACACCCACCCTTAAGTGCATCTTAGGGGAATGTAGAGTCAAGTTAACAATGCAAGTTGGGTCCCAACTACAAGGCAATGTTAGATACCCAACATAAATGTAAATGCAATCAAAGTACTACAACCTCTCACAAATACAGAAAGAGAGAAAAACACAATAGGAAAAACTTTCCCCCAAAAGAGAGATCAAAACACAAAACAACTCTCAAAGAAGTATGAGGACAAAACCCTATGTGAGGAAAAAGTTCCCCACAAAAGAGAGAAGAAGAGAGACCAAGTAGCTGCCCCTTAATGTAGAATTTGCACCAATGGTAGGAGCTCGAAACTAAATGAAGAAGATGCTCCATAATCATCGAACAATGTTCCTCCCCTTGGGAAGAAGCAAAACCAAATGTGTATCCATGAAGTCTCCCCAACCATGAAGGGAAGATGTAGGGAAAAAACTCAAGATGAATGGAGTCTTTGAAATTTTTTCAAGTATCCCCATGTTGATGCTGAAAGTTTCCCCCTCCAAATCAAGTGTACTAATTCACACTTTTGAAAAAGACAATCCAAGATCTAGTGGAGAAGAATGTAGAACAAGATCCAAAGACTCACATGTCTCCTCTAAGGATGAAGAGACCTCCAAAAAATGTTGTACATAAGTATTCACAGTCATGTCAACCTTGAAAGAATGATCATGTAGAGAATAAACAAGAGGGTCTGAGTGTTCCCTTGTAACAACTAAAGAAGAATCGTCTTCATCAAAGAGAAGATGAATATCATCAATGATGTCTCCTAAATATGCAATGTAAGACTCCACAAACAAACTTGCAATGTTTGTCAAGTAGTCATCCCAAGGAACTATAGCTAGAAGACAAGGAATATCTTGTTGCACTGAATTATAGGAAGACCAAACTGTAGTGAAATCTACATCATCAGGTGCAATAGTTGATGTGATATCAATTGGAGGAGATGAAATTCTAGTCTCACAAATGGGGTCACATGTGAGAACACCCAAGTTCAAGTACCCAAAGTTCTCCTTGATATCTAAATCAACACAACAAATGTGATCAATACATGAAGAATCATCTTCATCAATAGGAACAAAATCTACAAAGGAGTACATTTGAGATGCATGATCCACTACCCCTGTAGCAATAATAGCTCTAGTATCCAAGTCTCTAATGATGACTGAGTCAAGTGTGAACTCCACAATTTTCCTTGTTGGGACCTACCCCATGAATGATTTGATAGACAGAAATAAGATTGTTTTTCAAGTGGGGTACACACAAGACATCATTGAAGGAGCTATCTGCAATGGCAATAGATCCTTTCCCAATCACATCTATGTATGTATGATTGGCCATGAAAATTGGTGGCATGTTTCAAGGCTCAAATGAAGAGAACATAGAATACAAAGATACCATATGACATGAGAAACTCCTAAATCTAGAAGCCATCTCCCTGAATCATGTCTTGTAGTAGCACACAGAGCTTATCCCTTACTTTTTGACTGTGAGGAAGAGGAAGAAAATGAATACTTCTTCTTGTAAGTGGATGACACATCAATGTTTTTCTTCTTGAGGATGTTGGTCAACTCATCAATCTCCTTAGTGTCCTAACGATGCTCATCATGACCACTTTTCTTGCAATATAAACAACAAAGCCTCTCCTTATATGATTTTTCCTTAGGTGAGGATACAAAATCCCTGTGTTGTGGAGAGGAAGATTGTGCTCTATCTTGTTGTGTCTTAGGCTTGAATTGTGTCTTCTTCTTGTTAGAATCCTTTCCTTGATTCTCTTGATTAGCCACCAAAGCCATGTGTTACCCGTCTTAGCAACCAACCCATTGATAATCCCTAATGTCATGAACTCCATCTTCATCGCCCAAGTCCTTTATTTTTCATAGTTCTTGAAACCTCTGATCTGCCAATAAAGTCTTGGGGTGTCAAGTTTTGTTTGTGTCCAAAAGGGACCCCACCATACCTTATCAGTCTATTGCATCTCAGTGGAAGTTATCCTTTTGTAATTTTGCATTGTCACCTAGTTTCATTTCGCTCAATACTCCAACTCCCGATAGTATAATGACAATGGGTCCCTCATGAGTTACACATTAGTCGTGTAAAGCGGAAAATCGCAATCGAACCCTAGTTGTTCTCCCCTCTTCCAACTCCGAGGAGAGAGAAGGGAGGTTCGCTAGGATTCGATGGTTTTCACTTAGGGGAGAAACTTTACATTCAAAAGAGGGGTTGAAACTCACAAGATCCAATCCCACACAATGTAAGATTGGATGCTAAATGAGATTCAAGGGTCAAGACAGCAAGGCTACCCTCTTTTGTAAAGAATATGCATAGGAGAATTAAGCTAGGAATGCATAGAAAGTGACAAAGATTCGCTTATAAACTGAATTCGGGTTATAGGATGAAGCTGCGGACCTGGAATTAGCAGTAAAATGTCGATACGGCGCTGTCCTGCAAATTTGAGCAAAAGTCGCCGGGACGATGGCGCCCGGCGCCACGGTCCTCTGAAAAATCCATGAAACGAAGGGGGATCTGTTCGTCTCTGCACAAGGATTCCAGATCTTCAATCTCAGCCACGTACCTGCAACCTACACACAGAAAAGCGAACACGATTGGGGGGTTAGGGATTAGGGGTTTGCCTTTAGGTCAAACCCCGGTTTTGGAATTAACCAAGAAATGAGCAAGTGCTGTAAATGTAAATGATTGTAATGTAAAACAAGTACTAATACCTTGTTCTAAGGATGTTTGTATCCTTATGTGCGAAGGTTTAGATGTTGTTGTTTGTTGTATGTTGTAGTAGTATGTAATATGTGATCTCCTCTTCAATGGTTGAATCCTTGACTTGAATGCAACACTTAGCCTTGAATGGAGACTTGGAATGAATGCTTGAATGCTTGAATGCTTGAATGTTTGAGTATAGTTTCCACACCTTTTCCGTCATTCATCTGTGTTACCCAAATGAGAGAGGAAAATGTAGTTTATATACTTGTCAATTAGGGCTGATAGACTGATTTTCTCGACCTTAGGCCGACCAGGAAATGTAATTTCCAAATTGCAAACAAAAAGACCCGCAGTCTCCTTAGGAGACCGGGCCCAAAATAGGACCCAGGGACCAGGGCGCTGGGTGCCATGGTCCTGGGAACCAGGGCGCTGGGCGCTCTGTTCCCACCTCCCGAGACAGCAGGGTGCAAGGAGGCTCAGGCCAGGGTGCTTGAAAAATGCAGTTTTTGGTGTCATAATCAGGTTTCGGGGTTTCCATTCAGGTTGCATGTTGCGTCGCCATCGTGAAGACCAAAATGCAGTCGAAATTGCAAGTGTCACAATTTTAGGATGCTACATTTAGCCCCCACTTTAGCGGGAGTATGTGTGCTCATACTTCCGGTAAAGTACAAGGAAACAACATTGAAAGACTTTCACCACGTCAAGGAGGCAAGACACACCAAGCCCCCAGTGGACTAAGGATCTTACGACTTCGATTGACAAAGTAAAAGGGAAGATCATGAGGGAGAACCATGACTGTCAGTAGTAAGGTTCCCTCACTATGAGTCATGCAAGAGAAATACCAAAAAATTTCAAGGCAAAGCTAAGTTCGCCAAGGAATTTTCAAGTATCTTGAAAGGGATAGACAGGGTGTATGCCCCCCTACGTTAAAGCGATCGCACACACCTCAACGGGGGTGATTGTTTTAACGTAGTGATACACATAAGAAATGAGAAAGGAAAGGAGCACGTTATCGCAAAGATTTAGCCCCCAAGTGTGAGATAAACCCAAGGATAATAAACACAAAACACAAAGCACGAGGTGACTTCGCTTTCCTCAGGGTCAGTATGCTGTATGATAAGTCATGTATATATATCATATGTATGTATGCATAATTGTTCTTCATTCCCCAATCAAGGAAGGTCACCTAGAAGAAGGGAACACATGTGTCTTTTGAGTCAACATGAGAGAGACCAAAAGAGATCTCAATGCTTTGCATCATCCTCAAGTAGACAACACTAAGGACAACAAATAGAAGAATGAGAATAACATATTGAAGAAGTAACAAAAGAGAGGGGGAGAGAATCTGCTATGCTAATGTAACTAGTCTAGCACGTCATCTACCCCCCGATCTTGCTGATCAACGTTTCAGGAAGGCAGGGAACACGCTAGAGGAGGAACATCCAACACAGCAGATGGAGCTATCACAAGATCCAAACAAGGGCTATGTTCATGTTCCACGCCACGTTGTTCTTGTCTAGGAGCTAGGATAAGTGCTTTAGAAAATTCGTTAGATAAATGGTTATCAACATCAACAAGTTCATATTCACTATCAGAAGCAAGTGGAGTAACATTTTCATCATGAATAACATTTTCATCTATATCATCATCAAGATTTATAAAAATAGGATCTTTAACTCGCACAGGATCAAGACCATCATGCATATTATGTTTAGGAGATATAGGCTCAATGTCCGGCTGAGGAGAAAATGGAATAATGCTTGTTGAAGGTGTTTTTGGAGATTGTAGAGTTTGAGAAGCGGCTGCTTGAGCCCTAAGACGACGCTTTCGTCGGCGTTCACATGCAGAACGATTTCGTCTAGTCTTAGTAGGAAGTGAAGAAGATTGAGGAGGAGGAATGTTCTCATCCTTATCACTTGGGTGTTTAGGTTGTGGTCGCTTAGGCTGGATAATAGGAGAAGAGGAAGGTCTCTTTTCTCTATAAAAGGCAGGAGGAGGAACAGCTCCATATAAAGGAGGAATTTTTGGTTTACGAAGAAGACCAAGTCCATCATGACGAGGAGGTATAGGTCTACTTTTAGAAGATTTATTAGGCATAGACATAGTCACATCCATGGGGATGGGTTGGGGATCTTCTTGAGGAAAGACATTAGTTTTATCTTTCAAAGGAAGAATTTCCTTCTCAAGAATGATAGGAATATCGAGTTTAGGTGTTCTAGGTTCACTTAAAGATAGGATCATATCTATTTTCCACTTTTGATAAGATTTGAAAAGATGATCACTTCGCGAAGGAAGAGACTAGAATTGTTTAGGCCAAAAGTAATCAATAGGAACACTAGAAGTTCTTTCAGCTAGTTTAAAGAGACTATGATTGACAGTAACAACTTCACCATTATGGGGAAATTTCAAACATTTATGAATAGGAGAAGCAATAGCCTTCATGGAAGATAGCCAAGGATAGCCAAGCTTCACACGAAATTGTTCAGAAGAAGGAATAATAGCAAAGTTCACATCAAGGGATTTGTTATGAACCTCAATAGGCAATGTAATAGAACCAATTGCAGGAGAAGAAAATGCATCAAATAATTTCACAACCACATCTATTTTGTCATAGATCACTTGATTCAATTGCAAAGTAAAAAGAAATTCCTCAGTAATAACATTAACCATGCACGAAGGATCAATAAGCACTCCACGGCAAGGTGTATTCTTGACTTTTGCAACTATGTATAAAGGACCATCAGGTGCCCTAATGGTTTCACTAGAATCAAATGTGATGGAAGGTTCTTTAGGTATTTCTTGCTGCTCTACAAAGTTAATCACATTCGGAGTCATAGACACAAGACCATCAGATGAGAGAGAGGAATCATTAGCCTTAATTGCATTAGAGGTATGAGAAGTATGAGAAGGTAATGGATCAGTAAAAATCTGAAGATTTTGGTTAGGAGGAGCTACAGATGTGTTGCCTTTATCATTCACTCCAGAAACAGAAATAGTATTATTATCAATCAAATCTTGAATTTTACCCTTTAAAGAAAAACATTTTTCAGTATCATGACCAGGCTGACGATGAAAGTGACAAAAAGCTTTGTGATCAAAATAAGGTGAAGTAATCTTTGCAGGATCAATTTGTCTTATAGGAGGAAGAGTAAGCACATTTTGTTCCAATAACTTATTCATAATACCATGCAATGATTCATTCAAAGGAGTATACTTTCTTTCTTTCTTGAAAAATTTAGAAATACGAGGCACACCTGATGCTGCATTCACATTGTTGTTGATGATGTTTTCATTGAATTTGATGGAATCTCTGTTCGGTTTAATCTTCCCAAATGGTTGTTGACTGCTATCACCCTTATCACTCGGAGCCATAGGATGTGATTGTTCCATTTGACTCACAGTCAGTTGATAATTGTGAAGAGTTGCACACAACTGTTGGAAAGAAGTAAACTCAGAAAATAGAAGTTTGTCTCGAATATCTTTTTATAAATTAGAAATAAAGATTCTTTCATTGTCAGGCACTGGAAAAGAAATTTGAGCATACAAATGCTTATATCTACCAATGAAATCAGTCACTTTTTCTTTAACACCTTGTTTACAATGCATTAAATCAATCAAAGTAACTTTAGGACTTATATTGTTTTGAAATTGTTGAATGAAAGCATTTGCAAGTTGTTCGAAAGAAGTAATAGAATAAGAAGGCAACGAGCAATACCATTGTAGGGCTTTGTCTCTTAATGTTCTAGTAAATAGTTTCGCAAGCAACCTTGGGTCATAAGCAAAATCAGTACAAATTGTTTGAAAAGTCTTAACATGTGTTAGAAGATCTCCTTTACCATTATAAAGTTCCAAATGCGGGATTTCAACATGTTTAGGAGGGATAGCTCGAACAATGTCAAGAGAAAGTGGGCTTGCAACATCAAATGTGGGCACACTAAACTTAGATTGATTCATAGAGGCAATTTGTTGCTGTAAAGAAGAGACAGTTTGTGCAAGACTGTTAATGGTCGCTTCAGTAGAAGAGTTCATATTAGGTGTGTTAGATTGAGATGGAGGTGTTATGTTATTGAAAGAAGGTAGAGAGTAAGGTGGTGGGACCCTATGATAGTCAACCATAGGGGATGATTGGACAGGAGGAACACTACAAGGAGGAATGGAATGGTTAAATGAATTGCCCCCTTGCGTCATGTTTATTTGTGAAGATGTAATAGGAACACTCATTGAAGGAATGTATGAGGAAGTCGGATTGAATGAAGGAAGAGGGTTAATTGAAGAAGAAGGATTGCCCCCATGACTAGTAATCACAGGAGGAATGTCCTGTATAGAAGTAGCCATGATGTTTGATGTAAAGGTAGGTATGCTAGCAATAGGAGTTGTCAAAGGAATAGAATGATTGTCTTGAGTGGGAGGTTGTGTATAACCTAAAGATTCGGCACAACTCTTCATAGGCATCACGTTCGAATTCACAATGTGTGAAATACCATGCAAAATATCAATTCCATTCTTATCACTTTGAAGCATGCGTTTTAGACCCTCAATTAAAGGAAGAGCTTGACTATCAGGATACTCATGAGACATCCATTGGTGAAAATTGTCAAATTGGTTATCCAATTTCGAAAGTTGTTCAACAGAAACCTCATGGAGAGCTTCTTCATCATTAGGAGGATTAGAGGAATTACCCATGTCCTCGTTAAAAAGGCTATTCAAATTAGGTTCCATCTCCTCGGTTGTTAAACCTCGGAAAGACTTAATTCTATGGCTTTGTCTAACGGGAATAGTGTAAGTAGGGCTTGTTGTTGTAAAACTCATGCACTAGAGAGAGAGAAAAGATTTTGATTTTAGAGGTAGCAATTTTTGGTAAAACCAGCCAATCTTCCAGATTTAAGCTATTAAAAGCAATCATGACAGTCTCCCGAAATTTCGGAAAAAATGTTCGGGACCGTGGCGCGCGGAGTGCAAAACGGTCCTTGCAACTTTTTTCGAAATTTGCAGGGATGAAAGTTATGATGATTTTAGAGCTAATCTGAAAAAATTAAGGGATTTTACGATCTGTAGATAGGCCAAATTAAAGTTGCAATTTCAAAATTGAACCCTATCAAGATTGTCGAAAAATGCAAAATTTGAATTTTGAGAAAGAGAGGGAAATTGAAATTTTGAATTTTATGATTTTAGAGGGAATGCTAAGAGCAATGCAAGTTTTGAATTTTAAAAATTGACTCAATTTCACGCAAAATTCAATTTCGAAAGCGGAAATCAAAGTTGTTGTAATTAAGCACTTAATTTCAAAAGTCACAAATTGCAAGAATTTGAATAAAGCACTGAAATTTCGAATGAATGCAAATACAATTTTCAGATTTAAGACAGTTTTGACACAAAATTTCAATTTCGATAATTTTTGAATGATTAGGAGCCCTAGACCAAGCGATCACAAGACCAACTTTGACTGTAATTTTGAAAGTGTTAGGTTTGATAAAAGCAGCCAAAATTCTGGATTTTAGCAGGAAAATACAGTAAGATCTCGCTCCCGAAATTTCAGGAAAAATGTCGGGGACGATGGCGCTCGGAGTGCACACGGTCCTCGCAACTTTTTTTTCAAATTTTCAGGGATGAAAGATATTGTGATTTTATTGTGGAATCCAAAGTTACAGCTGATTTGGAGATGTTTTGATCAGTGAAATTGTCGGACAAAGGTTGAATCAAGAGGGTTTCAAAAATTAGGGTTTTGACACTTAACCACTTAATTTTCAAAATTAAAGCACAGATATGAATTAATAATTTGTAATAGAAAGGCAGATCTGAAACAAACATTAATAATTAAATATTTCACAAGTTCAATGTTCAAAAAAAAAATTTAGGGTTTTTATGCAATCACCTCTAAAATTTTGCAAAAGATCAAACATGGAAATGTAATCAATTTTTTCAGATCTAAGCATGAAAAATCAGAAAGGATGTTCATGTCGGGTTCACCAAAATGTAAAGCGGAAAATCGCAATCAAACCCTAGTTGTTCTCCCCTCTTCCAACTCCGAGGAGAGAGAAGGGAGGTTCGCTAGGATTTGATGGTTTTCACTTAGGGGAGAAACTTTACATTCAAAAGAGGGGTTGAAACTCACAAGATCCAATCCCACACAATGTAAGATTGGATGCTAAATGAGATTCAAGGGTCAAGACAGCAAGGCTACCCTCTTTTGTAAAGAATATGCATAGGAGAATTAAGCTAGGAATGCATAGAAAGTGACAAAGATTCGCTTATAAACTGAGTTCGGGTTATAGGATGAAGCTGCGGACCTGGAATTAGCATTAAAATGTCGATACGGCGCTGTCCTGCAAATTTGAGCAAAAGTCATCGGGACGATGGCGCCCGGCGCCACGGTCCTCCGAAAAATCCGCGAAATGAAGGGGGATCTGTTCATCTCTGCACAAGGATTCCAGATCTTCAATCTCAGCCGCATACTTGCAACCTACACACAAAAAAGCGAATACGATTAGGGGGTTAGGGATTAGGGGTTTGCCTTTAGGTCAAACCCCGGTTTTGGAATTAACCAAGAAATGAGCAATTGCTGTAAATGTAAATGACTGTAATGTAAAACAAGTACTAATACCTTGTTCTAAGGATGTTTGTATCCTTATGTGCGAAGGTTTAGATGTTGTTGTTTGTTGTATGTTGTAGTAGTATGTAATATGTGATCTCCTCTTCAATGGTTGAATCCTTGACTTGAATGCAACACTTAGCCTTGAATGGAGACTTGGAATGAATGCTTGAATGCTTGAATGCTTGAATGTTTGAGTATAGTTTCCACACCTTTTCCGTCATTCATCTGTGTTACCCAAATGAGAGAGGAAAATGTAGTTTATATACTTGTCAATTAGGGCTAATAGACTGATTTTCCCAACCTTAGGCCGACCAGGAAATGTAATTTCCAAATTGCAAACAAAAAGACCCGCAGTCTCCTTAGGAGACCGGGCCCAAAATAGGACCCAGGGACCAGGGCGCTGGGCACTATGGTCCTAGGGACCAAGGCGCTGGGCGCCCTGGTCCTGAGGGACCAGGGCGTTAGGCACTCTAGTCCCACCTCCCGGGACAGCAGGGTGCAAGGAGGCTCAGGCCAGGGTGCTTGAAAAATGTAGTTTTAGGTGTCATAATCAGGTTTCAGGGTCTCCATTCAGGTTGCGTGTTGCGTCGCCATCGTGAAGACCAAAATGTAGTCAAAATTGCAAGTGTCGCAATTTTAGGACGCTACAAGTCGATTGAATAATAGGCTTCTTCTCACACACACTTCTTTTCTATTCTTCTTTTCTTGAAGGATGTCATCACCCGATGCTCCGATATTGATGGCTCTAAGATCGATAATCCTCATGATGACGTCTGCTGAATGCTTTTCCATAATGGATAAGAAATCGGATAATTAATAAAAAGGTTCATTTCAAATCCCAAGATAGTACAATAGCCACCAAATCTAAGTGAATAATTACTCAAAGTTTCCATATGTTTGTCAACCTTGCTCATGCATCTGGCATTCAAAACTTTTCAAAGATTTGAAGGGTGTTCTAGTGGAAACACGAAACCAAGTTTGAAAACTAAAGCCCTCTATCTTTAAAATTGTTGATATTTTTGGTTTTCTTATTGATCATAAGAAAAGCACGTTAGCTCAACATTCATGAGCACCTACTTTAGTCATGGTTCTTTCTTGTTTTATTTCAATTCAAGCTTTCACCAACTTTTAGAAACCCTAGCACTTCTGCACTCAATTTCTATGGTGCCCAAAACCCCTCAGCCTATAGAGAAAAGATTAGATTCTATCAGAAATATAGAGATTGCCTCATTTACACTACATGAAATCAATAAGAGGCTACAAAATTTAGAAAAGTCCCCCATTACTCAGAAGGTCATTGAGTGTGCACTATCTCAGGCTGGTGGCTACCCCTCTACTATTGCCTGTCCCAAATTGGTCTTTTCATGTGCACAACATTATCATCCTGATTCTCGAGAAATTTGGGTTGGAATTAAAAAGGTGATAGCCAAGTAGACTCAAACAACATTTCCCTTTCTCTATAAATTCTAGAGAGAGAAGGGCAATTGGATTTGTCATTTTAGTCAAAATGGGAATATTTTAACAAATAGGCAAATTGGTGTTTGGATACAATTGCTAGAGGGTGGTTAAAAGCTATTAGACCTGGAAAGTCAAAGTTACCATCCCAAATTAAAACATAACTTTTTAGGGATGATATTGCCAATATCATTGTGTTGTTGTGTTGAGTGGTCGGTCTATTGGAGTGGAATTTATTGAAGATTGGATGTGTCAATTTATCCTTGTTGTTTTTGATGATGGAAATCAAATTAATTGGGCAAGGTTAATATGTGACTCTCTTCACAAATAGCTGATTTTCAATAATAGAAGGTGATTTCATTTGTGCTATGTGCTTTTGTATGTAATACGTGCTAGAAGAGTTTCTTGGCCCGGTTTGAGATGGGTTGGTAATCTTTTGGATGGTGCCCTCATTTACAATTGTTTTCCTTAGCTACAAAAAGGAGAGGTTATGAAAAAAATGTCTTGTGTACGTGATGCCTTTCTCATGATAGTCATCAGAGAAATTGAAGAAAACCCTGAAAAGAGAATGTCAGAGGAGGCTACGATCATAATTTGAATGTATGGAAGTTTTTACATACAATTCAGGAATTTTTCATACCTAAGAGTTGGAGGTTATGAAAAGGCCCCATCAAAGCTTCCTAGGTATGCCTCAGACTATCTTGTATTTTTGGAGTTGTGCTGCCAGATGACTTTTTTCAATATCAAGTATGTTTGAATGAGGAAAAAGGGTTATTCTTTTCCCCTCAACTTGTCTCACTTTTCTTGCAAAAATAATGAATCTGCGAGGTTCTCTGATAAACTTCTAGCTGACTTTGGTCTTCATTCTCTACCCATGAGGTCTCACTTTGGCAGTAAAGGTTATGTCAGGAAGAATTTATATGGAGCTACTCATTATGCCCATGTCCCTAGGCTGGAAAATTATGTCGACGAGAATGAAGTTTTCAGAAGAGGTTTCATGCGGCTCACTTTGAGCCAGATGTTGAATTTTAATATCATTTCTACTGCTCCTAAGGATGTAACAGAGGATAATTCAAAACTGATAGATATTTCATATCAGAATGCCACTCTATTCTCTTTTCAATGGCTTGAAAATGAAGAAGAGATGAGTATCAAAGACATAACTTCTCAAGTTGTAGAAAGGTCATGGATCTGGCTGAATTGTGCAATCAAAAGTCACTCTAGTTCTTCTTCATAGAAAGGAACATCGAACGAAACCAATACCATCTCTCAACCTTCTCCTAAGGTGATGGGACAGGTGACAATTGAAACTAAAACAAATACATCTCTAGAAGACTCACAATCTAGTGGGAATAATGACCCGCCCAAGAAGACCCTGAAGTTGAAGTTTGTTTGTGAAGAACCTACCATAACACTGCCCAAAAAGAAAAGGAATTTCTATTAGAAAAATATTTGGTTTTGTTTCAAGTAGATTTCTAATTTTGGTTGGATGCTATCATCTTGTTTATATCTGAATGATTCATTGAACGTGTTAAATGGTTTTCCTGTTTCAGACTTTGTACTATGATGAAGAGTCATTTTATACATTGTTGTTAATTCAGATTTAGATATTCTATGAGTTGTTAATAATATTTATATATAGTGATCATTCTTTAGTAGAGATCTTTGTATAAATACTGATGAATAATTTGAGTTTGAGATATATGGCAACTGATCTATATACTTTTCTATGGAGGTAACAAATGTTTAATTCTGCACTATTTTATTTTATTTATGAAGTTTTCCTTTCCTTCATTCTGGTCAAAAGTATGCCCCAAAAATATTCAAATTATATCATAAGAGGGACCTGTACCTCTAAAATTCAGAAGAAAGTTGCAGAGACAATAGCAACTTATCCAACTATTGATTGATAGTTTGTTCTCTTATGTGGGCAAAGAGTCATATTGTTATATTTTTTAAGGGAACAAAATCTATTAACCAACACCATGAACTTTGAAGAGTTGATAATCCCCATTCTCATCAACTTAGATTGCTCTAACATCAACATCTTTGTGAATGCATCAAATGTGAGCATAGCAAAGGAACTACCCACTATAAAGTGATTGGTTTGGAAGCTAGAAACAAATCCAGCATATTATAATAAAAGCTTTCCTAAGAGGTTGTAGACCAACTATGCATCCTTCTTATCAATGCCACAATCCTTCAAGCTAACTTATCAGCACAAGTGAATTTAAGTAATTCTGACTAAAAATTAATTTTAGTCAAACATATGGTCTATATAGATTCATTATAGCTAAGTTATATGTGGACCACAACTTTTCCAATTGGAAGTGTACTAAATGTAGATTTTATACTACTTTGGGTCTAATTGCACAAGAAAAAAACTCAATGTTTTTACAACTCCTACTCTTATAAATAATATTTTTTTTGAAATGTTAAAATACCCTTTTATAGATCTATAAGTGAATTTTCAAAAATATATATCTTTTAATCTTTTAATTGTTTTTAATATTTAATATTTTATTTTTATTGAAAGTAGGTCATGAGCACTAAAATATAAGATTGCTTATCTTGTCAAGGAAAAATACTAAAATTTATTTAAAATTTTTGAAAAAATATGATGCAGTAGATAAAGGAATCTATGTCAAGATGATATAACTTTTTTCTAATTTGGATAAATAATTAAAAAAAAAAAATTGGTGGGAATCGGAAAGAGTTATATTTCAACACACGCAGCTTTTCAAATTTATTGAAAAATATATATTTATAAAAAATAGTAAAAAATATATCCATGCACTAAAGTTTCAAGATATCAATATACACAAAAAAAATGATTTAAAAAAAGTAAATTTACTAATTAAAGTGTGGTGGCTTGTGTAACTTCAATTTCATCATTTTGTCAGCAACTAAATTATGGTGTTTACTTTATAAAAAACTACATTCAAATCATTTTTTTTAATGTTAAAATTACAAACATAAAATAGACAAAAGAATATAATTTTTATTAGTTTACATCATTTCAAAATTCAAAATATATATTTCAATTTCTATTGATTTACTTTAAAAATTTGAATCAACATTGACCATTTCCTTTATAAAAGTGTGACACAGCTTTGTACTTTTACCCAACATATTCTGATAGAATCTTTCTCGAAATGTTGTAAACCAACTATGCATCCTTCTTATCAATGCCACAATCCTTCAGTTGTGTTCTTAGCTCATTTGCATTGGTGACATAATCTTGGATTGTATCAAAGTTTTTAGGAATCCAACATGATGAGATCATTATCAAGTCGATAGCCTCTAATCTCATCAATTTGGCCATACAATTTTACCTAGACATCCCATTCATCCTTAAATATTTTACACTTGTCAATGTGAAAGATGAGATCCTTTGATATATACTTCCTCAATGTCCCTACTGCCATAACATTTTTATTGAGTCATTCCATGTGAGCATTAGGATCAGCTAGTGTTGTGTTAGTTCCATCAATGTAGTGAGTTAATCCCTTTTCCATTAGCTTATTCCATACATCAATTTTCCATGAAAGATAGTTATGTGGAGTTAAAAGTGGAAATTTAGGAGAACCCATAGAAAAAAAATGAAAAAATATATAAAAAAAAGAGGCACAATTACACAAGACACCCCCCCAAATTCACTCAATCAAAGAACCCCCCCCCAAAAAAAAAAAAAGTTAATTTCGCACTTTACACTCGGTGCGATAATAATGACCACTTGCAAAACAAGGCAAGGTGAACTTCTGATTTCAACTTTACAACTACCTAGAATAGGCTATAAGAGACAAACAAATATCGCAAGATATCTAAGTTGAAATCCAAGCAAATTACAATTACTAAATAGGCCAAAAATGACAAATTACTAGAAGTACAATTTCTACTCAAAAACAGTGAAAATCTAATAGCACCACATGAGATTAGATGAAAAATTATGCACTTTCAAGAAAAATGACACTTGAAAAGGACGTCGTATGAGCCCGAACGAAGCCTTTGAAGTTTCAAAACAAGGATTAGATAGGTATATTTGTAAAAACTTTAAATCTATGGAAAAATATTCCACCAAAATCAGAAAACACCACCAACCTCTGTTGAAAAGCATGGAAAATTAGCCCAAATCAAAAAACATTACACTAAAAAATGCCTCAAAATGACCAAGTTATGAGCCTTCAAAGTTGGACTACAAAATCAAAAAGCTCATTGGAGAGGGTCAACACATTTCAAAAAATGGGCTGACGTAGTGTTGATGTGAATATTTTATTGCATTAAATTTGATGGTTGTACCACTGTCACCAGGCCATCATACCCCCTGTGTGGCCATATAGACTGGGTCTTCCATACGCTTGTGTGGTAAGCCGATTAGCTAGTCCACTGTAAAAGATGATGATGCCAAAGAAATACTTATGAAAAGGTCACCTAAAAATATGTCTGGAATGGTGTTCAAATTAAGAAAGGTAACCATTAATCTTGAAGGAGCAATATCTACTCTAATTGATCATAATGAAGACTCAGAATCTAAAGAGGTCTTATTTGTACATAATAAAGCAAAAAATATATACAGATCTAAGAATATTCTTTCAAAAAGAAAAATCAAATGCTTCTATTGTAATGAAATAGGACATGTAATTTTGAATTGCAGGAAGAGGGCACAAGATCTACTAGGTGATAAACTAGATCATCGTGTTTGCCTTGGCTGAAGAAACAGATTGAAAGAATATGCCAATAATGAAGAGTTGTCATGTCCTAGTGATGAGGAATATGTGCTTTAAATAATTCATGCTTGGAGGTAGGAGGAAACTTAGCGCCCTCTCGTCTGTCACTAACGATGGGGCCACTTATCAACTCCAATGGCATTTCATTTCTTATTGTGTGCTTCTATTTTTTATGTTTCTAATAATTGGAAATTTCACTTAATGGGGGGAGTATTACATAGATATTCCATCTCTAGTTGCAGTGAAAATTTCCTCTATTGTAGGAGATCGAGTGGCATCATCATCAACAATTGCTATGTGTGGGTAATTTTCTTATGTAACCCCTAAGTGTAAAATATTGTAATGAACAAAAGAACTGGTGTAATGCAGTTCGTGGATCTTGAAAGGGTTTGTGGGAGGATCCAAAAAACCAAATGAGGTGAACAGATGAATGGGTTCCTATTCATGTCCAAGTTTGTGGTAAACCTGTGTGAAAACCATGAAAAGTTGATTTACCATGTTCACACTAAGAAGGCGAATGTTCATATTAATAACAAATTGTCACATGATTCTAAAAATATATTATTTACCTCATTTTTTAAAATTTAAAAACTCAAATTTTTTTTTTGGTGACAAACATTTAAACTAAATCGATGTCTCAATTTAATATTTTATCTTCACACATACTCTACAAATCAATTATGAACTTTAAATAAGGGCATCTAATCTATGAATGTAGGGTATGCGTTTACCTTTGCTGTGAAGTTCTTTACTCGTTTAATGGACATTCCAATGTTCTCGATCATATTAGGTTCATCTCTCCTTTCAAATCTGTCTATTGCATTTCCTATTTTCCTTCACTTGACTTGCCCAGTGATAGATAATTTGGATTCACCTGCTCCAACCAAATTGTTGTTTTGAAATGATGAACTTCTGAACGATAATTGTGCCGCTACCTTTAGAAGAATTTTCTCTGTCTGAAAGCACAATGAATCAGATCAATACTAGATCTAATAATGTGAGGTAAACGTGCTAAAAATCTTTACGAAGGATGATTACCTGAACCATAACACGTGATTTGCCCATTCCCCTTTCTCCGGCGATTCCCACAGTAACAGGACATTTCACTAAAGGATTCAAAAATAACGCAACCAGACCAATGGCAAAGGGGCTTCGTCCTGCCCAATGTTATAATAGAAAATGTTAGCCAATTCTACATATGAATTCGTGCGTCTTCTATTATTCAACAAGATACTTATGGAGTCAAAATAATTACACCTACCAAGATTATCTTCCAGAGCCGGTTTGTCAGTCCCTTGTTCAACAATAGTCTTTATTTGGCTGAGAACTATGTAAAGACAAAAAAAGATAAATTATTCACAGCTATATGCTCATTTGTTTGGTAGGAAAAAGAAGCAAAACGGAAAAAGTAGCAAAAATATAGTATAAGCGAACGTACCATATTGGACATTCTTCTTTTCGTCTTCTGTTGCCAGAGTTTCTATCCATTCCTTATTGCGAATGAGAGCGATATTTGCGCCCCTGGTGAGGCACTCAAGTGTCATATCTGTATCGCCTAATGTTGCCGCTACTCTAAGCGGATTCTCTGCCTCTATTGTTTCCTCTAGTTCACGTTTTTTCTGTTTAAGATATTTTTCAAGCAAAGAGGAACTGGGAATATCAATTCCAAATGTAGAAGCAAACAAAAGCAGGCTTTTCTGTTTATCCGATTTACAATTTTCCAAATCATCTCAGCTATTTTCACGGCTTGTTCATCATTTGCTTGAGCCGCAAAATGTAAAGCTGTTTTGCCATCACAATCCCGTTCTTTTAACGGATTGGCTCCCTCCTCAAGAAACTTTTTAACAACTTCCGCGTGGCTTCCACTTGCTGCTTTATGGAGTGCTGTTTGACCCAGCACGTCTGGTTCCCCAACATATTCCTTACGCTCTTCTGCTCGAATCAATGAAAGAAGCGCTTTCACCATGTTTAGGTTGCCTTTAGCAGCGGCCACGTGCAAAGGGGTTATTTGGCTGAAATCTTTGGCCAAAACATGATTTATAGCTTCTTTATTTTCAAATAAGTAGTTTAAAACGTTGGCATCGTCATGAGCTCCAGCTACTGCATAATACACAGCACTTTGTCCATCACGATCCTTGCTATCTATCAGATTTCTGTTACCCTGTACAAGCAAACGACAAGCCCGTCTCCATCCAAGGAAAGCTGCGACATGAAGCACGTTTCTTCCGTATTTGTCACCCGCTGATGCTTTCCCCCAGTTTATACTTCCTTGTTTTTCATCAAACAGCAGTTTTCGAATAATTTTCCATGCCACAACCTTGTCTGCACCCTCGGCAGCGTAGTGGAGTGATGTCTTCCTTTCATCGTCTCCTTCGAAAGGATCGGCTCCTGCATCCAGTAGATTTTGAACGAGATCCACATGCCCCATTCGCGAACTCTCGCGCAGATACACTGACAGTGGTTTCTCCAGCTTCTCAAAATAAGCTTTTGGTTTGCTGGACAGTGACAGCAGCCACGCCACCATACTCGCATTATGGTCTTTGTCAACTACAAGAGCATAATCCAGGGGCGTCTTTCCTTGATTGTCCTCGACATCCACCAAACGAGCGCTCCCTTCATTACTGTCCTCTCCTCCTGCTGAAACTAGAACACCAACAACCTCCCTGCTTCTCCCATCTCTCATTGCATTGTGAAGCGGAGTGCGACCAAAGTGATCTTTGGCGGTCAAGCTTGCGTTGTGGTGGAGGAGAAGTGCGCACATTGTTGGGTGGACCTTGTGAACAGCTTCATGTAGAGGAGTTTGCTTGTAACTGCCAACTGCTTTTGCAAGGGTTTCATCTTCTTTAATCAGTATCTCTGCAATTTCAAGCCCATTGAATTCATCGCTCAGAATTGCTGCATGGTGCAATGCTGTCCTTCCATCTTTATCATCTGTTGCAGAGGGTTGTACGCCTCTCTCCATGAGCCATTTTACCAGATCTACATCGCCTTTCTCTGCCACCCGAAGAAGACAGGCGCTTAAAACATCAGGCTTGCCTTTACAGCTGAACAGTGGGAACCGTAAAATCTCATCAAACCGCTTGAAATCGGGGTCGGCCTCTTTTGCCGCTGCTGTTACTTCTTTTTGGGTTTTCCCTAAAAAAGAGTAGGCGTAGTGAATCAGGTCTGTCAGTGATGGATCAGAATGCATCACCACTTTACCATATAATCGGGAGCCTAGTTACCAGAAACGCGACGGGAGACTTCTGTTTCACGTTTCGACGGCAGAAACGGGTTTCCCGTTGCGGATGGCCGTTTCAGCCGTGGTTTTCGTTCACTGAATTCATCCTCTTCTTTTTGTTCACTGAATTCATCTTACATGAGCAACATTTCTTCATTCAGCACGACCACGCCATACTTGTCCAAGCTTCTTAAGGGAATCTGCAACTATCCATAGGAGTGTTGAGTGCAGACAATAAACAAATTTATGATCATCCCTGATAAGATTTTCCAGTTTGATCAGGAAAAAGTTTAGTAGCAGATTATCCATCTTTATCTCTACTTCTATGCCTTTTGTACTTTCACAGTTGCAACTTTACGTCCCAAAGCAACAAAAACTTCATTGAGATCTTCTGGTGAATAGTTTCCACCCTTGGGCTATATCTGGGTAAAGAACCTTGATAACCACTGGGGTATGATCCAATGTCCATTTCTAGACAAAACCATATGATCTCTCTCCTATCTTAAGGGATTCTTCCCCTCTTAAACAATAGCAGTCGCAGCTTCTTCTCTTGCCTTTGCTACCTCTAGTTTGTTCGTCTCTTGTATGTCTATTTCCCTAGCCTTGTATTTTGAATTGATTGCTTCTTCAAAAACTAGATTGTACATGTCCCCTGTTTCTTTTGGTTCAAACTCCAGGATTACTAATTATGTCCCAGCTTGTGACATGCTTCACAAAGAGGATGAACCTGAACGCATATGCCATGGTGTAGATGGCTTACCACTATCCTGTATGGTCATTATGGTCACCATTGACGTATTCTCATCACCCCAATTTCTTCTTGAAGCCTCTGACATAGGGGCAAAACATGTAATGTCTCCTTTTAAGGCATCATAGTGCTTTTATGCCATTTCAGCCGTGGTTTTACTATATTATATATATATATATATAATCCGTTTCTTATACGCAACCTTTTAAACTTCTGTTTCTCGTCACGTTGCGGTTGCGGTTGCGTTTCTCGTTTCTTGTTTCTGGTAACATAGATCGGGAGCACAGAATGTAGAATGTTTGCCAAGCCATGTTTTCAACCACAGCATACCAGACTTCTTTAGCAACGACCTCCAGTCCAAAGTCTTGAAATATCTCGTAATCCTCTGTCAGGCCACTTTCACGGATGAGTTCTTGTAGAATCTCATCTATATTGTTTCCTTGCTCTGAATTTCCATTCTTGATCAAGCCTCTCAAATACTTTTCGGTGTCGACTACCAAGGCATTCAAAGACTCTTTAAAGACTTCCAATGAAAATTCCCATTCTCGTCTTCTGCTCTTTGCATGGACACCCTGCCACTCCCTGGCTATTGCGCTAACTACTTCGCTTGCCGCTTTAGTTTGATCATCTTTGTGTATTGCACGAATATCCAGTCCTGGCAGCAACCAATGAAGGACCTCCTCGTTCCAGTCTTCACAGCATAATAGGAACGCAGCACTTCTTCCCTCTTCACTCAATTCAGGAACATCGGAATATAGGAGTGCCTTCCTGTCATCTTTTGTGGATAATATAAGAGCGTCAGCCTAAAGTTTACATTGCAACATCACCACTAACTTGAAGCTTTGATACATTGCAACATCACCACTAACTTGAAGCTTTGAAATTATCAGTAAACATATTTTGTCATCTGCATTCAACTACTTTATTATATTCAAGTTAATGAAGCCAAAAGACGTTATACAGACCTGCGTCGGATATCTGGGGAGTTGGTGACTCAACGACTAACATGCGTCCAAGGCAGGGTCTGAAACCCTCTTGGAGTTTGAAGTAGTAACCTTCGCCTCCGATCCAGCCATCTAGTAGACGGACTCTGTCCCATTTCGCTAAAAGATGTCTTATTGAATCTCTATTGTCTTGCGCTTCTTTCACGGTTGCCAAACGCCATCCGGGTGGAGTTTGGGAACTCCTTTCCAACTTTCTGAAGAGCATATTCAGCTGGTTATCAAAGCCAAGACGTCAAGAAGAAGCAGAAGCGAACCCAAAACAAGATTGCAAACTAGAATAGGGGGAGCGCAAATGCACAAATGCGTAATTCCGTTTGTACAAATGACAGTTGTATTCCTATTTTAAAAAAACAGAGAAATAGAGGCACTTTAAACGAAGTACAGTCGGAGAGGAGTTGGAAAGATTATGTAAGTCGGTAAAATATTTTAAAGATGCGGTCTTATGGGCTCTCTTTCGGGAATTAATTTTGTGGTGCAGGGGTCTTAGGAGACAACAAAAGGTAATTTTAAATTTTACCTAAAAGAATATAGTTTTTACTTCGCAGATTTTAGATTTTCAAAAGTGGTTTTTAGTATGTCTTTTTATTTTCACTCTTTCATATTTAAGAAAACTTGTTAATAGTCATTTATTTATATTTTTAAAATTTTTATTATTAAGCTAAAATTTTATGGGGATTTTTTTTTAATCATTTCTTAAATTAGACTATCAAATTTTTAAAATTTTAAAGTTTAAAGTTTTAAACTTATTCATGATTAGAAAATCAATGGGATTGCCTTCTTGTGAAAACTACTAAAATTTTTGAATAACTCCTATTAAAATATTTTAGCAATCCTCCCTCCGTGGAACTACTTACTAAACAAAAGGACGGATTGATAAATTTTCAAGAATATTTTTTCATATCTGATAATAAGATATAGAATTGATACTCCCTTTGCCCATATCCTTGTGGATTTGAATGCTAGTAATTTCTCTCATTCTTCATTTTCTCATATCCTTATGAATATGTATCTATCAAAGGATTTACCATGCAAGATTTTTCTTCAATAGAATGAGTGTCCTTGAACTCAAATGGTTGATCAAATGCTATTTTACTACTGGGAATTTGGCCTCGACTTGTCCCTATGGCTCTCATCTTAGATCTTCCTCTACCTAGTGGAAAAATGCTTTGTCAAGCTATTTCATCGTTTTACTTGATGGTTTGGAATATTATATTGATTTAACACCTATTTCTCCTATTGCTTTGGTTGGTTTGAATGCCCTGAATGTTGTGTCCTCTTTTGCTTCCCTGGAGTTATGTCCTCATTCTAGTCTTCACAACATAATAGGAATGCAACACTTCTTCCCTCATTACTCAATTTAGTAGCCTCATAATATAGGGTCGCCTTCCTATCATCTTTTGTAAATAATATAAGAGTGTAAGCCTAATGTTTACATGGTAACACCACCACTAACTTAAAGCTTCAAACATATTTTATCATCTATATTACATTACTTTATAATCAAGTTAATCAAGCCAAAAGATATGATACAAACTGATGTTGGATATCTCTTGAGTTGATGACTAAATGACTAACATTTATCCAAGACAGGGTCTCAAACCCACTTGGACATTGAAATGATAACCAAAGCCTCTAATTTGCCATCTAGTAGACAATCTTTGTCCCATTCCTCCAAAATATTATCATACCTTATTGAATCCATATTGAATTTCTCTTCTTCCATAGCTGTCAAATGTCATCCAAGTGAAGTTTGGCAAATTCTTTCCAACCTTCCCAAGGTCATAATCAATTGGTTATCTAACCCAAGATGTTATTTAGGTATATAAAAACAACTAGAACCAAACCTCGAATATTGCAAACTACACTAGGGAGAATGACCAATAGTAAAGTTAGATCGTAAAGTTGGATAGGATTGGATGTTACTGGGCGCTATAGTGGGGCATTCCATACTTCAATGCACATCGTAAATATTACCCTCAATAGTGATTAAAATAAACAAATATTATACACAGAAAAAAATGGACCATAATATGTATATATTTTGTCCAAAATAGAAACATATGAGTACAACATGACAAGTGAGAGCTTGTTCAACAAATATTTGTCAAAACCCATATTAAATCAATGGTGGTGTCAAAATGACCACGACATTAAACTTTGTACCCACACATAGGACAAAAAGGACTTAAAGTGCCCACACACATGCGTTAATTGCTTAGTTTTTTATCACATTTATAAAAAGGGATGCCACATCATCATTCTACAAGATAATCCATCCCATCATAGGTACCATTCAAATCCATCGCCTAATAATGAGTTCTAGATTCAAAGCACTTATAAAATAAAAGAAATTGTCATGTGTCCCATCGACCATAGTCAAGTGTACACATGCTGGTCACTTCCACCTACATTCAACATGAACAAGTTGTAAGGTCACTATCGAAGCCATAAAAATAACATAACACAATTTAAAATAGAATAAAATATATCAGCAATCAACCAAGCCAATCGACTCTACCACTTATGGTTGATTTGAAATTTCATAGATCAAATACAAAAACACAATCGATAGAATAGAACATACATTTATTTCTCCAATTCAAACAAGAATTCCACAAATAATCAATGTAACCAGTTCAAATAGCCATGATGTCCCTTATTATTCCACAAATAATTTTTTTTATTCATTTTGTCATGCTCAAACCTAATTTCATCCACCTTTCAACATTTAAGTGGTGGCAACAATGCGAGAAGGCAAGGAGGAGCAGAAAATTAGGAGGAGCAATTTGCATACTGTTCCAACTATTCTCCACATTCTATTTCTAGTTTGTTTGTAGATATGTTTAGTTATATTGTTTATGTCTGCAATTGTCTTTACGTGTTTATTGTTGATCCCCTTTTGCTAGGTGCTAAGTAATTGTTAGCAAGGTTGTTTAATATTCTACCTAGTTTGTTGTAAGTAAACTATATGATTTATGCATATTAATGTGATATATAACTATGGTGTTTTAAGTTCTATTGTTTCAAGTTAGATCTATGGGGTTCTAAGGTATACTATTACAAGTTATAGCTATGGTGTTCTAAGTTATATTGTTAATTAGGCTGATTGGATGTTATTGATATCCATTGTCCCATACTTGGCTAAAAGCCTCTTTCCATGACCTCCCATTTAATATTCTAATTATAATTTTTTTTGTAAGTGTTGTGTGTCGACAACAACATCCAACTACTCTACCAAATAGGCAAACTAGTTGCATACCTATAAAAACCATTTCCGTCTTTCGTTTGAAACTGTTAATGAGTTTCTATGTTATAATGTTAATGGGGTTTTAAGTTAATGTTGCTATCAAATTTACCATACTTGGCAAAAAGCCCCTTCCCATAGCTACCCATTTAATATTCTAGGTATTGTTTACTTTTTGTAAGAGTGGTTTAAGTGTTGTAAGTGTCGTTCAATTGTTTAAAGTGTCATGCAATGTTCTACCTAATAGTCTAGCAAGATTTTAGGCTCAACACATGTCTATGGGGTTCTAAGTTATACTGTTTATGTCTCAACGTATGTCTATAGTGTTGTAGCTTATACTTTTTATGCATGTGATTGTTTATCTACCCCATACAATGTAATTGTTGTACATAATTTACTATAAGTTATGTAGGTACCTTTTAAGTGCAGTAAGTGATGCAATATTCTACCCAATATGTTGTAAGTATCATTCAAGTGTCGTAAGTGTCATTTAAGTGCTCTAAGAATTCTGCAATCTTCTTCTTAGTTTGTTGTAAGTGAATTATATAGTTTGTGCTTCTTAATGCATATATATGGTTTTAGGTAAGTGTAGCGGTATAATTTGCATCCCTATACAATTTTCATTCTCACTTAGGCCTCGCTTTGGCATTTTGGACTTCCGCATTTTGACCATGTTTGATTCTATCACACTGACTTTAAATTATAATCTTCACCTAACATCTACTATTTGGACCTTTTTTCAGCCCCAGTAAGTTGTACAAAGGTGTCTTAAGCATCCCTATCCCACTTAAGGGGCCTAATTTTGGTCTTGACAATGGTCATAAAATATGGGTGGGAATTCCCTTCCCATGT
This sequence comes from Cryptomeria japonica, assembly GCF_030272615.1. NCBI lineage: Eukaryota > Viridiplantae > Streptophyta > Pinopsida > Cupressales > Cupressaceae > Cryptomeria > Cryptomeria japonica. The sequence continues at coordinate 749,511,899 of NC_081408.1, forward strand.
CGACCTATCTCAAAATTTCAAACATGTTTGATGTAGTGGGTTATAAAAGAAAGTCTTATCCCCTCATTTAAACATCCATCTTACATCCCTTAATTAGCTCACCATGTAATTCAAGTTAGAATTCAATTCAATTCAAGTGAGCAAGCAATCAAGCATTTTCAAGACATTAAAGGAGAGGTCAATATTCAAGATGGCATCCTTGGTCAAGACTTTATGGAGACATCATACATCCTTCATGACTTGACATCAACCCTTACTTAAAGACTTCGAGACAAGTTTCATCAAGGTATTATATTTCATTTCAGCATTTTAATCCAGATCTAGCATATGCCCTAAAATGACACACTTTACACTTTCATTTCATTTCAATTTAAATTTGAATAGTTATAGGGTTAATTCCAAACCTAAGGTTTTTCTTAGGTAAAACCCTATCCACAACACTTTTTTCCTTTTTTTGTGTTCAGGTTATAGGTTAGGAAGCTACAATTATATAATTGGGTAAAGTAGACAAAGATGATTAGATATAGCTTTTGTAAGCTCCAAAAGTGGAGGGTAAGGCTACCCCACACACCTATGTCTGACATATTTTCACAAAACTTTTAGGGTAGATTCTAAGCATCATTTTGGTTTTGGAAAAATTACTTTCATTTGCATTTGACATTTTTCAGGACAATGTTCTATGGAGCATCCTTGTATCGCATTTTCAAGGGCACATTCCAGTCATAGGTTCTACTCATCTTCCTCATTCCAAATTTGTGTTTACAACTGCATATCAAATCCGAAACTATTGGTTCATGTTAATTTTATGTTCATTTCCAACATTAGCCCTAGATCTAGCGATCACTTTACATCTTTCCAGTATCCATTTCAAGTCAAACAAAGAGAGGTGGAATCCAAACAAAATTCAACCCTTTTTACATAATTGAGGTTGAATCTATTGATCCCATCTCTCCCCAATAGGTCCAATTCATAGTTTGAGTGCATAAACTTGTGAAAACCTATTTTCCCACATTACATTTTGGTGAAACCAACATAGTGCTCACATTAATTCTGATTTTCATTTTCATATCTGATTTGTATGCGTTTAATTAATTCATATTTGGACTCATTTTTTTATTACATCATTTAATAATTTATATTTGCTTTAGGCATTTAATTTTTTTTATCAAGTTTACGAATTAATCAATAAGTTACAAGTGAGGAGGTAAATTCTTTTCTAATGGTCCCGAGTGACTTAATCTAGTTTTGATAAATTGACAGTTGATCTTATGGTTTTTGGTCATTTTGGATGTGATGATAGGATTTGCTTTGATTTAAAATGCTCTAATATAGTAGCTACATTCTAGATATAGAAACCACCTCTTAGCTTCAAACCTTCATAGATTTGTACTTATATGTTTGATTCTAAGGACAAAACCAAAAGGTTAAACCAATTTTCTTGTTGTGGGATTAGATATGCATTAGAGAGCTCTAATTTTCACCTCGAATAGAAATTTAGAAAGATGACAACCCACAAATTTGGTATTCCAATCAAGTTTTTTTTAATCTCCATGTCATCAATGCAAGAGAAGAGAATACTCAATTTTTTTAGATTTAATTAAGATTTGAAACATAGATCACTCATATAATACTAACAAGAAGTAATTTTTTAATCTTTGATACCATATAAGAATTGGCATATAATGTTCTACACTGTGTAAGATTAGTTGAAGATTATATCAACCCAAGATCTAGGCACTTCATGAAAGTATAAAAGAGATTAATAATGAAAGTAATTTTCTCCTTGTGCTCTCTACTATCATCCTGATGATGGATTACAGAGTGTGATCTAAAACATTGATGCAAGAAAACCTCACGCAATCAAATCCAAAAGCATACACATATTTAGACTAATGGATTGTGGAAATCTACTGACATTGCAGAATAATATTATTCTATCAAAGAGTTCAAATGATATATTGATACAAGGTAATGAGTTTATAAAGAGGACCTTTTGATTGTATAGGTTAAGGTGAACATAGAGTTGCATAAGATTATATTATGTGTCCTAACCTTATCTATTGCCACATGAAATGATAATTATCTTATGTTTACCCTAAGTTAACTTAAGTAACATGTGTAAAGAGGACCTAGGTGATGAACTAGCTAGGTAAAACACCCCTTTCACACCAACATAATGTTGTTGATGAAAAAATATGGTATGGGTAATGTTTTCATACAAATGAAACCAATAATTGATTATAGAAATTTTGCTAGGTTTACTTTTATATAAGATTAGGTTTTATATAAATCTTTTTAGAGATATAAGGTTAACAATTTACAAATATGAAAAATTAGAAGTTATTTTTAATCAAGAATTATTAAGATTACTAATGTCAATGGAGGGTATGTAATATGACTAGAGAGAAGAAATACTAGTTTATTTTATAATTGGAGTTATAAGGAAGTCTTAGATGTGCTTACATTTTTGGTTGAAATCAATTTATTATCATGTTATTAAATTTATTTGGATTTTTATGGCGATCTTTGGTACACCTAGTGAGGCCTCCAAAGAATCACATAAAATATCAAATGGATAAAGTTTATCAAGCCTATATTGCAATCTAGTGGTATTGTAAGATGAATGGTTTTCATCATCTCAAGTCAACTTATCTCTTAGAGATGGTGCTTTGTATGAGAATCATAATTTATTTATGATTTTCTTTGTTGATGTTTATAGAATTAAGGAATGCATATATTGAAAAACTTATTTTTGGAAGATGGTAAGGGATTTGGTGAACTCAATATGAATTATTTCCTAGATAGTTTAGTAGTCTATAGATCTAGGGAATCATAACCTCGAAAGGATCACAAGAAAAATTAATGGAGTAATAGATTGTTGCCTAATAATTTACGGAATATGTGATTTTGGAGTTCAGGGAGGTAGTAATCCAAAAACTCATGGATTGAACTTGAGAGATGCACTTTTTGGAGGATTACAAGATAGATTGGTGGAGTTACACTTGGTTCTATTAACGTATTTTATTATTATGTTGCTATATAGTTATGCTAGTTACATGTCAATTATATAGTTAGAAACTTGAACATTTCTCCTTTATATATTTGTACATATTCATCGATCAATAAAAAATCATTTTATCTTGCTCTTCTTTTAGTATTTGAGCATGAAATTCTCACAAAATGGGTAGCACAACAAGATGTTGAAAAAAGTTGTGAAGTTTTTATGCCTACGAATGTATTTTCTTGGGACTTTCTAAAGCCATTTCTATAAATCCATTTTATGCACATCTTGTGATCATAACAACTACAATTACAAGGATATGTAGTAGATTTCAAGTGACTTTTCTATTGCATATAAGGAAGTCTAAGGTGTTGAAATAGGCATCATGTATACATGTAAAAATGGAATTGATAAACCAACCATTGGTTGCAAAAGATGAGAAGAGACTAGAAAGGTGTGACGCTAAGTAATAAATATCATTGTCATATGCCTCCCAAAGGGCTTAAAGATGTTTTTCATCCATGTGATAAAAGATATAGTTTTTAGCCAATTGGTGCAATTTAAAGGATTTAATTTGCTCATTTTCCTTTTTATTTATTTTTCTTGGAATATTTACATGAAAAGATGTGGTTCTTTGACTAACATAAGATATTATGAATACAAGCAATGCAAGTTGTTTCAATCAATGAACACTGAGAGGGGGGGTGAATCAGTGTTATATAATTTGCAAACTTATTAGACTGATTCTTTATCCACCAGGAGCACAAGATAGAAAATGAAATGCAAAAACTTAAGACAATTATCCACACAATCATAACACCAAGATTTTTACATGGAATCCAGAAAGGGAAAAACCACGGTGGGATTTGAACCTACAATATTATTATACTATGACCAGAAGTATGATAATATTACATATGATGAATGCATTTGTATTTAGGCACACTGCCTAAAGCTCACTGCTCAATTACAAAAGGGGCTTCAACCCGGAGGAAGGCTCATTGCCTTACAGACTAATAAAAATCATTATAATGATGAATAGACTGAATTATAGCATCTAACTATACCAAAATATAGTTATGGTTAGGCTTTGATTCTCCCCTGCACCTAATATGTCAATCTGCTCTATTTTCCTACTCTGTCACTCATCGGACGACCAAAAATTTCAATTGCATTCACCAAACTCACAAATTCGCTCATACCAAGTCTCTTTGCTCATAACATTGCCTCAAAATGACCAACCAAGTCAATCTTATATATCCACACCAACAAAAAGAATCATTTACTAAGTCAGCTTCCAAAAATTGCATAACATGCAACATGAAACGTGTATCACCAAGTCAGCTCAATCCGATCATAAAATTGAATACGAACCAAAACTAGAGGATAGTTACCTTCCCATATGTCATCTCAATCACCTCGAACATGAAACTTGTCACCAAAATCAACACATCAAATCAACAACACACGTTGCACCAAAATAGCTCTGTCCTAACTGAATTACTAGATACCGAAGCTCTAAACTTGCACATAATTCAATACCAGATATCAGAATCACGAGATAATATGTCTCGAACCTTGAATAAACTTCCTTGATCACCGCAACCAAAATTACAATGACAATATCAAGATGTGCACATTGATCTCATGCTCTACTGACTACTGTGTTCCACCTTCAAGACTTATACCTATAGACACCCAAAATTGTCCAGTCTAATTCTTCTATTAATTAAATAAATCTTTATTTATTTAATTAATTCATTTATCCTCTTCTAGCTTTATTTCTCACTTAAATAAATACATTTATTTATTTAAATTATCCTTTTCCTAAATTAAATAAATATTTTATTTATTTAATTGATCCCACTTCTTCTATTAATTAAATAAATCTTTATTTATTTAATTAAGTCATTAGCCTTTTCTACCCATGACACATGTCATTCATCTCTTAATTCCTACACTACCTACCCCTTTCATTATTTTATTATTTCTTTTACCTACCCTCTAATCATAGCCGACCTCCTTTTACACCTCTCAATCTTATCCCTCCATTTTATATAGTGTCTTCTATATAAGGAGATGCTTCCTTCATTATCAAACCCTAAGTACTTGATCAATTGACTACTTGGCATACGCGATGCTACTTGCAACCACATTCCGTTCTTTGTTGAGCTCTTGTGCACATAAAATCTGAGAGCAAATATATCAAGCAAGATCAATGGAGATAGGAAGAATGGAGATCCAAACCCTATTGGACATGTGATGGTATAATCTTTGTGATTTCATTTGATTTGAATTGTCTTAGGTAATCTTCATATGTTATGGTGGATCTTTGTTGTTGTTTGGCTAGGGTTTTGTGGTTGAATTCATTTAGCCTTTCAATATCATTATTATTGTTATCCATTTTCACCATATACAATACCTATGAACAAAATGACTTCCGGTAAGTCAAATCTATTTACTCTAGATGTGATTACCAAACTGAGTTTCCATCAATGACAACCCCTAAACATCTATCATGCACCAATCTTCACTGAAACAGTGTATCTAGCTAACATAAGTGTAGTAGTAGAAGTAGCAAGGAAATCAAACTTAATTGATATTATTCCTTCATCACACAATAAATATTTTATTGGGCATTATAAATATGCTTGGCTAGCCTAATGAGATGTAAAGTTTTTACTAGGTGATTATATCTTACTTAGAACAAGAATTTCAATTGATTTAATGCTACAACCTATATTAACTATTAGATTGCCTCTTGGAGAAAAATATAGGCATTAAAATAAATTTGAGAAGAGATGAATTGGCACAATAAACTATATAGAAGTCAAAGTGATCAAGTGATTGATTGACGCGGGTCTTGCATTCCAAGACTTTTGAAGGTGATATTAAATTCTTTTCAAATCCATATTTAAGCTTTTTAAAATTTTGATTATTCAAACATTTTAGAATTATATGGTCATATTTTTTGGAGATATATAAGGATTTCTTTATTAAAGTCAAATTTGCATATTTTGGAATGGTAAGTTAATTTGTGTTTTATCAATAGAAACAAGGTTACATAATTCTTGTACACTTGGAGTCATCCATGCTATATTTGATAGAACTTTTAGAGGTTGTAGTACTTCCTTTGGTGCTAATTTTGGAGGTAAGTTTCTTTACAAGATAAGAAGAAACTCAAACTATTTTATTGAGTATTACAGGTTATGAAACAATTGATATATCTACCCTGAGATGTGTTAGTCCCAACCGGTGTTGAGAGGGGAGGGGTGAATCAACACTCAATCAATTTTTTTCACAATTAGAACTTTTAACTCTAATCTGCATTTATTTAATATTCATCAATATACTTAATCACCGAAGAGAATATGCATGCATGAAAAGTTGACAGTGACATCAATATTTATCTTGTGGAAACCCAAATGGGAGAAAACAACGGTGTGAGTAGGAAATCACAAAGTTTGTACTCTTCTAGAGTATGCCCGGTGAGGAGCCATCCCTATTAGGAGATTACAAAGACACTGCTAGGTGTTACCCAGTTAAGGGATTTTGTTTAAGGCTGGTTAGTGCCTTTACCCTATTAAAGGTAGCCTGATTAAAGGACTTAAGAACATCAATTAAGATGTCACTTGGTTAAGGGATTTTACAAAAGGGACATGTTAAAGTCCACCCGGTTAAGGGATTTAAGTTGCAATTGTTATAAAGAAACAAATGGATGATCTGTTGAGTTAGCTACTAATAGCTTGATCAGATCTCAATATGAATCACACTTTGTTCACACCGGTTGTGTCTGCTTTGCACAACATAGGTTTTCTTCTTACACATTCGAATCTTCACTCAGTCGATCCTCCATCCCTCGACTCTGCACTCTGTCGATCCTCTGACCTTCGGCTTTGCACTCTGTTGGTTCTCTGTCTCTCGACTCTCCACTCTATCGGTTCTTTGTCTCTCAGCTCTGCACTCTGCCGATCTACCTCAAACACCCTCTACTCTACTAAATATTTTTAGCACTTCCTCTATCTCTTCTATTCACTTTGGATCGTCTTCTACAAGGTCTTCTTATTGCAAATTTCACGATCAAGTCTCTCTGAATGAACTAAAAACCACTTTATATATTTTCTGCTGATACTTTCAGGTGTTCCCTCAATCAAAGAAATCACGGATTTTGGAAGATTTCAAATTCAAAATCTCCCACTCTTTTTATGCGTGCCTTACAACAATTTTGCCAAGTGTTCAACAAATTTTGCCACCGCATCTCTTAAAGATAGTAACTTTTGGGTCGTGTTAAGTCAATTAAGTGCGAACCAGAAAATCTACAGGTAATCATGCTTGACTGCATGATAACTGAAGTTGACCTTACCAAAAGCTCACCAACTCATATTTTTCCACCACAACTAAATAAACGATCACTGCTCTAAGATTTATGGTGATCACTTGTCTTCCTTCTGTCATACAGGTGTATCGGTATGCCACTGCACTTCTATATTACCGGTTCATCGTTTGATTGTTGGTTTGTTGTGTTAGCATCAAGTCTCTTTCCTTGTTTTCCAATGAGATTTCGGTTTGCATACAACCTCAATTCTTCTTTCCTGAGTCACCTTTTGTGACTTCATCATCATCAAAATGACCAATCTTCTTGAATGATAGACCGGTTGGCTTAGTCTATCTTTCCTTGAGCTGATTGAATTTTTGGTCATTTGTTACCAATGGTGTTTCCATGTGTTTGTAAGTCATCACCTTTGCTTACTGAAAAACACCACTCTACCGATACCACTTCACCGGTTAGTGTCTTCACCGGTTAGTGTTAGACATCAATGACAAGTCTTAGCTCATATACTGGTTCTCTGGATTGACCGTTTTTAGCAATGACAACAATACAATAATCTCCCCCTTTGGTATTGATGGCAAACACTTCATAACTTGTCTAATCAGTTTGCATGTTCTTCATTCATCTTTGTATCGGTCCGGCCATTACTTTTCCTCTGAGTAATGAATATCCCCCCTATCACTGGTAATACTCTGATACAACAACTTCACATCAATCACTAATTACCGATGCTTAAACACTATAATCATATCTCCCACTTTGACAACAATGCCAAAGATTCATTTCAGTACACTTACAAGACTGCTCCCCCTAACTGGAGTAGTTCACCCTTATCAAACTAGTCTTAGAAAAAAAAAATTGAAATCATACCAGATTGATATAGAACCCTTTTTGCTTACTTTACTGTAGCTAGGGGCATAAACCCCAACTTACCTTTGAGATAGTCAAAGGTATCCTTCTGTAGTGGCTTGGTGAAGATATCATCCACCTACTCTTTTGTTGGTATATACTCCAACATCACTTCCTTTTCTTGAACTTGTTACCTTAGATAGTGATATTTGATGGCTATATGCTTCGTTTTGGAATGCATCACCTGATTCTTGGATATGCCAATGGTACTGGTGTTGTCATAATGAATCACTACCGGTCCAATCACCTTTTCTTTGATACCTTCCAATAGTTGCTTGATCCAAACTATATGTGTGCAGTTGATTGCAATAGCTACATACTCAGCCTCAGCTGTGGATTTTCAGTTTTGTTTCTTGCTTGTCCAAGATACATTACTATCTCCGAGAAACAATGCACCTCCACTAGTGCTCTTTCTCTCATCAATGTTCCCTGCCCAATCTGAATCAGTGAAGACACTTAAGCTGAAGTCTCCCTTATGTGGATACTAGAGACCATACTCATCAGTCCCCTTGAGGTATCTAAATATTTTTTTGACTGCAACCATGTGAGTCTCTTTAGGATTTGCAAAAAATCTGGTAACCAAGCCAACAACTTGTGCTATGTCCAATCTACTATGTACTGCATACTGCAACTTACCGATCATGGACCGGACTGGTAAAGTGTCTCATTCACTTATTTAGCCTCATCATATTTAGAGAGCTTGCAACCTGTAACCATTGGAGTTTCAATAGGTTTGCAATCTTCCATTCCAAAAGTTTTTAGAATTTCCCTTATGTACTTAGTCTGACTGATGAAGATGCTATTCTTTAGCTGTGAGACTTGTCGGCCAATAAAAAACTTTATCTCGCCAATCATGGACATCTCAAATTCTTGCTTCATTTGTTCTGAAAAGCTTCTTCTCATCTCATCGTCTCCCCAAAGATGATGTCATCTACAAAGATCTCAGCAATTAGATGCTTTCCTTTAGCTCCACTCTTCAGATACAGGTTACTGTTATCATTGGTTCTTTTGAACCCTCTGCTTAGCAGATATGAATGTAGCCTCTCATACCAAGCTCTTGGTGCTTGTTTCGGCTCATATAGATATTTCTGCAACCTGCATACCATATTTCTTTCATCTTTAGATGCAAACCCTTCCAGTTTCTCTATGTATACTTCTTCCTCTAACACACCATTTAAGAATGCCAATTTGACATCCATTTAATAAAATTTAAAAAATTTGTAAGCAACATAGGCCAACAAAATTATGACCCCTTCTAGCCTGGCCACCGGTGCGAAGGTTTCTCCATAGTCCAAACCTTCTTCTTGAGCATAGCCCTTGCAAACTAATCTTACTTTTTTTTTTATCACTTTACCAGTTTCATCCATTTTGTTTCTGAATACCGATTTAGTGCCTATCACATTTTTGTTTTCCGGTTTGGGCACTAGGGTCCATGTTTTATTTTTCTCAATTTTCTCCAGTTCTTCTTCCATGTCTTTGACCCAGTCATCATCTCTTAGAGCCTCCTTTGTCAAATATGGAGAGCATGCAACCATTCTCTCTTACTCTTCTTTTGGTTAGAACTCCTGCATCTTTGTCACTGATGATATTTTCTGCAAAGTGATTATTTCTAACATACTTAGCCAATACTGGTTCACTTCTTGGAGCTTCTTCTACTGGTTGTGCAAGTTCTACTTCACAAGCTTCTTCATTTGCCACTTCAACACGATCTTATTTAGTAGGTTCCACTGGTACATTGTACTCGAACCCTTTATAGTCCTCTATTTCACTCTTACTATCCTGTTCATTTTTCTCAGAGTACTCATCTACTCTAACATTTGCACTTTCCAAAATCTTACTGGTCCTTTTGTTCAAACACCGATATGCCTTACTCTTTGTGGAGTAACCTAAGAAGGTTCCTTCATCACTCTTGGGATCAAATTCTCTAGTGTACTCATCCCTCTTGATATAGTACCTGCTTCCAAATACTTTGAAATAACAAACATTAGGTGAGTATCCACAACATAATTCATAGGGATTTTTATTTGTCCCTTTCTTTACCTATATTTGGTTCAAGGTATATACAACAGTGCTTATTGCTTCTCTCTATAAAATATGTGGAATGTCCTTCTGTAACATCAGATTCCTTGCACAATCAATAAGAGTTTTGTTTCTTCTTTCATCCACCCCATTCTGCTGAGGTATTCTCGGTGCAGACATTTGTCTTATAATCCTCTGTTACTCGCATTAATTCATGAACTCTTGAGAGGTGAACTCTCCTCCTCTATATGATCTCAAACACTTTAGATTCTTATCAGTTCCTCTCTCTACTCGGGCCTTAAAAAATTTAAACATGTGAAAAGCTTCATATTTTTCCTTCAAGAATACAACCTACATCATTCTTGAGAAGTCATCCACAAACAACATAAAACACTAGTCTCCATAGAAACTCTTGGTTCTCATGGGACTGTATAGGTCTATATGAACTAAGTCCAGCACATTTTTCAGATGAGAAGGTTTTACTGCTAAAACTAGACCTGGTCAACTTTCCTAGTTGACACTCTTTGCACATAGCATTTTCAGGTTTCACTATGTTAGGCACACCTCTGACATAATTTGCCTTACTAACTTTTTCTATGCTATCAAAGTTAACATGACATAGTCTTTTGTGTCACAACCAACTATCTTCTACCTTAGCCATTAGACAACTACCTATGGTGGTGTCTAGGTGAAATAGATTGCCTCTTGACTGTTTACCGGTAGCAATCAGACTTCCTGATTTGTCATTTATTTTGCATATTCCTTCATTGAATTCTAACCGGTAACCCTTATTGTTAAGTTGTGCAATACTTAACAAACTATATTTTAACACTTCTACCCAATAGGCATCATCACAATTTATTTTATCATTCAGGACTATAGATCCCTTACCTTTTACTACACAAGGAGCATCATTTCTGAATCTCACAATTCCTCCATTGCAATCCTCCATGCCGAGGAATTTGTTTCTGTCACTGGTCATGTGGTGAGTGAAAGCACTATCAATCACCCATTCTCCACACCAGTTAGTACTATAAATTAGTGTCATATCTCCTTCCTCTGTGCTATCCTCCTTGACTACCACAAATGCAATTCCATCTTTATTAGATCCTTCTTATTCTTCAACAAGATAACACTCCTTCTTGCTATTGTCCCTGTAGCTTCTAAAATTACCCTTCGTGTCTCTATCATTGTCAGGACATCTTGAAGCAATATGACCTATCTTATTACAGGAGAAGCACTTTAAGGGTAATTTACCTTTATACTTTCCTTTTCCTCTTGTCAATCTTCTTGCTAATAGAGCTTCAATTTCATCTTGCTCCTGTTCCTCAAATAACAGATTGTCACTTTCATGGGAATGATCGGTTCTTATAATAGAACTACTTCTGGTTTCTTTCCTTCTCCTTGTTGGTGCATGAATCATGGAGGATTTTAAAGCAACATCAATCTTTGGTACGCTATTGTCATAATTTCTCAATTCAAAAGCAGTCAACTTACCGATCAGTGAGTCAAGAGATACATTAACTATTTCCAAGGATCTGAGTTCTTGGATAGCAGAGACCCTTATGGCATATTGTGGTAGCAAGGTTCTCAGTATTTTGCTAACCACATCATCCTCCTCAAGCTTTCCTCCAACACTTTTCATGGAGTTTACTACTGTTGGCATTGCACACTCCAATGAGAAATTGTAGGTGATTGAAGGTATTGTCATTGATGGCAACCTTGCAATCCTATGGCACCAGCAGATAGATCACCGACAACGAAAAAGATGATTACCGACACTCAGGCAGATAGGAATTTATTTATTGTAATTTGTATTTAATTGTAAAATATTTTTGTAAGCCGACAAGGCGTATTATAATTAAGACTCATATAAGTATGAGATCTTGTAGGATCATTTTGTATGAAGTGGCAAGTAAGGATATGGAATGTAATAGGCAGATGCGAACATGCAAATATTAAGGTAGATGTTGGAATAAGGTTTATGGAAGTTGTATGAGCTTAAACCGGTACTAAACTTGGCATAGTAGATGCTGAACCGAAGCAGTACATGATATTGGATTTACATAATCCATTTTTGTAAGGCATTGAGACTTCTTTTTTTGTGATTAAGCAATGAGCTTTAAGCAGTTGGCCTTCCTACATGTGCAAGTCCCTATTGTAAGTAATATTCCTTCATTGGCCAGTGATTAAATATTGTGGGTCACAAATCCCACCGAGGTTTTTCCCACACTGGGTTTCCTCATTAAAAATGTTGTGTTATGGTGTGCTTTCTATGTTGTGGTTATTGATCTTATTTACTGCATTTATTTTTCTTTTACCAGTACACTATTTTGGAATGCAATTTATTTAATAAGTTAAGAAAATCTGTTAACCGACAAGATACTGATTCACTCCCCCCTCTCAATATCTTTGGGAATCCTAAAAATTGGTATTAGAGCCTAGTCCTCTATTTTCAAAAGCCTAACAGCTTGAAGAAGATTCTGACACTGGTACAAATGGATAACCTGAGAAAGCAGTTGGAAACAACTCTTATAGATTATGATGCAGAAAAGTTGAAGAATGTGCAAATTGAAGATGATCTGAAGGCTGCACAGGAAATCATTCAAGGAGTTCAAGGGAATCTCACTATTGCTAGAAATAAAAGAAGAGAACTTCATGAGAAGACACAAAGTGATGATGATGAAAAGGAAAATCTTAATTATCTTATAAGTAGGATGAAGCAAGAAAACATGACCTTGAGGAATGAGATGCAAGATATGACTATGAGGTTTTGTAAAGACATTGAAGATAGAAAGAAGAGTGAAGATGATCTGACTAGAAGACTCAATGATGCTAAAAATCAAAATCTGAGACTCAATCATGAGAATGACATGTTGAAGATAGATATGATCCACTTGGAGTATGATAAAACTGAACTCATGAGACAGAAAGATTTCTTGGAAAATGAGTTGGCTACTGCAAATCAATACAAGGAAAAATTCAAGAAAAGTTTAGAAGAACTTGATGATATGTTGAAAATTTAGAAACCTAATGGAGATACTAATGGTCTTGGCTTTGAAGTTGGAGAAAGCTCTGGTATTGCATACCTTCCTGATCACAATAAACTGGTAAGACAACCTAATGCCTACAAATTTAATGGGAAATGCTTTAATTGTAACAAGTATGGTCATAGAGCAAATTAGTGTAGATCTGGAAACTATCAGAACACTAATGCACCCACTAGTCAATGTTCTAAATGCAACAAAGTTGGTCATAATTCAGAAAATTGCAGAATGATTGTAAGATGTCATGTTTGTGGAAGATTTGGACACTTATCTAATCAATGCATAACGCATACCGACATTGGATATGGAAAGGCTATTCAGAAAAATAATGTGACTTGTTATGCTTGCAACAAGATTGGACATATTGCAAAATTTTGTAGAAGTAAGGAATCACCGACAGATAACAAAGGACCCAGTTTGAAAGGTAAAGAAAAGGTTGAAGAGTTAAAGCAAGAATTTTCGAAACAATGGATTAAAAAGAGAGATTAGAATGTAGATGAGACTATTCCTTCACTGATAGAATAGAGTATTACTCCACCGTCAGGAGATTCTTCATCTAATTGAAAGAAACTCTTTTGAGGGAATTGCAACAAATTGAAAATCATGCAAGTTAACCCTTGGTTGATGCTGAGAAGTTGAATTACTTCTTTACCAGCAGATGTGTTAAGTTTCACTTAACCGACAGGCATTTAATGTGGTAGTTGAGGGAAATGGCATTATAAAGCAAGTGTTTTTCACTCTTTTCCACTCACTGAGCATTCAAAGTACCTTAGAGCGCAAAAAACCTGAGCGAAGGCATCTACAGCGAGAAGTGAAGCAAGTCCTTTGAGCATTCAAACCTAAAGGTAGATTAAGGTATTTATACAATGGCTTCCTCCTCTGCACCTAAATTCATTGCAAACCCTATAGTAATTGAAGTGATTAAATGCCCTAGGACCATTTTTAAAATCTTTCTCAAAGTAGCGAAGAAAGATGATACCCTAGGAGCATTTTCTAAAATACCCAAAGGAGTTGCTTATGCTGAGGATCCTAGAATTTACATACATTGTCATATTGAAGAACTAGGTGCTGACGAGATTATGAACATGTATAGAACAGTAATATGTGATGAAAATGGTAATGTAAAACCAGATCACAAGATAGTTGAAACCCTATGTTTTGTGGAGATACTTAGCATTCCTGATTTTCCCAAAGAAGTTATAAGGATTGTATTAAGCAGAGTTCATGGGGAGTCCTTTTGGTTAGATTCCATTCATAAGATAACAAAAGGAGTAGTTAGGGTAGTGAAAGGCTTACCTTCCACCGGTAGCAAGCCTAACAAGTCTAAAAAGATTTCAAATGACATTGTAATGACCCTAACCGGTGCAACCTATGACAAGAGATCCCTAAGAGTCAATGATGTAAAGGATATCAATATAAGATTCATTAGCATGATTCTTGGATACAAAGCTACACATGCCAACAGATTAAACTTTGTTTCTAATTTATGTATCAAGAGTGCTTATGACTTAGTAAACAGTAATGCAAAGATTGACATATGCGAATGGTTAAAAGATGAGATAATTGACAATATGAAGAAAATTAAGGGTGACAAGAAAGGCACATTCAGATTTGGTAACTTACTTGTATGTCTATTGTTGTATATCACCAAGGAAGCTCCTGGTATTGGTAGAAAGGATTTTGGATTTGACATACCAGTAGGAAAACAAATTTTGGATATTCTTAACAACATGGGAGATGACAGGGAGAAGAACATAATTGAACACTTTCAGGCACTGAAGGCTAGAATGAAAAACTAGCAAAGACTATCTCAATCCATAGTTGATAAATATCAAAATGAGATATGTTTTGCTATAAAGAAAGATGAAATCTGGATGGAGGCAGTGGTTCCGAGGATAGTTTGGGTTACAGAGATGGGTTATGAGGCAGATGAAAACATAATAGAAACTTATTCAAAAGCCCTTCTAGAAACCCCTAAAGAACCAACAGAAAAAGTATTTGGAAATGCAGAAAGCATTGAAAGCAAAATTTAGTCACATAAATAAATAAAGAAAACAAAACAAAGAGTTAGAAAGGGAACTAGACAGACAAAAGAATTGAAGAAAGATATATTGAATAAAACTGGTATTTAGGAAAGTGAATTAGAAGGACTACAACTGGAAACACATCTTTCACCGATTAGTACATCCTCTGAAGGAGACATTCCAGCAGAATTCAAAAGGGTAGTAAGAAAAAGAAAACCTTCAACTATACCCTCACCTGCTCCTAAGAGAATAAGACAAAAACAACAGGTAGTAAGGCCTCCGACAAGGAAAATGACCCCAAGGAAGAAAAAGGAAAAACAAGTTGTCCCTCCCTTAGACAACCTTTTGAATGAGACCACTAAAGAAGACAATCTATTAAATGTTAGCAAGTTGTATAATACTTTTAGCAATAAAGAAAGGAAAGTATAGAAAAAAGTGTTATTTTACACAGATATTTTCAAGAAATTCTTGATAAAAGTTGTAGATGATCTACCTAGTGACTTGTACAGAAAGTTAGATGCAAAAAGGTCAGCAATTGTTGAACTGGACTGTTGGCAAATGCACACTCCAATGATAAATTGTAGGTGATTGAAGGTATTGTCATTGATGGAAACCTTACAATCCTATGGCACCGGCAGGCACCAGCACAGGCATAAGCAACAGCACCGGCACCGGCAAAGATGTTCACTGACACCCTAGCTGACATGACTTTTTGTTTATTGTATTTTGTATTTAATTGTAAAATCTTTTGTAAGACGACAAGGCAAATTGTAATTGGACTCATATAAGTATGAGATGTTGTAAATCATTTGAATAGAGTGAAGGATCGAAAAGGGAATGTAATAGGCAGATGCGAATATTAAGGCAGATATTGGAATAACATTAAGGAAGAAGGTACTGAACCTAGCATAGCAGATGCTGATCCAAAGCAATACATGACATTGGATTTACATAATCCATTTATGTAATTCAGCGAGACTTCCCTTTTGTATTAAAGGAGTGAGCTTTAGGCAGTTGGCCTTCCTGCATGTGCAGGCCCCTATTGTATCAGTAATATTCCTTCATTGGCCAGTGAATGAATGTTGTGGGTCGCAAATCCCATCGAGGTTTTTCCCACATCGGGTTTCCTCATTAAAAAAAATTTTTATGGTGTGCTTTCTATGTTTTGTTTACTGTTCTTATTTATTGCATTAATTCTGGTTTATTGATATAGTGTTTTGATATGCAATTCATTTAATAAGTTCAGAAAATCCATTAACCGGTTAGATACTGATTCACCCCCCCTCTCAGTATCTTTGGGAATCCTAACAATTGGTATCAGACCCTGGTCCTCTTTTTTTAAAAGCCTAACAACTTGAGGAAGATTCTGACACCGGTAGACATGGATAACTTGAGAAAGCAATTGGAAACAACTCTTACAGATTATGATGCAGCAAAGTTGAAAAATATGAAACTTGAAGATGATCTGAAGGCTGCATAGGAAATCACTCAAGGACTTCAAGAAAATCTCACTATCACTAGGAACAAAAGAAGAGAACTTCATGAGAATATGGAGAGTGATGATGATGAAAAGGAAACTCTTAATGATCTTGTAAACAAGATGAAGCAGGATAACATGGCCTTGATGAATGAGATGCAAGATATGACTATGAGGTTTTGTAAAGACATTGAAGACCGAAAGAAGAATGAAGATAACTTGACTCAGAGAATCAATGATGCTGAAAATCAAAATCTAAGACTCAATCATGAGAATGACATGTTGAAGACAGGTATAATTCACTTGGAGCATGATAACACTAAACTCTTGAGAAAAAAAGATTTCTTGGAAAATGAATTAGCTACTGCAAATCAACAAAAAGAGAAATTCAAGAAAAGTTTAGAAGAACTTGATGACATGCTGAAAAATTAGAAACCTAATGGAGATACAAATGGCCTTGGCTTTGAAGTTGGTGAAAGCTTCGGTACTGCAAACAATCATGTTCAAAGTAAACCGGTAAGACAACCTAATACCTACAAATTCAATGGGAAATGCTTTAACTGTAACAAGTATGGTCATAGAGAAAATCAATGTAGATCTAGAAATTATCAGAACACCAATACACCCACCGGTCAATGTTCTAAATGCAATAAAATTGGTCATAACTCAGAAAATTGCAGAATGAATGTAAGATGTTATGTTTGTGGAAGATTTGGACACTTATCTAATCAATGCAGAACGCATACCGGCATAGGATATAGAAAAACTATTCAAAAAAACAACGTGACTTGTTATGCTTGTAATAAAATTGGACATATTGCAAAATTTTGTAGAAGTAAGGCATCGCCGGCAAATAATAAAGGACCCAGCTTGAAAGGTAAAGAGAAAGTTGAAGAGGTAAAGCAGGAATTCTCAAAACAATGGATCAAAAAGTTAGATATGAATATTCCTTCACTGGTAGAACAAAGTATCACTCCACCGGCAGGAGATTCTTTATCTAACTGAAAAAAAATCTTTTGGGGGTATGGCAACAAATTGAAATACATGCTAATTTACCCTTGGTTGATGGTAAGAAGTTGAAATACCTCTTTACCGACAGATGTGTTAAGTTTCACTTAACCAACAGACATTAAATATGGTAGTTGGAGAAAATAACATTATAAAGCAAGTGTTTTGGCTCTTTTTCATTCACTGAGCATTCAAATTTCCTGAGAGTGCAAAAATCCCGTGCGAAGGCATCCATAGCGAAGTGAAGCAAATCATTCAAGCATTCTAACCTAAAGGCAGATTAAGGTATTTATAACCCTAGTGGACATGTGATGGTATAATCTTTTTTATTTCACTTGATTTGCATTGTCTTAGGTAATCTTCATATGTTATGGTGGATCTTTGTTGTTGTTAGGCTAGGGCTTTGTGGTTGAATCTATTTAGTCTTTCAATATTGTTGTTTCAATTTTTACCATAAACAATTATTGTTGTTAGTGCATTGATAATTGTTCGTACCTTGATTAGCACTCTTTTGATAATTGTTGAATGGTGTGTTACCTAATAAAGTCAACATTGGTTGTTTAGACTTTATATGTTGGCATCAACTATTCCATCATTAACAACACTTTTGTTTCTAGTCCAGAATTTGGATCTGTTTCAGATGTTATATTGATTGTTATAGGTTTTATTTTTTATGGATTAACACCTTCCTTAGAGAATTTCAAGGTCCCTTTCTTGATGGAGGCTTCCTCTACTTGGATTCCATTCTTGATCAAATTCGCAAAAGTAGGTAGACATTGTAGCTTGAGTTGATAACTCATTTCACTATTTAAATTGTCCATGAAGATCTTCATCTTTTCCTTTTCAGGTACATCTTGTGGATACCTTGAGACCATATGTCTCCATCATTATAACAATACTATGAATGTTTCATTGTGCTTCTACTTGGTATTCCATATGTCAAGCATGGTAATCTCATGTTGGATATTGTAGGAGTATTGTGTAATGAATTTATTTACCAACTCATCGAATGATCTGATGGGAGGTGTGAGTTTTGACAACCACTCCATTGTTTTCCCTCCCAAACTTCTTGGGAATAGTCTCATAATGTATGTATCATTATGAGAAAGCTCCAAGCTCATAGTACAAAATTCCCTGACATGATCACGGGGATCACTCTTACCATTGTATTTATCATACTTTGGCATACTTGAATTTGGTAAGAAAGGTATCATGTTTAGCCTCCTATCAGAAGGTTAAGGACAAATGTCCTCCAAAGAATACCTTAATGTAGACCCTTGTTGCATATCTTGAATTTTTCATTGGAGTGCTTGGAGTTGTTGTGTAATAAGAGCTAGGGGCGTATTCAACCTTCGATGATTAACATCTCCTTGTTCACTAAGGTTGTCCTGATTATGGGTATTTTTTTGTTCATGGGTGTGATCTTGGGCGTCTTCTCCTCTTAGATGCTCTTGATTTTTGGTATTATATGTATAGGTCCTTGCCCTTGTTCGTGAGATTCTCTCATAAGTATTCCTTAAGTTTTCAATGTCAAAATCCGCAAGAGTCCTGACTCCTTTACTAGATAGAATGAGGAGATAATTTTGCTTATCTGATTCTATAAGCCTTTCCATGAGTTTTTGGAAAGTGGCACTCTCTTGACATTGTTGGAGAATCTCCTCGGCGATCTTTATTTCCCCCATATTTGTATATTAATCAAAAGGATTGGAATCCATTTGTCGTGTACTTGATTCTGGTAGTGGATCC
The DNA here is from genome assembly GCF_030272615.1 of Cryptomeria japonica. NCBI lineage: Eukaryota > Viridiplantae > Streptophyta > Pinopsida > Cupressales > Cupressaceae > Cryptomeria > Cryptomeria japonica. The sequence continues at coordinate 749,531,460 of NC_081408.1, forward strand.
ATTCCTTTTTTTTTTTCTAAGATAGAGTGACAAAGGGCATCAATATATCTCTATAGTAGTGAATTCTTCATCTTCTATTGGGGTTCTTGGTGGAGTTGGTGGCTCAGGTTGAGCTTCGTTGTAGGTGATGCAAAAATTTGGAAATAAGGCGGGATTGATCCTTCCTCCACTATTAAGGCGTTGATTGAACACTTCTTTTTGAATGTAAGCCCCACTTCTCAAAGGTTCTTTGTCAAATTCATTGGTTTTGACTTGAATATACAACTGCATGTGACGTAAGAAAACATGATGTGATTTAAATAGTTGACGGTTGACGTAGAGAAATTTACTCATTCTGGTAAGGGCCCTAGGACTAGGTTGTCTCTTCTTTAATTTAGTCTTTTGATGAAGACTTCTTCTTCTCAAAATGTGGGGAGTGGTCATGCAAAAGTGATCAATGTTGATGTTGATGTTGGATTGATACTTTGTTTCAGATACTCAAGCCTACTTGTCAAGTAAAGGTTTCGTTTGATTTGCCCTTACGACAAAGTGCGTCAAATGATACGAGTCTTCATGATGTAGAAACTTAATTTGACAACTTGAGAACCTAACTAGGTATTGTTTTGAAAGGATTTGTTGGATGGTGGAACCTTTGATCGCTTTAATTGATACTCCTTAATCTTGTTGGATGAAATCTTATCCTAAGATAGTTGAAGATCAGATACCTCTTTCTAAAGGTGCTTAGTTGGATTTGGAATTTCTCTCTCTTATGATCCCTCCTTGTTTGATGCATTTTTTCCTTTTTGTGTCAGATTTATCAAATGACCTAAGAGGGTATCCGAAACTATTGATGAAACTTTCAAAAGGTTGTTGGTTTGCTCTTTGTTTTTTGCAAGTTTTGATCATGTGCTAAAACAGAACCCTTATGTGCTAAAAGATGACCCCAAAGAGCTACAAAGTTTTGCAAATGCACTATGTTGTCCCTCAAATTCTCTATCTCTTACTATCTGATAACACAAATGTTGAATTTGTTATGCACTAATATGACATGTTGAAGCACCAATTTTTGGTCTGAATACACTATATTATGGTTTATATATGCTAGGCTGATGCTCCTATGCACTAAAAGGATGTTTGCAAGCACTATCTAATTTTTACCAATGTTATACTTCTTATGCGCTAATTTTAGTTGTGGAAGCGCTGAGTTTTGGTTGAAATACACTATCTTACAATTGAGATGCGCTAGGTTGATGCTCATATGCGCTAACTGTCCTGATTCCTCTGTTTTGATGATTTTGTTAAAATTTTAAGGAATGATCTTTTGTGCTTGATAGATGATTTTCTGAAAAATGATTTGAAAACATAGTAGACAAAAGCAGTAACAATTTTCCTATGCTAACAAATAGTGTATGTTTTAAAATCCCCGATGTTTTCACTGGTTTGGATTACAAAGAAGATATATCAAGCAGACTCTTTATTCAAAGGTCATTAACAATATCATAGCCCACTAGTCTTGATACTCCGTCAGCTCAAACAACCTTGTCACCCCTAGAGGGTGCCTGTTTTTTTTCCTTTTTCCAGAAATTAACCCAAAGTGAATTACTTCACAATTGGGTAGTTATCTTGGGATATATACGGTGAATAATCTTGGGAGTGAATTCTTTCCCACCCTTTCACTATGATATTGCCAATGTTTGACAACTGACTCAACTTAAAGTTTCTATTTCTATGGATCGTAGTAAGGATTTTGTTCGAAGATATTCCTTGAAGTTGCACAAGCACGATTGAGGCTTGTAGCCCAACAAAGTATCTAACAAGATGTAGTCACGCAAGCATGATTAAGATCGCAAGGCCCTACAAAGTGCTCAACATGTGAGATCTCAAAGAGATAACTCAAATATGCTTCGTCCCTGAGATTTTCATCTCAAAGGCAATTTATTTATATTGAGTTAGGTTGGTTGGCTTTAGCTGTGCTCACTTGGGTCGTTCTCTTCACACTAGCCCCCTCAAGGCTTCGAGAAGATATGCCCTCTAAAGGATGTAAAATGCTTGAAGTAGAGAAAGCATTAAAGAGTGGGTTTGGCTTTTTTATCACCCAATCAAGGGGAGAGCATATGCCTCCCACTTTTGTGACACAAAATACATACTTTTTTTTAATCCAATATCCCAGTTCTTTTCTAAAAGACTATGAAATTTTTGAAGATAGAAAAGCTTGAACTTTTGAAAGTAAATCCTTGTCAACAAAATGAATCACCAATTTAAACAACAATGATCTCAAATTTTGAAAGCTTTGAATTTGTAAAGTGAAGGTTCTTTTTAAGCTTCCAACATAAAAGTGAGGTTCATTTTAATCAGCACCAAAGGAAAGCGATGTTCAATTTTAATTCTTCAAAAAGTAGAAAGCTTTGTTTTGTTCTTTTTAGAGCCCAAATAAATGTGTTATCTAACTTGCATAAAAGGAAGGATGTGAGTTTGTTGTTCTTTTTACCCATGGAAGAAAGAAAAATGAATTTTATTTTAGGCACCAAAAGAAAACATGAAGTTCATTTTAAGCACCCAAAAGAAATCATGAGGTTCATTTTAACATTTTCCGAGAAAAAGAAAGGTGAGTTCTTTTTACCAACTTTGAAAAGAAAGTAAAGAAAGCTAAACTAATTCCTCCTGTTCCTGCACTGAAATATGTTAGAACCTGCACACAGTTAGTCAAAAAATCAAATCCTGACGGTGGGCTTCACAAGCCTAAATTTCTGACTTTGTTACAATTTTTTTGCCTTTGTCAACTCTATGTGCTAAACTGTGAACCCGATGCGCTAGAACGTGGCATAGAAGCACTAAAAGATAGAGCCTAAGCACTATTCTGAAGTCTGAATGCACTAGACTGGTACTCTTACGTGTGAAAATAGCATAGAAGATTATGCGCTAGAAAGAAAGTCAAATGAGCTAAGGGATGGTTGCTACGCGCTAAACAGTGCGATGTATGCACTAAAGTTTACCACAAATACACTACAGAAAGTCCCAGATGCTCTATTTTGCTATTCTGACATGATTGTTGTCTTTTACCTACATGGAAAATGATGTTATTTTTGGGGACATGCCCCACGGTGGGTGCCAAAGATGTACGCAAGAAAATGTGGTGATAAAAATAATAATTGAGATCAAATGACCTACATACCAATGAGACTCTTGGTGCAAGTATAAACTAAATTAGACTAGTTTAACTTCCTAAGGGGTGTCCCATTGTTCTCTCTCTCACAAGATCCCTAAAGCCAATGTTTTTCTCTCAAATCATTGAGAAAATGACTTAGGAATGACAACTCCAAGAACGAGTGATATTGTGATCTATATGCATGAATTCATTCTAAGATCTATATGATATGTTAAAAAAATATGATGCTAAGCTAAGATGAAGATAGTGATATGATAAAGATGTTGAAAAATTACCCTAACATGATATACTAGCATGGATATTCTATGATATGAAATGCTTCTAAATGCTATGATGATATTCTAACAAAGAGAGGCTAAAATGCTTAGTAAAATTAGACTATAATGTAGATTACATGAAACTTGGATATAAGAATGAAGAATGAGAGTTCTATTTATAGGGAAAATAGGGCAATGAATCGTTGAGATTGAATAATCTCAACAAGGGTTAAGATTGAAAGTTATCAATCCATGTTTACAATTTTCACCAATGAAATGGTGACATTTGTCAATAAGAGGTTGCTTGAGAGGAGATGCAAGAGGCATTAAATGCCTGAGGAGACATGAAGGTTACCTTAGGAGGTAAGGTGAAGGTTAGGTTAGCGTCCTCCATTGGATAAAGCTTTTACCCAAGGGGTAAACTCTTGTGCAAGGGTTAGATAGGATAACTAGGTTCAAAGCCATGAGTGCTTGATGAGACCCTTGGGGTTAGATGAGGGTTGAGTTAGAGAGAAAGTCTATAACCATGCAAGAAGGTTGGGTTAACCATTAATGGTTAGGAAGATTTTAGGGACAAATTTTTAACAGTCCTTCCAAATTTGGGGAACTCAACAAGTTAACTTGTTGAAGGAATACAGTCTTTAATGCATTTAGAAGAATTTTTTCTGAATTTGAGAAGTGACCTCCTCAAATTTAGGGAAAGGACATGATTAGGATTAGATGGGTTCTAGAAGACTAATTAGGAAGCAAGTGGGAAATGTAGGAAAATGCAAGTGGGAGAAGTAGGATTTTAATTAAAATTAAATTGCTTTATTTCAACTAAAATAGATGCAACTTGCATGAATACAAGTGGGGGATTTTTATAAATAAATTAGATTTATTTATGTGCAAAGGTCAATTTAATTAAATGTAAATTTAATTAAAAGGGAGAAAGGGGATTTAATTAAATAAAGTGATTTATTTAATTAAAGGCTAGAAAAGGTTTATGTGAATTTAATTAAATAAATTGAGTAAGTCATTCAATCAAATAGATGAGAATAAAGAAATTGATTAAATAAAATTTAGTTAATAAGGGGATGTGGTTTAAATAAATATTAAATATGTATTTAGGAAGGTGGTCAGTCTACACAACCCATATCATGTGGTCACATAACACATAATATTTTTATATACAAAAAAGCTTTTAACCTTTCTTTATCCTTTTCTTCTCTATTTTAATTTTTTTTTTGAAAAGCAAAAGTTTTATTAATATAAAGCACAAAGGTTAGAGATCAAACAACCAATGTGGAGAATAAGAGATGGTATGATCACTCAATTAACCAAAAATTAGGGTCACTAAAAAATTGAAACACTAGTGTTTACATCATTATTTGCTTGAATTTTTTGGGTTATTAAATCTATGGTGCATTTTCTTTGAATAGCAACATTCTTATAATCTTAAATGGATTTTAGTTCTTCATTCTTATTTAACTTATTTATTAATGACTAGAAACGTAAAGGTATCTCCATCTACCACTAGATTACATTTTAACCTAGTGCTACATTTTTATGTTTATCGTCAACTCTTAATAGATAAGGTTAATCCTTTAAAATGATCTTGAATATTCATCCTAGAAGTAATACATCAATAATACAATAGGGCAAACTCAATGACTTGTAGGTACATGTGTTAAAGGAACTTTCCAATTTTGTCCATCCACTTTTCTTGGTGTACCATTTTGGCCTTTTTTGACCTGCTATTCCATGCATTTTCCTTGCATGCTATGTACACTAATTATTACGGCAAATGCATCTCCTATATGAAATGGACAAGCTCAATTGAATGATCAATGGTTGCAAATCCCTCTATCATCATGCAAGATGATTGAAACCATATGGTTCATTTGATTTTTTCCAGTTAGTTGTCATTATTTCCTATCATCCTATAGTTGTTCAGGCTTAGTAGTTGCAACACTGCCTACAATCCCAAGACAATATAAGATAAAGGGACACACATGCCAAAATAATACTCACTCACGTCCATGATCTTTAAAAAAACTATAAACAAGCACAAAGTTTTAAATTGTATTGGTTATCAACATCAACAATAAATTTTGTAATCAATGTATTCTTGTTCACTGCCATACCTAGTGGTAGTTGTAAGTTTGTGTAGAAGTCTCAAGTTTGACTCGATTTTTAATGCACGCATTGAGAAAAATATCTAGAGGTCTTATAGCTGCATGCTTCTAATTATGTATAACAGAGAACGAGAAAAAAAAGACTGTCAATCGAATAAGAAGGGATGAGTTATATATAATTGTATACTTATTATTATGTAATTTGTTTATGTATTAATATGATATAATTACATATTATATATTTTACTCAATGTATTAATTTGACTATGATTTTTTTTGTTATATATTCAAATAATATAAAAAATAAATTACTTAAAGAAATGGGTAATCAATAGATTGTTAATAAAAAAAATAACTAAACCCTAAATACTACCTAAAAAATATAATAAACCTTCAAACTGCTAAAGCAAACAAAAAATAGTTCACAACTAAAAATACAACTATGACTTTATTACATCTTTGTTTATAACCTATCCTTATGGATGTAATTATAACACAAATGACCATTCACGTATCCTTATGGATGTAATTATAATGCGAATAACCATTCAAAGTCAAACTTTTACTGGACTCCTAAGCTTGAATAGGATTTGAGGTTATAACCTATGCAGTAAAGAAAGTAGTTCAAATTTCCAATCTTGTGAGGAATAGATCCGTTTCACATAGCTGGGAATACATTACACCATCTCGTACGTTTCTTTGACAATAAATTAACTCCAGTTAGCAATTCTTTTTCTTAAGTGCTTTCAAGAGATTTTCGCCTTATGTTTCATTTTTGAACATGGTTCTACTATTTTCAACACCAAGTAGTGATAGAAGACCGCGTTAACTCGAATTGAAGAGATAACTTGTTATGATGGCCAAGCTTTCTTTAGCCCTTCTTCTGATGTTTGATTCGATGCTTGGTGAGGAAGGCTAATGTTGTTCGATCAAATAATAATATTTTTAGAGGTACGAATGGTCAGAAAATTGCAATCAAATAACAAGGACGTAAAGCGTCAAGTTCCTGTCAATAGTGTTCCATATGTATTTAGAGTTACGATATGTATTTAGACTTAAGATTAGGTGAGATTAGTAGTTTGATATTGAATTGTGAATTGATATATTTTGATATTAAACTAAATAATAGTTAATTAGTGAAAAATTATAGTGTTACGCACTTTGTAAACTCAATAGTTGAAAGATAAATTCAATTTTAGAAAATTATAACTAATAGAAAGTTGAACCTAATTAAATAAAATAGTAAAAATAAAATTAAACTATATTGAATATGTTAATGGTAAAATATTAACTCTTACATTAAAACTTACAAATAGAATCAAATTTAAAAAGTTAAAAATAAAATAAAACCTATTAAAAATGTTAAAAGTAAATTTTCAATTCTTTTGAAATTTTAAATTTATTAAAAATAAACAAATATTTATATTTATCAAATTTATATTTTCTATTTTAATGATAATTATAAAAAACACTCAATCATTAATATTTCATCAAAAAGTTATTTGTGATTGTATTGTATGCATAAATAAAATACTATGGGAGATGAGGTTAGAATCATTGGTCAAATGACATTGATTGAATAATTTTTTCCATTTCAACTTCTTAATCAAAGAAATATTAGCTTACACTTATATTTCTAAGTTTAAAATAAAAATAATTTAAATTTATTGAATCTGTGATATTAAAAATAAAAAATAATAATTCCACTACTATATAATATACATTAAATTTGATTTTACATTAAATTTAATTTCACCTAAAATTTATTTCTAATTATTTTTATATTCTTTCACTATTAAAATTATTGTATAAATTTTCTTCATTTTTCATATAATAAAATAAATAAATTATCTTCAGTAATATAATTAATTAAATTTTAATCAAATTAAAACTATCAACATTTTCAGGGAACATATTGTTCAATTTGTCTATTTTTAATTTAAAAATAATAATGTTTGAAATGGTTAAGATTTAAAAAATTTATTTAATTAATATTTGAATTTTATTATCTCCTATTAAGCATAATAGAAAATATCATAGAACAATGAGGAAATTAAGAGAACATTATCAAAATTTTGAATCCACAGCATAGTGTTTAATGAATTTAATATTGGCTCTTAAATTCAAAAATAGTTGAAAAACATCATAAAGTTTTTCAGATTTTGTACATATAAGCTATTGAATCCGCTCGTGTGAGAATGATTATATATTTTAATCATCGAGTAAGTAAATTTCCTTAGCTTAGCCTTTGTAAAAAGAGGGAAAATATACTTATATAAACAAACTGACCTTAAATAAAATCTCTCTTTAGTTTTATGGTGATTTAAATGGGTTCTCCTTAAATTCTTAAAGTAAAACTAGTTTAGTTCCTTATGTTTAATTTCCTTCTCGCTTTCTTACACAGAAACTACGGTACTCTTATTTTCTTAGCTTTTTCTTTGTAAGCAAGCATATTCTAAGCTCCTTAATATCTCCTAAGGAAGAATGCCTTCATAAAAATAACCTTTTTAATTTTCTTTTGAAGACAAGAATTTAATCCACCAACTTTTAAGTAAACGTTAGTTCTAAAAATATCAATGACACATAAGAGGGCCTTCTTGAACATGAAATAAATGGAAAATAAATCTAAATCTTTGGTAATTAAAGTATGGATGGGAAATGCGAGTATGGAATAGTACGGAAATGTGAGTATGGAATAGTATGTCCAACTTAGATAGAATTCTTTTAACCCTAGGTGTTGTTGTTTTTCTCACATGGCCCACCAAATGAGGCATTAAAACTGAATAGATTTTTGCGTCCGTTTTGAAAAGAAAATCCAAAACCTTAATCGCTCTGAGTTGGGTCGGAGAGCACGGAAGAGAATGGCTATGTGATGTGCAATTAAATCCACTGATATGATGACATTGCGGTTTAATTGTTGCGCGCGAATGACAGTTGTTGCGGTTTAATTTTTTCATACTAATGACAGTTGTAATAAAATTCATTTTTTGTTTTGAGAAAATTATTTTTCTACTTACACAAATTGATATTGACCAATCACATAATCAATAAATCTTATTTTACATAACTTTTGTTAAAAATTGTGCATGCTAACTTTTGAAAAAACAAAAATTTATTTTAGTTTCAAAAATTTGAAAAACTCATTGGTTGTCAAGGACAATAATTAATAACCATTTAACACCATGGTGGATGCATAAGTATTCCTGCCATGGACAAGGACTAATAAGAATACTACTTCCAATGAAAAATTATATATATATATCCACACTCCATACTCTAATGGTGAAAGTTGTCAAGCAAATTAATGGGGTTTCAATAACATTGTCTTTAGTTGCCTTGTTATTTTGCCTGACATTGTTGAAATGTTGCTTTTTGTCCTTGTGTGGGGTAGGGGTATTTAAGTTTTTTTTAGTTATTTATTTATTATTATTTAAGTTTTTAATAAATAATTATTATGTTTTGGATTTTTAAAATTTATTTGTCAAATAAAAATAAATAGTATTTATGTTAATTATAATTATATTTATATATAATAATTATTATAATTATATTATTATTTTATATTACATATTATATTTTAAATTTATTCTAATATATATGTGTTAAATTATAATATTATTTTAAATTAATTTATATAAATTGAAAGAAGTATTTAATAATTAGAATAAACTCTAGTTAATTATAATTAATTATGATTTTAATAATTAAATATAATATTTATATAATATAAATTATATTATTATATATTACATTATAAAAAATAATTAAAATATAAATATATAGTTAGTATATGATATTTTTTATATTTTACAAATTAAATTATGACATCATTTTAAATTAATCTATACAAATTTAAAAGAAATATTTACACAAGCGATTAGTCGTATAACAATTAATATAATTATAGTATATATTTAACATATAAAATACTTAATTAAATAATAAATATTAAATTTTTACCTTAGTTCTCTTTGTAGCACATTTGAGATTTATCTTTTTTATAACAAGTCACTAATTCATGATAGAAACCACAAGGAGAAACTAATGATTTAATCTATAGAATAAAATGGTAAAAAATTGATGGATGAAGAAAAATAATTTTGGTTGTTGTTTATTTCTCTCTCCTATCTCTATCTTCTTACTCCTCCCTAATATATCTTTCTCTCTCATCCTCGTCTCTTTTTTCCAACTACATCTATTTCTCGATCTCTCCCTCTTTCTATCCCTACCTCTCCCTTTCTCCCTCTCCTCTCACTCCCTCTTTATATATCTCTCTACTTCTCATCTATTATCTCTTTCTTTCTCTCCCTCCCTCCTCCCTCTCTACCTCTATCTCCATATCTCTTTTACTGGCACACACTGCTTGCTTCTCCCTCCCTATCTCAATCATTATATGTATCTCTCTCTCTGAATCTCACTCACACGCGTTTTATTTCTCTCTCATCTCTATCTCTATCTTTATCTCACACTCAAGTGCACCCTCTATCTTTACCTTGTCATCTCTCCCTTTCTATATTTATCTCTATCTCTCTCTAATGCATTATATCTTTCTTACGTGTGTAAACCTGTCTCACGTTGTAATCCATTATAGTCTCCAATTTTAATTCGATTATTGGATGTGCTTTCAAGTTGTCATTAGTCAATTCATGTGCCTCAAATAATTATTTTTCTTGTGAGATACTCCCTAAAATTAAATTTAAATTTGATTGTTTTGTTTTTATCGTAGTGTGTCTTTTTCGAACACAACTTGTCATGTGCATCATTGTCATGGCAGATAATGGGCATACCACATAGTCAAACGATATTTTATGGCATCTTGTGTGAACAATGAAAAGCTCAAAAAAAATATTACCAAGACACACCTTTTGTAAAGTTTTTGGAGGGAAAAAGTTAAAAGTATTCATATATCCTTTGCTAGATTACCTGGAACTAACATCATTAACATCAGTTTTCATCCTATAAGGGTGCAAATGCATTTGATCCCTAATTTGTCTTAACCATAAGTCATTGGTAAAATTTGTGGTCATGTCGATTGCTAATTAAAATTGTTGATGTTTTATTTGAGAATAAAAAATCACACTTAAATAGTAGTTGGTGTTTACACATGAAAGATGAAAATTTAGCATTTTTTGATTGATTTTATTTTCAGAATTGGTTTGGTTGCTTGGTGAGTAAGGCAGATTTGAAGCAGTTCATGGAGGTACTAATGTTTTGTGTAATAAGGAATTCCAACTGTAATATTGTTCGATTCTTCATTTGACTGTGTAGACATCTATTGTGGATGTAAATAAGAATTAATGAGCTAAGATAATAGATTATAAAGGTTTTATGTAGTCTTTTAGGGGAGAGGGGTCAGTAGTTGTACAGGGTCTGATAGTCATTATAGCAATTGCGCTTATAATATCCAGTCTTGCCACATATTTATACTATATATTGTAAATAAACAATCCACATGTAAATAAAAAAATTACCAAATCTTGGTCAAAATGGACCAATTTCCTTGAACACGAGAGAACCTATAAATGTTATATAAAAAAGGCAGAAATACATTTTTAACAAGTTAAATAAATAATTTTTTGTTTCAAATAAAATATCATAGTTATCCACTATAAGTGTGTCATTTATAAAAATAGATGCTCACTTAAACAAATACTCTTATCATAGTGAAAAATAATAATTCTTATGTGTAAAACTATTGGGGTAGCAATGTATATGCGTTAGAGTATTTCATATTAATAATTTGTCTTATCACAAATATAAAAGGTGAACACAATAACTACCTTGTTTTTTTCTTCTAAAATGTGGGGGATTGTCCAAAGGTTTTAGTGTTCAACAATTGGTCCCTTTGTGTTCAATATAAGTTGTATTTTATAAAATAATGTTGTTTTTATAACAACAAATATTTGTTTTGTGTTCAACTATTGGTCCTTCGGTGTTGGCTATCAAAGTTAAAGATAACACACATTTATGATTACTAGTAGAAATTTGTTCCATTTAAGTTGCATAAAAGCTATATTTTCATAAAAATATGATACTATATTAATTGCAAATGATATTTTTTTATTCAATTACTAGGAATTTTTAGATTAAGTTTTGGTCAAATCTTTAAAAAGTCATTTTTTGGACATTTCACACTATACATGTTATTTTGACGAGTTGCATGATGAGTCGTGCCTTCAAACCTTAGTTGTAGATAGTTAAGTGCCTATTTTACATTTCTAAAAAAAAATGAGGGTCTTATGATATCCATGTGATGGCTGCATGTTGACGAAGTTATCCCTCATGACTACTTGTCTCTCTATTCATCTTATTTTGCTTAAAGAATGAAAGGTGAAATTTTAAAGAAACAATTACATATCCTTTTAGTACTTTGTGGGAAGAGTATTATAGGTGTTAAATATGGAGGCATTTATGATTTACATTTAATCAAAATTGAGGCACATTTAATTATATAGATAGATGTATGATAGGTTAAGATACTAAAGTTAGTTAACTTGTTTTATTTGTGATGTAGATTATTTTTTATGGGCCTCAATAAGTATAGAAAAGGTGATTGGAGAAGTATTTTAAGAAATTTTGTCATAGTAAAGACACCAACTCAAATTACAAGCCATATGTCACAACCCTCCTTTATCACCTTTTTGATTTAAATACAAAACTCTATTATATTTCCTTGGGATAAACTATTGAATGAATATTGTAAGGGAATAAAAATAATAAACCACACACACACATGGAAAATGCATATATATTTTAATTAGTTATTTAATTTCCCTCACCCAAATTAAGGCACATCTTGTAGGAGGAATAAGAAGCTTCTAGAGGCTTCTCCACCACCTTGCATGTAACTCCTCCCACTAAGCCTAATCAATTTGCATGGAGGGCAAATTGGGAGAGAATCTCTTTTTTTTTCAATTAATAATTAGGTAGTGGGAAATTGAAAATTCTTTTATAAAAGAGGTACAAGTTTCAAAATAAGTGTTGGCTATTCCATAAGAAATTCTGCAAGTTAAATTCTCCTTGGTAGTCAATTTTCATTGTCAGCTAAGATTTCATTGCGAGGACTTCTCTTCAATTGGGAGGATCAAGGAAGACTCTACACCATTTTGCAAGCACCCAGGTTCCTTCAAGCTTAGTTTTGTGCATTTTATTCTTGTTGTAGATTAGATTAGATTAAATTATTTTATGAAAATGAAATTCATTTGTGTTTTGATAAGAAATTAGTTTTCAGATTTTGATAAGAAGTAGATTAAAATGTTTGATAAAAAGTAGATTAAATTTGATTCATTGTTTCAGATTCTTGATAAAAAAAAATTAGTGGAGTAAAATATTTGATAAAAAGTAGATTAAATTGTTCATTGTTTCAGATTCTTGATAAAAATTAGTTCAGATTTTGATAAGAAGTAGATTAGATTATTGATGAGAATGAGATTCATTTGTTTTAAATTCTTGATAAGAAATTAGTTTCAGTTTTGGAAGAAGTAGAATAGAGTCATTTGATGAAAATTAGATTATTGTTTTCAGATTATTTTTGATAAAATTAGATCCATTCATTTCAAAATTTTGATAAGAATTAGACACATCCAGATTAAATCTTTGGAATATCTTATTAAGTTTTAGATTTGAATCTTTCTCTGGTTATTTGATTTAAAAAGTCTGAAATGTATTCTTTTTTTCTGGTTATTGATTTAAAGTCCAAAATGTATACTTGAAAGGATCTTGCTGTAATCAATCTCTCTAAGATTTCTCATCTTCTGGTTTTCTAAATCCTCTGTAAAATGCGTTTAACATCTCCCCTTTGTGAAAGATTTTCCCTGTGCATATAAACAAACAATTCTCCCTTTCTCTGTGAGAGAATCTCCCTGCGTGTACAAACGAATTTACTTCTTTCCCTATGAATAGATCTCCCTATGTAGGAAATAAAAGAAATGAAAGAAAAAGAAATAAACTATCCCTTTCTCTGTGAAAGAATCTCCCTGTGTGAAAAAAAAAACAAAAGGAATGAAAAAGAAATAAACTATCTCTTTATCTGTGAATGAATCTCCCTGTGTAGAAAACAAAAGAAATGGAAAAAGAAAAGAGAAGAAGAACCCCTCTGGTTACTGCTTCATTTTGTCCCTGAAATTAATCTGCAACATTGTTATTTGCCTATTATTTACCCTGCTCTGAGTAATCTTCAATAATTTAAAAAAAAACTATAATACTCCTGTATAAGAAAAATGATAATAATAATATTATAACATATATATATTTATATACATATATATATATATATATATATATATATATATATATATATATATATATAAATAACCCAAAAGAAAGAAATCATATCGAACGTTAGAAAAATCTCCCAAAACCCCGTAACGCATGGCGTTTTCGCACTAATTGGACGTCGGCAAATGTGCATGGACGGTTACGTTGAACCATCGTAGAGTACAGAGGGGCCCGCGGGTCCCCTCACCTCTGCGGACCTGCACATGCAGGGCCGCAGGGGTGATGGGACCCGTGGTCCCCACCCCGCACCCTATCACTACCAAGTAAAATATGTATTTAATTTAAAAAGTTTCTCTTCCCTTTTCAAATTTGTAAATTGACATTTTAAATTGGAATTTTTTTTTATATGTAAATTAATACTCCTTGTTATTTAATTAAATTTTTTTTTTTTTTTTTTTTTTTGATAGAAATGGCATTTAGGAAATAATGAAGTCTTTTTTTTGTGTAAGCCTTAAGATATCATATTTCGACTAAGAAAAAATAATTGGGCTAATATGTAGCAAGTTCATAATTAAATTGCCTTAGTAAGTTTTAAATTGTAGACTATATTCTTTTAAAATTAGGTTACTCAGCCCATTAAGAATCGTTGGGACACTTGATTGGTCTTTAGAGATTAACTTACACTACAAATACTCAAAAATTAATCATTATTTTGAACTCGTTAAGTCTTCTTACATCATAGATTAATTTCTTTCATTAATGGTTCATAGCATGCGAATTATTTATAGAATAATTATATCTTTCATGCAAATACTATTATGCAAGTTTCATTTGTTATGCAAATTACACTTCAAGTAGTTACTCGTAGTTAGAAAACTAAACAAAGGAAGTTGGAAAACCAAAACTAGCAGTGTTCGGTATATATGGTGCCTCTGGGTCATGCTTACAGGTAATGTCGTCGTGTTGAACTACTGCACTTAACGCCTAATAAAGCTGCATTAACGACGTCTGTGGCATCATCCCTATAAATCGTCGGGGAGTAATAAGGGACATTTGGAGGTTAAAAATCCAAGGGGCGGGTAATCCCTCTTAGATCGATAATTTAATAAGATAACTTTTAAATGAATTTCATATCCGTTGAGATACACCATAGTAAACCCCCTTTTAAGGATGGTCAAGTTAAATACCCTCATGAAATTTACTTTCTTTATTTATTTAATTCATCTCGAAGGGATATTGGCGTTTTGCAATTGGGTGACGTTCATGATAAGTATTAGGATCTAGTTATTTTCTTTTAGGCCACAAGCAATAGGCCATCTTGAGCCTTCGCTTAAGTGCTACCATCGTGGGTAGCAACCACAGAGAAACTGTCTGGGACACTGACCCTAGAAAGGGTTGCGTACCCACAAAATCAGTTTACATCAAACCATAGATTAGAAAATAGAACTACATACTTTACGCCTTGATCCCGTGCCGAAGCGGGTATGTAGGCAGTCTTGGGACGGAGTTGTCCCTTGTACTCAGGCGTTCGTGGGTGGGGTCTAGGTTTGGTTGAGTAAGAATCCTAAATGAAAAATAAGATAATCAATTTAATTCAATGCATACTCGGAAGGAATCCCGTATGGATTCGCTTGACTTCCCGAGGCTTTAAGCCAAATTCCGAGGCGGAATTCAAGCTTGTGTTATTTTTAAATTACTCCTAAGGACGGCGACCTCGGTGCATTCTTGTTAGAAGAATGTAGTACTTAGTGAGTGGCTCAGGACCCGAATGGTCCCGATGAGTCTAAGTCTCTGGCCAGAGCATCTCCTATCCCGTTTGGATGGATGCCTACCCCGTATGGGTAGATGCCTATCCCATATTGGATAGATGGAATTTACGTCCCGTATGGACAATTGCCTAACTCGTATGGTTAGAAGCTCATCCCGAATGGATGAATGCCTAATCCTAATTGGATGGATGCCCAGAGTATGCAATTGAATAAAACATAATAAAGGAAAAAAAAAAATATACTCAATTTTTGTTGGATAAATTTTGGTGGGTTATTACACCATACCTAAAAGTATTTGTCAACGCTTCTTTTTTTTTGTATTGTAGAAGATTTGAACTCAACACCATTTAGATGCCTACAAAATGGACTTTGTCATTAAACCAAATACCCTTGTCATTTGTAGCAAGGAACAAGGAGAAGAAAAGGTTTAATATTTATGAGGATGGCACAATTTTGAAGCAACCTCCTTTGTAGCAAACTTATTCTATTACAAATTATTCAATGCATGTTGTTGATTGTCAATCTCTTGGTTTTGCATATCCATAATCAATGGGAGAAGCAACCTTGGTTAATTATATAGGGCCTCTCATAGGTGGGAACCCTCTAATGCTACCTCCTAATCCACATGGTCTCTCTTCTCAAAAAGGTATTCCACCTTATACAACCAACCATGTGCAATTGATGTAAAATAGGGAGAAAATGGTGGATTTGTTGAAAATTGATGTTAACTAACATATCCTAAACCTAAGGGATGTGAAACAGGTTCCAACCACCATGTACTAGAGAAAAAAATTCCTAGCCAAAAGCATGATTGTTTCATGTTGATATGATTTTTATGTACTATAGAGGTCATTAGATTTCTTTTTTTATTCTTTGTGCACTTTTTGAATTCATAAATATCTACTAGCGAAATTTTTTGAGATATAGTTAGCTTTTAGTACTAGAAGGTAGTGTAGGTGAATTATTATGCATGATGTAGGCACATAAGATGTTTATGAAATAGTAAAATTGGTGAAAAGAATGTGAATGTCAGTTGCTCATTTTTTTTTAAGAATAACATTTTATTGAGCAAATATATTATTGTACATTAAAGTCATTTTTAAAAAATGTATGTGTAGTTTGACATGAGCCTAAATGTTTGAACTATAGGTGGTTTGATCTTAGAGGGAATTATTTCTGCTATTTAACACATTTTTTGAACTTACCATCCTGTTGAAGAGTCTAAATATTTCTATTCCATGTGTTATAATCATTTAGCAATTAAGCATATTTAGATTCAAATATTTTTGTAGTTTCATAAATTATGACACCTAATAATTTCACATTCTTTTTTGGGCCCTTGATTTAATGTGTCTCCTTGTGGGTCATTTCGAGCCTATTTTTACCTTATCTCATCTAAATTGTCACCATATATTCATAAGGTGACTTGATTTAATGTCTTGGTCTTATGCATTGTGCAACCACCTTATGTCGGTCCCTTTCTAGTGGGACGGAAGCACCTAGCACCTTAGTTCCTTAACTTGAGGCCCGAATTTGAATATGTTGGAGTGTTGGTTCCCACCATTTGTGATGTGATCTCGATATTTTGTTATGGCCATTGAAAGTCAAATTGAAAGTGAAAATACCTTGAGAACCCTATATAAATCATCATCTCTAATTTATTTGATCATATTTCATAATCAACAAGTTACATTCAAGCATTCAATTCTTTAATTCAAGAGAAAATACGAGTACAAGGAGAATCAAGCTACAACAAGTCATCTTCGAGTATGTTTTCATGATGATTTTTTTATGATTTATCATGTTATAGCATCAACATTTGGAGGACTTACTTAAAAATCATTGCATCACCACTATTATCAACCAAAAGGTATAATCTTGTCAATTCAACATTTCCTTTCACATTTATCCTAAACCCTGCTAGGGATAAGCCCTCTTTCCTATTAAATCATAGTTTTACTGAAGATTAACATTTATTCAAGGTTTGAATTAGGCAAGTGATCAAAAGAAAATTTGAAATATTTTTATATATATATTTTTTTAGTTTTTCTATATGTTAGTAATTGTCATTTTTGAAGGCCTTCGGGGCATTTTCAGCCCTTGAAAGTTTGACCTAACCTTTACAACGTTCTTTAAGGATTTCACTTCTAACTCTTGGAGACCTTTCCAATGAGTTAAATGGCTCGTAATTTCGAGTCCCGAGTAGAAAGTTATGCCTAGTTAAAGTTAGGACAAAATTTCATATAGTTTTTTTGAAATTTTCGTAGTTTTTGATTTTATTATGTAATAAACAAATGTGACTGTTGGGTTTCGATTCTCAAGGGGTTTTTGTGACCCTTGGAATCTCATGAACTACTATATGTTGGATTTTCAAATGGAATAGATCACTTTTTGGCTTGCTTCAATTCTGTTTATCTTGTTCATCCACAATACCGCAAGTTCTCACTTAGGTGTTGTCGTCCGAATCCATAATTCAGATCAACAAGCCTCTATACAACACAATGTTTTTTCCTCTTCTTTGTGTGCATGTTATAGATTCAATAACTAGAGGTTGTAGATTTGCAAATATCAGACTAGGACATACTTCTAGATTTTGAATGGGCAAAAAATTAGGCACTAGGATGATTAGCACAACTATCTGACATTTTTTAGTTGAATTTGAAAGGAAGTAATCTACAGAGCATCTTGACTCAAATTTTAAAATTTTAGTTGACAAAAGAACCTCCAAGACTAGGGCAACCAACACACTTGTCCAATATTTTCAAACTCATATTTCAATGAAAAGGTCCTTTTTGTATATTATTTCTAGATGTGTATGTTTGAGTTGACTTTTAGTTCTATATCTATCTATTTATGTTTATTATTATCGATTTTGAACCATTTTACGCAGTCATTTCTTATTCACAATTGATTATATCAAACAATGTATCCAACACTTCTTTAGGACTGAATTTGGACCTTGTTCGCTATTTCACCTAGTGAAATTGATATTAATTTGGGATCTTAGATTATAACTCTAGGCAAGGGACCCATTTCCCATCATTTCAATTTTGACCACACATTTCTTGATGATTAAATATGTTCAAATTTATTAAATAGCTTTAACATTTTGTTCTAATTTATAATATTGACATCATTTTTTTATTTTAACATTTTTCTCAATTGAAAAATTTATCACACATGCACTACTCTACTAATCTCTTAGTATGTCTATCATTTTTTAAACCTTAAGAAAAAAAACCATGTTAATGTCTATTCCTTTGTTTTTCTACTTCAACATATCAATGATTGTGTTAATACATCTATGTATTATTTAGTTTAAATTTTTAAACATATCAAATTCTTTTTTTTGGACAATATGACCAATTGAACTTATTAATCAACAATAGAGAAATATATCATATTCTAACAAGCAATGTCAAAATTCCTAAGTTCCTACAAGCTAATCTTAGTTATGAATCCTAGTAAAATAATCTATCCTGTTAGACAGATTCTCTATTGAGATATTCCTATTGAAAGATCTACATAATTAGTCTAAAGCTAAAAATAAGTATCATTGAATATATAATTTCAATATATAAACTTGACCTTACAAAACATATTGATAAGAATATATGATAATACCCATATTTATGAATCATTAACAAATCAAACTTGTCAAGACTATGATATGGGAAAAATATTATTAAATTTTATTCACTAAATAATGGTACAAAAGTTTCAGAATCACTAGAGGTGATGATGCTTGATAGGTGATGTAGAGTAAAGATCATTCTAACTTAACTTGACACATTTCATACAATGATTCATTGCATTCAATAATCATCATAAACATATTTCTTTTAGGCCTTCGCGTGTACACATGATTCAAACCCAATCCAAAATATACATTCTTGGGTTGTTCTAATTCTCTCACAATGTATATTGATGATCTACAACCAATAATTTCATCAAACAACTCAAAACAGTGCATTATTTGTTAAACCCTCTTTCACCTAGGTCTTATAACAGTCTTCCCATAACATGAAACAAACAATCTTGCATAACTCACGCATATGATCAAATTTTGCAATTTCTTTTGGTGAGAACATAGCCAGAAATGCAAAGAAGGTTTTTGTTGGCATTGAGGTTGTCATTGATGTCAACATGTGTGTATGCAAGGCTAAGTTGATGGAGATGCAAAGAGACATATAGAACACCCACTGGATGAAGATACAGTTGGGATGAAGAGTTGATTGATGTCACCGGTTAAGAAGTTGCAATGGTTATAGTGATGCAGGATGATGAGGTCTTAGAGTAAGATCAAATTGGATCATATGGTGTTGCATCTAGATGGTAGAGCTATGTAGGTTGAATGTATATGCATGGAGGTTTCATGGAGTTAATGGCCTCAAATACGATCGAGAGGAAAATACAGTTTGATATTGGACCTATAGGTGATTAGGGGACCAAGGCCATAGAGTTGTGATGTCATGAGGCAAACATGATTGACCAAGAGAATAAGTGTTGTTGCAACATCATATGACAGACCGTGCTATATGCACAAGAAGATACAAAAGGAGTGCATGAAGTGTTTCATTGGGACATGAAAATGGACAAGGAGGACACAAGTATTTGTGTTGGAAATGTATTGTGAAATCTGGTCTGACTTTGAAAAAGTTAGCTACAATTGTGTATAAAATGATATGTTAGTCGCATGCAGTTACATGGATTATCAGTCACAGTTGTCAATAACATGCAGGTTATCGCTATGAATTTACAAGTCGATAAATGTTAAAAATCCATTGCTTGGCAATTTTTTGACATTAGTGTGTTTATGTCTCAGTGATATCATCCATTTTAATGTAATACAGTCTATCATTGTGACTCATTTCGGGCTATACAGTCATTTATATTCTATACCAACAAGGTTTCCTTTTCGCTAAGATAGAGTGGATGTATGGCCATCATATCTTGATTTTGGTGTAAGTCTGCCTTTCGGCAAAACGCTTTCTCCCTTTGGCTGCCCCTTTGGATTATACTGGAATCCTTTGTTTCGGTGTAACTGTCTTCAAGTCTTGGTGATGGAGGTTTCATTTTGGCAATAGCTGGTCTATCAAGAATTCAATAACACAATGGTTATGGTCCCCTGCCATCCCGCAACAATATGGACCAACAAAATAATTCCTTGCAGGGTAAGGGTAAATTAAGTCAGGGATGTCAATAAAACGATGGTTATGTGGCCCTCGCTATCCCACAACATGAATAGTTGAAGATCGGGGTAATGTTGCATTGTGGCAAATGAAGTCAATAACACGATAGGTTAGTAACCCTACCATACTACAACAAGAAACACTTAAGACAAAACACTTTGCGGGCTAGTCGCTAAACTGTGACAGAGAAGTCAATAACACAACAGGTTATGTTTCTCGCTATCCTACGACCAAGGAGCTTAGTAGAAGACTGCCTTGCAAGATAACATGAAGGTAGAAGCATGAAGTTATCCCACCATCCCGTAGTCTCTTATTCACAAGTAATATAACCCTGCGAGGTAACACTTAACAAAGGCAAATAAAGCACTCTACTATCCCACACCATGCAAACTTGGAGAGAGATGGGTGTGTGGGGTAAAAATACCAAAGGGAATAGGATCTATAAGATTCACCAATAGAAAAATAGGTCCAAGCGGTTCCATTGTTCTAAGCCAGAAAATTATCTTGGAATCCAAAAGTGATAACTTCTTGGAAAAAGATCCAAACATCCCGTGGACTTGGGGTAAGGAAGGTAATCATGTTCACAAGAAAAATCCAACTCCGCAAAGATCTGATGAGGAAATGCAAGAAAGTGCAAAAATAAATGTTGAAATACAAGATCTGGTGAGCAAATGCAAGATTAGGTTTCTTAGGTGCTTGTTTGGGTTCCTTCTCTTTTACATTTGATTATTCTTTATCTTCTTAAACATACTTCTCTTATGCAATATTGTGGATATCTTCTATCTCAACGTTAAGTTCTAGTACAACCTACTCCCATTCTTCATTTACTTTGACATTTGTACCTTCCACAATCCTCCTTAGCCTTTTGTTGTAGCAGTGGTATACCTTGCTATTTGTAGAGTATCCTAGAGACATTATTTCATTGGATATTACATCAAACTTTCCCAGATATTCTTCACCTCTTCAAATATAACACTTGTGTCCAAGGATTCTAAAATATTTGACTATAGGTGATCTTCCATATCATATGTCCCAATTAATTAATACTTAATTAATTGATTTAAGATAATTAATCCTCATTAATATTTCTCCTAATTTTGAGTTCTTCACACCTACCCAAGTCCACATGTGACACTCCTCTTAAATGAATTTCATGCACAAGTCACTTTCCCACTTCCAAGTCACCTTTTGACCAAATATAATAATGGGTGCTCATGCATGTGTGAGAATGCTTTTCCCAATAGAGCCTCCCTATACTTTCCTATTTCATACATTTGTCATCTCCACCCTCTTACATCTCTTCCACTTCACCACTTTTGTTTCCACTTGTCATCGTCATGTTCTTCCCAAGGTGTGAGCACACATTGCCATCTTCCCCATGAAAAGTGTTATTCCCAATGCCCCCACCTTGTGACACTTGTCACAAGGCTAAGTCTTCAATCCAACTCATATCCTCACCTTCAATCCTATCCCTCTATCAATTTTCAATCTCAATTGTCCATTTTCCTTCCAAATTTCTTTAAATTGGAGCCTTCTCCTCCATATCCATAACGCAATTTTATGTTACCGTCATTCTTTTGTAATATCCCAAATCCATCACTTGTTATGCAATTAGGAGAGCAACCCACATATCCAACAAAATCAAGAACAAATAAAGCGGTCAAGGGTGTAACCACTTTAATTCAATCCACGAAGCATAAAGGTACAAAGATTTAGTTTTGTGTTTATTTTAATATTCAACTATCATTTAGGTCTTTATTTTTATTGCTTTCAATTTGATATTTTACTTGATGTTATGTACCAAAGTATGAGGAAATAGGATGATAATGTGCCAAGTACATGATGAAAAAGGTCAAGTGCAAACATATATGCTTCATGACACCATAATATTGAAGAACATGATGCTTTTATATCATGAAAATAAAATGATAAATGAAAACAATAGTAACACATACAAGCAACAAGCAAGCATACACAACAAATCAAATGAACCAAAATTTTACCCCTAGACAAGTTGAGAACCAATTGATTGATTGATGATGAGTAGGATAAAAATGTTAATGATAAGAAAAATGCATACCCCAAGGATTGGGAAAGATACATTCCTATGAAAATAATTGGATTAAGATTGATCACTAAATTATCAGTTGTTTTGGATCAAAATGATGGATTTATTAAGGAAAACAAGCTTGATTGCAAGATTGGATTGCATGGATTAGGGTTGGTTGCAATTAAATTGATTGATATGGGATTTTTTGGTTGAATGGATGAAAGGAGGATAAATGGATCCGATAACGTAGGATTGCATGGATGATTGGATAGGGTAAAAGGAGGATACGTGGATTAAACAAGATAGGATTGTATGGAGGATATGTTGGATAGGATAGAGGAAAGAATGGGAACCAATGACAAGGGAGAACTGGAGTTTGGTAAAAGGATGGAATTACATGGATATGTTTATTAGATAGGAGATAGATAGGTTGAGTGCATCGACATTGATGGGATATGGAGGACTAAAGGAGGAAGGATAGGTGGATGAGGATCCAAGGACTATGTTGGAAAGGAGTGAAACCTCGACGCTATAGGTAGTTCAATTAAGAATGGAAGGATGGTGGATAAATATGTATGAGATGGAAGGATAATTTACAAGAGATATAAATGGTAGAGTAAGCAAGGCTTGTATTGTCCAAAGCATGAATGAATAATTTTTTTTATCTAGTTAGATCAAGATCAAAAGATAGGAAAGGGGATGGGTTTGGATAATGTGGAGAATACGAGATGGAGGATATTGATAGGATAGTCAAGGGTTACAAGAGCGCTTCATGGAGATCCACCTAATTAAGGATTTAATCCTTAAAGAAAGACCTTTCCAATAATATGTATGTGTTTTGTGTAGTCGACATATTCTTTTTGTGTGATGTAAACCTTTAGGAAAGTTTCCTTGGTAGGGTAAAATTTGAGTTGTTTCAAGGGTATATTTGCGAGAACAATGTAATATAGAGGAAATGTTAGTATATTACATTGATTTATAATTACAAAGTTATGTCAATGATAGGTGTGTTGATTATTCTTGCAGCATTTCTCCTTTATATATTTGTATGTTAATTATCAATCAGTAACAAAATATTATACCTTTCTCTTCAAGTTCAAGATTATCTTTGCAAAGAAAAAAACTTCTAACAAATATGTATTTGTTTATTTAAGTCAACATGTTTGTTTGATGGAATTTAAACCTTAATGGTGTGTATTGGAATATTAAGATTCACCTTAATAAAGTCAATTTTAAGAGTTGTTTATTTTTTGTTATAAAATAATTAGTTACATTGTCATAGGTTGGTTGCTAGGGAAGTTATGAGGGAGGATCTTTATAAAAGTCATATTAAAATACAATGAAAATCAAATCTCAATAATTTTTATTATCATTTTATATTTAATATTATGTAAATCTAGATATTTGAGTTTTCCAATATTAGGACATGATTGTTTCCATTTGAGGCAACATCAAGGCATCTTCTCTTCCTTGGTTTCGTATATTTACATATTTATCTCTTCACTCAATTATATTTTTAATATGCTTCCATGATCCTTATCTAGCCTCTTCATGTTTTTCCTATATTAGCGGGGAACATTATGCTTTGATGTATCTTATCACCAATTTATGATCTTCCATGCTTGTTATATGTTGATACATATATTTACATGCTATATGTGAGCTTAGATGATTAAATATACTTTGAACTACTTGTTTTTATCATATCATTTATCATTCTCTCTATCCTCCAATTGATTTCATATAATGCATACAACCAATTGAGGGAAGGGACATATGGTTGCTATTACCTTTTCATGGTTGAGATCTTAAATAGTGATTTTCACTAAACATAGACTCAAGATGAATTTGCACTCAATAAAGAGTCATCATTGTATCTAGATGGAACTTGATTGTATTGTGTACTCACGTCATGTAAAAATCTATAATTTTTTCACAATACTTGGTGGATGATCACATTACATATCGACATAATGTGGAAATGTATCACACTATCATTGCATAGAATGTTGATCACATTGCCTACATCACATAGTACAGTATAACACTACCGCATGACATGGAATTTCTTTTGTATGGTCATAAACATACCTGAATCATGTTGGCACAACACACATAATATTTTTAGTTGTTACGAAGGCAAGATACTAATCCATCCATTCAATCCAATTCTTTAATTAGTTTAACCAATGAGTGCAAAGAATTATTTTTTGTGAACAAGAAACCTATAGTATTTAAGTTTAATTTTTATTTTAAATATTTTTTTCCTGTCATTTTTCTTTCTTCTTATTGATTAGAATAAGTGAAAAAATCAATTTTAAAAAAAAATACACCAAATTTTTACTGAATTGATTATTTGAATGATATATGAAATTATTACATTGGACAGGTCGCTCTTTTAGATTTATTAAGCACATACATTGTTTAATTACTACTGACATGACCAACTTTAATGTTGTCTGTGCGTGCGATAAATTCTCCACCATTGATCTTCGTTTCCCATGGGCGCCACTCTCTATAAAAAAATTTGTACTAGTTTTCTCCCTATATGCAATATAAAAATAAATAAATTATATAGAATATAATATAATTATTTAGTTTAAACTAATATACATCAAATTATGACATTATTTTAAATTAATCTATACAAATTTAAAATAAATATTTACATAGGTGATTAGTCATTTAACAATTAATATAATATAGTATGTATCTAACATATAAAATACTTAATTAAATAATAAATATTAAATTTTCACCTTAGTTCTCTTTTTAGCACATTTGAGATTTATCTTTCTTATAACAAGTCACTAATTCATGATAGAAACCACAAGGATACACCAAAGATTTAATCTAGAGAATAAAATGGTAATAAAATGTTGGGAGAAGAAAAATAGTTTCGGTTGCTGTTTATTTCTCTCTCCTATCTCTATCTTCTTACTTCTCCCTAATATATCTTTTTCTCTCATCCTCATCTCTTTTTTCCAACTACATCTATTTATCGACCTCTCCCTCTTTCTATCCCTACCTCTCCCTTTCCCCCTCTCCTCTCACTCCCTAGTTCTCATCTATTATCTTTGTCTTTCTCTCCCTCTCTCCTTCTCCCTCTCTACCTCTATCTCCATCTCTCTTTTAGTGGCACACGCTACTTGCTTCTCTCTCCCTATCTCAATCATTATATGTATCTCTCTCTCTCTCTCTCTCTCTCTCTCTCTCTCTCTCTCTCTCACACACACACACACACACACACACACACACATTTTATTTCTCTCTCATCACTATCTCTATCTTTATCTCACACTCAAGTGCACCCTCTATCTTTACCTCGTCATATCTCCCTTTCTATATATATCTCATTTCTCTATCTCTCTCTAATGCATTATATATATATATATATATATATATATATATATATATATATATCCCTCTACCTCTCTCTCTATATCATTTCTTATATCTATATCTTTCTATCTTTCCATCTACCCCTCCCTCATTGTCTTCCTCTTTTTATCTCTATTTCTCCATCTCCCTCTTCCTCTCTCATTCCACGTCTTCTTTTCTATTTATTTATCTCTCCTTCTCTTACTCATTTATCTTTCGCAAGGTATACCTATCTCTTTTTTTCTCCTCCTTTTATTCCTATGTCTTCTTCTCTCCCTCTCATCATCACTCCCTCTTTCTAAATCCCTACTACATTCTCCTCTCATGCGTATCCTTCCATCTATCCATAGTCTTCTACTAGCTCTATCTCCCTCTCCCTCCCTCTATCTTCTTAGGTTTTTTTTTAGTTATTTTTTAATTCCTTTAAGTGGATGAATAATTGATTTTGAAGATATCACTTCTCCATTTAGACCTAAGAACATCATTTAGTAAATGGCCTACCAATTGAGCTCATGTATTGTGCAAATGTATGTAAAAAGTAGACCATTTTTCCTCTAAGCTACCTTCCACACCTTTTTGGTGTACCCATTGCACACCATGGTGCAAATGCTAGTATGATAGGAGAAAGCTTTAGAGAAACTAGACTGATGTGAATGTCCATAATAGCTCATAATAGTTTTTAAGCTGCCATTCCACGCATTTTCCATGGGTGTGGGACATTTATGCTACGTACAATAATTTCATAGGAAAAAGATTTAAACAAAATATATTGTGATGTGAATGTCCACAATAGTTCAATAATAGTTTTTAAGTTGCCATTCCATGCATTTTCCATGGTTGTGGGGACCTTATGCTAAGTAAAATGATTTGATAGGATAAAGTTTTACACATTGATGTGAATGTCCACAATGGTTCATGATAATACTCCAACTGCATGGAAAATGCCTTCTTTGTCCATCCAATCTTGGTTCTATAGTTGTGCTCCATTTTGGTTCTGTAGTTGTGCTCCATTTTGGCATTTTCTATCGTAGTGTGTCTTTTTCGAACACAACTTGTCATGTGCATCATTGTCATAGTAGATAATGGGCATACAATATGGTCAAACGATATTTTATGGCATCTTGTGTGACCAATGAAAAGCTCAAAAAAAATATTACCAAGACATACCTTCTGTAAACTTTTTGGAGGGAAAAAGTTAAAACTACTCATATATCCTTTGCTAGATTACCTGGAACTAACATCATTAACATCAGTTTTCATCCTATAAGGGTGCAAATGCATTTGATTCCTGATTTGTCTTAACCGTAAGTCATTAGTAAAATTCATGACCATGTCTATTGCTAATTAAAAAGCATACATGGAAATTTCAAATCACTCCCAATTTTTTACAGTAGCTTACTTGGCAAGTCCCATGCTTATAACTAAGCTTTCAGCACCACATCATCAATTATGGTGCCACATCAGCATGCTTTTTCCCAAGGTGTCCAAAACAGCCCCCCAAAAAAAAGAGACGAATAGGCATGCAAAAGAGGCCCCAATAGTTGTGCAGCTGATATGGCATCATCTGATTGGTTACTTTTTACAATATTAGTACATTTCCTAACAACTATTGGTACATTTCCTAACAAAAATTCATATTTTATGTTTCAAACAATAGGTTTTATTTGTTCAATTTTTGGAACAAAAGGTATCAGCAACCCTCACAACAATTGGTACATGCTCAACAATCCACATGTAAATAAAAAAATTACCAAATGTTGGTCAAAATGGACCAATTTACTTGAACACAAGAAAACTTATAAATGTTATACAAAAACGGCATAAATACATTTTTAACAAGTTAAATAAATAATTTTTTGTTTCAAATAAAATATCATAGTTATCCACTATAAGTGTCTCATTTATAAAAAAAAGATGCTCACTTAAACAAATACTCTTATCATAGCGAAAAAATATAATTCTTATGTGTAAAACTATTGGGGTAGCAATATATGCGTTAGAGTATTTCATATTAATAATTTGTCTTATCAAAAATATAAAAGGTGAACACAATAACTACCTTATTTTTTTCTCATGAAATGTGAGGGATTGTCCAAAGGTTTTAGTGTTCAACAATTGGTCCCTTTGTGTTCAATATAAGTTGTATTTTATAAAATAATGTTGTTTTTATAACAACAAATATTTTTTTTTGTGTTCAACTATTGATCCTTTGGTGTTGGATATCAAAGTTAAAGATAACACACATTTATGATTACTAATAGGAATTTGTTCCATTTAAGTTGCATAAAAGTTATATTTTACATAAAAATATGATACTATATTAATTGCAAATGATATTTTTTTATTCAATTACTAGAAATTTTTAGATTAAGTTTTGGCTGAATCTTTAAAAAGTCATTTTTTGGACATTTCACACTATACATGTTATTTTGACGAGTTGCATGATGAGTCGTGCCTTCAAACCTTAGTTGTAGATAGTTAAGTGCCTATTTTACATTTCTAAAAAAACGAGGGTCTTACGATATCCATGTGATGGCTACATGTTGACGAAGTTAGCCCTCATGACTACTTGTCCTCTATTCATCTTATTGCTTAAAGAATGAAAGGTGAAATTTTAAAGAAAAGATTACATATCCTTTTAGTACTTTGTGGGAAGAGTATTATAGGTGTTAAATATGGAGGCATTTATGATTTGCATTTAATCAAAATTGAGGCACATTTAATTATATAAATAGATGTAATATGATAGGTTAAGCTACTAAAGTTAGTTAGCTTGTTTTATTTGTGATGTAGGCTATTTTTTATGGGCCTCAATAAGTATAGAAAAGGTGATTGGATAAGTATTTCAAGAGACTTTTTCATAGTAAAGACACCAACTCAAATTACAAGCCATACCTAGAAGCATTTGTCAACGCTTTTTTTTTGTATTGTAGAAGATTTGAACTCAACACCATTTAGATGCCTACAAAATGGAATTTTCCATTAAACCAAATACCCTTGTCATTTGTAGCAAGGAACAAGGAGAAGAAAAGGTTTAATATTTATGAGGATGGCACAATTTTGAAGCAGCCTCCTTTGTAGCAAACTTATTCTATTATAAATTATTCAATGCTTGTTGTTGATTGTCAATCTCTTGGTTTTGCATATCCATAATCAATGGGAGAAGCAACCTTGGTTAATTATATGGGGCCTCTCATAGGTGGGAACCCTCTAATGCTACCTCCTAATCCATGTGGTCTCTCTTCTCAAAAAGGTCATTCACCTTATACAACCAACCATGTGCAATTGATGTAAAATAGGGAGAAAATGGTGGATTTGTTGAAAATTGATGTTAACTAACATATCATAAACCTAAGCGATGTGTAACAAGTTCCAACCACTATGTGCTAGAGAAATAAATTCCTAGCCAAAAACACAATTGTTTCATGTTGATTTGATTTTTTATGTACTACAAAGGTCATTAGATTTATATTTTTATTCTTTGTACACTTTTTGAATTCATAAATATCTACTAGCGGAAAATTTTGAGATATAGTTAGCTTTTATTACTATAAGGTAGTGTAGGTGTATTATTATGCATGATGTAGGCACATAAGATGTTTATGAGATAGTAAAATTGGTGAAAAGAATGTGAATGTCAGTTGCCCATTTATTTTTAAGAATAACATTTTATTGAGCAAAGATAATCTTGTACATTAAAGTCTTTTTTGAAAATGTATGTGTAGTTTGACATGAGCCTAAATGTTTGAACTATAGGTGGTTTGATCTTAGAGGGATTTTTTGAACTTACCATCCTGCTGAAGAGTCTAAATATTTCTGATGCTCTGCAAAAAGGATTAGAAAATCTGCTTGATGGCAGCACACACATGAGCACAAGAAACATATGTTAGTGTTAGCAGCAAAAGATTATCCTAAACAAGCATATCAAGAGAGATATTAAGCATGAAATAGAAAGCATACAAACATATAATAGATAAACTATACTCCTCCAAATGCTAATCAAGATGCTCATAGTTGCTCCTCCCTTGTTCCTCTCCTCTCCAAGTTCCACCTGAGTGTAGCTCTTAACTTTTAGCACTAGCCATGGACACCATATAGAGATTCAAGATGGTTGAATATAATAAGCAAATGCTATGCAAGTGTAGATAGTGATGCTATGAAAAAGCTCTATGCTAAAACCAGTATAACAACAATACTCTAATGCTTCCTTCTTTGCTTGAGGAGAGGCGTTCTATTTAAAGAAGAAATGGGGAAATGAAGGGTTAGGATTGAAAGATATTCAATCCATGTGAGACTTTCAACCCAATCCCATGTTGACAAATGTCACCATGAGAAGGCTTGAGAGGAGAGATAAGGAGCATTAAATGCTTGAGGGGACATGATGGTTACCCTAGGGGGTTGGGTTAGGGTTAGGTTAATGGATATTCCTTTTATCCAAGGGATAAATGAATGTGCAAGGGTTAAATGGTTACCTTAGTCAAAGAAATAAATGCTTTGAAGAGACCCATGAGTCAAAAGGATTGTTAAGTTAGAGGAAAGTCTCTAACCAAAGGTAAAAGGTGAGTTAACCATAAATGGTTATGTAAGAGTCTTTAATGGTTTGGAAGACTTTAGAGGTTATCCATTTGAAGACTTAAAGCCTTAAATGCCTTCAAAAGACTTTGAGGGCTTTGAGAAGTGACTCCAAGTTGCTTAGGAATGTGACAATATTTAGGGGATGGATTAGACTAATTAGGAAGGGGTTAGAAGAATCTAGAAGGGGGTTAGGATTGCAAGTGAGTTTTGTTGGAGGATGCAAGTGGGAGGGATTTTGGGATTTTAAATTAAAATAAAATCATTTATTTCAATTAAATGGTGTGATTTGCATTTTGATAGATATTTAAATAAATATTAATTTATTTAAATGTGAATGTGAATTTTGGATTTTATTTAAATAAATATTAATTTATTTACATGAGAAAAAGGAAGATAAAGCATTTAAATGCTTGAAGAATTTGAGGGAAACCATTAAAGGCTTAAGAAAACTCTAGAAAGAAGCCATTAAGTTTGAAGACTTTAAGGGAAACCATTAAAGTCTTAAGAAGACTTTAAGGGAAGCCATTAAGTTTGAAGACTTTAAGGGAAACCATTAAAGGCTTGAGACTCTAGAAGGAAGCCATTAAGTTTGAAGACTTTAAAGGAAACCATTTGTTGGTATTTTGGTATGGTTTTGTCATTGATGTCAACACCTATCAAAAGCACTTTGGAGATCCAGCAAACATTTACTGGCAAGCAAGTAACTATTGCACAGTTACTGGTACATGGTACACTGGCAGGATATAATGATCATCGGCACTTGAAATTACATGGAAGATACCTGGTAATGTCAAAGACATCATGTGAACATCTTATCTTGGAGATTTGATCGTTAGTATACTCATATTTACATATTTGCTTTTACCGGCAAATAGGTCCAGGGTTACACCGGCAGATTTATCTTTCTCAGATTGGCATGACACGCTATGGAAATGATTAATTAATGTTGTAAATGCATTAAGCCGACATGTTCAATCAGTTATTGCATCGGATACTATATTGTTTGTAAAATGTTTTTATTTTAATATCTTGTAGAGCCGACCTACTAAAATTGGTCTTAGGGTATGATATAAATGTAAGATCTTATTTGTAAGATCGTAGGGAGAAGAATGTGGAATGCTAAAAATATTTAAGTGAAGGTTTATGCGAGATTAAGCAAAGCTATACACACAGACATCATCTGAAGGTTAAAGAAGGGTTTTTGTGAAGACAACCAAAACTACACCGGTATGGAATCCAACATATGAAGATGCTATCTTAAGCAGTACATTCTGATTAGATTTAACCATCCAACTGTAAGTCAGTGTGACTTCCCATTTGTGTTTGAGCAGTGAGCTCTAGGCACTTGGCCTTTCTACATGTGCAGACCCCATTTATGTACACTTCCTATCTGTAGTAGTATCATCTGATTGTGGGTAAGGTTTCCCACCATGGTTTTTCCCCTTACAGGGTTTCCACGTACAAATATTGGTGTCATATGTTGTGGATGTTTTTATGTCTTGATTTCATGCATTAATCTTTACCGGTATTGCATTTATCTATTAAATTTGTCCACCGGTATAACAGACTGTCTCACCAGTATTAAAGCAGTAATTGATTAAGTTGATTTTGGTTTAAAGATTTAAGACAACTGATTCACCCCCCCTCCTCTCAGTTATCCCCAGGACCTAACAATTGGTATCAGAGCTAAGTCCTCTTTTTACAGAAGTTTAACAACTTAAGGAGATCCAATGTCTAATAACTATTTCAAGAAGGACAACCCTAAATTAGATGGAACTAATTATGGGATATGGAAGATCAGAATGGAGATACATTTGAATTGCATTGGAAAAGACATATGGGATGTTACAAAGAATGGCTACACTGCACCTACTCTAAATCTACCTAGTCCACCTAACTTGGCTAAAGATGAGGAAAATGATTGCAAAGCAAGAGAAGCACTTTTGAGTGCATTATCATATCAGCAAATCATGGGACTATCAGACAGGTCTACTGCTAAAGTTATTTGGGATCATTTGGAAACTCTGAATGAAGGGGATTCCAAAGTCAAAATTGCAAAACTTGAAAGCTTCCAGGTCAGGTATGAGCATCTGAAAATGGAAGAAGATGAAAGGATTTTTGCTTTTATGGAAAGAGTAAATGAAATTGTTTTGGGTATTAAATGTTGTGGAGGAACCCTAAGTGAGGATGAAATTGTTTCAAAAGTTTTAAGAGGATTTCCACTGGTATACAAAATGAAGGTTACTGCTATAAATGAATTAAGGACAATGCCTAATACATCAGTAACTAGGGATACATTGATTGGAAAACTTTCAGCCTTTGAAATTGAAGAATTTGGTCTTGTTGCTACTATAAAGATAGACTTATCCTTCAAAGGATCAACATCATCTACATCATCATCTAGCAAAACTGATTGGAAAGCCCTTTATGCAAAAGAACTTGAAGAAAGTAGGAAAGAAATTGAAGAACTTGAAGAACTTGAAGCACTATTTGCAAGGAAAATGTCTAAAGGTCCAGTTGGAAGTAAGTATGAAGGTAAAGCACCTTTTAAATGTTTTAACTGCAATAAGATTGGTCATATGGCTTCAAGATGCCCTGATAGACATGCTAGACTAAGAGAAGAAGCTAGAAGGACATACAAGCCTAACCCTAAATAGCAGAGATATAGATTCAAGAAAAATAAGGACAAATCCTGTTATATAGTTGATGAAGGAGTGACTGATGATTCTGATGAAGATCCCGCAAACAATGGATGGGTTTTTGTTGCTATAACAGAAGATCAACCGACACCTACAGTGTAACCATTAGAACAGGTCCTGGCAGCTAAAATTGAGGTAAAAGATGAATGGATAATTGATTCTGGATGCTCACATCATATGACAAGAGACAAAGGAAAATTCTTGAACTTTCAAGAATACAATGGCGGTTTGGTAAGATTTGGAGATGACAAAGCTTGTCAGATCAAAGGTAAGGGTTCAATATCTCTTGATGGTAAGCATAATACTGACAATGTCTACTATGTTGAAGGTTTAAAGCATAATCTTCTAAGTGTTGGTCAATTAGTTGAGAAAGGTTTTCAGTTACAATTTAAGAATGGAAAATGCAAAATCATGAATAGAACTGGCTTAGAAATTGCAACCGGTAACCAGACTAGGGGTAATATCTTTCATTTGAATAACAGTGAAAAGGCATGCTTAATTGCACATATAGTTGAAAGTTGGTTATGGCATAAGAGACTCTATCATGTAAACTTTGATTGCATGGTAAAGATCAGTACTACTAAGGCAGTTAGAGATCTACCTAAGATTGTCAAACCTCTGGAAACACAATTTGTAAGGAATGTCAATTTGGAAAACAAGCCAGAGCTAGTTTCAAAAGTATTCCTGAAAAATCAAATAATGCTCTTTATTTAATTCACACTGATTTATGTGGTCCAACTAGAACTAAACGCCTACAAGGTGATAGATATTTCATGCTAATCATTGATGACTATTCTAGAATATGTTGGGTTACTTTTCTCAGAGAAAAATCAGAAGCACTTGGAAAGTTCAAACTTTTCAAAGCAATGGTTAAAAATGAAACTGGTAAGAAAATAAAATGTTTAAGGTCAGATCAAGGAGGAGAATTCACATCTAAGGAGTTTAATGCATTCTGTGAAGTAAGTGGAATCAGAAGATAACTATCAGCACCTCAAACACCACAGCAAAATGGAGTCATTGAAAGGAAAAACAAAACTATCTTGGATGCAGCTAGAAGTATGTTATCTGAAGCAAACTTGCCACATGTATATTGGAGAGAAGTAGTAAGCACAGCAGTCTATACATTTAACAAAGTTCACATCAAAGGTGAAACCGGTAAGACCCCTCATGAACTATGGTTTGGAATTACTCCCACTCTTAAGTATTTCAGAATATTTGGAAGTAAATGTTACATTAGAAGAGATGAGTATATTGGGAAATTTGATCCTAGAAGTGATGAAGGTATATTTCTTGGTTATTCATCTAAGAGTAAAGCATATAGATGTTTTAACAAGAGATTATAGAAAATTGTTGAGAGTACAAATGTGAAGATTAATGAACAATTCAGAGAAACTTCAAGGTACATAGATTCTGAACCGGCATCAAAAATTCTAATAAATGAACCTACACTGAATACACCGGTATAGAGTGAAGATTCAGGTACACCAGTATCATCTAAAAAATTCCACTGGACTGAAGAACAACAAACAAAGACACCCCGATATGTAAAACCGAATCATTCTAAAGATCAGATAATTGGAAACAAACATAAAGGAGTTATGACAAGAGGAAGATTGGAAAATGAAGAGGTATGTATTATTTCTCAAATTGAACCATCATCAATTAATGAGGCATGTGAGGATAAGTATTGAACTAAAGCTATGGAAGAAGAATTAGAACAAATTGAGAAAAACAATACTTGGACATTAGTTCCCCGGCCTAAAGATAAAAATGTAATTGGAACCAAATGGGTATTCAGAAACAAACTTAATGAAGATGGTAAGGTTATCAAAAATAAAGAAAGACTAGTGTGTAAAGGATATTCTCAGAAAGAAGGAATTGACTATAATGAAACCTTTGCACCGGTAGCTAGAATTCAGGCAGTTAGATTATTTTTGGCTTTTGCAGCACATAAGAACTACAAAGTATACTAGATGGATATCAAATGTGCATTTCTAAATGGAGATCTTGAGGAAGAAGTTTACATTGAACAACTTGATGGATTTTCTTTGACAGATGACAAAGATATGGTTTGTAGGCTAAGAAAAGCTTTATATGGATTAAAGCAAGCTCCAAGAGCTTGGTATGCAAGATTGGATAAGTATCTTTTGAAGATTGGTTTTTCTAAAGGTACTGCTGACAGTAACTTATACTATAAAATGACTAATGATGACATCTTGGCTATTGAAGTTTTTGTTGATGATATAGTATTTGGAGGAGAAGATGGATTGTGTAAAGACTTTTCTATCAAAATGCAACAAGAATTTGAAATGTCTATGATTGGTGAAGTAAGATTCTTTTTAAGATTGTAGATATCACAGACTAAAAAAGGTATATTTTTTCAAGTCAATCAAAATACTTAAAAGAATTGCTTAAGAAATTTGGAATGGAGAACTCTAAACCGGTAAGCACACCTATGACAACAAATGACAAATTATCACAAAAGGATGAATCTACACCTGTGAATCCAACTAGGTACAAATCTATGATAGGAGGTTTACTATATTTGACACAAACCAAACCTGATATTATGAATGCAGTATGTATTGTTTCAAGATTTCAGAGTAATCCTAGAGAAAATCATGAATCAGCAGTTAAAAGGATTTTCTGGTACTTACAAGGCACCCCAAATCTTGGATTATGGTATCCTAGAGATGAAAATTTTGATCTATGTGAATACATAGATGCAAATTGGGCAGGAGACATTGATGATAGAAAAAGCACCACTGGAGGAGCATTTTTTTTTGGAAATAGATTGGTTTCTTGGTTGAGTAAGAAACAGAGTTGTACATCTTTATCAATAGCAGAATCAGAATATGTTGCAATAGTAACTAACTGTACACAAGTACTTTGGCTCAAACAAATGTTGAAAGACTTTAAGATAGAATGCAAGGAACCTACAACTATCTATTATGACAATACTGCAGCAATTGATATATCAAAGAATCCGGTATTACATTCTAAAACAAAACATGTTTCTATCAAACTGAATTTTCTAAGGGAAAAAGTTGAAGCAAAAGAAATACAACTGGTTTATGTGAATACCAAAGAACAACTTGCAGATATTTTCACTAAACCTTTGCTTAAGGAGACTTTTGAGTATCTCAGAGAACAACTTGGGGTCATACCCCCACCAGTAGATACTTAGAGAGTTGATGTTGGTCATCAACTGATAGAATTAACAGAGTTATATTCTTACTCCGGCTTTGATGAGGAAGCTACTTCTCAGGGGGAGTAGTTGGTACAGTAAATTGGTTGGTATTTTGTATGTAACAAATAACAATTGGTATGTTATAACTTTGGCATTTGATGTCAAAGGGGGAGAGATATCTATGGAAAAACACATTATCTTTTGTGGAAAGATTGGTATGTTGCTCCCAGGGGGAGAAACTGTTATTTAGGAAAGATTCTTATTTCTGGTTATGATCTTTCTGGAGATTGTTTGTTTTTGGTACTTGGCATTTCTTTTTTGGCACTTTGATGGTTTTTCCATCTTGTGTTGCCATCAATGCCAAAGGGGGAGATTGTTGGTATTTTGGTATGGTTTTGTCATTGATGTCAACACCTATCAAAAGCACTTTGGAGATCTAGCAAACATTTACCGGCAAGCAAGTAACTATTGCACAGTTATTGGTACATGGTACACGAGTAGGATATAATGATCATCGGCACTTGAAATTGCATGGAAGATACCTAGTAATGTCGAAGACATCATGTGAACATCTTATCTTGGAGATTTGATCGTTAGTATACTCATATTTGCATATTTTCTTTTACCGACAAATAGGTCCAGGGTTATCCAGGGTTACACCGACAGATTTATCTTTCTCAAATCGGCATGACATGCTATGGAAATGATTAATCAATGTTGTAAATGCATTAAGCTGACATGTTCAATCGGTTATTGCATCGGATACTATAATGTTTGTAAAATGTTTTTATTGTAATATCTTGTAGAGCCGACCTACTAAAATTGGTCTTAGGGTATGATATAAATGTAAGATCTTATTTGTAAGATCACAGGGAGAAGAATGTGGAATGCGAAAAAGATTTAAGTGAAGGTTTATGCGAGATTAAGCAAAGCTATACACGCAGACATCATCTGAAGGTTAAAGGAGGGTTTTTGTGAAGACAACCAGAACTACACCGGTACTGAATCCAGCATATGAAGATGCTATCTTAAGCAGCACATTCTGATTGGATTTAACCATCCAAATGTAAGTCAGTGTGACTTCCCATTTGTGTTTGAGCAGTGAGCTCTAGGCGCTTGGCCTTTCTGCATGTGCAGACCCCATTTATGTACACTTACTATCTGTAGTAGTATCATCTGATTATGGGTAAGGTTTCCCACCATGGTTTTTCCCCTTACAGGGTTTCCACGTACAAATATTGGTGTCATATGTTGTGGATGTTTTTATGTCTTGATTTCATGCATTAATCTTTGCTGGTATTGCATTTATCTGTTAAATCTGTCCACCGGTATAACAGACTGTCTCACCGGTATTAAAGCAGTAATTGATTAAGTTGATTTTGGTTTAAAGATTTAAGACAACTAATTCACACCCCGCCCCCTCTCTCAGTTGTCGTCGGGACCTGACACCATTAAAGGTTTCAGGTGGGTGAGGATAAATAAGATTTTAAATAAATAATTTATTTAAAATAGTTGTGCAACTTGCATTTGTAGGAAAATACAAGTGGGTGGAGGATAAAGGTGATTTAAATAAATATTAATTTATTTAAATGTGAGGGGTGGGATTTTGGGGGAATTTAAATAAATATTAATTTATTTGAATGTGAGAGAAGATTTAATTAAACAAATATGATTTATTTATTTAATTAATGGTCTGAATTTGGTTAAGTGAATTAAATCAAATAAATTGAATAATTTATTTAATTAATAGAAGAAAAGGGTTAAGATGAATTAATTAAATATTAATTTAATTAATTATTGATTGATGGTTAAATAATCAAATAATTACTTAATATTCATTTAATCTAGTGGACAGATTTATGTGACTACAATTTCTATTACATGTATTATAATCATTTAACAATTAAGCATATTTAGATTCAAATAATTTTGTAGTTTCATAAATTATGACACCTGATAATTTCACATTCTTTTTTGGGTCCTTGATTTAATGTGCCTCCTTGTGGGTCATTTTGAGCCTATTTTGACCTTATCTCATCTAAACTGTCACCATATGTTCATAAGGTGACCTAATTTAATGTCTTGGTCTTACACATTGTGCAATCACCTTGATTTGGTCCCTTTCTAGTGGAATAGAAGAACTTAGCACCTTAGTTCATTAACTTGAGGCCCAAATTTGAATATGCTGGCGTGTTGGTTCCCACCATTTGTGATGTGATCTCGATATTTTGTTATGGCCATTGAAAGTCAAACTAAAAATGAAAATTCCTTTAGAACCCTATATAAAGCATCATCTCTAATTTATTTGATCATATTTCATAATCAACAAGTTACATTCAAGCATTCAATGGTTTCATCCAAGAGCAGATTTGAGTACAAGGAGAATCAAGCTAC
Source organism: Cryptomeria japonica (assembly GCF_030272615.1). Taxonomy (NCBI): domain Eukaryota; kingdom Viridiplantae; phylum Streptophyta; class Pinopsida; order Cupressales; family Cupressaceae; genus Cryptomeria; species Cryptomeria japonica. Next base: position 749,570,446 of record NC_081408.1, read on the forward strand.
AACAAGTCATCTTCGAGTATGTTTTCATGATGAATTTTTTATGATCTATCATGTTATAGCATCAACACTTGGACGAATTACGTAAAAATCATTGTATCACCACTATTATCAACCAAAAGGTATAATCTTGTCAATTCAACATTTCCTTTCACATTTAGCCTAAACCCTACTAGGGACAAGCCCTCTTTCCTATTAAATCATAGTTTCACTGGAGATTAACATTTATTCAAGGTTTGACTTAGGCAAGCCCCTATACAACACAATGTTTTTTCCTCTTCTTTGTGTGCATGTTATAGATTCGATAACTGGAAGTTGTCGATTTGCAATTATCAAACTAGGACACACTTCTAGATTTTGAATGGGAAAAAAATTAGGGACTAGGATGATTAGCACAATTATTTGACATCTTTTAGCTAAATTTGAAAGGAAGTAATCTACAAAGAATCTTGATTCAAATCTTGAAGTTTTAGTTGACAAAAGCACCTCCAAGACTAGGGCAACCAACACACTTGTCCAACATTTTCAAACTCATATTTCAGTGAAAAGGTCCTTTTTGTATATTATTTCTAGATGTGTATGTTTGAGTTGACTTTTAGTTTTATATCTATCTATTTATGTTTATTAAATTGTCAATTTTGAACCATTTTATGCAATCATTTCTTATTCACAATTGACTATATCAGACAATCTATCCAACACTTCTTTAGGACTAAATTTGGACCTTGTTCGCTATTTCCCCTAGTGAAATTGATATTAATTTGGGATCTTAGATTATATCTCTAGGCAAGGGACCCATTTCCCATCATTTCAATTTTGACCACACATTTCTTGATAATTAAATATGTTCAAATTTATTAAATTCGCGTTCAACCACTAATGGAGCATTTGAGCATCTTAGGCATGTGATTTGAGTGGTTGTTGTACTAGGAAATGATTACTCATCCTGTTTTGAATGGCTCCTCTACTTAAGAGGTTTGTAACCATTCTGAGAGAAATGAGGATTTTCTTGTTTCTTATTATAAATGAAAGCCATACAAATCAATACATATTGATATTGCAGATATGTAGTAAATGTAGATGGAGCAATCCAATCAACTACATTGAAATTTCATAATGATAGACCACTTGGAGTCTTTGTTCATGATATTATAATAGCTTTAAAATTTTGTTCTAATTTATAATATTGGCATCATTTTTTTATTTTAACGTTTTTCTCAATTGAGAATTTTATCACACATGCACTACTCTACTAATCCCTTAGTATGTCTATCATTTTTGAAACCTTAAGAAAAAAAACCATATTAATGTCTATTCCTTTATTTTTCTACTTCAACATATCAATGATTGTGTTAATACATCTATTTATTATTAGTTTAAATTTTGAAACATATCAAATTCTCTATTTTGGACAATGTGACCAATTGATCTTATTAATCAACAATAGAGAAAGATATCATACTCTAACAAGCAATGTAAAAATTCCTAAGTTCCTACAAGCTAATCTTAGGTATGAATCCTAGTAAAATAATCTATCCTGTTAAGTAGATTCTCTATTGAGATATTCCTATTGAAAGATCTATATAATTAGTCTAAAGCTAAAAATAAGTATCGTTGAATATATAATTTCAATATAAAAACTTGACCTTACAAAACATATTGATAAGAATATATGATAATGTCCATATTTATGAATCATTAACAAATCAAACTTATCAAGACTATGATAGGGGAAAAAAATTATTAAATTTTATTCACTAAATACTAGTACTAAAGTTTCATAATCACTAGAGGTGATGATGCTTGATAGGTGATGTAGATTAAAGATCATTCTACCTTAACTTGACACATTTCATACAATGATTCATTGCACTCAATAACTAGGTACATCTTAGTTCATCATAAACATATTTCTTTTAGGCCTTCGCGTGTACACATGATTCAAGCCCAATCCAAAATATACATTCTTGGGCTGTTCTAATTCTCTCACAATGTATATTGATGATCTACAACCAATAATTTCATCAAACAACTCAAAACAGTGCATTATTTGTTGAACCCTCTTTCACCTAGGTCTTATAACAGTCTTCCCATAACATGAAACAAACAATCTTGCATAACTCACACATATGATCAAATTTTGCAATTTCCTTTGGTGGGAACCTAGCTAGAAATGCAAAGAAGGTTTTTGTTGGCATTGAGGTTGTCATTGATGTCAACATGTGTGTATGTAAGGCTGAGTTGATGGATATGCAAAGAGACATATAGAACACCCACTGGATGAAGATGCAGTTGGCATAAAGATTTGATTGGTATCATCAGTTAAGAAGCTGCAATGGTTACAATGATGCAAGATGATGAGGTCTCATAGGAAGATCAGATTGGACCATATGGTGTTGCATTTGGATGGTAGAGCTATGTAGGTTGAATGTATATTCATGGAGGTTGTATGGAGTTAATGGCCTCAAATACGATCGAGAGGACAATGGAGTTTTCTATTTGACCTACAGGTGATTAGGGGACCAAGGGCATAGAGATGTGATGTCATGAGCCAGACATGATTGACCAAGAGAATAAGTATTGTTGCAACATCATATAATAGACCGTGTTATATGCACAAGAAGATATAGAAGGAATGCATGAAGTGTGTCATTGGGACATGAAAATGGACAAGGAGGACACAAGTATTTGTGTTGGAAATGTATTGTGAAATCTGGTCTGACTTAGAAAAAGTTAGCTATAGTTGTGTATAAAACACTATGTTAGTCACATGGAGTATCAATCACAGTTTTCAATAACATGTAGGTTATCGCTATGAATTTACAAGTCGAGAAATGTTAAAAATCCATTGTTTGGCAATTTTTCGACATGAGTGTGTTTCTCTCTCAGCGATATCATCCATTTTGGTGTAACACGGTCTATTGTTGTGACTCATTTCGGGCTATACAGTTATTTATATGCTATACCGACAAGGTTTCCTTTTCCGTGAGATGGATTGGATGTATGGTCTTTGTATCTTGATTTTGGTGTAAGTCTGCCTTTCGACAAGACCCTTTTTCCCTTTGGCTGCCCCTTTGGATTATACTAAAATCCTCTATTTCGGTGTGATTGTCTTCAAGTCTTGGTGATGGAGGTTTCATTTTGGCAACAATTGGTCTATCAAGAAGTCAATAACACAATGGTTATGGTCCCCTGCCATCCCACAACAATATGGACCAACAACAAAATTCTCTGTAGGGTAAGGGTAAACTAAGGGATGTCAATAACACAATGGTTATATGGCCCCTGCTATCTCGCAACATGAATGATTGAAGATCGGGGTAATGTTGCATTGTGGCAGATGAAGTCAATAACACGATAGGTTAGTCACCCTCCCATCTTGCAACAAGAAACACTTAAGGCAAAACACTTTGTGGGCTAGTCGCTAAACTGCGACGGAGAAGCCAATAACACAACGGGTTATGTTTCCCACTATCCTAACCAAGGAGCTTGGTAGAAGACTGCCTTGCGAGATAACATGAAGGTAGAAGTGTGAGGTTATCCCACCATCCCGCAGTCTCTTATTCACAAGTAATATAACCCTACGGGGTAACACTTAACAAAAGAAAATAAAGCACCCCGCTATCCCACACCATGCAAACTTGGAGAGAGATGGTCGTGTGGGGTAAAACTACATCCTGCCAACCCACATGGGTAAGAAGGCCTTCAATAATGTGATGCGGGATAATAAAAATAGTAAACATTACTTTATCCCACCAGCCCGCATGAAGGAAGAGTTGTTGTTTCATGACACATTTAACATGCGTGTTATGTGACTTGCAAAACACAGTTGTGTAGCCCACGAATCCAATGTGGAATTTTCTCACACGTGGACCTTTTATGCATAGATGGTTATGTAGATGATTCCCACCATTCACCTTGAATGGTAGAGTGACATGTGGATGCTTTGTGGGCAAAATGTTTGATTGACTATTAAAGCCATGAGCACACGTAGCAAAAGATCTTTTAGATTGAGCTGCGAAGAAAAAAAATGAAATAAATGCTGAGAAGATTTGTAGTTAAAATTATATTCATAGAATGGGGGTTGAGTGTAAAATAAAATCAGATTGGAGAGGTTGCTGGAAGAAGTAAGAAGGCATTTAATGAACAGACAAGCAAAATCATTTAGCAGCTCGAGAAGCTCAAAAAGAAGATATCATTACCATAAAAAAGATTTGAAATACCTCCAGTTGACAAGACATCATAGGTAGAGTTAGGTGAAGATTACTAAAGATAGTAATCTAAATCCAAATATCATTCTAAAGATGGAAGATGGTGCAATGAATGATGGCATCCAATCAGTCTGTAGGACATATTTGTTAGGAGCTCAAAAAGATTTTTCTTAATATCTGTTTGGAGGGAAAATCTCGGAATTACATAGATTACCACCAAGTGAAATTAGTGGGTGAAAAAAAAGAGTGGTTGGAGAGTGTGTGTGTGTTGTAGGTGTGCAGAAGAAGTAGCTATACAAAAAGAAGAAGTTATATAGACCTAAAGAGATAGAGAGAAGTGAAGAGGCTGCAGAAAAGTATTTTTCGTAGGTGTCAATAACACAAAGCTCGAGTGGTCAATAACATCACAGAAAATTTGTGCATAGAAAAATATGAAAGTGAAAGAGGAGATCAGAGGAAACATGAAGTAGAAGTAGAGAGAAGGAAAAGAGGAGAGCAATGATTACAAGATGAAGTCAGTTATTAAAAAGATGAGTGTAGAGGATAGAGAGAAGAGATAGACAAAGAGAAAAAGTGTAGCAAAATTGTTGTAGAGTAGAGTCAAGAATAGAAGTAGCTGCAAAATAGAGAGAGTAGAGGAAAGTTATAGAGAAAAAAGTAAGGTAAATAGAGAAGAGGGTGTAGCAGCTGAGTTGAGAAGTGTACAATAGAATAAAAGTGAAGTAAGTTCTAGAGAAAAGAGAGTGAGACAAAGAATAGCGAAGACCAAAGGTCTAAGCGTGCAAAGCCAAAGCATAGAGGCATAGTAGAAAGAGTGATTAGATCAGAAAACAAAGAGATAAAAGAAGAGATACGAAGAAGGCTAAGAGCAGAGATTGACAGCAAAGATCAAAGAGCAAAGAACATAGAAGTGAAGAATCAGATCAATACGAAGGACATAATTTATGTGTTACAAAACACATTTGTAACAAGGCTTTTCATTGTATTGTTAAATTTGATATTATTGTAAATCTCTGAGTGGGTGCTCAGAGCTAGGGGTTGGTGATCCTTTGGGTTGGTGCCCATTAACTATAGGGGTTGGTGCCCATAAAATTCAGGGGTTGATGCGCTAAACTTTGTAATCAGATTTCATTGTGAGGTTGGATTGGAGTAGTAGACTCTAGTAGCATTTCTGACTGATTTTTTTCCCCACCGTGGGTTTTACTCATATATCATAGATCTTATTAGTAAAAATATGATTCATGTTGATGGTGTGAAGGGATAGGGGAAATTGTTTGGTTGTTCACTAAAATTAAATTGAAAAATTTATGCTGATAATTTTATTACATATGAACTATCTAACAATATTGAACACTATTACGTATTCAAGCATCCTACTAATTCTATTTTTATACACATGGATCAAGATCCTATGGATACAAACCATGTTTGTTCTTCTTCCCACACTTTTACAAATATGTTTAAGGTTAGTAGTCTAGAATGTCACCTCCTTGTGTACCTTAGATTATTTTATTTTATGAGGAGATTCCAAACCATAATTATTATGGTCTACTTTATGGTCATGGTTTTCTTCATGGTCAACAATGTGAAGGTTTTCTTATTGATCTAGGCAATTAGTTTAACATATACATAGAATAATTTGATATAATTGAAAACTTAGCATTAAACAATTATACACATTTATGTGTTTCTCTAAACATAACCAATAGAATTCTTGTGGACACTTTGGGGGTATCATATTTTCTATGGACGCTTTGAAAGTTATATTGGACACTATCAAGGACATTTGTTATGACTATAAGACTAAGAGATGTCAACTAAATTTTTTTTTTTTTGAGCATAAAGATTGACTTTATAAATTATACCAATGAATCGACCAGAAAGAAAATAAAGTCATCTTCATTGCCTCCTAATGCTCGTAAGAACCAACTCATTAACTCTTGTTCTCTACCAATAAACCATGAGAAAGATAGTTCCATTCCTCTATATATATTGTTGCAATTGAGAATCATATGATTGTAGGTTTCATCCTCCTATTTAACCCATCTTATCCTTCTTTTCATAAACTTAATGGCCTAATAATCTTTTCCATGTAAAATAATTCCTTTATTGAGAATCTCTTCCTAGGTTCATGAAGTGCCAAAACACCTAGTGATGGGTTTTAAGAACTCACCAAACCTTTGAGAACCTTAAATATGGATAATTTCTCTATCCAATACCATGAATCTAATTTTAGTGCCATGAATAATAGGTCAATTGAAGCAAACCCATCACATCTGAATCTACTAAGAGGAAGAGTACTCACACTTACAAAGTAATAAACACATTTGTAGAAAATTTAAAATACAATCACATGTGAAGATTGAACCTTGAGAGTTCTAATAAGTTAATATTTTCAAGGTTGCAGATATCCATGGTATGTTATTATTCATAATGTTATAATACTTTTGGAGCTAAGTGCCTCAATATGTCAAAATTTATAAAGTTTCTACATTTTTGTCAAGTACTAGTGGGTTTTCTAACTATTGATGCCCAAATTGAATATGTATCCAATAATTTTCTAGAGTGAATCTTCACATACATGTGGTTATAGATAGATGATACTTGGAAGCTAATTATTTGTAAGTTCAAACTTGAGTGGAAAAATGAGTCAAATTTAGTAGGTGACTTAGGTCTATGAAACTCTAAAGATAAATCCTTTAAGTTCTAAAATTGAGCTCCCAAATACACTAGGATTGAGAATATGTTTGTTCCTAAGATTCTAATAGTCAATAAACCTAAAGATTGGGTGCATGTCATGTTTTTTATGTTGAGGTTAATCCTAAGAAAATAGGTGCCCTCTTTGGAATACTTTAGAATATAGCCTTAGGATACTAGAATTGATTTACAATTATGCAATATTTTATAGGACTCTTGCACCCACTAAGCCCTCAAACCTAAGGCTATTAAACCTTTATACCTTGACAACTAATTGAGCTAAGTTATCTAAAATGATTTGACAAGCATATAATCATAATTAAAGTATGTCAGGCATGCTTGGGATTTCATATTCAAAGGGTTGGTCTTTAAGCCATTTTAACAATGTTTCTTGATATTATATTTTTAGGCATGAAATATGATGCAGGAGCATCCCTGATTCTTGGCAATCTTGCATCAACCAAAAACATTTCTTTTCAACTTGTTTTTTGTTTTGCAGTTTTAGCATTTCTTCCTGCATTTTCTTGCATTTGCTCACCGGATCTTGCAAAGATGGATTTTGCTTGTAATCATGATTATCTTCCTTATTCTTGAATCACAGAATGTTTGGATCTTTTTCTAGAAAGTTATCGATTCTGGATTCTGAGACAGTTTTCTAACTTAGAGTTCTGGAACCGCTTGGACCTATTTTCTATTGGTGAATCTTGCAGATCCTTTCCATAGCTTGAGGAGATTTAGTTCATTGATTCCAACATTCCTTGGTATATTGCCGACCTTCCCTTTGATCCACACTTCTTCCTTTGGAGTTTTGGAGGATTTTCATTGGCAGAGGCCAACCTGGTGGTTTTACATGTTTCATCATTGTTTGATTCTTCTTGGGCCGACCTGAATCCCTATAGACCATATAAATCAATGTAATTTCACTTGTAGTAGTAGGTCTTTATATCCGAGAAGATCTATCGTGAGGTTAAAAGGTTCAGTATTGGCCAAGACTATAATTGAGCATGTTTGTATTAGGCCAATGAGCCAAATCTGGTAGCCCGCATGTTGTCGGAAGATTGTAAACAATTGTCATGATATAATCAATTAGTTCTACATTACCTCCATCATCTTGTCTTGCTTTCGTTGTGTTTACTCTTGCTGCATGGTCTAGATAGATCTCAATGAGGTCCCTCCTAACTGTGCCTGCACCAAAACATTATGTCTATGTCTTCTAAAGATTTTGAACACGTATTGTAAACCATAGGAAGGTGTTGTTAGGTAGTTTTTTATCCACTATTGGATGTCCCTATTGCAAATTTTAACAATTCAAGGGATACTTTAAGCCTAGCTACTAGACTTATCTTGCCACATTTAATAACATAGTATATTTTTAATTTGAAAAATATGGTAGCCTTTTAGTTAATTACAAAATCTTTTTGATTTTCATCTTTCCTTGCATATGGCATCTCATTATTTTGACATGGATATTGAAGTAGGTTTACTTGTGTGACATCTTTATTATTTCTATTTACATTTGCATGCACAAATCGACATCCTTGGTTGCATTACAAGTGTAGCTACTTTCCCTTCATGAGATTTGACTCAATTGGCCTAATGAATATGCATTAATTTGATTGGTGAGAAGTCCAAGCAATTTTTAGTCCAAGGTTCTCTTTTAGTAATATGGTCTAGAGATTATTTTGAGTACTATATTTTGTCTTTCTTGGGAATGTGTTGTAAAATCAAACAAATTCAATTATCAAGAAGCAATAATGCTAATATCTTAAGGTACATATGTAATTTTTCTCTTTTTACTAGAGCTCTAATAGGCTTGTTTATATGGTGTAGTCACGGTTAGGAGGGACCTCATGGAGATCAATCTGGATCGTGTAGCAAGAGTAAACACAATGAAAACAAGACAACATGATGGAGGCAATGAAGACCTGATTGAATTATATCATCAAAAGAAATTATAATTTGTTGGAAACATGCAGGCTACCACATTTGTCTCACAAGACTAATTATAGTATATACATGTTATGCAACATCCGACTCAAGCAAGAAAGTGAGCCAACTTCGAATCACCTAATCCTTAGATTTATTTTCTATATCGTAATCATTGCCTATTACATGCTAGATTACATTGATTTATATGATCTAGAGGGATTTGTTGGCATTATAGAAGACAAAGGGAGATTGTTGGCATTCCAATTACAATAAGAGATTGTTGGCATTTCAATAAGGATATTGAGAAGGTTGTTGATGATTATGGATATAACTGATTAAGGATGTTTATTGTCTTAATATTATTATTTTGTCATTGATGTCAAGAAATTAATTTTCTGATTCAGTATGATGTTGCCATATCTTAAGAAGTATGTTTTGAAGAGAATTAAGATGTAGGTAAAAGACACAGAAAGAATATGATGAATAAGGGGAGGAATAAGTTATTCAATGGGCAACTATTACCAATTTAGACAATGATGAGATCATGATGTTTAGATTGTTTAGATATCCTACATATGCTATTGTTTGTAAGGTTAATACTATACTATGTTACCGAGCAAAGAACCTAGTCGGTAAACCCTAAGGAACCTAGTCAGTAAACCCTAGGGTTATCGCTATCGGTTAATGAAGGCGGAATGTCTACCGAGTGAAGTTTAGTATTTACCGAGTTGCAACTGAGTAATAACAGAATGCATTGAATGAATAAAAGCGTTATTTAATGATGGAAGTTGATGAGCTGGTTATGATTAAATGATTGATACAACGTGTATGAAGTTTGTTAAGATTCTATGGCAATGAAAGATCGGCAGGAAGATCTACAGCTCAGATTGAACCGCAATACCTTAGCACAAGTTCCAAGAAATGTATGCAAGTTCCAAGGTGAGGTAAAACATTTTCAGGTCGAAGGATACATTGAACCTAGTCAAGTTTGAAGATCTGATGGCTAAGATTGATCATGGGAATTGCGATCAATAAGATTCAGCGGTTAGCAAATTGTTTATAAATAAGAAATTGTTGATAAACAATGTATGCGGGCAAATGTAAGCACAAGGATGCTACATAGTGATTATCGAGCACAGAAGCTTGAAGACCTATTTGATTAATAGAGTATAGAGCCTAGCAGAAGGACAAGATAAGTCATATGACTAGATTGCATTGAGAAAATAAGAATCTGCTTTAGCATTTTTAGATGTGAAGTTGCAGATATATTTTTATTACTTTCATTTTGTGAAGTAACAGAAAATCTCTTAACCGAGTGGACTTAACAATCTTATTTGTAAAACCCTCTAGCAAGGTGACATTCTGAGTGAGTGTTTGAAATCCTTTAACAAAGTCACTTCTAACAAGGTGAAGATCCTAATAGATCTGAGGGAAATCCCTTAACCGGGTCACATCTAGCAATGTGTTTGTAATCTTTAATAGGATTTGCTTTTAACCGAGCATACTCTAGAAGAGTATATTTCTTAGTGGGTCCAAAATCCCATATTGGTTTTTCCCTATTTGGGTTTCCACGTTAAATCTAGTGTTATATGTTTTGTGATCTTATTTGTTTATGAGTCTGCATGCTTTACTATTTTTCTGATAAGGTTACTGAGGTTGAATTTGTTGTTTTTATGGAAGATTAAGTTTGTATGATTCACCCCCCCCCCCTCTCATCTTGTTAGCTTGGCATCTGTACTAAACATTTAGTATCAGAACTATCAATTGGTATCAGAGCTTTGGACTCCGGAAGTAAAGTTTAAAGGTACTTGAGGCAAAGATCCAAAGATGTATAAGAGGGATGCACCGAAGCTGAACAAGTCAAGTTTCTCTACATGACAGAAAAGGATGAAGTTTCACTTATTAGGAGTTGGAGAATATGTTGTATATTATCTGGAGAATGATTTCATTACACCAAGAACCTATCCATTGACAATGGAAGAGATAAAGGCAAAGCAAGACCATATTTAAGCAATGATTGAAATAACATCTGCATTGACCGACTCAGAGTTTAATGATCTAGAAGGCTGCAATGATGCCAAGGCAATGTGGGACAAGCTCATATCTGTGTATGGTGGTGATGAACATGTTCAAAGAGAAAAAGTGGATAGCTTAAGAGGACAACTTGAATCTATGAGGATGAATGAAGGTGAGAACATAACCCAGTATAGTACAAGACTAAAGGAGATTGTCAATCAAATCAAAGGAGCAGGTGGAACTATTGAAGAAAAGGATATAACAAGTAAGTCTTTAAGAACCCTTCTACCAGCTTATGCAATCCGAGTCTCTACAATCAATGAATTGAGGTCTATACCCAATATGCCAGTTTCTTTAGATGCTACTATCGGTAAACTACATGCATTTGAGTTAAGTAATTTTGATAACAGTGGGTCTTCGGTAAATAAACTTGAATCTGCTTTCAGTTCTTTTCATATTGGTGAATCTGATGATTACAATGATAGAATGAGTAAATAATCTGAAGGGGATCACAGTGGAGCAAGTGAAAGATTTCGTAAGAATATGGAAAAAGTGCACAAATTGTATGAGGAAATCAGAAAGCAAGAAGAGTTTGAAGCACTATTAGCCAGAAGGTTACCAAGAGGCAAAGGTAAGTACAAAGGAAAACTACCTTTGAAATGTTTTAACTGTGATAGAATTGGACATATGGCTTCTAACTATCCTGACAAAGAATTTAGTGAAAAGAGAGATTACCAAGATGACAAACAGAAAGATAATCATTACAGAGGACACAGAGACTTTAGGAGAAGAGATAAAAAGGCATGCCTAATAGCCGATGAGGAATCCAATGATGATAAATCTGATGAAACTGATACAAAGGAAGTAGTTTATGTGGCTATAAAAGATAGATCAGATGAAGAAAGGTATGAAGAAAAACCTTTAATATCTCATATAAATACCAATGACTCTTGGATCATAGACAGTGGATGCTCACATCACATGACAGGTGATAAACAAAAGTTTGTTATATTAGAAGATTATGATGGAGGTTATGTAAGATTTGGTAATGATGCACCATGTCCTGTAAAAGGTAAAGGATCCATAACACTTCTTGACAATGCTAAATGTGATGATGTTTATTGGGTTGAAGGTTTGAAATACAATTTGTTGAGTGTAGCACAGCTAAACAACACAGGTTACAGAATAGAGTTTCAAAAAGGAATTGTCAATGTTCATGACAAGCATGGAAAGTTAGCAGCTACTGGGACACAAACAAAAGGTAACACATTTCACCTTGACTCAACTTGGAAGAATTGTCTTTATGCAAAGATAGATGATACCTGGTTATGGCATAAAAGGTTTTGTCATGTAAATTTTGATAATCTAATCAAAATAAGTAAGAAGCATCGAGTAAGAGGTCTATCGAGTTTGGAAAAACCTAAGAATGATATATGTTGAGGATGTCAGATGGGAAAAATGACAAGATCAAGCTTTACAAGTAAGTCTTACACTTCTAAGGGAATTTTAGATCTTGTGCATACTAATCTTTGTGGTCCAATGAAAGTTCAAAGTTATTATGGTGACAAATATTTCATATTATTTGTGGATGATTATTCAAGGATGATGTCAGTTATGTTTTTAAAAGAAAAATCAGAAGCTTTTCAAATGTTTAAATGGTACAAGGCAATAGTTGAAAATGAAAGAGGAAGACAACTGAAATATCTTAGATCAGATAGAGGAGGAGAGTTCACATCTGATGAGTTTAATTTATACTGCAATGATCATGGTATAAAAAGACAAGTCTCTGCACCGAGAACTCCACAACAAAATGGAATAGATGAGAGAAGAAATAGATCTATTGTGGATTGTGCCAGAACCTTGATGATAGAAAAGAAGGTACCTCAAACATTTTGGAGAGAAGCAATAAGCATAGTAGTTTACACCCTGAACTGAGTACAATTGAAGAAAGGAACTTTGAAGACACCTTATGAAATCTGGTATGATAAGAAACCTAATGTAAGTTATTTTAAAATCTTTGGAAGTAGATGCTATGTTCACAAAGATGATAGAAATGGAAAGTTTGATCAGAAAAGTGAGGAAGGAATGTTTCTAGGTTATTCTTCTAGAAGCAAAGCATTTAAATGTCTGATCAAATCGTCTAACAAAATAGTAGAAAGTGCAAATGTGAAAATTGATGAATTTGCAGAAAGAAATGATGAAGGAAACTCCAAAGAACCAGAAGATTATGAAGGATTTGTATATGTTCAACCGAGAAGTTCTACCGAGAAGACTATTGAAGGAAATGAAGAGAATATCCGGTTACCGAGTGATGAAGAAGATCATACAGAGCCTACCGAGCCAATATTAGCCAAGTATGTCAAAAGGAATCATGCATCAAGTTAGAATATAGGAGATAAGGATGATCCAGTGATGACAAGGAATAAACTGAGACAGAACACATGTCTGATATCTGAATTTGAACCGATGATAGTGAAAGAAGCATTCAACAGTGAAGATTGGATAAATGCTATGACAGAAGAAATTGATCAAATCAAGAAGAATGACAAATGGACACTTGTCCCAAGACCGAAGGGAAAAAATGTAATCAGTACAAAGTGGATTTTCAGAAACAAGCTAAATGAAAAAGGTGAGGTCATTCGATATAAAGTAAGACTAGTTTGCAAAGGTTATGCTCAAGAAGAAGGAATTGATTATGGTGAGACTTTTGCACCTGTGGCAAGACTTGAAGGAGTAAGAACATTGTTGGCATATGCTGCTTTCAAAAATTTCAAAGTATATCAAATGGATGTCAAATCTACATTTTTGAATGGTATATTAGAAGAAGAAGTTTTTATTGAACAACCTAAAGGATTTGTTGAAGACAAGAATAAAGATCAGGTATGTAAATTGAGCAAAGCATTATATGGTTTGAAACAAGCACCTAGAGCATGGTATGAGAGATTGCATTCTTATTTGATCAAGATTGGTTTTATAAGAACAAGTGAAAACATCAATATGTACATGAAGAATGATGAAGACAATGGAATACTGATCTCAGCCATATTTGTTGATGACATTATATTTTGTGGAAATGATTCTCTATGCAAGAACTTTGGAAATGAAATGAGCAAAGAATTTGAGATGTCACTAATTGGTGAGATAAAGTATTTTATAGGTTTATAGATACTGCAAATGAAAGATGAGATTTTCATTACTCAATCCAAGTACATAAAGGAAATTTTGAAGAAATTTGGAATGGAGGACTCAAAACCTGTTAGCACTCCTATGACTACCAATTGTAAACTATCAAAGAGTGATGAATCTGCATCTGTTGATGAGACACTTTACTGATCTATGATTGGAAAGTTACAATATGTTGTTCACAACAGATCGAATATAGCACATGCAGCAGGTATAGTTGCAAGATTCTCTACAGATCCCAAAGAAACACACATGACAACAATCAAGAGAATTTTCAGATACCTGAGAGGCACTGAGGATTATGGCTTCGTATATCACAAGAGAAATGATTTTGAGTTAAAAGTTTATACTGATGCTGATTGGGCAGGCAACATTGATGATAGGAAAAGCACAAGCAGAGGAGCTTTCTTTTTAGGAGAAAGACTAGTGAGTTGTCTTATCAAGAAACAAGGATGTGTTTCACAGTCAACAACAGAAGTTGAATATGTTGCTGCAGCATTGAATTGTACTAATATAGCATGGATCAAACAATTGTTGGAAGGCACAAATGAGAAAGTTACTTAGCCAGTAACTATATTCTGTGACAATACTAGTGCCATTGACATTTCAAAGAATCCTGTTATGCACTCTAAGACAAAGCACATCTCTATCAAATATCATTATCTTAGAGAAGAAGTTCAAGAGAAGAAAGTGGTGTTGGAGTATGTTAGCACAAAGGAACAAATTGCAGATATCTTCACCAAGCCACTACCAAGGGACACTTTTGAGTATCTCAGAAGCAAGTTAGGGGTCCTACCCCTATCTTCCACTCACTGACCGAGTTCAATGAAAGCATCAATTCGATGACTCTACATAATATCTTGTAGGAGTTGATGCTGATTTACACACTTTAGGAGGTTTTCTAAAGGTGTGCAGGAAACAAAACAGGAAACAGGAATTGAAGACAAAATGCTCTGACCAAGACTGAGTTGATACCGAATAGAAAAGGAATCACTTGTCACAGGAAGAAATCATGTTTTAGTTCTTTACTTTTTGGCATTGTTGTCAAAGGGGGAGAAGACAAGGAGGAGAAGACAAGGAAGATAAGACTAATGTATGGGGGAGAAATCTGATGACAGGAGGAGAGCATTTCAGAATCTCACAGCAATCCGAATCCGAATCAATTAGGTCAAATCAATTGGTTTTGCCATCAATGCGAAAGGGGGAGATTGTTGGCATTATAACAGACAAAGGGAGATTGTTGGCATTCTAGTTACAATAAGAGATTGTTGGCATTTCAATAAGGATATTGAGAAGGTTGTTGATGATTATAAATATAACTGATTAAGGATGTTTACTGTCTTAATATATTTATTTTGTCATTGATGTCAAGAAATTGATTTTCTGATTTAGTATGATGTTGCCATATCTTAAGAAGTATGTTTTGCAGAGAATTAAGATGTTGGTAAAAGACACAAAAAGAATATGATGAATAAGGGGAGGAATAAGTTATTCAATGGGCAACTATTACCGAGTTAAACAATGATGAGATCATGATGTTTAGATTGTTTAGATATCCTACATATGCTATTGTTTGTAAGGTTAATACTATACTATGTTACTGAGCAAAGAACCTAGTCGGTAAACACTAAGGTTATCGCTATCAGTTAATGAAGGCGGAATATCTACCGAGTCAAGTTTAGTAAGTACCGAGTTGCAACCGAGTAATAACAGTATGCATTGAATGAATAAAAGTGTTATTTAATGATGGAAGTTGATGAGCTGGTTATGATTAAATGATTGATACAACGTGTATGAAGTTTATTAAGAATCTATGGCAATGAAAGATTAGCAGGAAGATCTACAGCTTAGATTGAACCGCAATACCTTAGCACAAGTTCCAAGAAATGTATGCAAGTTCCAAGGTGAGGTAAAACATTTTCAAATTGAAGGATACATTGAACCTAGTCAAGTTTAAAGATTTGATGGCTAAGATTGATCATGGGAATTGTGATCAATAAGATTTAGCAGTTAGCAAATTGTTTATAAATAAGAAATTGTTGATAAACAATGTATGTGGGCAAATGTAAGCACAGGGATGCTACATAGTGATTACCAACACAAAATCTTGAAGACCTGTTTGATTAACAGAGTATAGAGCCCAGCAGAAGGACAAGATAAGTCCTATGACTAGATTGTATTGAGCAAATAAGAATCTGCTTTAGCATTTTTGGATGTGAAGTTGCAGATATATTTTTATTACTTTTATTTTGTGAAGTAACAGAAAATCTCTTAACCGAGTGGACTTAATAGTCTTATTTGTAAAACCCTCTAGCAAGGTGACATTCTAAGTGAGTGTTTGAAATCCTTTAACAAGGTCACTTCTAACAAGATGAAGATCCTAACATATCTGAGGGAAATCCCTTAACCAGATCACATCTAGCAATGTGTTTGTAATCTTTAACATGATTTGCTTTTAACCGAGCATACTTTGGAAGAGTATATTTCTTAGTGGGTCCGAAATCCCATAGTGGTTTTTCCATATTTGGGTTTCCACATTAAATCTGGTGTTATATGTTTTGTGATCTTATCTATTTATGAGTCTACATGCTTTACTATTTTTCTGATAAGGTTACCGAGGTTGAATCTGTTGTTTTTATGGAAGATTAAGTTTGTATGATTCACCCCCCCCCTCTCATCTTGTTAGCTTAGCATCTATACTAAACATTTAGTATCAGAACTATCAGGATTTGCATCGGCCCAAGATGAACCAAATACCGATGAACAAAATGAAACGTGTAAAACCACCAGGTCAGCCTCCACCAATGAAATCCTTCGAAAAATCCAAAGGAAGAAGTGCAGACCAAAGGGAAGGCCGACCACATGCCAAGGAACATTGGAACAATGAACTGGATCTCCACAAGCTACGAAAAGGATCTGCAAGATTCGCCAATAACAAAATAGGTCCAAGTAGTTCCGGTGTTCTAAGCCATAAAATTGTCTCGAAATCCAAAAGTGATAACTTGCTGGTAAAAGATCCAAATGTCCCATGGACTTGGGGTAAGGAAGGTAATCATGTTCACAAGCAAAATCCAACTTTGCAAAGATCCGGTGAGCAAATGCAAGAAAATGCAGAAAGGAATAGTGAAATGCAAGATCCCGTGAGAAAATGCAAGATTAGGTGTCTTGAATGCTCATTTGGGTTCCTTCTCTTTTACATTTGATTCTTCTTTATCTTCTTAAACATACTTATCTTATGCAGTAATGTGGATATCTTCTATCTCAATGTTAGGTTCCAGTACAACCTACTCCCATTCTTCATTTACTTTGACATTTGTACATTCCACAATCCTCTTTATCCTTTTGTTGTAGCATTGGTATGCCTTGCTATTTGTAGAGTATCCTAGAAATATTCTTTCATTGGATATTACATCAAACTTTCCCAAATATTCTTCATCTCTTCAAATATAACACTTGTGTCCAAGGATTCTAAAATATTTGACTATAGGTGATCTTCCATATCATACATCTCGATTAATTAATACTTAATTAATTTATTTAAGCTAATTAATCCTCATCAATATTTCTCCTAATTTTGAGTTCTTCACACCTACCCAAGTCCACATGTGACACTCCTCTTAAATGAATTTCATGCACAAGTCACTTTCCCACTTCTAACTCACCTTTTGACCAAATAAAATAATGGGTGCTCACGCATGTGTGAGAATGCTTTCCCCAATAGAGCCTCCCTAGACTTTCCTATTTCATCCATTTGTCATCTCCACCCTCTTACATCTCTTCCACTTCACCACTTTTGTTTCCACTTGCCATCATCATGTTCCTCCCAAGGTGTGCTCACACATGTGTGAGCACACCTTGCCATCTTCCCCATGAAATTTTTTCTTCCCAATGCCTTTGCCTTGTGACACTTGTCACAAGGCTAAGTCTTCAATCCAACTCATATCCTCACCTTCAATGCTATCCCTCTATCAACTTTCAATCTCAACTGTCCATTTTCCTTCCAAATTTCTTTAAATTGGAGCCTTCTCCTCCGTATCCACAACACAATTTTATGTTATCATCATTCTTTCATAATCACCCCAAATCCATCAATTGTTATGCAATTAGGAGAGAAAACCACATAACCAGCAAAATCAAGAACAAATCAAATGGTCAAGGGTGTAACCATTTTAATTCAATCCATGGAGCATAAAGGTACAAAGATGTAGTTTTGTGTTAAATTTAATATTCAAACTATCATTTAGGTCTTTATTTTTATTGCTTTCAATTTGATATTTTACTTGATGTTATGTACCAAAGTATGAGGAAATAAGATGATAATGTGCCAAGTACATGATCAAAAAGGTCAAGTGCAAACACATATGCTTCATGGCACCATAATATTAAAGACCAAGATGCTTTTATATCATGAAAATAAAATGATAAATGAAAACAATAGTAACACATACAAGAGCCAAGCAAGCATACACAACAAATCAAAAGATAACAAAATTTTACCCCTAGTCAAGTTGAGAACCAATTGATCGATTGATGATGAGTAGGATAACAATGTTAATGATAAGAAAAATGCATACCCCAAGGATTGGGAAATATACATTCCTATGACAATAATTGGATTAAAATTGATCACTAAATTATCAGTTATTTTGGATCAAAATGATGGGTTTATTAAGGAAAACAAGCTTGATTGCAAGATTGGATTGCATGGATTAGGATTGGTTGCAATTAAATTGATTGATATGGGATTTTTTGGTTGAATGGATGAAAGAAGGATAAATGGATTGGATAAAGTAGGATTGCATGGAGGATTGGAGAGGGT
The DNA here is from genome assembly GCF_030272615.1 of Cryptomeria japonica. Lineage (NCBI taxonomy): Eukaryota > Viridiplantae > Streptophyta > Pinopsida > Cupressales > Cupressaceae > Cryptomeria > Cryptomeria japonica. Next base: position 749,589,298 of record NC_081408.1, read on the forward strand.
AAAAGGAGGATAAATGGATTAAACATGATAGGATTGTATGGAGGATATGATGGATAGGATAGAGGAAAGAATGGGAACCAATGACAAGGGAGAACTGAAGTTTGGTAAAAGGATGGAATTATAGAGATGTTTATTAGATAGGAGAAAGATGGACTAAGGGATGAAGGATAGGTGGACGAGGATCCAAGGACTATGTCAACTGCAAAGGAATGAAACCTTGACGCTATAGGTAGTTCAATTAAGGATGAAGGGATGGTGGATAAATATGTATGAGATGGAAGGATAATTTACAAGGGATATAAATGGTAGAGGAAGCAAGGCTTGTATTGTCCAAAGCATGCATGGATAATTTTTTTATCTAGTTAGATCAAGATCAAAAGATAGGAAAGGGGATGGGTTTGGATAATGTGGAGAATATGAGATGGAGGATATTGATAGGATAGTCAAGGGTTACAAGATACCTTCATGGAGATCCACCTAATTTAGGATTTAATCCTTAAAGCAAGATCTTTCCAATAATATGTTTTTTTTTTGTGTAGTCGACATATTTGTTTTGTGTGATGTAAACCTTTAGGGAAGTTTCCTTGGCAGGGTAAAATTTTAGTTGTTTCGAGGGTATATTTGTGAGAACAATGTAATATAGTGGAAATTATGTTAGTATATTACATTGATTTATAATTACAAAGTTATGTCAATGATAGGTGTGTCGATTATGCTTGTAACATTTCTCCTTTATATATTTGTATGTTATTTATTAATCAATAACAAAATATTATACCTTTCTCTTCAAGTTCAATATTATCTTTGCAAAGAAAAAAACTTCTAACGAATATGTATTTGTTTATTTAAGTCAACATGTTTGTTTTATGGAATTTAAACCTTAATGGTGAGTATTGGAATATTAAGATTCACTTTAATAAATTCAATTTTATGAGTTGTTTATTTTTTGTTATAAAAATAATTAGTTACATTGTCATAGGTTGGTTGCTAGGGAAGTTATGAGGGAGAATCTTTATAAAAGCCATATTAAAATACAATGAAAATCAAATCTCAATAATATTATTATCATTTTATATTTAATAGTGTGTAAATCTAGATATTTGAGTTTTCCAATATTAGGACATGATTTTTTCCATTTGAGGCAACATCGAGGCATCTTCTCTTCCTTGGTTTCGTATATTTACATATTTATCTCTTCACTCAATTATATTTTCAATATGCTTCCATGATCCTTATCTAGCCTCTTCATGATTTTCCTATATTAGTGGGGAACATTATGCTTTGATGTATCTTATCACCAATTTATGATCTTCCATGCTTGTTATATGATGATACATATATTTACATGCTATATGTGAGCTTAGATGATTCCATATACTTTGAACTACTTATTTTTATCATATCACATATCATTCTCTCTATCCTCCTATTTGATTTCATATAATGTATGCAGCCAATTGAGGGGAGGGACATATGGTTACAATTACCTTTTCATGGCTGAGATCTTAAATAGTGATTTGCACTAAACGAAGACTGAAGACGAATTTGCACTCGATAAAGAGTCATCATTGTATCTAGATGAAACTTGATTGTATTGTGTACTCACGTCATGTAAATATCTATAATTTTTTCACAATACTTGGTGGATGACCACATTACATGTCGACATAATGTGGAAATGTATCACACTATCATTGCATAGAATGTTGATCACATTGCCTACATCACATAGTACAATATTACACTACCACATCACATGGAATTTCTTTTATATGGTCATAAACATACCTGTATCACGTTGGCATAATAGACATAATATTTTTAGTTGTTACGAAGGCAGCATCCATTCAATCCAATTCTTTAATTAGTTTAGTCAATGAGTGCAAAGAATAAAATTTTGTGAACAAGAAACCTATAATATATTTAAAATTTTATTTTAAATATTTTCTTTCTTCTTATTGGTTAGAGTAAGTGGAAAATTCAATTTAAAAAAAAAATACACCAATTTTGTACTCAATTGATTATTTGAATGACATATGAAATTATTACATTGGACAGGTGGCTCTTTTATATTTATCAAGCACATACATTGTTTAATTTCTACTGACATGATCAACTTTAATGTTGTCTGTGCGTGGGGATAAATTCTCCACCATTGATCTTGGTTTCCCATGGGCGCCACTCTCTATAAATTTCAAAACTCCCCTCCCTGCCCCACAAAAAAAGTCCATTTAACATGAGTCGTAGATCCTTATTAATGACTGTGAATAATTTGTAATTTCCATGTACACATCTGGCATTTAAGTTGCCTTATTTTTCTATATTATGTGCTCCATGTGGAGCACAACATATCAAATTTTTTTCCTAGAAACAAATATTTTTATAAATTTGTACGTGATTTGTGTTGCTTCAAGGTTTAGTAAATAGTTTTAATGGAAAAAAAAAAAAATTGTGTTTCATGAAGCCTTTTACTTGAAGATCTATTTTTTATTTTCTTACAATTTTGAGGATAAATGATTGAAAATTTCAACTGCTCAATTTATTATATTTAAATAAAGTCATGGGTATAATAAGAATTTAGTAATTTTATTTTTAATTGTTCTTAATATTTTATGGGTGAAAGTTAAAGTTATGTCATATTTGAAACTAATTTAATAGTATAATGCATTCAAATATTTTCAATGGAAAGTCAATTTTGGTCAACATATAGTCTAGATAGATACATTGTTTAATACCAATTCTTTTTATTTGATATTTTATTATTAATCAATATAAACTTTATTCTATATATATTTCCATTGCTAATTTATTATTTTTTGTCAAATAGCATTCATAATGATTATTCCTACATTTAATGATGAGGATGATGAATTACAAATTTTTAATAAGTTAAATTAATTTATACAATCTATAAAACTATTTTCATTTTCTATACAAACAAAAAACTTCATTTTTAACTTATTATTTGTCAAATAGCATTGATAGTGATTACTCCAAAATTTAGTGATGAGGATGATAAATTTTATACTTTTAATAAGTTGAATTAATTTATACAATCTATATAAATATTTCAATTATCCATATAAATGAAAAAAAAAAAATTACTAATAGTTTTTCCCCTCTCTCTCTCTCTCTCACACACACACACACAATCTCTCTTTGCCTATCTCATCTTCTATATATATCTCTCACTCACACATTCCATACATATCTATCTCTATATCTCTCTCTATATTTATCTCTCCCCCTACCTCTTCCTCTCTATTTCTCTATCTTCATCTCTATTTTTCTATTTTTATCTATCCCTGTACCTCTCTCTATTTCTCCATCTAAATCTCTCTCTTTTCCTCCCCCTTAATCTTCATCTCTACTTTTATTTACTCTACACTAATCACTTTATTGATAGGAACTTGATGCATTGGTCCCTTGTTATATCAATTTTCATACAAGACAACTTTTAAACCTTCTTTATCCTTCCTTCTCATTTTTTATATATATTTTTTTTAAATTAAAATTTTATTAAATATAAAATACAAAAATTAGAGATCAAACAACCCAAAATAAGGAATACAAAATGATGTGATTGCATGATAAAAAAAAGGTCACCAAGAAATTGGAGACACTAATATTTACATCATTATTTGCTTTAATTTTTTGAACTATTAAATCCAAGGTGGCTTTCCTGTCAATACCAATATTCTGAAATTCTTGAATGAAATTTTTTTCTTCATTCTTTTCTAACTTTTAACTTGTCATCTACCACTAGATTACATTTATGCCAAGTGCTACATTTTTATCTATATCGTCAACTGTTAATCCTCTAAAAAGATATATTGGATGATCATCCTAGTAGGACATCTATTATACTATAGGGTAAACTCAATCACATGCAGGTACATAGTTATTGAGCCATAATAATTGCACTGAACTTTGGCCTTCTCTATTTGTCATTCGTGTTGTATGTAGGGGAAAGGACCCAGTAGTTTTGCACCCTAACTTCACACTTCTCAAAATCTTACTTGGAAATTTCAAATCACTCCGATTTTTTTTATAGCAGCTTACTTGGCAAGTCCCCTGCTTATAACTAAGGTTTCAGGGCCACATCATCAAATATGATGCCACATCAACATGCTTTTTTGTCAAGGTGTCCAAAATAGCCAAAAAAAAAGTGAGACCAATAGGCATACAAAAGAGACCCCAATAGTTGTGCAGCTGATATGGCATCACCCGGTTACTTTTTACAATATTAGTACATTTCCTAACAACTGTTGGTACATTCTTAACAAAAATTGATATTTTTTTTTTCAAACAATAAGTTTTATTTGTTCAATTTTTGAAACAAAAGGTATCAACAACCCTGACAACAATTGGTACATGCTCAACTACAACAATTGGTACATGCTCAACTACTGATGCTCTTCCCTTAGTTGTGCTCCATTATGGGGTTTTCTAAGCTTTTTCATTTTCTATTGTAAGTATAATAATTTGATAAGAGAAAGCTTTAAATGAGCCTTTCATAATAGTACAAGTTGGTGGAAAATGCCATGTGAAAATGCCATTTTTTCTTGTTTACTATTCACTGATATGAAAATATTGGGTAGAAAATTTAATTTTTTTAATGTAAAATATTATATTTATGTGTTCATTAATAATAATAAAGAAGAAGTACTATTGAGTTGCTGTAACATTTCAAGCAATAACCATTTATCCAATGCACAGCGACCTGTCCTTCTTTGACTCTCGAGTTCTCCACTTCTACGCAGTACATGTCCTTGGCAAGAGCATGTGATTAATTAACTGACTCTGACTCTTATTCAATGCCCCACTTGTTACTGATTACTGACGTAATTGCAAATATAATAAAAATTTATTGTTACTTGCCCGTTGTCAAAGAAACTAATACTAGCTATGATTTTATTGCAGTTTTATTAAAGATTTATGTCAGGCAACGGATAAGAAATAATTACCTCATTTCTAGATGATATAAAATTTAAGAGTTGCCACACATGCCTCCACTAGCTGGGGCCCTTTAAACAGCACCCCAGAGCCTCCCTACGATCCTTATAATACGGTTTGCTGTGCCCACTATCCGTAGAACATGTGCGTGCTGGGAAAACATGCCAGGCTCAGAAAACTGCAAGTCAGGTTTTTAAAGGAAAGTTAGTTTCGCAGGGGATGGTGGGAGTCCGCCAGCACCAGCACCCCCTCCCATTTAAAAACCAAGGGTTTTTATTTTTATTTTTACTTTTTTTACATTTTATATTTATTTTTTATTAAATTTTTAATATATGTATTTTTTTATTTTATAATGTATTTTAGTTATATTATGTTTTTGTTAAATATATTTTATTTCTAATATTTTTTTTTTAATTTTTTAATGCATTTTAAATTTTATATATATATATATATATTAATAAATTTTAGTTATATTTTTAGTAATTTTTTAACATATTTTATTTATATTAATTTTTTTTTAATATATGTAATTATAAACTAGATAAACTTAAAATGCACACAATTATAATATGGTAAAGATGGTTTACAAATGATATGATTTATCTCTTAAAATAAGTTAAGGTTCATGTTGAAATATATGTCATTGTCCTAAATATATGTCATTGTCCTAAATGGCGGCCCCACCCCACATCCCCCACGAAACTATCCCTTTAAAAACTGGTTGACCTATAGTTTTCGGAGCCTGGCACATTTGTCGAGTAGGCACATTTTCTATGAACAATGGGCACAATAGATTGTATACAAAGGCATAAGAATTATAGGGACCGTAGGGAGGCTATGGGGTGTTGTTTAAAGGGCCTCATAGCCAGTGCCCTAGGTGTGGGTGAATATTTTTTTATGAATAGGCCTTTTCTATTAATTAGAAATATTAAAGTACATATTCACAAAAAAAAAGGCTGGGGGATACGAGATCACCCTGCTAGAGTCACTCATCCATCGGCCGGAAACAAAAAAACAACAAGCTATTCATCAAAAAATTTCCTCAGGTAGCCAAAGTAGAGGCAGCTAAGGGTGGAGGGTCAGGGTCATATCTTTTGCCCCATACATCAATGGGTCAGGAGTCGGGTCCGGCACAAAACACCCATCTTTTGGATCTCTCTCAATTTCTCCTTCCTCTTGCTTGGGAGGTGAGATCGCCAAAGCCAAGTGAGGAAACTTGGAGGTGGTGGCAGAGGGCCACCAAGAATCAGCAGCAGCAGCAGGAGCAAAGGCCACAGGAGCATCAAAGGGCCACCCCGAGCCAGAGCCACGCTGCGGTGGGGAAGCCGAATGGCGACGCCAAGCATCATCTCTTCTACCTAAGGGGCAGAGGGGAGGCTAGGACCGCGGGGTCTGAGAGCGGTGGGCAGAGGAGATGTGACCGCGACGACGACCATGGGGCGGAGTATGGTCGGCAGAGATAAAGTCTGACGGTACTCGGGCAATCGCACAAGGGGCATTGCCCCAGTGTTGAAGGAGCTCCTATAGGTGGGCCACCTTGTCAGCTTGTACCTGAATCTGCATTAATACATTGTTACAAATGCAAGCTTTAGCATAAAGTGAAACATTAATATCCAAGTAGCTGTGAGAAAAAATAACAGCATTTCTATCCTTCCAAAGAGTGAATAGGATCTCCATTCGAAAGCATGCCATATCTAGGAGAACTTATAGGGGATTCTAGGTGAATCACCCAAACGAGCCATGTGCCAGGAAAATGGCTCAGGCCAAAAAAAGTCATGAATCTGGAGCTCCAATACTGTTGAGCTCTTCTACAAAACCAAAAGATGTGCATAAAAGTTTCTGGGTGACCACAAAAAGGGCATCGAGGATCAGGCACTCCTAGATGCTTGAGTTTGGAACCCAAAGGCAGACCTAGAAAGAGAACACACCAAGAAAAATGTGCAATCTTAGGTTTGGTGATGGCGGACCAAACAACCAAAAACCTAAATCTCCAGGCAGTTTGGGAAGACCGCAAGTGTCACCATTGATTGAGAGTATGAACCATAGGCAAATGAGAAACCAATTAGAGATAACCCATTTTGGGTTTGTAGTTGGTAAAAGGAGTCCAAGGATACCACTTCCAGTCTTTCCACCAAGGTCTAACAGACCAAATATTGAGCTTATGAAGTAAATTTGAGGGAAGGGATGAGACGAGAAGGTCATAAGTCTGTCGATCTGGCCGAGACAGGTGAAACTAGACCTGGAGGTCTTCCCAGGACCGAAGGCTCATGGTAGATCTAGAAAAAAGATCCTTAGTTGTACGAATGTTGCGCTTGTGAAAGTGTAGAGCACTAATACCCTGAATTTTGGCCAAAGGTAACCCTTGTACCTGAAAAAGAGGGGACCACCAAAGGTTGTGCTGATTCATGGATAAGTCATCCCGAAAACCATCACCGACCCATCGTAGCCAGGGCTTGATAGCTTCCCAAGCATGCCAGATACTTTTGACCACAAAAGTGCCTTGTATCTTAACAGGATCTTTCATGGTGAGCAAGGTTTGCAAGCCAATCCCTTTCTAGGCTGGCCTTTTGGAAGGAAAGCCTGAAGAAATGCAATGCCGGAGAAGAATTTTCCAGGCCTCGTTGCCAAATAAGGCTCTAATAACCCATTTAGCACATAAGGCTAGCCCTTGGTTCTGGGTAGAAATAAGGATGAGTCCTCCAGACTCCTTGGGGAGACAACAGTAATCCCAAGCAACCCTGTGAAAACCATGATGGTCAGACCTAGAGGCCCAAAGAAAGGCCTGCAAAAGTCTTTCCAACTTCATGTAAGAGGCCTTTGAAGGAGCCCAACATGAAGAATAGTAAACATAGTTGGCGGCCAACACTTTGGAACGGACTTGGAATTTACCAGCCAAAGAGAGAGGCTTGGTGATCCAGTATGCAAGCTTTTTCTCGATTCTGGCTAAGACCACCTGCCAGAGATCTGAAGGCGAAGCTTGGAAGGCAAAAGGAATGCCCAAAAAGAGAAATATTTTGCCATACTGAATCCATTTCCAGTCATACTAAAGGATCCAAGATGGAGTGGGAAGAAAGGACTGTTTGTAACACTACGTCTTGTGCCACTGAATGGCCGAACCAGAAGCTAAGCAAAAGGTGTTAAGACACTGAAGAGAAAACTACACATTATCTTCATCCTTGGTCACATTCTTGTTTTTCGACCAAAATTTGGATTTGTCATTATTGTTGGTGTTGCCATAATAAGACCTTGTTCCACTAGCCCCTTCTCACATTTTAGAGCTTTTTCTGTGATTTGTTTGAAGGTGGTTAAACATTGCATTTGTATCGGATATTTAATCTTAGGGATCAAGTTTTCTGTGAACATATCTACTTGCCCTATTTCAGGGATAATTGTCTTACATCTCCTATAGAGAGCCCTCCATCATTGTATGAAGGATGCAAATGTTTCATTCTCATATTATTTTGCGGCACACAAGTCCATCAAAGTAACTGGTGTTTCAATGTTATGCGAGAAGTTTGCATTAAAGTGTTTAGCTAATTCTCCCCATGATGTGATGGTAGGTGGTAAATGTGAGAACCACTCTAAAGCTGGGCCCCCCTGACTTTTAGGGAATAGTCTCATTAATTAAGTGTCTTTTGTTGCAACCTCTATACATGCCATAAAAAACTCTTTGATGTGGTCTCTAGGATCACCTTTCCCTCGATATATATCAAATTTGGGCATTTCAAAATGCAGTGGGAAAGGCGGCTTGTATAATGTGTGATCACAAGGCTAAGGACGTAAGTCCTGCATTGTGTAGCTCTTTTTATCGTTACCAGTCTGCATGGTTGTCACTTCTTGTTGCAAATTCTATAATTATTGTGTCAGAATATCTGTTTGGGTTAGATGTACTCCTTGTGTATGTGTATGTCCCACAAAAGGATTCGTGGTTGCATAACTAAGAGGTTGTTGAAAGGTACCATGATTAGAATTTTGTGTGTTGTACGTTCCACTAAGTACCATGAAATAAGTGATATGCGAACCCATATTTAATTGAGTTGTACTTGTTGTATTGGTAAGACCTAGATTTGCATTTTGGTGACTATATGTCGATCCTATAGAATAGGAAACCAGAGGTTGACTCACACTATATGAGGAATCTATGTTTGAGTTGGTGCTGAGACACTTGATATTATTGGTACGATCTGTATTGGTGTGCTAACATTTATTGTTGAAGATGATGCACTTGATTGAAAGTTTGCATTTGTTTGTGTAGACGATGCTGGTGCGTTCTGAGGAAAACTTGAGGTCGTTGCTTGTGTTTCTATCATATGCGGTATTTGACCACTATCTTGACCTAGAGTATTTCTTGATGGTAAGATTTTTGTGACATCAAAGTCTTTAGGTAACCTTTCCCTATTTTGTAATAACAACAAGAGACATTTGTCCCTATCACTATGTATGAGCGCATCTAAAATCATAAGGAAATGTGGGTCTTGTTGAGCTGATTCAATCTCTTCTTGTGTTAAGTGTTGTTGTAATTCATTTAGGGTAGGCATTGCTTGAGAACCTGATTGTTGACTAGTTGGTATGTCCATATTCCAAGTTGGATTTACTGATAAGTCGTTGTTTGGGTCCATTATACCTTTTGCCTTTTGTGACCTTATGACGGGCATTTAAGATTACTATATGAGGGTGGTTTTATGCAAGATGATGACTAATGATAGACTCTATACGTAGGTATGGGGTATGCAAAACAAGACTAGACTCTTTATTGGCAATTTTGACTTGAGACTTGTTGAGTATTTCGGGATTTCTGTAATGCAATTTTTTCCATTTCTTGTCTTAGACGTTCTGTCTCAATCTCTCTATCAATCCTACGGGCAATTTTATACTTGATATTTATCTCGTATTCAACTCCTATATACTAGGGTGCATTTCTCTTTGAGTTCTAGGCTAAGTTAACTAGACCTTCAATCATTTCTCGCTAACCACCGTTTGGCGCTAGATTAGGCTACTCAAAAGGGAGCAAACCATCACCTAGTAGACCCATTAAGATGCATGTTATAACTCTCTAGGATGATTATGCAAGGAAGACAGACGTATATGAGGTTTAGACAAGGACTAAAGATGATAATAAGGATGTAAATGAGGACTATGCAAGGACTAAGAATGATAATAAAGACCTAAATGAGGGCTATGCAAGGACTTAGGATGATAGTAAGGACATAAATGAGTACTATGCAAGGACTTAGGATAATAGTAAGGATGTAAATGAGGACTATGCAAGGACTTAGGATGATAGTAAGGACGTAAATGAAGACTATGCAAGGATTTCCTATGGTCACAAGTGTGTAAAACTTTTGAGTTTGTTGGACTATCTGATGTTTCAAAATGGACTTCATTTTCAGTTATTCTGTGGGTAGGACAAGTTTTGTGGTTTTCCAAGTCTGAGAACAATTGTTTGGAGGTAAATATAGCTGACTGAATTGGTTTATCAAACAATCTTAGAGAATTTTGAGATATGTAGGATAGGGCCTGAAATAGCCCAATGAATTGACTCAATACTGGTCTAAGACAACGATACATAAAAAGACACAGAAGAAAAGCTTAGGCTAGAAATTGGAAACCATTCATATGAGGCCCTTACAATAAAACACCGAAACAAAATGGACAAATAGAGAGTCTGGCAGCACTGGCTCCACTCCACGACACACACTTCTCGGGCATGCCAGTCTCTCTTACCCCGAAGATCCAAAAATCTTATAACCAAGAGATTTATGTATCATAATGCAAGGTACATGAAGGGTATCTATGGGGTATGATCCACACTCCCGGAATCACTGAATGTAGGGTTTTGGGCCACTAAGTTGGTTCGTATTGTAAAATTTTGAGGGGTCTCGATCCAACGACAGATTCTTAGAGCAAGCCACTTAAGACTTTAGTTGAGCTTACCAGTGCAGGGAAGGCCCCCACATACATTGAATTCACTCAATACTCTAGCCGCTTGAGCAGTATATTTATATAGCGGCTCAAAAAACCCACTCGAGAGTACGCTAGGAGAGATGATATCCCCAACGCATCCCAATTCGAAGTACCTCTATGGGGTGATGAAATCCCTAGTCAAAGATACCCCTCTCTACGTGGAATAAAATAAAATTGAGCATCGTTGTCACCTCTTTCCTTTCTCCCAAGACCCCAAAGGCGGGTGGAAAGTTAGTTAATGCAATAGTGGGTCCACTCTAGACACGATAAAAGATTCTTTCCCTTAAGAAAAACAAATGTGGTTTAATCTAATATAGCTTGATTCACGTTCATTTTAAGCCCAAAGTGAGGTGTTGAATACGCATGTGCATGTCCATTTTAAACACCAAATTGAAATGTGAAGGCATGCATGTCAATTTTAACCATTTATTTGATTTTAAACCCAAATCAAAGTGTTATACATGCATGTCAATTTTAACTCATTGTTGATTTTAAGCACCAAAAAATGAAGTGTGAGATTATGCATGCATGTCCATTTTAATTCATTGTTAATTTTAAGCACCAAAAAATGAAGTGTGAGATTATGCATGCATGTCCATTTTAACTCATTGTTAATTTTAAGCACCAAAAAATGAAGTGTGAGATTATGCATGCATGTCCATTTTAACTCATTGTTGATTTTAAGCACCAAAAAATAAATTGTTAGATTATGAGTGCAAATGATCTAATACTAATCCGATATGTTCTGTAAATTCGCCACAAGCTACAAACATATGATTAGCAGTAAACTCAAATCGACAGAAAACAGAGAATCAAAAATTGACAGAGGCGAATGCGTAATGATACCTACACGATTGCGTGACCTTGGATAAGCGATTGTGTAATTTTGTTAGGTCAAATGCATAATACTGACAGGTTGATTGCATGACCCTAATAGGTTGAATGCGTGATAATAACAGGGCGATTGTGTAACACACAGGGAGAGCAAAAAAAATAAAAAAGAAATTTAAGTTTGATTAGAAACCTGCAAAACAGATTGTGAGGCCCTAGCTAGATCTCTCATGATCCATTCAATGTTAATTAAATCATATTTAACTGTATATGAGAGCACTAAGCTGTTATATCTGTCAATAGCTAGTTGGTCCTCCCAATCTTGTATTTATTTTTCTGCTTTGAGAATCCTTTGATAGCATCTGGCCTGTCTCCTTTGTTCCTTAGTCCTTCTGGCTCCTAAAATCTTAAATTGTACCTTAGGTTTCATAAACTGTTATAAAAAAAAATCATGCAATAATCCATTTCTAGATTTACTTAATTTTAGATAGAATTAAACAAATCAGAAGACAGAAAGGTCATGAGGATGGAAACCGTAAAACACTAATTTTCCTTGTGAATGCCTAATAAGTACAGGGTGATTGTGTAACGCTAAAAGGTCGATTGCGTGACAATGTAAGGGTGATTGTGTGATGGGTTCCACACAAATCCGTAACCCTGTCAGGTCGATTGTGTAGCCCTGTCTATGCAATTGTGTGATGATGTAAGCCCGATTGCATGATGAGAAATCTGTTCTTGAAATCCATGCAAAACCTACAAAAAAATTAAGAAAATCCATACAACCTGCAGAAATCACACAAAAAAATAGAGAAGGTTAATTAGTTGTTGTTCACATCGGGTTCACCAAAATGTCACATGTTGAAATTCATCTAAATGTAAAACAAACTAGGAATGAAAGGGAAAATCATGAATCCCTATCCTAATCAGAATTCAACAAACATACAATGAAATGATGCAATAACAAACAAATAGGAATTAAAATTATTCAATGAAACTCCCTATTCCAAGATCGCATATAGCTTCCATTGCTCTTCTTCTCTTCGTGGTATGATGGCTCTCAGATATTACCCTGGCAACTTGCAAATGGCACAAAGATTCAAAGTTCGTGATTATTGAAAACGAAGATTGAATGCTTAATTTATAGATTTTTGGAGAGGAAATTGATTGAAAGGTAGAACAAAAGAATCAAGAGGTGGAACTCAGGTGAGCTGTCATGCTGATTGATAGTTGAACTGTTGATTTGGAGGTGAATCATAATATATTGAATAGATAAACTGAGTCAACTGATTGAGAAAAAGCTAACTGAAGGAAGAAAAATAATGATTGGAGGAAATAAAGAAGATGAAATAGTTAACTAGAAGATGGAAATAGAGATTGGAGAGAAAAATGATTTAATTAATTAATTGATTGAATTAATTAATTTAGCATGTGCTTGCACTTAGACTTAGATTTTCAATTTAATCTTTGCATGAAATTTATTCAAATAATTGAATTAATTTTAAATCAATTTAGTATTTGAATATATTTAGAACTTGACTTTGATTTTCAATTTTGATTTTTGAAATCATGCACATGTGTTAGAATTTAGAAGAAATTATGGAAAAAAATGAAATCAGAAGAATTGGAAGAAATTATTTAGCTAATTAAATAATTTAAAGAAACTATTTAACTATTCAGAAATGGACTTTAATTAAATAATAAAGATCATTTAAATTAAAGGATTAAATCATAATTAATTAAATAATAAATATTTAATTAATATTTAGAAAAGGGTTAATGATTTAGTTGATTAGAGATAGAAATTGAAAATAGAAGTAATTTAAATAATAAAGATTATTTAAATTATGGAATTAATCAGAATTGATTAAATAACAAATATTTAATTAACATTAGAAAATAGTTAAAAATGATTAAATGATGAAAGAATAAGAAATAGAATAATTAGTAAGATTATGAGGAAATATGAAATTAGAAGAATAAGATTAATTAACTTAATTAAAGAATTAAAGAATTATTTAATTAGTTAGACGAATAATTAGTACATGATCAATAAGACATTTTTAAGTGTCTACAATATGTTTATATATTTATCTCTTCATTCAATTATATTTTTAATATACTTCCATGATCCTTATCTAACCTTTAGGACCTGCTTCCTTCATGTTTTTCCTATATGAGGGGGAACATTATATTTTGATACATCTTATCACCAACTTATGCTCTTACATGCTTGTTATATGATAGTACATATTTAAATGTTATATGTGAGCTTAGATGCTTACATATACTTTGGAAAACTTCTTTTTATCATATCATGTCTCATTTTATCTATTCTCCAATTCATTTCATACTACTTATGCCACTGATTGAGGGGAGGAACATATGGTTACTAATGCTTTTTCATGGTTGATATTTTAAATAGTGACATGCACAAGACAAAGACCCATCATGAATTTGCACTAAATAAAGAATCATCATTACATCTATTTCACATTAATTGGTGGTTGATCTCATTACATGTTCACATTATTTGGAAATGTATCAAACTATCAAATTGAATGAAAAATGATCAAATAAGTGTATTGCATAGAATGTTGATCACATTGCCTACAATAACATAGAACACTATCATACTACCACATCACATGGAACTTATATTGCATGCTCATACTCAAACCCATATCATGTTGCCACATATACACATAAATCTTTATACCAATTTTCATATAAGACAACTTTTTAACCTTTCTTTATCCTTTTCTTCTCTATTTTAATTTTTTTTCAAAAAACAAAAGTTTTATTAATATAAAGCACAAAGGTTAGAGATCAAACAACCAAAATGGAGAGTAAGAGAGGGTATGATCACTCAATTAGTCAAAAATTAGGGTCACCAAAAAATTGAAACACTAATGTTTATATCATTATTTGCTTGAATTTTTTGAGCTATTAAATCTATGGTGACTTTTCTTTGGATGGCAATATTCTTATAATCTTAAATGGATTTTATTTCTTCATTCTTATTTAACTTGTTTATTAATGACTAGAAATGTAAAGATATATCCATCTACCATTAGATTACATTTTAACCAGGTGCTACATTTTTATGTTTACCGTCAACTCTTAATACATAAGGTTAATCCTTTAAAATGATCTTGAATATTCATCCTAGAAGTAATACATTGAGAATACAATAGGGCAAACTTAATGACATGCAGGTACATATGTTAAAGGCACTTTCCAATCATTTTGTCCGTCCACTTTTCTTGGTGTACCATTTTGGCCTTTTCTGGCCTTTTCTGACCTGCTATTCCATGCATGCTATGTACAATAATTTGATAGGAGAAAGATTTAAATAGAATAGACTGTTATGTGAATGTCCACAATATCTCATTATAGTTTTTAAGTTGCCATTCCATGCATTTTCCATGGTTGTGGGACATTTATGCTATGTACAGTAATTTGATAGGAAAAGGCTTTAAACAAAATAGACTAGTTGTGAATGTCCATGATAGTTCAATAATAGTTTTTAAGCTGCCATTCCATGCATTTTCCATGGCTGTGGGGCATATATGCTAAGTACAATAATTTGATAAGAACGTCCACAATGGTTCATGATAATACTCCTACTTCATGGAAAATGCCTGTCTTCTTTGTCCGTCCAGTCTTGGTTCTATAGTTGTTGTCCATTTTGGCATTTTCTAACCTCTTCATTTTCTGTGATGCTGAGTACAATGATTTAATAGAAAAAAGCTCTACACAATGGCTCGTGATATGTAATAGTCCAAGTTCGTGGAAAATGCAAGCTACAGACAAGTGACAACTGAAAATGAAAGCGACACCGACATTTGAGTTCTTGACTATGTTTTTTTGCAGCCTATTTGACTGTGCCACGTTGTAATCCATTACCGAAGGGGTTTCAATGGTAAAGTTGTCTCACGCTATAATCCATTATTGAAGGACTTTCACTCTACTTTTTATTGGATGTTGTTTTCAAGTTGTCATGAGTCAATTCATACATATGCCTCGAATAATTATTTTTCTTCGTCACTCTCTGAAATGAAATTTGATGGTTGTGTTTCTAAATTTGATGGTTGTGTTTCTATCTAGTGCGTGTCTTTTTCAGACACAACTTGTCATGTGTATCATTTATTTTTCTTGCGATTCTCTAAAATGGAATTTGATGGTTTTGTTTCTATCGTAGTGCGTGTCTTTTTCAGACACAACTTATCATGTGCATCATTTATTTCTCATGACTCTGAAATGAAATTTGATGGTTTTGTTTCTATCGTGGTGCATGTCTTTTTCGAACACAACTTGTCATATGCATCATTTATTTTTCTAACGACTCACTGAAATGAAATTTTATTTTTCTCGCGACTCTCTGAAATGAAATTTGATGGTTTGGTTTCTATCATAATGTGTGTCTTTTTCAGACACAACTTGTCATGTGCATCACCGTCGTGGAAGATAATAGGCATCTCATACAATCGAACGATATTTTATGACATCTTATGTGAACAATGAAAAGCTAAAATAAAATATTACCAAAACACCTTTTCTAAAGTTTTTGGAGGGAAAAAGTAAAAACTATTCATATACCTACCCTTTGCTAGATTACCTGGAAGTAACATGTAACATCAGTTTTAATCCTATAAATGTGCAAATGCATTTGATCCCTAGTTTGCCTTAACCGTAAGCCATTGGCAGAATTCGTGGTCATTGTGATTGCTAATTAATAATGTTGATGTCTTATTAGTTCCTGTTAATTTATTTTTTCAATTAGTTTAGTTAATCATTTTAAAGAATTAAATTTATTGAACAAAGTTTTTATAATTCATATATAATATTTATTTTGAATGATTATAAAATATGATTTTCTTTGTTCTTATTGATTTCTATTGAAAATAGTAGGTATAATATTTAATTTTTCTTAAAAACACAGAAATTTTACTTTATTAATTACTTTGAAAAGGTACAAATTGCTATTATTATGGTAATGCTTGCTTATTATTTTATTTTTTTAAGTAATGCTTGCTTATTATTTTATTTTTAAGGGTCAGCTCACAGTTACCAAGACAGGTTTGCATTTACACAAAATTCTTTCACCTCATTTAATGTTTGGAATGGCACAGAAGTTTCCCGTGGGTGACAATTTTCAAATAAGAAATTTCAGTGTAACAGTCAAAATTGAGCCCAGTTCATTGTATTTAATGTTATAAATAATATTCCACGTGTTATCCTGCGTAAACGAAATCCAAAAAATATAATGTAATATGGTAATACTGAGCATCCGTATCGTTATCATGCATAGTGGGTTTTATGAATATAAATGTTTATTAACTAGCATATACACCTTAAATTTTAATTTAATCTATATAAAATATGCAGAGAGATATCCTTCTCGAGGCGCTTATTTTTAATCAATTTGACACCCTAAAGTCAAATAGGGCTAGGGTTATTAGTTAGATTATGTCTAGGGTTAGGGTTAAGGTTAGGATTAGGGTTATGATTCAAGTTAGGGTCATAATTAACACCATGGTTAGAGTTAGGTTTAGGCTTAGGGTTAGGGTTCAAGGATTATGGTTAGGGTTTATGATTAAGGATAGGGTTAGAGTTAAGGTTTAGGGTTAGGATTAGGATTTACTCTTAGGATGAGGGATAGGTTTTGGGATATGGTAATGGTTAGGGTTTGGGTTAGGGTTATGGCTAGAGTTAGGGTAAGGGTTAGGTATAGGGTTAGGGTTAATGTAAGGGATAAGGTTAGGGTTAGGATTGGGATTTAGATAATGGTTAAGAGTTAGTGTTAAGATTAATATTAGGGTTTACATCATCTCCAGGGTTAAGGGTTAGTGTTAGGGTTAAGGTTAATATTAGGGATAGGTTTAGGGTTAGGGTTAGGAATATGGTTAGGGTTAGAATTCATGGTCAGAGTTAGGAATATGGTTAGGGTTAGGGTTAGGGTTTCTATCATACTTAGGGATATTGTTAGTCTCAAGTTAACATCATTGTTAAGGTCAAGTTAATAATTAGTGTTAGGGTTAGGTTTAGGGTTTGGATTATGGTTAGGTTTGGGGTTACGATTATGGTAAGGGTTAACATCATGGTTAGGTTAAGTTAACAATTACAGTTAGGGTTAGATTTAGTGTTTGGATTATGATCAAGTTTAGGGTTAAGATTAAGGTTTCAGATTAGATTTAGGGTTATGGTTAGGGTGAGGTTTTAGATTTAGAGCTAAGGTTTATTGTTAGGGTTAGGGTTTAGGATTATGTTTAGGCTAGCATTAGGATTGGGGTTAAGGTTAGGATTATTATTAGTGTTTAGGGTTATAGTTAGGATTATGGTTGGTGTTAGGGTTGGGGTAAGGATTATGGTTAGCCTTAGGGTTAGGATTGTGGTTAGGATAGTGGCTCAGGTTAGGGGTAGGGTCATGGTTAGGGTTAGGGTATAGTGTTAGGATTAGGGTTAGATTTTGGGGTTTAGTTAGGATTAGACTTTAGGATTATGGTTAGAGTTACGATTTAGGATTATGGTTAAGGTTTATATCATAGTTAGGTTTAGATTAATGGATAGGGTTAGACTTAACTTTAGGGTTAGGTTTTATCTTGGAGATAGATTCAAGGTTAGAGTTAGGGTTAGGATTTATGATTAGTGTTATAATTAGAGATATAATTTAATTTAGGGGTAGAGTTAGGGTTATTTATTATATCATGGTTATGGTATGTTTTAACGGTTACTATTAGGATTAACATAGGATTAGGGTTATTGTTAGGATTAGGGTTTAATTATATGGATAGAGTTAAGTTTATGGTTAGGTTATGGTTGACATTCAATTAGAGGGATTAGGGTTAAGGGTTAAGGTTATAGTTAATTAGATTTAGGGTTCAATTACAATTAAGATTTGATTATGGTAACAATTTAATTATAGTTAGGGTTAGGATCAGAGTTCAATTAGGATCAAGGTATAGAGTAGATTAGGGTTTAGAATAGCTTAGAATTATAGTTTAATTAGGATTAAATAGTTCAATTAGGGTTGGGTTTAAGTTGAGGGATAGGATTCAATTGTGGTTATTTTAGGGTTCAAGTTGTAATTAGAAATTAATTGTAGAGTTATAGTAAAATTTAAGGTTAGTTTATAATTAGGTTTCAATTAGTGTTAAGGTTTAGTTTGGGCTTATGACTCAATAATTAGATGAGGGTTGAAGTTATAGGTAGTGTTTAATTCTCTAGGGTTATACTTAAGTTTAGGGTTAGGTTTTAATTTGGTAAGATTAGGTTCAATGTTAATGTTAGGGTATAATTAGGGTAAATATTGAAGGATAATGCTCAAGGTAAAGGTTGAGGCTCCATTAAAATTAGTGGGAGCATTATGGCTTAGGTTCCATTATGAATAGATTTAGTATTACAATTCAATTAGGGTTTAATTAGGGTTATAATTAGTTTTAGGGTTCAAATAGGGTTAAAGTTCAATTATGGTTAGATTAGGGTTCAAGTTGTAAGTAGGGTTAATTTTTTCTCCTTTTTTCAATTTATGAAATAAATAGCTTTAAAGTTTGTTCTAATAAAATAAATACATTTTAAAATAGCTTAAACTTTATTTTAATTAAAATAATATTATTAATATAAATTTAAAATCTTATTAACTTTTTGTTTCAATGATAATATTAGGTTTAGAGTTTCTAGAAAAAGTGAAATTTTTATTAATATATAATAAAATATTCAAACTCAACTAAGAGATAAATGAGATATAAATAGAAAAATCACATCTATATCATATTTTTGAAATATTTATGAATGCATGTAACTTTGATTTTTTGAATTTAGAAACATTATATTTTTATGATTAAACTTTAGAAACATAGTTTTTTCTATTTTTTTAAATTGAAAATTAAAATTATACACCATTTTATTCTTTGTACATGTAATTTTGATTTTTTGAATTTAGAAACTTTATATTTTTATGATTGAAATATAGAAACAAAAGCAAAAAAAATCTTTTTGATATTTCTAAATATACCAAATAAATTTAAATTATAAAATTAAACTATTTTTTTAAAATTTATAAATAAATAAACAATCAATTGTAGAATAAATTTAAAACTAAAATCTAGGTATGAATACAAAATTTCTATTTTTTAAATGAATAGTCAATCTTTTAGAATAAATTTAAAACTAAAATCTAGATATAAATAGAACCTTTCTATATTTTTGCTTCTTGGTGTAAATAATTATTCATCTTGGATATTATTACACCTTACTTAAGTTTACTTAGGAAATGCATTTCATAGTAGTTTAGGTATGAGACACTTGGGTGTTTGTGCCACATTGGGATAGTGTGTGTAGGAGAATTTCCACCTTTCATGGTGTTGAGCTTGTTGTTACACTCCACATTCAGTGGGTGATCCACCTCATGTGGACTATTATATTGTTTCTCCTACCTACCCACACCTATTTCCTACCTACCCTTGTTTCTTATTGAGCCACATGTCATGTTTGTGTGCTCACATATCCATATAGCCTTGCCTATATAAGCGGGCTTATATTCATTGTATGTAATGCTTAATGATCCAGTTGATCAGTATTTTCATCTTGAAAGAATAAAGTTTATTTCTATCATATATTTTGTCTCTCTTATTTGTGCTTTCCATTGCCTCTTGATCTTGGCAAAATCTCACATGGTATCCAAGTTGGTCCATGTCTCACATGGTATCAGAGCTATTAGAATGTCATTGGTTTGCTAATTGAGAGAAATTTGATGTTATTTGGGGTTTGTAGTTTGGAGTTTTCTATTGCAGGTTATTATTGAAGCTTGATGGGTCAAATCTGAGGTTACCATTGGATTGAGGAGGACCAAGAAAGTCAGTTTTACTTTTTGTTTCATCCAAATCGGACTTCGAAGACCAAATCTAGAGGCATTTGAAGTTTGACGCTGTGGCGGAAATTTTCCAGAAATTATAATTTTGTAGGCAATTTTCAAATAGCAATATCTCACTCATCCAGACTCGTTTTTTCGAGCAATTTTTTTTGTTTTGGGGTAGAATTTCGTGATATGTACAATGGGGTAGGATTTTTCTGATTTTCGGATATAGGTGTTTCGAAAATCATGAAATCCCGATTTTTACAACTTTGGAGGGTTCGTTTGGGCTCATATGGACTCCTTTTCAAGTGCCATTTTTTTTGAAAGTGGATATTTTTTCATCTACTTTCATAATCTGCCATCTATTTGCAATGATTTTAAGTAAAAATTGTACTTTCAGTATTTGGCCATTTTGGCATATTTGGTACTTGCATTTTTGCTTGGATCTCAGTTTAGATCACTAGCAGTATTTATTGAAGTCTCTTAGATCTCATTTTGAGAAGTTGTAAATTGAAATCAAAAGTCCACTTTGCCTTGTTTTTCAAGTGGCCCATTGTATACGCACTAAGTATGAAGTGCCAAAATCACCATTTTGGGGGGATTTCTTGATTGAGTATTTTGGGGGGGTGTCTTGTATGATTGTGCCTCTCTCTATCTTGTGTTTTTTCATTTTGGTGCTATGGGTTCTCCTAAATTTCCATTTTTAACTCCTCATAATTATGCATCATGGAAAGTTAAGGCATGGAGTAAAATAATGGAAAAAGGACTTATTCATTATGTAAATGAAACTTTTACAACACCACCTGATCATAAGGTTGATCCTAATGCTCAAATTGAATGGCTTACTAAGAATGCTATGGCACTTGGAACACTTAGAAAGTATGTATCAGATGACCTCATTTTTCACATTAATAAGTGTACAATAATTAAAGAGGCTTGGGATATTTTAAAGAAATTGTATGGTCAAGTTGATGAGATTAAGGGCTACAAGCTTGATAGTGAACTCACAACTTTGGATCCTAAGGATTTTGATACAATCCAAGATTATGTCACAAAAGCAACTGAGCTAAGAGCAAAGCTAAAGGATTGTGGAATTGACAAAAATGATGCTCAATTGGTTTATAACTTGTTGGACAAGCTTCCTTTAGAGTATGCAACCTTTGTATCTAGCTTTCACACCCATAGGTTAGCTCAAGGTTCCTCATACACTTCTCCCTCATTTGATTAATTCACAGAGATGTTGATACTTGAGCAATCTAAGTTGACCACGATGGGGATTCTCAAATCTTCAAAGTCACAAGGTTTGGTAGCTAATAAAGGGAATCAAAGCAATCAAGGAAAAGGAAAGAATCAAAAGAAACCTAAGTCTAAACCACAACAAGATGGAGCACAATCTTCCTCTCCACAACAAGGTGATTCACTATTATCACCTAAGAGGAAATCATATAAGGACAATTTGTTTTGTGGATATTGCAAGAAGTCAAGACATGATGAACATCATTGTTATAAGAAGGATATTGATGAGTTGAAGAATCTTCTTGAGAAGAATAGAATCAACCTACCTTCTAGAATGTCTACATCAGCTTCTTCTTCCAAGGATAAAGGAAAGGATCACTCTTTTGGGACAGATAAAGGAAAGGGACAAGCTCTTTGTGCTACTACAAGTCATGATTTAGGGAGATGGCTTCTAGATTCAGGGGCTTCTCATCATATGGCATCTTCGCAATCTATATTTTCTACATTTGAGCCTTGCCACATGTTGCAGATTTTGACGGGCAATCATACATACATGGATGTGATTGGGAAAGGATCCATTGCCATTGGGGATAACTCCTTCAATGATGTGTTGTGTGTACCCCACTTGACAAATAATCTTCTTTCCATCTATCAAATCACACATGGGGCAACTAGGAAAACTGTGGAGTTCACACCTGATTCAGTTATCATTAGATACTTGGAGAGTGGAGCTATCATTGCTACTGGGGTGGTTGATCATGCATCTCGGTTGTACTCTTTTTTAGATTTTGGTCCTATTGATGAGTTTGATTCTTCCTATGTTGATGATTCTGATTTTGAGGAGAACTTTGGGCATTTGAACTTGGGGATTCTCACATGTGATCCCATTCTTGAGCCTTGCATATCATCTCCTTCTATTGATATCACACCACCTATTGCACCTGATGATGCAGCTAGTGCGATAGTTTTGCCTTCTTATGATTCAGTGCAGCAGGATATTTCATGTCTTCCAGCTTCAGTTGATTGGGATGCCTACTTGACAGACATTGCAGGTCTGTTTGTGGACTCCTACATTTCAGATTTGGGAGACACCATTCATGACATTCATCTTCTCTTTGATGAAGATGATCCTTCTTTGATTGTTGCAAGGGATAACTCTGACCCTCTTGTGCATTCTCTATATGATCAATCTTTAGAGGTTGACATGATTGTGGATACTTTTGTACAACACTTGAAAGAGGTCTCTTTATCTTATGAGGAGACATATGAGTCTTTGGATATTGTTCTACATTCATCTCCACTAGACCTTGGATTGCCTTTTTCAGTAGCTCATGTGAGACATGGACCCACTCTGATACCATGTGAGATTTTGCCAAGATCAAGAGGCAATGGAAAGCACAAATAAGAGAGACAAAATATATGATAGAAATAAACTATATTCTATCAAGATGAAAATACTGATCAACTGGATCATTAAGCATTACATACAATGAATATAAGCCCACTTATATAGGCAAGGCTATATGAATATGTGAGCACACAAACATGACATGTGGCTCAATAAGAAACAAGGGTAGGTAGGAAATAGGTGTGGGTAGGTAGGAGAAACAATATAATAGTCCACATGAGGTGGATCACCCACTGAATGTGGAGTGTAACAACAAGCTCAACACCATGAAAGGTGGAAATTCTCCTACACACACTATCCCAATGTGGCACAAACACCCAAGTGTCTCATACCTAAACTACTATGAAATGCATTTCCTAAGTAAGCTTAAGTAAGGTGTAATAATATCCAGGATGAATAATTATTTACACCAACATTGCTAAACAACATAGAAGACATTAAAAGACATTAGATCTAAAATATTAAAGTGAAATGACTATGTATATTAATTTTTAGAAAGAAGTAGTACTTCAACAATTGAGACATATTGAAACTTTCAATCTTTTTAATTCAGATTGGAAATTTTACACAACAACAAAAATTCCTTTTGGAATATAGATTAATACATTCATGATTTGATCATTAATACATTCATGATTTGATCATTATGCTCTAAATTCAATATACAAAAAAGGCATGTATTTTCTCTCAGATGCATGTTGTTATACAAAGCTCAAGATAGGAAAAATTTATTTGGGGTTTAATGGAGCTTATGGATGATGCTAAAAATGATGCTTATAAGGCATGTATTCTCTCAATGCATTTATTTGGGGTTTAATGGAGCTTATGGAAGATGCCAAAAATGACGCTTATATCTTGTAGTAATGTTACAACAAATCAAAACAAAACAATCAAATTTCACGTTCTAAAATTTCAACTCCATTTTTATCTACTTGAATGATAATAAGATCTATGCATTGCCTCCCTTTCTATATTCATGTACACTAAAAGGAACAAAACTTGTCTCTATTTACTACCATACTTTTTACAGTTTGAGAATGATTTTAGATCCTAGTAAAGTTATATGAACTGCAATCTGTCTTCTTGGCAAAATAGCTAAATCCCAATAACCAAAACAAAATAGCAAAAGAGACTAATAAGAAGAATTGAGTTTTTATAAGAATGTGAAATTGTTCACTGAACAATTAGACCAAGACCAAACAATAAATAAATAAATAAATAATATCAACATTTTAATGAATTTGCACAACAAAAAAATATATGAAAATTGGGTAAAATTTTGCATCTGAACATTAGTTTCCAAGGCTCACCCAATATTAAATATTAATAGATCCATAGAAATTAGTGAATAGATCATTTAAATAAATAGAAAAAAAATTAAAAATTTCAACAAAAATAGGAGAACTGTCTATGTATAGATTCAAAATAAAACTCTTGGGAATTATTTTGAGGAATTGTATTCTTCCTTGAGAAAATTCTGATCAACTTCATTCAACATTCCCATCTTATCATTTGATGGTTTGCCCTAATCACTACAGTGATTGGTGCATTTGATTTCCTACTATGGTGTCCAATGCAGATATTTGTTCAACAGACAAAGGAAACAAGATGTAAGTTGTTTGCTTTTAGCAAATTCACACATAATTCTGAAAATAAGAAATCGAAAAATGAATGAAATTCATTAACAGCAGACTGCTCTATATTTAAAGGTGGGATGCTCTATTTTTTGAACACAGATTTTCTTTTGTTGCAGCTGAAATAAAAACAATACAATAACTAATTAAATACAATGTCACAGCCTTGGAAAAGCATTTGTAGCATTTTTTATGCATCCCACAGCTCTTTGAAATCATCTAAATTGATAAATAAGTTGTAGAAATAAAACTTCAAAACATCTAATTCAGCAATTTACTCTCTCAATTTCTCCAATCTGCAAGCAATCATGGAATTTGTAAAGAAAACATAATAGAAAAACACATACATAGCTATGACATATGAAATGACTGACCTTTCAAATTCCATACTCATAAAAAATTAATATTTTTTTTCTTTTATCAATGTGTTGAGACTATATAGGAATGCCTCTCATCATAATCATTAATCACAAAAGCGAATACTCCATATACTCCATGTTTCCAACCTTATATGATGTCAAAATAAAGGATGAAGATTTAATGTTTTCATATTCCAACAAATATGCAAGAATAAAGTTCATATGAAGTGAATCAAATCAAAACACAAGCATGATTTTTATCTCCATAAAATCTGAAAAAGTTGCTGAAGGATTGTAAAAACTGCTACAAAATACCATTTCTCCAAAATTCTATATGAATTTGTTTATTACAAATTCAAGCTGGAATTTTTGAAGGGAGTTCTTCCATCAGATTTGAATCCACATGCTATGTCCTAATAAATAATCTTGTTTGATTATGAAAATACAAAGCCCTTTAAAAGGTCATATTACAATCTGCTGTTGTAAAAAAACAACAAAAAAAAGTATCCATTCACAACTAAAATAAATTCTATATTCCACTTAGGCTGTCAATTTCTTTGAGTCTATACGTTCAAGAGGAACAAGGAAATCCAAATACCCATGAACTTTTAAATCAGAACACATTCTCAAATTTAAAGCAAATCATTTGATAATTGATCTATTTGCACTCTTTTCCTGACAACCAGTAAAAAGAAAAATTAATATGATGTTCAGAATATTATTCTAAACTGAATTCATTTGCTACATCTCACCTAAAAGAGGAGGGTTGGTCAGAACAAATGATCTCTTTGAATGATAAAGGGGAACCCCTGCAACCAAAAACAACGACATTCAAGAAGCTAAGAAAGAATAACGCCAAAAGAAAAAGCACAAGGGAAAAGGGAAAAATCCCAACAGCAATCAACAAAGATAGGCACGATTATTGACTTGAATTTGGTATCAGCTGATTTATGATTAACACACCTAGCCAAAAAAAACATCCCAACCTATCCTCCCAAATGTATGTCGATCGAAATTAGAAACCTCCATGAAGAACATAGGCAAGCCTATGCAATTTATAGTAACAAATTGCAGTATGGAATCGCACAGGTGCTGGAGGCAGACCTCAAGGGTGTTGAGTTAAGAGAATTGGGCACTATGCCATTGTGAATTCACCGGGCTTACCACTGGATACTATTAAATGCGTTTCAACCGATTTATTTAAAGTCGGATCCTTAATTAAACCAAAGCTGAACCTTCTCATTGCAACATAAAACAAATATCATGGCGGCCATTTTCACTCCTATCCTTGTAAGGCATTTTCTCAATCAGTTCAGCATCCTTGTTCTGGATTCACTTGGCTTAATCTACATTACTCGTTGCCGACTGTTGCAATATTTATAATCGTGACCGCAAAAAACAATGTGATCAAAGATATTTAAGAGGTTTAGACACTTGGGCGACGGCGAAGATGAAACTCCTGCAAAGCTGAGAAATGCCGAATAAGACCAGAACAAATCAAAATTGCAGCAAACAAACTGGAACATGTTTTTGTTTGGTGCAACAGACCATATTTTTTAATCTTATTCTATCCAATATTTTAAAATCTCTCCTTCATCAGGATTAAAGTACCGATAACAATGATCATTAATCTTAGTTTAATTTTATATGTGCACTGCTACAAATACAGGTTTTTGAAGCTAATTTCTGCTTGAAGCTCATCCTTACAGATAAGGAAAAGACACAATAGTCAACAATTCTTATGTAATATCATAAATAAGGTTATTCAAATCATAAAACAAAAATTTATGACAATGTATTTTTGCTCATGGATCAATCTGTAATCAATTTTTTGAAATGAATAGTACCATAGAAAAGCAACAGAAATGCCTTGCATGGCAGGTGAGTTTTAGGCTTGTTCGGGCAATGGCCATGGAAGATGTCCAGGCTGGCAGTAAAACCTAAATTTTTGGAAGGCTTGAAAGCCATCCATTGAAACATTGTATCGCCGCAATGCGTCTCTCAACTTATTCCATTCTTCTCGCTCCTCAGCAGTTGTGTACTGTTGCACTGTGTTTTGTCCTTCCATGTCTTCTACTGTTGTGCCCTGTGGTTGAGAGCTTTCTCCTTTGTTGTGTTCTTCCCCTTTGAATACTTTATTCTTGACCATTTCCCTCATCTCCCTCATATCCTCCTGAACCTTTCTTAGAGCTTCCCTCATATCTTCCTGAACCTTTGCTAGAGCTTCCCTCATCTCCTTCTGCTCTTTCAAAATCTTTTTTAGATAATCATCTCCCTCTGTGTCCTCGCTGGAAATTGTTATCATGTTCCCACTTGTCTTCTCCTCTTTTTCAGTGGCATCATCCTCCTTTTTTGTGGCGCTCTTCTCGTTTCCCCGAAAATTCTCGCTCTCCTTGTCAGCTGGCCACCTCTCATCGATATAATGCTCAACAATCTCTCTCAGAGAAGGCCCCTCTTTAGCTTTCCAATTTCTTAAAACCTTAAGCTTGTTCCAATCCTGCATCAGTGCATACAAAGAATTTTTAATTTTTGCTTATAAGATGTAAAATTTTGTGCTTACGGAAATAAATTAACTACTGCTGTCCGTTCAAGTGAACACGAGTAAAAACTGGTTGTGATGGTATCTTACTTTAATAAGAATTGTTATGAGGTCCCTCCACTCCCAGCAAACGAAAATCCATGCAATAAGTTGAACCTGCCATCCTTCCACTCTGTTGATACTGTCGGGGGTTAGAGACAAAATATTCCATGCTAGGCGATGGTATGCCATCAAACATTTCCACTCTCGGGGAAGTTTTCTACTACGTGTGCACCGAGTATGAAGAAAGCGAAAGGCACTCGTTTCTCCTGGGGTATATCTAGGGATGAGCAATGCACTGATTATCGAGGAGAGATCATCCATAAGACTTGTCTTGGGCTTGCCCTTGCTGCCTACTAGCTGTTGTTGATCACCTGCAACAAACGTCAAGCTGTTATTTTTCTTGCAGTTTTTTCAATGATCAGACATTTTATAGTCGCAGTCGGGCATGATTATGTAGATGTAAATTAAGATACAGTTCGCATATATTTTATAAAGAAAAGTATAGCTAGCCTATTAAACTTGAAACCTGCGCCTTGTTCATCTCCTTTGATTGGCTCTCCAATCTCGGTTGCTTTATCTATCTCCTTGTGTGATCGGAGATATTTGTTGCAAAAACAGAATATTTGTGTCATCGGAGATGCCCTGTCTGCTAACAAACATTTTGAATGAAAACGGGTAGTGAATTGTGTGATCGCACAATGCATAAATTATTACCTAGAAATTTTCTGCGTTTCTTAATGATATATGCACCTGCTTTTTCAATTTCTTTTTGTTCATCTCTTTTGATTCTCTTTTCAATATTGGGTGTCATATCTATCTTAACCATTGCACCTTCAAATCCGGAGCCTGCTGCTAACAAACATTTTGAATGAGAACGGATTGTGAATTGTGTGATCGTACATTGCACAAATCATCACTAAAAATGCTGTGTATTTGAATGATATATTCACCTGCTTTCTCAATGCCAGGTGTGTCACGTTTCACAATGCCCGCACCTTCTTCATCTATTGCATGTTCACGGTCGGTTGTCTCGTGTATCTCTGTCGTTTCTTCTTCAACTCCGGAGCCTTTTGGTAATAAATATTTTGTACATATAAATTAAAATACAATCTACATATATTTTATGAAGAAAAATAAAACTTATAATGTAAGGAATCTGGATTCGGAAAGTCATAGAAAACAAAATCAATATAATAAATTTGAAACCTGTGCCTTCTTCATCTATCGAGGAGAGATCATCCATAAGACTTGTCTTGCGCTTGCCCTTGCTGCCTACTAGCTGTTGTTGATCACCTGCAACAAACGTCAAGCTGTTATTTTTCTTGCAGTTTTTTCAATGAACAGACATTTTATAGTCGCAGTCGGGCATGATTATGTAGATGTAAATTAAGATACAGTTTGCATATATTTTATAAAGAAAAGAATAGCTAGCCTATTAAACTTGAAACCTGCGCCTTGTTCATCTCCTATGATTGGCTGTTCAATCTCGATTGCTTTATCTATCTCCTTGTGTGATCGGAGATATTTGTTGCAAAAACAGAATATTTGTGTCATCGGAGATGCCCTCTCTGCTGACAAACATTTTGAATGAAAACGGGTAGTGAATTGTGTGATCTCACATTGCATAGATTATTACCTAGAAATGTTCTGCGTTTTTGAATGATATATGCACCTGCTTTTTCATTTTCTTTTTGTTGTTCATCTCTTTTGATTGTCTGTTCAATATTCGGTGCATCATCTATCTCGATCATTGCATCTTCAACTCCGGAGCCTTCTGCTAAGAAACATTTTGAATGAGAACGGGTTGTGAATTGTGTGATCGTACATTGCACAAATCATCACTAAAATGCTCTGTATATTTGAATGATATATTCACCTGCTTTCTCAATGCCAGGTGTGTCACGTTTCACAATGCCCGCACCTTCTTCATCTATTGCATGTTCACGGTCGGTTGTCTCGTGTATCTCTGTCGTTTCTTCTTCAACTCCGGAGCCTTTTGGTAACAAACATTTTGTACATATAAATTAAAATACAATTTACATATATTTTATGAAGAAAAATAAAACTTATAATGTAAGCAATCTGGATTCGGAAAGTCATAGATAACAAAATTAATATGATAAATTTGAAACCTGTGCCTTCTTCATCTATTGAGTGTTCACTGTCGGTTGTCTCATCTGTCTCAGTCGTTGCATCTTCAACTCCAGAGATGGATCGTCTCCCATTTTCTGACTTGGCTAGGTCTCTTCGGATTTTAGCTACACATTCTCTAAAATATTCTTTTCTTGCTTCTCTACCTACAAGAACATTTTTATTGGAAGAAAGAGAATTCATCTGTTAGAGCAAATATAAAATATGACTAATCCCACTTATGTAGAGTTAGAGATATCCACCTTGTTTAAATTTCTCTAAAGGTGGAGGAGTTGAAATTTGAAACTTCGGATTCAGTTTGTTACACTCATGAGCAGTATTCTTTTCTGTTTCTTCTGCTAGACCCGTAGAACCATGTATACTATCCCACATACCTAGCTGCCATTTCAAAAAGTCACTGGACTCTGAGTCGCTAGGGTCTGGAAGGTGTAGCGGCAGCTGAACTATCTTCCTTAAATATTTCTCTGCTAACTCCTCATTGGACTTATTATCTTTGTTCTTGATGTTCCCGTACTTCCTTAATATTGCCCTTTGGATCATGCTCTTTTCCATGCTCAAAATAACGTTGATCTCGCAAGCGGCCAAAACCAGATTCACTGCTGACAATACCTGCAATTCAAAAGTTATTTAAGAAATTTAGAAAACTTGAGACTAATATTTGATAATTACAGCAACTACAAATAGACGGGGTTTTAAAAGTTATACCTGCAGAATAACATTTTCTTCGCAACGATCGAGATCGTCGACGAAGACTATCATCCTGAGTTTATTACCAGAAGCAGGGGGCATCTTGGGAATCTTTGTTCCTGGAACATAGTTATCTTTCCATCTCCAAGTAATGCAGCACCATATAAAAGCAAACGCCTCCCACTTCCAGGAGAATTTATAACTCAGATTTTTTTTCAAAAAGTTGATATCAGAAATAACCTGCTTTTGATAACCAAGCTTTTGCCTATGGTCTGGCAGACATATATAATCGACGACCTGAGAACTGATAGGTTTGACAAAAGAGATGACCAACTTCCCTAAACCCCAAGCAAATACAATCATCGATGTTGGTAAACCTCCATATTTAAGTTTCTTTATATCTTTATTATGGGCTGTATCAAATACTAACCATACAATGATAGTGAGAAAGATGGCCACCAGTAATGCGAGAATGAATGGGAAGATTACATTCAAACAGATTATGTCTCTGCGGTTTATCCAATTATATATCCAGCTAGTCCTCAGCTTGTGCGCCACCGTCATCGTTGCTTCCAATTCTTTTGTGATTTCTACTGCGAGACCAGCCCATGCCTCGGTTTCATCTCTGTAATGCCAGGCATTGTATTGTACTGTCAAAATGGAAGGTGTGTTCCCCTGCAACGAGTATTCCTCCCATGGCATTTCACTGACCATTTGATTTCCAGACCCACTTGCTTCCTCTTGTTCAAACTGAATCTCGCCAGATCCAGAACAAATACAAATCGTTAAATTAAAATATGCTGAGAAATGGAGATAGAATCGATCATCTTAAGGAATTTATAAGTTTAAATGTTTTATAGAAAATATATCCATGTAAAGTAGGTCGAACTCTCTACTACTAGGTTTTCAGCTCGTACTCTTAAGTACCATATCATACTTTTAAATAAAACCATCAGAATGTCAACAGTCCAGTTGCGTGGATGAGTTGGAATATAGGAGAGGGTTAAAAAGTCAACGACATTTACAATTGTTGAAGTATTGCTTACCATATCACGCCTGTCAATGACGGCCAGGGACTTAAAAATTTGATGATGTTTAAGTTCATATTTTCCTCCTAAGAACTCATTAAACTTGGGCAAATCGAAAGGTGCAGATTCCTCCCATAGTGCTCGGAGCTTACTCCAAAATTTGCGAAACCTTGAGGGGAACCCTGAAGAAATGTGGGTATCCGTCACCTGCAACAATCCGTACAATGGAGTCACTCTTAATTTGGATATCAATGGCGAAAGTTTGGTTCAAAGACCATCAAACAACTTAATTCGACCTGATTCAATTAATTTTTTCAGTGCAATTAATACTCTTCCACCATTAATTTCGAATTGAATGGAAAATAACGAATATTTCAAAGAATCTTCTATCCATGTCATTTTCCTAACCCATGATACAAGCTTTAGTTGAGAGATGCCTTCTCTATAAAATAGAGATAGATCCACCTGAAATAGGATGCTCTCAAAGAGGAAATCAAACATTCTAACAATATAATTTATTAAATTAAATTTCACAAAAATTATTGATAATATTGATGAATTGAAGTTAAAACATTATAATTAGATCACGTATATTATTTATCTTCGAGGATATTTTTGAGTCTGGGTGTTCCATTGCTTTTTTATTACTCAAATTATTTACCTCGGAGGCTGTTGCTTGTTTCTCGCTCAAATTATTCACCTTGGAGGGATTTTTCGAGTCTGCTTGCTCTGCTGCTTGTTTCTTGCTCTTTTCAAAAATTGTTTTCGAAACCTGTTCTTTCCAATTTAATATCAGTATGTGATCAGAAACATTAATAAGTTCTCAATAGTTCAAAAATAATATGGTCAAGACACTATTCATCATATATCTTATTAAGATTTTATATTATACTTCACAATCTTAAAAGAGAAACCATGAGCAATTTAGATTTCATTGTTCTTATTTTCACTATTTTCTCTAAGAAACATATCAAAGTATAATTGTAAGGAGATACAACTTTATAAGTTATCAATAGTTGTGATTGTTGATGTAAACTAAAGAGTTACTACATATTAGAAATTATGATTATTATAAAGAGTTACCGTATTGGACAAAATTGTACAAATTAAGTGGGTTCCAACCCCAAGATGGGCAACATATTTAGACCTGCTAATGGGTCTAAAAGGGTTAATCCTTTGACAGGTGATGTAAAATTAAGAAAATGGAAACTTCTGGATCAAAGTTTCATCAAGGTCAATTTCGATAGCATGGCAAAAGGGAACCTGAGACCTACTAGTGCAGGTTACGTAGCTAGGGATCGTGAAGGTAGAATTATAGCCAGAGGTCTGGGATTCTAATAATGAAGCAGAGGCAGTGGCTGCTCTTATGGCAGTTCGTATGGAAAATAGTTGAATGTGGAAAACTTTCATCTTGAAGGTGATTCACAAATTATTGTGAATACGATATTAAAAGGGATGGCAAACAATTGTAAAGTTGATTAGATCATTCAAATGAACATCCAAAGCTTGGCCGATTTTAATAATTTCAAGGTGTCCCATGTTCTAAGGGAGGGTAATAAAGAAGTGGTTCACAAGACAATTCGACTTTTTCTCTCCGGGTTGGTGAAATCAAGTGGCAATACTTCGAGACTGATGTGTTAAAAGAGTTGGCCTCAAACATTAGCGATCATTTTGAATTTAAATTTGGGCACGTTAGAGACTTAGTAGTGAAGAAATTTCGGGAAAGATGATCATAAATGAAGGTGGCAGAGTGAACCAGAGAGACAATGTGCATTTGTGGATGGTAAAGCTTCGAGGGTGATTATGGTAGCTTGAGGGAGCATTAACTTCTCGCATGTGCGAAAGGACGAGGTGAGAGTGCCGAAGCTTGGAAGGATAGCGCACTTGGTACTGGATGGATATAGCAGTAAATCTAATCTTTAACAAGAATTCTAACTTATTTATTGCTGAAGTTGGGGACAGCCAGATGGTATTTTAAAGGCAAGGAGCAAGTTTCTATTTGAGTGGGATTGCCCATATCTTTTCAAATTGAAGTAGCTGATAGTAATAACGTAGCATGCTCGAGAGGAATCAGGTTTGTGGATCGTCATTCAATGCCAAGGTGCTTGGTAGAAACACAAAGGGTCTGCGAGAAGCCACTAATTTTAGAGGGATAAGGAAGAGCAGGCGACAAAATGCAAGCAATTTTTTCTTTGCAGACTACAAAATCGATGGTTGCTTTATGGGGGAAGATATCAGATGAACAGTCGTCTCATGTATTCAAGATTAGTGACCAATCTTTCCTAAACAGTGTGAAAATTGTGTTGGGTGACGAATACTTGAATGCTCAATATAGGTAGTGTACCGACATTGATATTGCATCAATCTTTATGGTCTGGTCTTTAAAATTGGAGTCGAACGATTTTGTATTCTGGATCATGCATAGTTATGTGAAGGATGAATGGTGTTGACTCTTGAGGAATGGCTAACCTTAGGAATGGCGAGAAGGGGTGAACGCTTTTTGTGCTCCTATAGTGATTGGTTGCATGTCAGTGAGTTCATTCCGCCACTAAGATCATTTTTAGTATGGAGTGCTAATGGGAACAAGGAGGTCTGTCGAGCATTGGCCCAAATTGGTTTACAATGAGTCAAGGACTTTCTAAAGTCGAGGAAGGCACAGATGGTACGGGAGGAGGTTGCGAAGTGGTTTCCAAGAAATAAAGGCCAAGAAAACGCTGAGTCGTCTCCCATAAAACATAAACATGGTCAGTTGGTGGGTTCATATTCGGCTAAACGGAGGAGACTCCTTGAGGGTTCCTCGTACTTCCACATGGAGAGTCTGATAGATGAACCTAGGAATGTGATGGTAGCAGATGAGATGAAAGACCGAGGCAAAAGTATCATGACGCAGAAGACGAGCACCATGTGACGGATAAGTTTTTAATTTTTATTATGTTTTGAATGGGGATTGCGTGCCCAATTGCCAAACAATTCAGTTAGTTTCTGGGGCTAGGCATTTTTGGTGATGATTTGATTAGGGACTTCGAGTCCAATTTACAGTTAGTTTTATGTCTGGGAGTAGATGATAGTAGGGTAGTGGTTTCTATAGGCTGCGTCTCTTCTGGTTTCAAAACGGAGTTTTCGTATAGCGTGTTAGAAACAGGGTAGTCAATTTTGCAGCCGTTAATTGCAAAATGACGGTGTAAAATGCATGACTAATCCGTACTGTCATTTTGGAACCAGAATAGACACGTCTGTTTCTATACTATGATGAAATGGTTATACAAGAGACATACAATGTATTTTTTTGCTATATTAATATAAGGAACAATTATCCATTAAAATAAATATTATACAAAATTAAATATTGAAATTATATTAAATACAACTAATTTATTACAATAATTAGGTTAGGGTTTTAGAGAATAAGTGTATTCTAAAGAACAAAAGTTTCATAAATAATCCATGCATAAATAAATGGTATCATTTTTTACCATTAGGTTTCCATGTGAATGTAAATGAATTTTTAT
This sequence comes from Cryptomeria japonica, assembly GCF_030272615.1. Lineage (NCBI taxonomy): Eukaryota > Viridiplantae > Streptophyta > Pinopsida > Cupressales > Cupressaceae > Cryptomeria > Cryptomeria japonica. The sequence continues at coordinate 749,624,496 of NC_081408.1, forward strand.
AATATATTTATATATTCTAATGATATATTTCAATGATTCCATCGACCTAGAGCTTGTCCTTAAATAAAGATCTTGGACTCTCAATTTTGAATTATTGGCATATAAGTCAATAGGTGATAAACAAAATATGTGAAAGATGTTTGAATGGAAGAAACAAGGAGATCATGGGTGCAATTATGTCTAAAGAACATATTTGTTTACATAGTTGAATGTAAGATGCATTATGAATCATTTAAGAAAGAGTTGATGTGACCCATTAGATATTGAGGTACATTATTAACTAAAGGGTTTAATGATTTTATTTTCTTACACACAAAATATGACAAGTTTTGAATTAAAACTCATTTTTCTTCTCTAAAATACATTATGAATTTGTTTGAGTCATTTTATAGAGATAGTTAAAATTGTGTTATATATTTTAGTTTTGTTTTCTTTTAAAATAGATTATTAATGCCAAGAGATATTCTACAATGGCAGCAAGGGGTGGAATGTAATGTGTCAGTGTGTTAGTCCAAACAAAAATTTTTACCTTTTGACTTAAGTTTGACAACCATTCACATGTCAAAATATTAACTGTATGTGGAAAAAGCAGGTCAATAGAACTTAAAATGTGAAAAATGAAGCCTAAGGAGCCTTGCTCACACACCAACAAGACTTCTTGGTGCAAGTTATGGAGTCATGAAGGATGACTCAACTTCCCAAGGATGGTTCCATGGTTCTCTATCTCACAAGGTCCCTCAAACCAATGTTTTTGCTCTCAGATCACTGAGCAAAATGGTTTAGGGATGACAAATGCAAGAACGAGGGATGTTCTAATTGATTTTACAATGAAATGCATCCTAAGCTATGCATGATCTTAAAAATGCAATAAACTAGATTATAAGATGACAAGATTAGTAGCAAGACTATCCTAGCATGATATATTAACATTAATTATAAACACTATATTTCAAAATAAACACCATTGAAAAACAAAAATATACCTTAAAATAAACACCACTTAAAAACAAAGATATACCGTCATCACATAGATTTATAAATATAAAATACAAAATATAGATAATCTTAAATAATTAACATACCATTTTATAATTATCCTTAATAGTAAATAATTTTTAAAAGTTATTAATAAAAAATAATTATTTCACTTAAAAAATATTTTATAAATTTATATTTTTAATAATTTTCTTAATAATGATAAGAAGTTTCAAATCTAAATATTAAAAATTGTAAGCAAATAATCAAAATTTAAGAAATTAAAATAAAAATTTGTATCAAGAGAAAAAAACAAGATAGATACAATTAAATTTAAATGTTTTTATATGTAGTAAATATGATTTAAAGTAAAATAAAATACTTTTAAGATAAATAAAATAATTTTAATTGATATGCGTTTCTTTAGATAGATAATATGTATTTAACATATTTATATAAATTTTATATTAAAATCAAATTATTTATTACATGATTCTAAAAAGATATTATTCATCTCGTTTCTTTATAATCAAACCAATTATTAACTGTAAATAAGGGCATCTAATATATGAATGTAGGGTGTACATCTACCTTTGCTGTGAAGTTCTTTACTCGTTTAATCGACATTCCAATGTTTTCGTTTATACCAGGGTCATCCCTCCTTTCAAACCTCTCTATTGCATATGCTATTTTCCTACGCTTGCCTTTTCCAATGATAGATAATTCAGATTCGCCTGCTCCAAATAAACTGTCTTTTTTAAATGATTTTGAGAATGCTAACTGTGATGCTGCCTTTAGAAGATTGCTCTCTGTCTGCAAGCACAATGAACCAGATCAATACCACATCTAATAATTAATGTAAAGTAAATGTGCTAAAATCTTTAGAAAGGATGATTACCTGAAGCATAACACTGGATTTGCCCATTCCCCATTCTCCCGAGATTCCCACGGTAACAGGGGATTTCACAAAAGGATTCAAAAATAATGCAGACAGACCAATGGCAAAGGGACTTCGTCCTGACCAATGTTATAATAGAAAATGTTGGCAAATTCTACATATTCAACTATTATTCAACTAGATAATTATGGAGTCAAAATAATTACACCTACCAAGGTTATCCTCCACAGCCGGTTTGTCAGTCCCTTGTTCAACAAGAGTCTTTATTTGGCTCAGAACTGTGTAAGGACAAAAAAGATAAATTATTCACGGCTATCTGCTCAAAATTTTGATAGGGAAAAGAAGCAAAAAGAAAGTATAAGCTAGCGTACCATCTTCGACATTCTTTTTTTCGTCTTCTGAGAGAGTGGTTATCCATTGGTCATTGCGAATGAGAGCAATATTTGCGCCTCTGGTGACGCACTCCAGTGTCATATCTGTGTCGCCTAGTGTTGCCGCTACTCTAAGCGAATTCCCCAGGCCTATTGTTTTCTCTATTTTAGTTTTTTCCTGTTTAAGATATTCTTCAAGCCGAGAAGAAACGGGAAAACTAATTCCAACTGCAGAAGCAAACAAAAGCAGGCTTTTCTGTTTTTCCGATTTACAGTTTTCCAAAAGCATCTCAGCTATTTTCACGGCTTGTTCGTCATCTGCTTGAGCCGCAAAATGTAAAGCTGTTTTGCCATCACAATCCCGTTCTTTTAACGGATTGGCTCCCTCCTCAAGAAGCTTTTTAACAACTTTCCCGTGGCCTCCTCTTGCTGCTTTGAGCAGTGCTGTTTGACCCAGCACGTCTGGTGCCCCAACATATTTCTTCTTACTCTCTTCTGTTGAAATCAACGAAAGAAGCTTGTAAACCATTTTTACGTTGCCTTTAGCAGCAGCCACGTGCAAAAGGGTGGTTTGGCTGAAATCTTTGGCCAAAACATGATTTCTAGGTTCTTTTCTTTCAAATAAGTAGTCTAAAACATCGGTATCGTCATGGGCTCCAGCTACTGCATGAAACATAGCATTCTGTCCATCACGATCCTTGGTATCTATAAGATTTCTGTTACCCTCTGAAAGCCGTTGACAAGGCCATCTCCTTCCAAGGAAAGCTGCGACGTGAAGCACGTTTCTTCCGTATTTATCACCCGCTGATGCTTTCCTCCAGTTTATACTTCCTTGCTTTTTATCAAACAGCAGTTTTTCAATAATTTTCCATGCCACATCCTCGTCTGCACCCTCGGCAGCGTAGTGGAGTGATGTCTTTCCTTCATCGTCTCCTTCAAGAGGATCGGCTCCTCCATCGAGCAGCTTTTGAACGAGATCCAGATACCCCATTCGCGAACTCTCGCGCAGATACGCTGACAGTGGTTGGTACTCCTCCAGCTTCGCAAAATAAGATTGTGGTTGGCTGGACACTGACAGCAGCCACGCCACCATACTCTCATTGGAGCCTACGCTAATAGCATAATCCAGGGGCGTCTTTGCTTTATTGTCCTCGACATCCATCAAACAAGCGCTCCCTTCAATACTGTCCTCTCCTCCTGCTGAAAGTAGAACACCAACAACCTCCTCTCTTCTCTTTTCTATTGCGTAGTGAAGCGGAGTAAACCCATCCTCATCTTTGGCGGTCAAGCTTGCGTTGTGGTGGAGGAGGAGTGCGCACATTCTGTCCTTGCCACTATAGGCAGCCTTATGCAGAGTCGTCCTCTTTATACTGTCAACTGCGTTTGCAAGGGTTTCGTCTTTTCTAAGCAGCATCTCTGCGATTTTAAGCCCATTGGATTCATCTTTCAGATTTGCTGCTTGGTGCAACGCTGTGGATCCATCAAGGAGATTATCTGCTGCAGAGGGTTGTACGTCCATATCTATGAGCCGTTTAACCAGATTTGCATCGCCTTTCTGTGCCGCCCGAAGAAGACAGGCGCTTAAAACATCAGGCTTGCCTTTATAGCTGAACAGTGAGAACCGTAAAATCTCATCAAACCGCTTGAAATCGGGGTCGGCCTCTTTTGCCGCTGCTGTTACTTCTTTTTGGGTTTTCCCTAAAAAAGAGTAGGCGTAGTGAATCAGTTCTGTCAGTAATGGATCAGAATGCATCACCACTTTACCATATAATCCGGAGCACAGAATGTAGAACGTTTGCCAAGCCATGTTTTCAACCACAACATACCAGACACTTTCATCACCGACCTCCAGTCTAAAGTCTTGAAACATCTCGAAGTTCTCTGTCCAGTCACTTTCACGGTTGAGTTCTTGTAGAATCTCATCTATAATCTTTCCTTGCTCTGAATTTTCATCGTTGATCAAGGCTCTCAAATACTTTTTGGTGTCGACTGTCAATGCTTTCAAAGACTCTTGAAAGCCCATCCCCAAGACATCGAAAGAAAATTCCCTTTCTCGTTCTCTGCTCTTTGCATGCACATCCTGCCACTTCCTGGCTATGGCGCTTACTACTTCGCTTGCCGCTTTCGTTTGATCATCTTTGTGTATTGCACGAATATCCAGTCCTGGCAGCAACCAATGAAGGACCTCCTCGTTCCAGTCTTCACAGCATAATAGGAACGCAGCACTTCTTCCCTCTTCACTCAATTCAGGAACCTCAGAATATAGGAGTGCCTTCCTGTCATCTTTTGCGGATAATATAAGAGCGTCAGCCAAAAGTTTACATTGCAACATCACCACTAACTGGAAGCTTTGAAATTTTCAGTAAACATATTTTGTCATCTATATTCAACTACTTTATTATATTCAAGTTTATCAAGCAAAAAGACGTTATACAGACCTGCGTCGGATATCTGGGGAGTTGGTGACTCAACGACTAACATGTATCCAAGACACGGTCTGAAACGCTCTTGGACATTGACGTAGTAACCAGAGCCTCCGATCCAGCCATCTAGTAGACGGACTCTGTCCCAATCGTCTAAAATATGTCTTATTGAATATTCTTGCGCTTCTTTCACAGTTGCCAAACGCCATCCGGGTGGAGTTTGGGAGCTCCTTTCAACCTTTCTGAAATTTCTAATGGCCATATTCAGCTGGTTATCAAAGCCAAGACGTTAAGAAGAAGCAGAAGCGAACCCAAAACAAGATTGCAAACTAGACTAGGAGCACAAATGCACAAATGCGTAATTCCGTTTGTACAAATGACATCTGTATTCCTATTTAAAAAAACAGAGAAATAGAGGCACTTTAAACGAAGTACAGTCGGAGAGGAGTCGGAAAGATTTTGTAAGTCAGTAAAATATTTTAAAGAAGCGGTCTTGTGGGCTCTATTTCGGGAATTAATTTTGTGGTGTAGGTGTCTTAGCAGACAACAAAAGGTAAATTTAAATTTTACCTAAAAGAAAAAGTTTTTACTTTGCAGATTTTAGATTTTCAAGTGTGTTTTCTAGGTATGTCTTTTTATTTTCACTCTTTAAGAAAATTTGTTGATACAAGTCATTTATTTATATTTTTTTAATTTTTATTATTAAGCTAAAATTTGATGAAGATTTTTTTTTTATCGTTTCTTAAATTAGACTATCAATTTTTAAAATTTTTTAAGTTTAAAGTTTTAAACTTATTTATGATTAGAAAATCAATGGGATTGCCTTCTTGTGAAAACTACTAAAAGTTTTGAATAATTCTCATTAAATTATTTTAGGAATCCTCCCTCCGTGGAACTACTTACTAAACAAAAGGGCGGGTTGATAAATTTTCAAAAATGTTTTTTCATATCAAATAATAAGACATATAATTGATACTCCCTTTGCCCATATCTTTGTGGATTTGAAGGCTAGTAATTTCTCTCATTCTTCATTTCTTGTATCCTTATGAATATGGATCTATCAAAGGATTTACCATGCAAGATTTTTCTTCAAGTGAATGAGTGTCCTTGAACTCAAATGATTGATCAAGAGGGCATTCTTTTTCATTGTAAATGCTATTTTACTACTGGACATTTGGCCTCGACTTGTCCCTGTGGCTCTCATCTTAGATCTTCCTCTACCTAGTGGAAAAATGTTTTGTCAAACTATTTCATTGTTTTACATGATGGTTTGTGTAATGCGTGCCAAAATACCCTAGAGAAATAATCTAAAATCTACTAACAAATGGAGATTATTTTTTAATTTTTTTTAAACATTCATTACTCTATGTTAACATTAACATGCATCAATGCAACATTAACCATTTGCAAGATCACATAAACCAACATGTACATAATCATAAAACTATATTATGCAAGCATATTAAATCTTTCTAAATATCAACATATCTTCAAATATACTCTTGCAAAAACATCCATTCCCTAGGCTATCTTAATGTCACTACTTGTCATCATAACACATAACACCTCTTCACCTAGAACATCATCACCTCTTATCATTCAACTATTTATTTACATTTCATGCAACTAGGATAACATTAACTCATATGCATAACTCATCACATCGCATTTCCTTAAGCACAACCATTACATTACTTATCAAGAATATTCTTCATATTCTTATATAAGATTAAAATAGCAAATACTTATCACCTTCCAACTAGGATACCATGCTACTAACAATTTCAAGAATCATATTTAATACTATAACATATCCTAAATATTCCATTAACATAGTATTTCAATCCCAACATAATGAACATTTCTTAAACATGAACCAAAGATTAATGCATCATTTCATTACAAAACCGTTGTTTCCATTTCATCAAGACCTAATACATACGGGTATATAGAACAAGCACATAGTCTCTATTGCTACATCACATCCTAAATGCTTAATATTACGAATTACATATGCACATAATATTACTTCCTTTATCATAATGCATCTTAGATTTACTTAACCATTTGGTGCAGGAGCACCCTAACAATGAAGCCCCTTTTCCATTTTCATGTTTTTGTAATAAAGATCCATTTTTGTAAGACCAATTGTCAAGTTGGTACACCTATAAACCACTTGGTCAAACTTCGTCAGCTAATCTATGGTAGACTAGGAAGAGTCAATGTTTGTGTGCTTAGGGTTCATTTGGAAACCTTTGGAGTGCAGGAAAATGCATAAATGGTTGATAGACCAAATGTTGCAAAAAGTTGCATTTTTGGCGTAACTTATCTAGATAGAGTCGTCTTCTTGAAAACTTGTCATCAGGTATTAGTGTAACCCATTTTGAGTGCCGCCCGATAACCCAATGGAGGGGTGACATTTCAAAGGATTTTTATCGAGTATCGGTGTAGTTGTTTTGCTCTACTCATGGTGACCCAATAGAGTACCATATTGAAGGAGTCGACATCGAGGATCAGAAGTCGAGGATCATGACTTACCCCGATGACCCAATAAGTCAGCACACTTAAAGTTTTAGCATTGGCAATCGGAGAAAGTGTTGGGAAGTCATCCTGATGACACGATGGAAAAGCAGGCTTGTGTCCACTAGTCATCAAGCATCGGCAAAGTGGGCGTTTGAGTTACCCCAAAGAGCTCCACTAGTCATTGGGCATCGGAAGAGCGGGTGTTTGAGTTACCCCAAAGACCCGATAGAGATGCACCACTGGCGGAGTTTGTGATTGGACATTGGGAGCCTTGTTTTTGAGTTAACTCGATGACTTGATAAAATCGTATGTTTGTAAAACTTGCCATCGCGCATTGGAGGTCATATTTTTGACCTATGCCGATGACTTGATGGAAGTTACCAACTACCAGAAACTATAACCGAATAGGAATTCAATCTCCCAACTCCTCCCAACGGCTAGGCCGGTTTGAATTTCGGTTGAGGACATTGGTGGAGACCTATTTGAACATGTTTGAATCATTTCCAAGGGGGAGTGGAGATTGATTCAACGATTGTAATTTGATCTTTTGGTGCAGACATAAATATAGTTGCAAGTTTTTTTGGTTTCACAGAACATCTTTTGTGTTGAAAAATCAATAAGTCGTATTGGTAGGACTTGGCATGGGCATGAAGGTTTAGAGTTGTGTAATTACATTTATTTTCAATTGACTTAGGGTCCAGGTGGACACATCTGAATCAGAAATTTCTTTGTTCTAATCTGACAACCAGGGTGAAGTGCAATCAAGGTTTCATCCAGCAATGGCTCTAACTTGAGATTCCTGCATTTAGAGGAGTTCAAGTTAGAGCAATGCATGTTACGATTCTGGTAGTTGCATCCTGGGAAGTGTCAGCACTTAGGTTCCACACCATACCGTAGGCCAAGCCTGCCCGTGTGCTTGGTCTTAGAATTTAGGAAGTAGGAGTGCAGAAGGACTCTGGGAGTGGACTGAACAAATCTAAGGTTGGATTGTGTGTGCAGGAGCATCCTTAGACCTAAACCAAATGTTTATTTATCCTTGTGAATTCATTTGTAGTTTGCTGCTTCAGAACTAGACCTAGTTGCCCTTATTAGGCCTGTCTGACCTAGAGGAGTTCAGAGGTGAGCAAAAGGAATTGGAACCTGTCCTTTTAGAATATGAAAGTACTCAATAAAGGGTACTTAGATTTGAAGTTTATTTTCTTCATTCTTTGGAGAAGTTGGGGCTGTTTTGTAGAAAATAGTGTTTGGAGGGCTATAAGCTGAAATCAGTTTGGTATGACAGTAAAGCAGCACTTGGGTGTTGTGGGTCTAGGAGTTGTTGGGTTGATCAAAACAAGTCTGAAACAAGATAGGGGAGCCTGTCCACTCCCTAAACCAAAGGGTTCAAGTATTTCCATGTTTTGCTAAGTAGTCTAGTCAACCATTAGCCTTAGCATGCTAAGTAAAGTAACATTGTTCATTGGGTCAGAGTGAACAAAGGGATTGATCATATGTAGAAGGTTGGAGTTAGGGCTTGATTGTGCTTCCCTTGCAGACCTCTGCATCACCATTTCACTTAGGATTCAAGAAACCACCACTATCCTTTCCAATATTCATTTCCTAGGACAACGTAGCAAGATACTAACGCTCAATAGAAATGCAACACAAATGTATATACAAGATAGAACTCATACGTCTATATCACATAATAAACACTAATAGAAACATCTCATCATTTATTTATCTAGTTAATATCAATGATCTCCTAGTTACTCAAGTAAAGATTGATGCTACCTATTCAATTCTTTCTATCATTCACTCTACAACATAATATGATACTAAACCATCTCATAAATGTAATACAACTCAAAACCATTTTATTCCAAATAGATTCCCTATCTTACATTACATAATGAACAACTGATACATCAAGGAATAATCCAAGTACTTTATCTAGTCTCAACATCAAGTCCTATTACAAATTATTTTCAAATACATGGTAGATCTTATAAATGAATACATCATCTCTTATACATGTTCAATTCACTTATAATACAATGTCTTCTCTTCCAAGAACACATGAATAAGCTCTGAAGTATAGTCACATGAAGGATCCAATCCACGCATGCTACACCAAGAATAGTACCCTAATGGAAGAAGGCATTCAAGCACCCGACCATGTGGAACCAATCAAGGAACCACCCCCCATGCTAGGAGATGATAAAGGTTCCAACTCACACTCATGACCTAAGATGACACCTATAAACCAAAGGATACATCAAGACTAAAAAAGACTCCAACAAGAGATCACAATACAAAAAGCAACACAAGGCTGAAATCAATAGTAGACCCTCCAAAGGCAAGATCAATAAAGCAAGGCATATGGGCAATGGACACATGTAAGGAAAGAGTGTTATCACATGCTATCATCACAATAGAAGAGGCCAAGCCCCACCCTGATAGACATGTGGAACCATCTCAACCTTGGATCCTTTTAAGGGAGATCGGTTTATTGCTACAATGATATTCCCAAGCTTATTTTGAGCACACACGCTTCTAGGGTTGTGAGGAGGGGCACAGAATTAGTTATTATCTTTTTTAGTGAATTCCTAAATACCCAAAACCACTAATCAATTGTTTAAGTTATCACTTGCAATTACAACAAACTCTTCATGTGGTTCCAATAAGTCTAGACCCTCCTTCTAGAGGCCTAATGCTCAAGACCCTGGTCCACACTATTGGAAATGTGCCTCTAATTCACTTGACCTTTGTTCATACTGATCAGGTTAACTTTGACTGATGAAAGAGTGTGAAGAAAATCTACGAACTCTATCGGCACAACCTTTGTTGATGAACTCGACATATCAGAGTAGGTATCAGCTATCGAGAGCAGTCTCAGTTTGCTATACCGATAACTGATGAGTCCTCCTTCCTATGTCTTGAAGTGTAATGGCGCTAGGAGAAGTAGGTTTGAAGTCATCTTTGGTCATTGGGGTAGCATCGGCTATCGGGTGGACTTGTTCGGTGTTACACCGATACTCAATGAAGTTGCCTTATGGGATCGGGTTGACATTGGCTATCGGGTGGACTTATTTGGTGTTATGCTGATACTCGATGAAGTCGCCTTAGGTGATCAGGTTGACATCGGCTATCGGGTGAACTTTTTCTATGTTACGTCGATACCCGATGAAGTCGCCTTAGGCGATTGGGTTGGCATTGGCTATCGGGTGGACTTGTTTGGTATTACACTGATACCCGATGAAGTCACCTTTTGTGATTGGGTCTGTCATCGGCCATCAGAGATGCAGTTTTGGAGTTATGCTGATGACCGATGGAGTCGACTTGTTTGGAGCCGCGTGTTTAGGAACTGCATACTTGTTTGTTAGGGATCAAGGTAACCTCATTGAGGGTCCTCCAATGACTGATAAGGTGCGATTGACCACAGGTGCTCACTTCAAACTGAAGTCCAAAACATGAGCTCGTGGTCACATTAGAAGTTACTGCTGGTGTATTTGAATACGAACCGGTGCCATTCCTGGGTGCATGTGGGATAATTATTTTCTCACGAATGTAAACCAAAGCAGATAGTTAGATGTCTAACCGATTGGTGCAAATTGACAGTTGAATGGTCAACATGAAAACTGTATATGAAGCCAAGAGGAAACTCAAATGTGGTTGTTGTTCTGATGATCAGTCATATACTGTGGTGTGTAGCCAAAGTGATTAGAGTGAATGTTTGTGCTATGATAACAAACTTTATTGTAAAAATTCTTTGTTGTGAATAAAGTGATCTTGTTGTCGGTGGTGGGTTTTTTCCCGAAAGGGTTTCCCACGTAAATTCATGGTGTTTATCTTTGTGTGTGTTTAAATTATGATATTGTTTATGTTTTGCATATACTAGTTTTAGTATTCTGTAAAGTTTTAAAACATACTAGTCTTATTTCCCTTGCAAATTGACATTAGGAAAGCATTTTTCCGCACTATGCTTTCCTTACAAATCATATCAGAGCCTGGCCAGTTGTGTTATCCTTGTTCGGTAGTGTTGGTTTTTTGTGTTAATTTATTTCAGTGGGAGTCTGTTAGTGTGTCTACTTGTTTACAGATTAAGATGGAAAGCACTTCTGGAAGAATAGATATTGAGAAGTTCAATGGCTCCAATTTTGAGTTGTGGAAACTTAAAGTTGAGGCCCTGCTGGTTGACTGAGATTTTTGGATTGTAGTGATTGGACATAAACCTTCAGTAATGAAGCAAGAAGATTGGGACTTAGCAGACCGCAAATCTAGAGGACTCATAAGACTAAGCCTTGCAGACTCAGTTCTGTTGAACGTAAATGAGGAGAAGATTACAAGTGCTTTGTGGAAGAAGTTAGGAGACATCTATCAAGGCAAATCCTTGGTGAATAAACTTTTCCTCAGGAAGAAGTTATATTCTCTGAAAATGGGTTGCCAGATCATTTGAATGCGTTCAACATGGTTCTCGCTCAATTGACATCAGTTGGTGTGGCTATTCAAGAAGAAGAACGTTGCATGTTGCTTCTATGCTCATTGCCAGATTCATGGGAACATTTGGTGATGGACATTGGAAGCACTACTAACCAATTCAATATGGATATGGTAGTTGCTTCTTTGTTGTCAGAAGAAATGAGGAAGAAATCTTCTGAGACAACTAAAGAGGCACTCTCTGTTTGAGGCAGACCAAAGGACAAAGGAAAAAAGAAGGACAAGAAGTCCAAGTCTAAGTCTCAAGAGAGGTCCAAGTCTCCTAGAAAGAAGTCTAAGGTGAAATGATGGAACCGTGGACAAAAGGGTCATATTCGAAAGGACTACAAAGAGGAGAAGAAGAGAAAGAACTCTTCTGACAATGAATCTTCTCATAGTGATACAAATGCCTTTGTAGTAGCTTTGGCAGTACCTGCTTCTGACAATGTGTGGTTGATTGAGTTAGGGGCATCTTTCCATATGACGGCTCATAAGGAGTGGTTCTCAAAGTATGAACCATATGCTGGTGGGAAGGTGTACTTAGCAAGTGACTCAACACTGGAGATTGTTTGGAGAGGAAGAATTAAAATCAAATTTCCTGATGGAAGAATAAAGGGAATCAATGGAGTTCTGCACATACGAGGTTTGGCAAGAAACCTACTTTCTATAAGTAAGCTGAATGACGCTGGAGTCCAGGTAACATTTGTGTTTGGTGGTTGTAAGATGACTAGAGGGTCTATTATTTTGGCTAAGGGTGAATGTATTGGTACATTGTACAAGTTAGATGCTGAACCTATGTGCTGTAATATAGTCACTAAGAAATATGATAGAACTACCAAGTTGACATATGATGTGAATTCTATGGAAGCTAAACTTCCTGGAAAAAAGACAATGCTCTGGCATTATAGGCTTGGTCACATTGGAGAAAAAGGTTTGAAAACCTTAAAGAGAAAAAATATGGTAGAAGGACTTACTGATTGTAACCTTGAGTTTGATTTCTGTGAACATTGCATATATAGAAAACAAAACTGTGTTCAATTTGATTCAAGTTCTTATAAATCTTCTGACATTCTGGACTATGTGCATTCTGATGTGTTTGGTCTAGTGGATGTACCTTCTTTGTCTAAATCAAAGTATTATGTATCCTTTGTTGATGATTATTCGAGAATGACATTTGTTTATTTTATGAACAGTAAGTCATAAGTGTTCAGCTGATTTAAGGAATTTAAAAACTTGGTTGAAAATTAGACTGGAAGAAGAATAAAATGTTTAAGAACTGATAATGGTGGTGAGTATTGCAATACAGATTTTGACAAGTACTGTGTAGACCATGGAATCAAAAGGCATAGAACTATGCCTTATACTCCACAACAAAATGGAGTTGCTGAAAGGTTGAATCAGTCTCTGATGGAGAAAGCAAGAAGCATGTTGAGTAGTGTTGGGCTGAAACAGAAGTTTTGGGCAGAAGTAGTTGCCACAACATGTAACCTATTGAACCGGTCTCCTACCACAACGTTAGTAGATAAGACACCTATGGAATCATGGTCTGGTAAGAAACCTTCTCTAAGACACATTCGTGTTTTTGGTTCAGAGGCATATGCACATGTGCCTGATGTTAAAAGATCTAAATTGGATAACAAAGCAGTCAAATGTATTTTCATTAGCTATGGAGTTGGAGTTAAAGGATACAAGTTTTGGAATCCTAAGACCGGAAAGGTTGTGTACAACAGAAGTGTCATCTTCCGTGAGTTGAAACCTATGTCTATAGATAAACCAATAGAGAAGGAAAAAGAGAAGGATGTGGTTGAAGTTCCACTAGGAAAAGAAGTGAAAACTCTAGATGTACCTAAAGATGAGAATGAAGAGAGTTCAAGTAGCTCTAAAAGTTCAGAAGAAGAACAAAATGAAGCCTCAACCCAAGTGTTAAGAAGATCCACACGAGAGAGGCGACAACTTGATAGGTTTACTCCAGATAGGTATAATTTTTCAATGTTGAATGTAAATTGTGCCTATGCTTTACTTGCTGATACTGATGAGCCTAGGACTGTAAAAGAAGCCATGGATATGTTAGATTCAGATTCTTGATTGGAAGCCATGAATGATGAAATAAAATCATTGGACAAGAATGGAACATGGGATCTCGTATCCTTGCCTAAAGGCAAAAATCCTATGGGTTGTAAATGGGTTTTCAAAAGGAAGTATGGTCCACATGGTAGCATTGACAAGTACAAGGGCAAATTGGTTGCGAAGGGGTATTCTCAAAAAGAAGGTATTGACTATGGAGAAATCTTCTCTCCTGTAGCTAAGCTGACATCTATTAGATTTCTTTTGTCTCTTGCAGCTGTATATGATTGGAAATTCGAGCAAATGGATGTGAAAACAACATTTCTTCATGGGGACCTTGAAGAATAAATCTATATGTCCTAGCCTGAGAATTTTGTGAAGAAAGGTAAAGAACATTTGGTATGCAAACTAAAGAAGTCTCTTTATGGTTTGAAATAGTCTCCCAGAATGTGGTATCAAAAATATGATACATTTGTGTTATCTTTAGGATTTGTGAGATCGAAAGCTAATCATTATGTGTACTAAAAGGTTGAAGATGATAAGATACTTATTATTGCTTTGTATGTTGATGACATGTTGTTCATTGGAAATAACAAAGGTATGATCTCAGACTTGAAGTCCTAATTATCCTTGAAGTTTGAAATGAAAGATTTAGGGTCAACAAACTACATTTTGGGAACGGAAATCAAGAGGGATAGGTCTAAGAGAAAACTCTAGCTCAGCCAAAGAAAATACATCACCAGTGTTCTTGATAAGTTTAATATGTCTGACTGTAAACACAGGTTGTTCTTATTTTGTAGGGAACCAAATTGTCTGTGCATGATAGTCCAAAATCTCCAGAAGAGATAGATGACATGAAGAGTATACCTTATGCAAGTGCTATTGGTAGCTTGATGTATGCAATGGTTTGTACAAGGCTAGACATTGCCCAAACAGTGGGAGTATTAAGAAGATTTATGTCAAATCTAGGAAGACCGCATTGGGATGCTATAAAGAGAGTTTTTAGATATCTGAAGGGTACTTCAAACATTGTATTATCTTATCATGGTAATCTGAATGATTCAAAGGGAACTCTTAGCATTCATGGTTATGTGGATTCTGATTTGGCAGGGGACATTGACAGCAGAAGATCCACTAGTGGATATATTTTTGTTTTGAATGGTGGAGCAATAAGTTGGATGAGCAAGCGACAATCTGTAGTCGCTTTGTCCACTACAGAGACAGAATACATGGCAGCCACACATGCTTGTAAAGAAGCTATTTGGCTTAGGCGTTTGAGTATAGATGTTGGCTTTGATGCAGGGCAAGTTGAAGTGCGAAGTGACAGTTAGAGTGCTATATGTTTAGTGAAGAATCCTACATTCCATGCTAGGACTAAACACATAGATGTGCAATTCCATTTTGTGTGTGACATGGTAGAAGATGGAAAGGTTAATCTGAACAAGGTAGGAAAATGTTGTGGATGCATTAACAAAACCGGTGAACACTCACAAGTTCAGGTGGTGTTCTAACTTGATGGGTCTCAGTACCCATCCCTCTCTATAATGTTTGGAAAGTGCTCAAGCAATCTAGTGAATTCCTCATCAAGAGGGAGTTTGTTGGAAATGTTCCTCAAATTCACTTGACCTTTGTTCATACTGATTGGGTTAACTTTGGCCGATGAAACAATGTGAAGAAAATTTGCGAGCTCTATTGGCACAACCTTTGCCAATGAACTTGACATATCGCAGTAGGTATCAGCTATCGGGAGTGGTCTCATTCTACTATACTGATACCCGATGAGTCCTCCTTCCTATGTCTTGAAGTGCAACAAAGCTTGGAGAAGAAGGTTTGAAGTCATCCCAATGACCCGACGAAGTCATCTTCGGTCATCGGGGTAGCATCGACTATCAAGTGGACTTGTTTGGTGTTACGCCGATACCCGATAAAGTCACCTTAGGCGATCAGGTTGGCATCGACTATCGGGTGGACTTGTTCGGTGTTACATCGATACCCAGTGAAATCGCCTTAGGAAATCGGGTTGACATCGGCTATCCAGTGGACTTGTTCGGTGTTACACCGATACCTGATGAAGTCGCCTTCAGCGATCAGGTCTATCTTCAGTCATCAAAGATGCAGTTTTGGATTTATGTCGATACCCGATGGAGTCGACTTGTCTAGAGCTGCATGTTTAGGAACCACATACTTGTTTATCGGGGATCGAGGTAACCTCGTTGAGGGTCTTTCGATGACCGATAAGGTGCGACTAACCGTGGGTGCTCACTTCGAACCGAAGTCCAAAAGATGAGCTCATGGTCACATTAGAAGTTCCTGCCAGTGTATTTGAATACAAACCAGTGCGATTCCTGGGTGCATGTGGGATAATTATTTTCTCACGAATGTAGACTGATGCAGATAGTTTGATGTCTAAATTATTGGTGCAAACTGACAGTTGAACGGTCAACATGAAAAATGTATATGAAGCCAAGAGGAAAATCGAATATGGTTGTTGTCTGATGATAAGCCGTATACTGTGGTGTGTAGCTGAAGTGATCAGAGTGAACATGTGTGCTGTGATAACAAACTTTATTGTAAAAATTCTTTGCTGTGAATAAAATGCTCTTGTTGTCGGTGGTGGGTTTTTTATCGAAAGGGTTTCCCATGTAAATTCATGGTGTTTATCTCTGTGTATGTTTAAATTCTGATATTGTTTCTATTTTGTATATGCTAGTCTTAGTATTCTGTAAAGTTTTAAAACATACTAGTCTTATTTCCCCTGCAAATTGACATTAGGGAAGTGTTTTTCTGCACTGTGCTTTCCTTACACACACATGTAAGAGCCCACTCTCCTTACCATGGACCATTACCATAGGGTGAAATAAATATCAAATGAACACATAATATCATTATGAAGGCCCAAAAAATATACAATAATAGTTACAAAAATTGAGCACAAACTAAGCAAAATGGACTCATGAATGAAACTTAACGAAGGAGGCCTTCACCAATGCAACATCAAAGATAAGATGATCATGAATGAAAAATATAAAATAAATCCAAAAAGCATCAAATCCTCAAAATTGAGGTATAACACATCCCACTAGAGTCATATAATCAATCCCTCAATAGTGAGGCATTCTCCCTCTCACCGGAGCATCAAATCACATAGGAAACACCTCAATGGTAAGGGATGAAGCCTCTTATCAGAGAATTTGAAACATAATAAGGGATAAAAATACATCATAATAATCTTTGAGAATATCAATACACACTGCACAACCTCTAGAGTAATCACACAATCCAAAAATGCACTCAAACAGGCTAAAAATAGACTTTCAGAGACCCCCGGGGCAGTTTAGTGCTCCTGGTACATAGATTGGCTCCCTTGGTATGTATGCTAGTGTTTTTGGTACTTACCATGGTGTTTTTGGTTCATACCCTAGCATTTTTGGTCTCTAGGATGGCATTTTTTGTCATTTTGCTTGCATTTGCAAATCAGGACCCCTGCACACTTGGTATGTTTCTCAGGGCTTCTGGCATGAACAGTGGAATTATTGGGGAGTATGGTGGCATTTATGGTATTTCTCATAGCTCTCCTAGTACATACCAAATCACTTTTGGGTGTTTCCATAGTGTTTCTGGTAAATTTGCAGAAAACAACACAATACTGAGGCATAAGGCTTAGGAGGGGTCTCAGGAATACTGAGGGGTGAAAAATGACCCTCATACTACACACCAGTGGTTTATAACATCCAAAAAAACAAGGAGAATCAACACATTTACTGCATACTTACTGGTAAAAGTTGCAGAAGAAATCCTCTCTCCACAACAAGAGAAAGACACCAAAATAGGTTCAAACAAGGGGAGATCACCAAACCATCCAAGACAACTTACAAAAGTCACATAACAACCTAAAAGGAACCAAAACATGAATACAGATGCTTCCTAAAGGTCTATTCTTTGAGATACAAGTCACAATGAAATCACAGAAAGCATAATGAAGACATAGAATCAAATCTGCATATCCCCCATTCCCAACTTGCATAAACAAATTGAAATCCATCGAGACAAATTATTTCCACAATCAAACGAATCCCCAAGAGAAATCAAACTCAATTTGCAGACACAGAGAAGGCAATATTTTCTGAAAATAAAATGTAGAAGGAAGGAGCCACCAACCTACAATTTGCAAAACCAAAAATTGAGAATGAAATCTGAAATTGCCAAGCCTTACAAATCTAAATCACAATCCAATCTTCAATCTAAATTTGAAAACCTTGTACAATGATCTATCGGATGATCAACCCTTGCACAGACCAACAAGCCAAAATAAACAGAAAATTAAATTATAGACTATATTTTTTCCCACCAATGGGAAAATTCTATAAAACATATATCATACCTACTATTGCAAAGTTCAAGAAAATACACAATATAAATATATATTTTTTACCTACTCAGTCAAGCCGGCCAATTAAAAATAAGGGTAGGTAAAATAAATCAAAACTCAATTACTTTAATATAGGAATGAAAATCAATTAGGAAATACAATTATCTTCTCATAATTAAATGGTAGGTGGGTAAGAGCACAAAACCGTGTCACGTTTCAAGCTAACTTATTAGCACAAGTGAATTTAAGTAATTCTAACTAAAAATTAATTTTAGTCAAACATATGGTCTATATAGATTCATTATAGCTAAGTTATACATGGAGCACAACTTTTCCAATTGGAAGTGTCTACTAAATGTATATTTTATACCACTTTGGGTCTAATTGCAAAAAAAAAAAACTTGATGTTTCAACAACTCTTACTCTTATAAATAATTTTTTTTTTGAAATGTAAAAATACCCTTTTATAGATCTATAAGTGAATTTTCCATAATATATATATTTTAATAATTTAATTAGTTTTTATATTTTATATTTTATTTTTATGAAAGTAGGTCATCAACACTAAAATATAAGGATGATTATCTTGTTAAGGAAAAATACTAAAATTTATTTAATTTTTTTAAAAAAAATATGATGTAGTAAAGAAAGGAATCTATGTCAAGATGATATAATTCTTTTCTAATTTGGATTAATAATTAAGAAAAAAGTTGGTGGGAATTGGAAAGAGTTATATTGCAGCACACATAATTTTTCAAATTTATTGAAAATTATATATTTATAAAAAATAGTAAAAAATATACCCACGCATGAAAGTTTCAAGTTATCAATATACACAAAAAAAATGATGAAAAAAAAGTAAAATTTACTAATTAAAGTGTGGTGGCTTGTGTAACTTCAATTTCAACATTTTATCAGCAACTAAATTATAGTCTTTACTTTATAAAAATTACATTCAAATAAATTTTTAAAATTTTGTTAAAATTACAAACATAAAATAGACAAAAGAATATAAATTTTATTAGTTTACATAATTTCAAATTCAAAACATATATTTAACTTTCTATTGATTTACTTTAAAAATTTGAATCAGCATTGACCATTTCCTTTATAAAAGTGTGACCATTGTACTTTTACCCAGGTAGAAATAATATTATTTACAAATAATATTCCATATTTTAATTAAATAATTACCACACAATAATTTATAACTAATTATCGTTTTTCATAATAACACCAATAAATAAATAAAAATAAAATAAATAGAACTCAAATAAATAACTAAATTAAATTGAATAAATAAAAGTCATCTCAACAATAAATCAAACAAATTAAATATTTAAACAATAAATGAAGCTCAATTAAATATCAATAAATTTGATTAAATAGATTAAATACTCAATTAGATTCTTAATAAAATGAATAATCTAATCATGCAATAAAACCAATAACCAAACCATGACTTAGCAAAATAAGAAGCCAGAGAGAATTGACCTCATGACCTATGAAGCAAGGTGGAAGAGACTTAACCAGTACACATCTCTTAGTTGACCCTAAAGAGAAATCAACTAGGCAAAAGACATCAAGATAAATTAAAAAGGTATACATCTTAGACTTAGAGTGTGTGAGGGAAACTATGTCATCTTCGACAACTTGCCATTGGGATGAAGACATGCTCAGACCTGTCAAGCTAGGTGGAGTCAATGTATGGTACCTACAAACCTGCACCAAATACCAACATGACATATACGATACATATACACCGTAATAAACAGATAGGTGATAGAGAATCATGATGACATATCCCATTCGCAATGAGTGATATGGCATCATCTCTTCACGAAGACAGTCACACAATATAATACCAAAACATTGCATAGAGTCATTATCGTGAAGTAGGGTTAGTATCATCATCAGTCATATAATCCATGTAAACAATAATCATATGTAAATCCATCTATCTAGGAGATACTATATATCATTATCCATAAGAATCAAATGTCATATAATAAGTCTCGCATCATCAACCATAAAATTCTCCAATCATAAAGGGTCATAATGGATACCATTAATCCACATAAAGTCCTAGTATCACATATACCATCCAAAATAGCAGAAAAGTCATAAACAACCATCGTAAGTCTAAATAAGTCTATCAGTATGTAAATCAAAATACAAGTCTAGGAGGGGCACTATAGTTTGGAATATTCTATTGATTTAACACCTCTTTCTCCTATTGCTTTGGTTTGTTTGAATGCCCTAAATGTTGTGTCCTCTTTTGCTTCCCTAGAGTTCTGTCCTCATTCTAGTCTTCACAACATAATAGGAATGCAACACTTCTTCCCTCATTACTCAATTTAGTAGCCTCATAACATAGGGTCACCTTCCTATCATCTTTTATAAATAATATAAGTGTCAACCTAATGTTTACATGGCAACACCACCACTAACTTAAAGCTTCAAACATATTTTATCATCTATATTCCACTACTTTATACACAAGTTAATCAAGCTAAAATATATGATACAAACTTATGTCAGATATCTCTTGAGTTGATGACTAAATGACTAGCGTTTATCCAAGACAGAGTCTTTGTTGGTATTTTGGATGTGTTGCACTGGTTTTGTCATTGATGTCAATACTTGTCATCACCTATCAACACTTGGAGATTCTTGGTTATGTTCACCAGCATGTTCAGTGACTTATGCACAGTCACTGGTATCTGGTTCACCAACAAGTTATATTGTTCACCGGCACTAAGGATGACTTGGAGATCACTTGGTTATGTCAAAGACATTGATTAGACACTTTGTTTTGATGATTTGGTTATTAGTCTAATCGAGTTTTCATATTTATTGTTACTGACAAATAGGTCTAGGTTATAGACCGACAAGCATTATCTATTCAGATCAGCATGACATATTATGGAGATGATTTGTTATTATTGTAAATGCAATAAGCCGACATAATGCATTGCATATTGATTCATTTGTAATTGATTTTATTATAATATTCTTAGTGAGCTGACCTACACATTTGGTCTTAGGTCTTGGTATATATGTAAGATCTCATTTGTGAGATTTATATGGGAATGTAATAAGTGGTAGAGCATAAGGTATTTTAGTATATGCAAATATAAGCAGAGCTATACACGTAGACATCATTCAAGATTTAAGGAGGTTTTGAAGAAGACAAATCAGAGCTTAACTAGTACTGACTCTAGCATATGAAGATGCTATTTTGAGCAGTACATTATCATTGGATTTAACTATCCAATTGTAGTCAGTGTGACTCCCATTTTGTGATTGAGTAGTGAGCTCTAGGCAGTTGGCCTTTCTGCATGTACAGACACCATATTGTACACACATACTATCTGCAGTAGTATCATCTAATTGTGGGTAAGGTTTCCCATTGTGGTTTTTCCCCTTACAGGGTTTCCATGTACAAATATCTATGTTATGTGCTGTGGATGTTATTTGTCTTTCTATTTCATGCACTAAACTTTACCGACATTGTAATTAACTATTAAAACTATTAACCTGCATAAAGTTTGGTTTACCAGTATTTTCCATTAATGTTGGAAAAATTATATTTGGGTTGAAATTAATAGACAACTGATTCACCCCCCCCCCTCTTAGTTGCCTCCGGGTCCTAACAATTGGTATTAAAGCCTAGTCCTCTTTTTGTAGAAGTTTAACAACTTGAGGAGATTCTATGGGAACTAACTATTCCAGGAAGGATAGTCTGAAACTTGATGGAACTAACTATGGTATATGGAAGATCAGAATGGAGACACATCTGAATTGCATTGGAAAAGACATATGGGATGTTACAAAGAATGGCTATGTTTGTCCTAATCAAAGTCAACCTAATCCACCAACCTTGGCTAAAGATGAAGAGAATGATTGCAAAGCAAGAGAAGCACTTTTAAGCACATTGTCAGATCAACAAATCATGGGATTATCAGACCAATCTACTGGTAAATCTATTTGGGACAAATCGTAAACATTGAATGAAGGTGATACCATAGTCAAAATTGCAAAATTGGAATGCTTCCGGGTCAGGTATGAAAATCTGAAAATGGAAGAAGATGAAAGGATTTCTACTTTTATGGAAAGAGTAAATGAAATTGTTTTGGGTATACAATGTTGTGGAGGATCTTTAAGTGAAGATGAAATTGTTTCTAAATTTTTAAGAGCATTGCCACCGGCAAATAAAATGAAAGTAACTGCTATAAATGAATTGAGAACAATGCCTAATTCATCAGTATCTAGAGATACTTTGGTTGGAAAACTTTCAGCTTTTGAAGTTGAGGAATTTGGTCTTGTTGCTACAATTAAGACAGATTTAGCTTTCAAGGCATCATCATCATCTGCAACATCATCCTCATCATCTGAAAAATCTAATTGGAAAGCACTTTATGCAAGAAAACTTGAAGAAATCAGAAAAGAAAATGAAGAACTTGAAGAACTATTTGCAAGGAAAATGCCTAAAGTTTCAATTGGAAGTAAGTATGAAGGTAAAGCACCATTTAAATATTTTAACTATAATAAAATTGGTCATATGGCATCTAGGTGTCCTCATAGACATGCAAGACTGAAAGAAGAAGCTAAAAGAACATATAAGCCTAACCCTGAATATCAAAGATACGGATTTAAGAAGAATAGAGACAAATCATGTTACTATGATGATGAAGGAGTTACTGATGATTCTGATGAGGAACTAATAGACAATGGATGGGCTTTTGTTGCTATAACAGAAGATCAACTGTCACCTACTATTCAACTGATAGAGCAGGCCCTGGTAGCTAAAATTGAAGACAAGGATGAATGGATCATCGATTCTGGAAGTTCACATGATATGATTGGTGATAAAATTAAATTCTTAACTTTTCAGGAATACAATGGAGGTCTAGTAATATTTGGGGATGATAAAGCTTGTTTAATCAAAGGAAAAGGCACTATATCTTTTGATGGTAAGCACAATACTGATAATGTTTACTATGTTGAAGGTTTGAAGCAAAATCTTTTGAGTGTTGGTCAATTAGTTGAAAAAGGATTTTGGTTACAATTCAAGAATGGTAAATGCAAAATCATGAATAGAACTGGCTTGGAAATTGCAACCGGTAATCAGACTAGAGGTAATATGTTTCATTTGGATAACAATGAGAAAGCATGCTTGATTGCACATATTGATGAAAGTTGGTTATGGAATAAGAGACTTTGTCATTTTAATTTTGATTGCATTGTGAAAATCAGTACAACTAAGGCAGTAAGGGATATACCTAATATTATTAAACCTTACAATCTGGTGTGTAAGGAATGTCAATTAGGAAAGCAAGTTAGAGCAACCTTTAAGAGTATTCCAAAAAAATCCACTAATGTTCTTGACTTAATTCACACTGATTTATGTGGTCCAGCAAGAACTAGAAGTTTACAAGGAGATAGATATTTTATGCTAATCATTGATGATTATTTTAGAATGTGTTGGGTTACTTTTCTCAGAGAGAAATCAAAAGCCTTTGGGAAATTCAGACTATTCAATGTGATGGTAGAAAATGAAACTGGTAAGAAAATCAAATGTCTAAGATCAGATCAAGGAGGTGAATTCACATCTAATAAATTTAATACATTATGTGAAGTAAATGGAATTAAGAGACAACTATCAGCACCTGGGACACCCAGTAGAATGGAGTTGTGGAAAGAAAGAACAAAACTATTTTGGATGCAACTAGAAGTATGATATCAAAACCAAATCTACCTCATGTATATTTGAGAGAAGCAGTGAATACAACGGTTTACACATTCAATAGAGTTCACATCAAAGGTGAAACCGGTAAGACCCCTCATGAACTATGGTTTGGTAATACTCCTACTCTTAAATATTTCAGAATATTTGGAAGTAAATGTTATATTAGGAGAGATGAGTATATTGGCAGATTATATCCTAGAAGTGATGAAGGAATATTTCTTGTTTATTCATCTAAGAGAAAGGCATATAGATGTTTTAATAAAAGATTAAAGAAAATCGTTGAGAGTGCAAATGTGAAGATTGGTGAACAGTTTAGAGGTAATTCAAGGTACATGAACTTTGAACTAGCAATAGAGATAATATCAAATGAACCTACAATGAGTACACCAGTACAAAATGTTGATCTAGTCACACTGGTATGTAAGATTGAATCATTCTAAAAATCAGATAATTGGGAACAAATATCAAGGTCTAATGACTAGAGGAAGTCTAGCAAATGAAGTGGTATGTTTAATTTCTCAAATTGAACTAGCATCAGTTAATAAGGCATGTGAAGATAAACATTAGATCAAAGCTATGGAAGATGAATTGGAACAAATTGAAAAGAATAACACATGGACATTGGTTCCCCAACCTAAAAACAAAAATGTAATTGGAACTAAATGGGTATTCAGAAATAAACTCAATGAAGATGGTAAGGTAATCATAAACAAAGTAAGATTAGTGTGTAAGGGATATTCACAGAAAGAAGGAATTGATTATAATGAAACCTTTGCACCGGTAGCTAGAATTGAGGAAGTTAAACTATTCTTAGCTTTTGTAGCACACAAGAACTATAAAGGATATCAAATGGATGTTAAATGTGCATTTTTGAATGGTGATCTTGAAGAGGAAGTTTACATTGAACAACCTAATGGATATTCTTTGACAAATGACAAAGATGTAGTTTGCAGATTAAGGAAAGTTTTATATGGATTAAAGCAAGCTCATAGAGCTTGGTATGCTAGATTGGACAAATATCTTTTGAAGATTGGTTACACCAAAGGTAATGCTGACAACAATTTATATTACAAAGTGACTAATGATGACATCTTGGTTATAGAAGTTTTTGTTGATGATATAATTTTTGGAGGAGAAGATGGATTGTGTAAAGACTTTTCTAATAAGATGCAGGAATTATTTGAAATGTCTATGATTGGGGAGAAATTTTTTTTTAGGATTGCAGATTTCACAAACTGATAAAGGTATATTCATAAATCAATCAAAGTACTTAAAAGAATTACTAAAGAAATTAGGCATGGAAAATTCCAAACCGGTAAGTACACCTATGACTACAACTGATAAACTATCATTGAAGGATGAACCAACACCTGTCAATCCAACAAGATACAAGTCTATGATTGGAGGTTTACTGTATTTGACACAAACAAGACCTGATATTATGAATGTAGTATGTATTGTTTCAAGATTTCAAAGTAATCCTAAAGAAAATCATGAATCAACAGTAAAAAGGATTTTTCTGTATCTATAGGATACAACAAATCTTGGTTTATGGTATCCTAAAGATAAATTTTTTGATTTATGTGCATACATAGATGCAAATTGGGCAAGAGATGTAGATGATAGAAACAACACCACCGATGGAGCATTCTTTCTTGGTAGTAGATTAATTTCATGGCTGAGCAAGAAATATAGTTGCACATCTTTATCAAAAATAGAATCAGAATATGTTGCAGCAGCAACTAATTGTACCCAGGTATTATGGATTAAGCAACTGTTGAAGGACATAAAGGTAAAATGCAAAGAACCTATAACTATTTACTGTGATAATATGGCAAAAATTGATATATCTAAGAATCTGGTATTTCACTCAAAAACTAAACATGTTTCTATAAAATTCAACTTTTTAAAGGAAAATGTTGAAGCAAAAGAAGTGAAATTGGTTTATGTGAATACTAAAGAGCAGATTGCAGATATTTTTACCAAGCCTTTGCCTAAGGAAACCTTTGAATATTTCAGAGAGAAACTTGGAGTTACACCCTCACCGATAGAGACTTAGATAGTTGATGCTTAGCATCAAAGCGACATAATTAACAGAGAAACATTTTTTCCGGCTTTGATGAGGAGAGCTACTTCTCAAGGGGAGTAGTTGGATAAATTGGATAAGTTGGCATTTTGTAATAAGTTCTATGAACAGTTTGAATCTAGTTTTTGTATTGCTTTGGCATTTGATGTCAAAGGGGAAGAGATATCTATGGAAAAACACATTATCTTTTTGGGGAGACATTATTCATTGGGGGAGAGATTGTTACTCTCTATATCTGTATTTTGATTTCTGGTTAATGATCTCTTTTGGAGATTGTTGGTTTTTGGTTTTTGGCATTTCTATTTTGACACTTAGATGGTTTTTCCATCTTGTGTTGCCATCAATGCTAAAGGGAGAGATTGTTGGTATTTTGGTTGTGTTGCACTGGTTTTGTCATTAATGTTGTCGTATGTAAAATTCATCTTATCCAAATAATCAATTAGAAATAAAGGGAAATCATGAATCCCTATCTAATCAAATAATTCTAACAAACTAACAATGAAATAATGCAATATCAAACAAATAGGAATTAAAATCATTCAATGAAACTCCCTATTCCAAGATCGCATATAGCTTCCATTGCTCTTCTCTTCTCTATGGTATGACGGCTCTTAGATATTGTGCTGGTAACCTGCAAGTGACACAAAGATTCGAAGTTCATGATTCCAAAGGAATTGTGACATTGGATGCTCAATTTATAGAAAATTGGAGAAGATTGATTGAAATGTGGAACAAATTGATCAAGAGGTGAGCTCAAATGAAAATTGATAGTTGAACTGCTGATTGTAGGAGTGAAACTGAATAGATTGAATAGATTAATGGAGTCAATTGATTGAGAAAAAGCTGACTGAAGGAAGAAAAAGAATGATTGGAGGAAATAAAGAGGATGACAAAGAAAGCTTAATTTAGAAAAAGCTAATTGAAAGATGAAAATAGAAGCTAAAGAGATAAATGATTTAATTAATTAATTGATTGAATTAATTAATTTAGCATGTGCTTGCATTTAGACTTAAATTTTCAATTTAATCTTTGCATGATATTTATTCAAATAATTGAATTCATTTTAATTCAATTTAGCATTTGAATATATTTAGAACTTGACTTTGATTTTCTATTTGGTTTTTGAAATCATGCACATGTAATTGAATTTGGAAGAAATTAGATGAAATTAGAAGAATTAGTTAGTTAATTAAATAATTTAAAGAAACTATTTAATTATTTTAGAAATGGAATTTAATTAAATAATAAATGTTATTTGAATTAAAGGATTAAATCATAATTAAATAAATAATAAATATTTAGAAGAGGGTTGAATGATTAGATGATCAGAGATAGAAATTGAAAATTAATAATTTATTTAAATAATAAAGATTATTTAAATTGGGGAATTAATCATAATTAATTAAATATTAAATATTTAATTAATATTAGAAAATGATTAAAATGATTAAATGATGAAAGAATAGAAAATAGAATAATTAGTAAGATTGTAAGGAAATATGAAATTAGAAGAATAAGATTAATTAACTTAATTAAATAATTATAGAATTATTTAATCAATTAGAGGAATAATTAGTACATGATCAATGAGACATTTTTAGGTGTCTACATTTGCCTCTCTTTGAGACAATGTCAAAATGACATTGTTTCAAAGAAAATTAAAAAATGCTGCCCTAGTATGCCCCGGTGATACTTAGGGTGTAATTCCCCCTCAAGAGATTGTTTGTGGATAAAAGACATGAATGATCTCTAGAAAAAAGAAGAATGTGAGATGAAAGAATAGTTAGTTGATTGCAGATAGAGATAGGTGATGTGAAGATGATATTGAGATAGAATATGAGAGAATGAACCTTAAAATGAAAGAGAATAAATTAGAATGAGAGAAAATGATTTAGAAAGAGATGATGAGAAAAGAATCAGCAAACTAGCAATAAGAAAATGAGATGAAATGCGAATGAAATTGAATGAATCATGAACCTATGTCATTTATTTTTTATGAAATATATATTCATCACTAAGCCTTATTATTGAACAATGGAGCTTAGCACATCAGGGTATAAGGAACCAAGATGTAAAGATATCTCATTGAAGAAACAAATACATAGAAAACAAGGAGCAAACAAAGAAAAAGATAATGCCCATCACGACTCCTCTAGTCACTTGTGGACATCCCTGAGTAGCATAGGAACATAATCTGTCACCAAATGATAAAAGATAAAGACTGACCCAGACAAAATTCAACAGCTATACTAACCTTGTGCCTTCGTTCTCAGTTGCTTGATGTGATGGTTGATAATGTTTGATCTTAGAAAGTTGCGGACCCCATTTAAGATTGACCTGTCTGATTTTGAGTGTATCCTCTTTTGTTTAAGATAAGATAATGATCACTTTGATATGGATATGATATGATTGATAAGACAATTTGATCAGTTGATTGTAGATGTTTGATTGGATAGTCATTGTTAATGCATGATAGCTTTGGTAAGATAAATGATTGAATGAGAGATAAATGAAGTCTCTCATTCAATCATTTATCCTATCAATAAATTATGATGAAAAAGGTTCAAGCTATTAATCCTTCATTTGATAACCATTCTTCATTTGTATATGATCAATCTACTAGTTCAATCAAATGCTTAACTATCAATAATCATCCTATAGTATATAATCTCGATTTAATATCGGTTATATTATTTGTGTTCACCTATTATTAAATCGGGCTAACCAATGCATTCTAATTTATATCGGTTAACATATTTAATAGCAAACAAATGATTATTGGATTAACTAAACACCGATTGGTATTAGATGTCAATATAAGCTTGCATCGATTGATATCAGATTAAGCATAGACTGATTGGTATTAGTTTGTTGAACATATATCGTTTGTAATTACTACAATTAGCAAAGGGGCACGATCAAGTAATGTCTTGATCGGTCATGTCTAAAAGACATGACTGGTCAAGGCATTGCTTGATCGTACCCAGCTTGCATATACATATCAAATGGCATTTGTGAGAAGGACATTGAAATTAATAAATGCTCCTCTCACCTGCCATACAAAAGAAAATAATTAGATTTATAATATAAATAGATAATACATAGATCAAGAAAAATATAACTAGAATATCTCTTGCATATTGAATTGAAAATTGAGCATCATTTACATGGTATCAGAGCCAAGTTAAATCAAACTTGAGGCTATTCAATTTTGTGGAAAATTCAAACAAGCATATATTCAACATCAAAATTCTTCTAATGGCTAGCACCATCAAATTTGAAGATCCTATCAGATTTGTTGAAGTAGTTAGACAACTCCTCATCTAGGTCAAAACTTCTTTGAGCATGGTGATTTGGATATCTTGATTACCTATTTTAATACAATCTAGATATTAAGGGAGATCGACTCTACTCTCAGGGAATCAACTACAGTTTGCACATTAAGAGCCAAGTTCTTTGTGGAATCACCAAGGAGCGATTCTATGTGAATCAAACAAGGTAATAAGGAAGGTTGCAAGTCAAAGTTTGATGGTGGATATGTGTCTCTAATTGTCCATAAGATCATAGGAGTAACTAGTGCACTCTGGATGAACACTTGTTTGCAGTGCCTTGTTATCATCAGATGACTACGATTGTATGATCAATTGTTAGGCATTCCTACCATGAGACAAGATTATCTTGTCCCATGCCTTTCTGTATGAGGATGGGTTTGAACATGCTGCATGAAGAGGTCTATCACATTCATAGAGTGTTGAAGCATAAGTTGATGGATATTATCACAGGCTGTGTGAGTTTCATCTCCTTGTAGTTGTGAATGGAGTTGAAACCCTTGTGATACGATCTGGAATTTTTTTTTGTCTCAAAGTTTTGTAGAGGTGATGACATAGTACACACACCCCATGAACATAGTTACAGATATAGTTGCGCTACAAAGATGATAGAGTATGGAGCATCAAAATGCGGGAGAGTTGATCTTCCACATTCCAAGAAGACACTGCAAAGCAATGCAATGTGGAAGTGTAACAACAAGATCGGAAATTATGATCTTCTAAACAAGCTTCTAATTGTGTAGCTGGTGGCCATGCTCCTAGTCGGTTGGAAAAGAAGGCAGGACATGTTATATTGGCAGTAATGAGTTTATTAGATTGCAGAGCTTGAGTTGGATCAGTCTATTTAATAGATAATGCATTGACAACCCTAGATGTTGTAAGGTGTATTGAAGATGATGCTATTATAAAAGTTGTAGGATTTTTTTTTTGCTGCAGGAATGCGATGGAGGGAAACAGTTGATAAATACTCCGAATAAATATGAAGATGGAGAGACTCCTCTTTATTTTGCTTCTTGGCAGGGTCACACAAATATGTGTCATTTTCTTTTGAGAAGGGAGCTAAAGTAGACATTCAAGATGACCAGAAATAGACACCTCTGGATGACGCAATTACATGTAGACAAGATGTAGTCACAAATGTCTTTATGAAACTAGAGCAAATTGCTGAAGTAATTAAAAAAAAAAAAAAGACAAATCAGTAGAAATCCTTTTAGATATAGCAGCTGAGAAGAATTATATAAGATTATTTGAGAATATGCATGGGTGTTAGAGTCATGAAAGGGGTGAGTGAGAATTTGTGTTGAAAAATTGATCAATAATGAAAGTTGAAGGGATGTGGCAAGATCTCAATTTGACATAAATCTGATGGATTGTTTGTGTATCAAATCACTTAGCAATTTTTTGTGATTGGTAGTTCCATCTATTGAATTGGGCATTAAGGGTTATCTTTAATGTTGTTTGGTGCTAGCACCACAACATTGGAAACAATACTCATATATTTGCCAGTCAAAGAGCAATATGAGAAGCGACGGTCTTACTATAGACAAAACCAATTCAATGCTCTCTTTCCATAGCATGTACAAATTTGCAGAAAAGGGTCTTCATTTGAATGCATGGTTGGGAAGATTATTGAGGTAGATCGATGCCACATTGGTACTACTGAGTGTCCTGTGCATGGCATATGGGCTCAACATCTCATAGATCCTGGTTATGTCAGATGAACACAACAACTAAAAGTATGTGTATCAAAGAGAAACCATCAAATGAGATCTAAATATTCAAGTGCAAAGAATCAGGAATAAACATTTGTTGGATTGTGAGGAAGATTAATAAACAAAGAGATAAGACATCTTTAGAATCACAACAAAAGCAGTTAAAAGTGATGAAGAGATTGTTTCTCTTTAGGCTATAGAGTTTTGAAGTATGATTTGTGATGAATAGATTGAAATTCAGGAGTAATATGGAGGGGAATTTAGTGGAGATTCTAAGATTTCGCATTTCCATTTTATAAATAATTATTTGCATGCAGAAGTGAAACAATCCATGAGGAAGCAATGTTGACCATAGGGGCTCTTGCTTATGCTACTGGTGGTGAATTTTCTAAGTACATGCCAGAGTTCTATAAGTCATGTTTTGCAGGTGGTCTTTCGAGATAAAGAAAGGACAAACTAAGAAGAATAAGAGATTACATTCAAGGGAGAAAAGAACTTGATGCTTGTAGTCATAGGACTGAGTTGATGGCTGTAAGTACTTATCAAAGAGGAAGAACCGATATAGTTTGTCCTTGCGATCTGGTTCTTTGAAGAGGAGGTCAAAAGGTTGATATCAGATTCAGAGGGAGTCTAACATTTCATCAAAAGAAACCTTAGACAAGGAGGTTAGAAGGTTGATATCAGGTTTAGAGGGAGACACACCATCATGAAGATATGCTTAATGCATTCTTCTCTGTGAGAGAGAAGTTTGAGGAGAAAGCCCTTGTTAATACATTCTTCTCTATGAGGGAGAAGTTTGAGGTGAAGGCCCTTGTTCCACCCTCTGGGAGTAGCCATGGTGGATGTCATGTTGAGAGACTCCATGAATTAGCACTTGTGTTTATTCACCCTCTGGCAGTAGTCATGGTGAACATCATGATGAGATGAAAACATCATGTTGAGTGACTCTGTGATGGGCACTTGTGCTCATATGCATTTTCATACATGGGAGTAGTCATGATGGATGTCATCATGTTGAGTACTATGATGAATCATGTTCCACCCTCTAGGAATAGCCATGGTGGATGACATTTCATGACTACATTATTAACAAGGATTCCTCCCTAGCTAAGAGGGATTGTTGATGTTGTAGTGGCGGGAGTCTCCTTGTCTTCTTAGCCATCTAGAAAAATCAAATTAACTATACTAAGGGGGCTGACTTTGTGAAAGTCGCCCACCCTTGTGAAGAGACATATGGTGTCATTGAGGGCCGACCCCTTGTGAAAGGGTGCATCCCTCATATATATAGAAGGTGCAAACTCATTCTTTGATTTATTCAATTCATAAAAAGAGCAGATCGAATAGCAAAGCAGTTTGAATACAAAGAAGAGTAGATCAATTTATGTGAAGAGCAGTTTTATCTATAGCAGATTGATCTTGTGAAGAATGCAAATTATATTTTTTCTTGTGCAATTTTCTTCAAGGAGTGAAGCAACATATATTGGGCCTGTATCTTGCATTATTGCTAGACATATTTGATATATAAAGAAGACATTTATTGCTAGGTTTTTCTCCCTCGAGTAGGAGGGTTTTCCCTTGGAGATCAAACTATAGATATTTTGACCAAACCTCTTTCCAGAGTGAAGGTTGATCACTTCAGAAAAGGTTTAGGTGTGATAGAAAGGTAATTTCCTTTGTAAATCTATATTTTCATATCAATAAGATGTTTAATGTGTAAACTTCTTTGTCATGATAGGACATTTTAGATTTTATCCCCTGAGTTCATATCTAAGAGGTGACAATATCTCAAGATAATGAACACTTGTATGTAGACATTATAAGGTGATGATCTTATGATCTCCAAACTAGTTATCATGTTGGATCTCTAGTGTGTCATGGATGTGCATATTAGGTCCTGGGGACAACTGAGAGGGGGGGGGGGTGAATCAGTTGTCTTAATAATATTAAACAAAAAACAACTTAATCAAATTACTGCTTAATACCGGTGAGACAGTCTGTTATACCGGTGGACAGATTTAACAGATAAATGCAATACCAGTGAAGATTAATGCATGAAACTACTCCATCACACATAACACCAATATTTGTACATGGAAACCCTATAAGGGGAAAAACCACAGTGGGAAACCTTACCCACAATCAGATGTACATAAATGGGGTTTGCGCATGCAGAAAGGCCAAGCACCTAGAGCTCACTGCTCAATCACAAATGGGAAGTCACACTGACTTATAGTTGGATGGTTAAATCCAATAAGAATGTACTGCTCAAAATAGCATCTTCATATGCTGGATTCAGTACTGGTGTAGTTCTGATATGCTTTTACAAAAGCCTAGCTTCATCTTCAAATGATGTCTGTGTGTGTAGCTCTACTTAATCTCGCATATACCTTCACACAACACCTTTTTCACATTTTTTCATCGATCTTACAATTAAGACCTTACATTTATACCATAACCTAGGACCAATTTTAGTAGGTTGGCTCTACAAGATATTACAATAAAATATTTTATAAACAAAACAAATATCTGATGCAATAACTGATTGAACATGTCGGCTTAATGCATTTACAACATTAATTAATCATCTCCATAGCATGCCATGCTGATCTGGAAAAGATAAACCTACCGGTGTAACCCTAGACCTATTTGCCGGTAACAACAAATATGCAAATACGAATATGCCAATAAACAATTCTCCAAGATAAGATGTCCAAATGATTTCTTTGACATTACCAAGTGTTTTCCAAGTCATTCCAAGTGCTAATGATCATTATTTCCTGCCGGTGGACCATATACCAGTGACTATGCAAAAGTCACTTGCTTGCTGGTGAAAGTTGCTAGATCTCCAAAGTGCTAGAGTTTTAGTAGGTGTTGACATCAATGACAAAACCATACCAAAATACCAACAATCTCCCCCTTTGGCATTGATGGCAACACAAGATGGAAAAACCATCAAAGTGCCAAAACAGAAATGCCAAGTATAAAAACCAATAATCTACCCAAAGTAACAATCTCTCCCCCTGAGAGTAATATGAGTTTCCTTGTGTTTTAATGTATCCATCTCTTCCCAAAAGATAATGTATAATGTGTTTTTCCAATATATATCTCTCCCCCTTTGACATCAAATGCCAAAGTTACAAAAATAGTATACAAAATACCAACCAATTACAATATACCAACTACTCCCCCTGAGAAGTAGCTTCCTCATCAAAGCCGGAGTAAAAGATTTTTTCTCTTAGTTCTGCTGGTTGATGACAATCATCAATTGTCTAAGTCTCTACCGGTGGGGGTATGAACCCAAACTGATCTCTTAGATATTCAAAAGTCTCCTTAGGTAGAGGTTTAGTGAAAATATCTGCAATCTTCTCTTTAGTATTCACATAAACCATTTTGACTATTTTTGCTTCAACATTTTCTTTCAGAAAGTTCAATTTGATAGAAACATGATTAGTTTTAGAATGTTGTACTGGATTCTTGGATATATCAATTGTTGTAGTGTTATCACAATAGATAGTTATAGGTTCCTTGCAATTTACTTTTATGTCTTTTAACATTTGTTTAAGCCATAATACATGTGTACAGTTTGTTGCTACTACAACATATTCTGATTCTACTGTTGATAAAGATGTGCAACTCTGTTTCTTACTTAACCAAGAAATTAATCTATTTCCAAGGAAAAATGCTCCACCGGTGGTGCTTTTTCTGTCATCTACATCTCCTACCCAAATTGCATCTGTGTATACACATAATTCAAAGTTTTCATCTCTAGGATACCATAAGCCAAGACCTGTAGTGCCTTGTAAGTATCAGAAAATCCTTTTTACTACTGATTCATGATTTTCTCTAGGATTACTTTGAAATCTTGAAACAATACATACTGCATTCATAATATCAGGTCTTGTTTGTGTTAAATACAGTAAACCTCCTATCATATATTTGTACTTGGTTGGATTGATAGGTGTTGATTCATCTCTTAGTGATAATTTGTCATTTGTAGTCATAGGTGTACTTACCGGTTTAGAGTTCTCCATCCCAAATTTCTTTAGTAGTTCTTTTAAGTATTTTGATTGACTCAAGAATATACCTTTGTCAGTCTATGAGATCTGCAATCCTAAAAAGAATTTTACTTCTCCAATCATAGACATTTCAAATTCTTGTTTCATTTTGATAGATAAATCCTTACATAATCCATCTTCTCCTCCAAAGATTATATCATCAACAAAAACTTCTATAACCAAAATGTCATCATTAGTCACTTTATAGTATAAATTAATGTTTTCATTTTCTTTAGAGAAACCAATCTTCAAAAGATACTTATCTAATCTTGCATACCAAGCTCTTGGAGCTTGCTTCAACCCATACAAAGATTTCCTTAACC
Organism: Cryptomeria japonica; assembly: GCF_030272615.1. Lineage (NCBI taxonomy): Eukaryota > Viridiplantae > Streptophyta > Pinopsida > Cupressales > Cupressaceae > Cryptomeria > Cryptomeria japonica. The sequence goes on from NC_081408.1 coordinate 749,659,834, forward strand.
TGAAAACCATATCTTTGTCTTCTGTCAAAGAAAATCCATCAGGTTGTTCAATGTAAACTTCTTCTTCAAGAATTCCATTCAAAAATGCACATTTAATAGCCATCTGATATACTTTATGGTTCTTATGAGCTGCAAAAGCCAAGAATAATATAACTACCTCAATTCTGGCTACCGGTGCAAAGGTTTCATTGTAATCAATTCCTTCTTTCTAAGAATATCCCTTACACACTAGTCTTGCTTTGTTTCTGATTACTTCACCATCTTCATTTAGTTTGTTTCTAAATACCCATTTGGTTCCAATAACATTTTTATCTTTAGGCCGGGGAACTAATGTCCATGTTTCATTCTTTTCAATATGTTCTAATTCTTCTTCCATAGCTTTAATCCAAAATTTATCTTCACATGCCTCATTAATTGATGATGGTTCAATTTGAGAAATAAGACATATCTCTTCATTTGCCAATCTTCCTCTTGTCATAACTCCTCTATATTTGTTTCCTATTATCTGATCTTCAGAATGATTCAATCTTACATACTGGGGTGTCTTTGTTTGTTGTTGTTCCTCAGTTATTGTGGAATTTTCAGATGATACCGGTCTAACTGGATCTTCATTCTGTACCGATGGATTTAGTGTAGATTCATTTGTCAGAATTTCTATTGCCAATTCAAAATCCATATACCTTGAAGTTCCTCGAAATTGTTCATCAGTCTTTACATTTGTGCTTTCAACAATTTTCTGCAATCTCTTGTTAAAACATCTATATGATTTACTCTTAGATGAATAAACAAGAAATATTCCTTCATCACTTCTAGGATCAAAATTTCCAATGTACTCATCTCTTCTAATATAGCATTTACTTCCAAAAATTCTGAAATATTTAAGAGTAGGAGTAATACCAAACCATAGTTCATGAGGAGTCTTACTGGTTTCACCTTTGATGTGAACTTTGTTGAATGTATAGACTGTTGTACTTACTGCTTCTCTCCAATATACATGTGGTAGATTGGATTCAAACAACATACTTCTTGCTGCATCCAAGATAGTTTTGTTCTTTCTTTCTACAACTCCATTCTACTGTGGTGTTCGGGGTGCTGATAACTATCTTCTGATTCCATTCACTTCATAGTAGGTATTAAATTCTTTAGATGTAAACTCACCTCCTTGATCTGATCTTAAACATTTGATTTTCTTACCGGTTTCATTTTCAACCATTACTTTGAACAGTTTGAATTTTCCAAGTGCTTCTGATTTTTCTCTGAGAAAAGTAACCCCGCACATTCTAGAGTAGTCATCAATGATTAGAATGAAATATCTATCACCTTATAAACTTTTAGTTCTAGTTGGACCACATAAGTCAGTATGAATTAAATCAAGAGCATTATTTGATTTTTCTGGAATACTTTTGAAACTATCTCTAGCCTGTTTTCCAAATTGACATTCGTTACATATTGTGTTGTGAGGTTTGACAATTTTAGGTAAGTCTCTAACTGCCTTAGTAGTACTGATCTTTACCATACAATCAAAATTTACATGACAGAGTCTCTTATGCCATAACCAACTTTCATCAATATGTGCAATCAAGCATATCTTTTCACTATTATTCAAATGAATGATATTACCTCTAGTCTGATTACCGGTTGCAATTTCTAAACCAGTTCTATTCATGATTTTGCATTTACCATTCTTAAATTGTAACTGAAATCCTTTCTCAACTAATTGACCAACACTCAAAAGATTATGCTTTAAACCTTCAACATAGTAAACATTGTCAGTGTTATGCTTACCATCAAGAGATATTGAACCCTTACCTTTGATTGAACAAGCTTTGTCATCTCCAAATCTTACTAGACCTCCATTGTACTCTTGAAAAGTTAAGAATTTACTTTTGTCACTAGCCATGTGATGTGAGCATCCTGAGTCAATGATCCATTCATCCTTAGTTTCAATTCTAGAAGCCAAGGCCTATTCTACCGATTGCACTACAGGTGTTGGTTGATCTTCTATTATAGCAACAAAAACCCATCCATTTTCTATCGGATCCTCATCAAAATCATCAGTCACTCCTTCATTAGCAACATAACAAGATTTACACTAATGGCAGGTAGAGTTACTGAAGTTTCAAATGAAACAGAAGATGGTTGGGATAAATTCTTGGTGGAAAAAGAAAAACAAGAAGAATATAGGAATCCCAAGCCCATTCTGGTATATCAAAAGGACAAAGGGAAAGGTAAAGTTGGTGGACCACCAAGTATAGAGATTAGAGACAACTTACCCCCACCTCCTTTAAATACTCCATCGGTAAAAACAACAACTGTAGAAGATCAACCGGTAGCTGAGAGCATGGACACAGAGGATAATAATCCTAATCCTGAAGTCCTATATACTGTGAATGTTGATACTCAAAAAATCAACATAGTGGTAGATAAGGATACCACAGATAAATCTGATAACAAAGAGCAACTAGCAACAAGAAACAAAGAACAACCGGCAACAGGAAACAAAGAGCAACCGGCAGCAGATTCAGAGAAAAAGATGGAATCTGGAACACAAGCAGAGCAACCAACAGAGCTAAAGGCTCTAGAATAGATGCCACCGGTAAGAAATGATGCAGGAAAAACTATGCTTAAAGAGATGGAGACACAAACAAACCTACCAGAGGTCAATACCAGCATGGTCACTTCCATCGACACTCAGTTTATTGGGTCACCATCAAATGTAACAGAGGTATTTCTCGAATCTATCAATAAAATAACTGATTATAGCTCACAAGCCTATAAAGCAATAGATGATTCAATTCTAGTTTTGAAATCAATAGCTCCCAATTGTAATATAGCCAACAAAGATTCTTTAGGCCAGTTGGATACACTTTGTAAATATATTTCTAGAAATTTTGACCAAACAAAGGTAGAAACTATAAAGGAAAGTGTAGAAAAAGAGAAACATAAATTCTTTGAGGAAGGAATAAAGAAGTGTAACAGGAAATTTGACACACTTCTACCGAAACTGTGCAATTTATTGAAAGAGTACAAAACTCTGTACAAAGACACCTGTAAGATAATTTTTTTGACCACGGATGTAGACAAAAAGATGAGCAAGGTACAAGAAGAGATCAATAAACTTGCTGATAATTTTGTTAACTCACCCGATACATTATCAATTTTTGAGGAAAAGATAACAAATTTTGAGGAAGAATTGCTCAAATTAGAAAGAGAAAAAGAGAAAATAATAAACAAGGCAAAATTTTTGAGATCTAAACTAAGTCCAAGATTGGACTATTTAGCATCTCTGTGTAAGGAAATCTCAGAGGCACTAACACAGGGTAGCAAAACACTGGCAGAGCACTTGCAGCATCTCACCACTACAATATACAAAATTGAGATAGCAATAAAGGAAAGCACAAAGTTTATGGATAGTATAAACTTAATTTTGGGAGATATTCTTCAGATAATAACTACCCAACTACAAGGTTGAGGTTATGAATTGGTACAACTACAAAATCTACTAACCTTTGTCATTGATGCCAAAGGGGGAGTAGTAGATGAGAAAATTCAAAACACAAGGATCACATGCTCAAGGGGAGCTCTCACATTTTTGGTAATATTTTTGGTATATATATTTTTGGATATCTTTTTGAAAATTCTCATGAGTGTTGCCATCAATGCCAAAGGGTGAGATTGTTGGCATATGGACACTCCAATGAGACATTGTGTGTGATTGAAGGTTTTGTCATTGATGGCAACCTTGCAATCCTATGGCACCGGCAAGATATTATACCAGAAAAGCATTACACAAGCAACCTTGCAATCCTATGGCACCGGCAAGACATTATAATGACAAAGCATTACACAGGCAACCTTGCAAACCTATGGCACCGATAAGACATTATACCGGCAAAGCATTACTCAAACAAAACAGTGCTCTGACATCAACAAAATCAATCTACACCGGCACCGACACAGAAGATGTACACCGGCACAGAAGGAAATATGTATACCAGCACAGAGGCTGACAGGATTTTTGATATGTAATATTTTGTTTATCATTGTAAGCTGACTTGGAAAATTGTAAAATGACTCTTGTATATAAAAGAGATCATTATAGGCATTTGTAGGATATGGATAAAAAAGCAATAAAAAAATTATAAGGCAGACCTAATGCGCGAATTGTAGGTCAAGGGTATATGTAAAGAACAGAGCAGGAACTGGTACTGAATCTAGCATTGAAGATGCTATTGTAAAGCAGTACATAATATTGGATTTGTGTAAATCCTCATTGTAAGTCAGTGTGACTTCTTATTGAGCAGTGAGCTCTAGGCAGTTGGCCTTCTTGCATGTGCAGGCCCCTATTGTAAGTAATATTCTCTTATTGGCCAGTAAGTGAATATTGTGGGTCACAAATCCCACTGAGGTTTTTCCCACACCGGGTTTCCTCGTTAAACATCTTGTGTTATGGTGTTCTTTTCATGTGGATGCTTTTGATTCTATTATTTTCATTAATTCTTGCATACTGGTATACTGTTACTTTATATTCTACATATTCAGTTTTAAGAAAATTTCATTACCGGTCAGATACTGATTCACCTCCCCCTCTCAGTATCTGTGGGAACCCTAAAATAATTTGTATCTCTGATACTTAGGGTTAGGTTTGTATGTCCTTCTAGCTTCTTCTCTTAACCTAGCATATCTATCAGGGCATCTTGAAGCCATATGACCAATCTTATTGTAGTTAAAACATTTAAAGGGTGCTTTACCTTCATACTTACTTCCAACTGGACCTTTAGGCATTTTTCTTGCAAATAGTGCTTCAAGTTGTTCAAGTTCTTCATTTTCTCTCCTACTTTCTTCAAGTTCTCTTGCATAAAAGGCTTTCCAATCAGACTTGTCAAATGATGGTGCAGATGATGTTGATGCTTTAAAAGCTAAGTCTATTTTTATAGTAGCAACAGGACCAAATTCCTCAATTTCAAAGGCTGATAGTTTTCCAATCAATGTATCCCTAGTTACTGATGTGTTAGGAATTGTTCTAAGTTCATTTATTGCAGTAACTTTCATTTTATATGCCAGTGGCAATCCTCTTAAAACTTTTGAAACAATTTCATCTTCACTTAAGGTTCCTCCACAACATTTAATACCCAAAACAATTTCATTTACTCTTTCCATAAAAGCAGAGATTCTTTCATCCTCTTCCATTTTCAGACTTTGATACCTGACCTGGAAGCTTTCAAGTTTTGCAGTTTTGACTGTGGAATCTCCTTGATTCAGTGTTCCCAAGTGGTCCCAAATAGTTTTAGTAGTAGACCTATCTGATAATCCCATGATTTGTTGATCTGATAGAGCGTTTAAGAGTTCTTCTCTTGCCTTGCAATCATTCTCCTCATCTTTAGTCATATTTGGTGGATTAGAATAACTTACAGTAGGAGTAGTATATCCATTCTTTGTTACATCCCAGATGTCTTTTCCAATGCAATTCAGATGTGTCTCCATCCTGACCTTCCATATCCCATAGTTGGTTCCATCAAGTTTAGGACTTTCCTTCTTGAAATAGTTAGTAGACATTGGATCTCCTCAAGTTGTTAAACTTCTGCAAAAAAGGACTAGGCTTTGATACCAATTGTTAGGGCCCGAGGACAACTGAGAGGGTGGGGGGGGTGAATCAGTTGTCTTAATAATATTAAACCAAAAACAACTTAATCAAACTACTACTTAATACTGGTGAGATGGTCTGTTATACCGGTGGACAGATTTAACAGATAAATGCAATACCGGTGAAGATTAATGCATGAAACTAAAAGACAAAGTCATCCATCACACATAACACCAATATTTATACGTGGAAACCCTGTAAGGGGAAAAACCATGGTGGGAAACCCTACCCACAATCAGATGATACTACTATAGATAGTAAGTGTACATAAATGGGGTTTGCACATGCCGAAAGGCCAAGCGCCTAGAGCTCACTGCTCAATCACAAATGGGAAGTCACACTGACTTATAGTTGGATGGTTAAATCCAATAAGAATGTATTACTCAAAATAGCATCTTCATATGCTGGTTCAGTACCGGTGTAGCTCTGATCTTCTTTTACAAAAATATAGCTTCATCTTCAAATGATGTCTGCATGTGTAGCTCTGCTTAATCTTGCATATACCTTTGCACAAAACCTTTTTCACATATTTTCATCGATCTTACAATTAAGACCTTACATTTATACCATAACCTAGGACAAATTTTAGTAGGTCGGCTCTACAAGATATTACAATAAAATATTTTATAAACAAAACAAATATCCGATGCAATAACTAATTGAACATGTCAGCTTAATGCATTCACAACATTAATTAATCATCTCCATAGCGTGTCATGCTGATTTGGAAAAGATAAACCTACCAGTGTAACCCTGGACCTATTTGCTGGTAACAACAAATATACAAATACGAATATGCCAATAAACAATTCTCCAAGATAAGATGTCCAAACAATGTTTTTGACATTACCAAGTGTTTTCCAAGTCATTCCATGTGCTGATGATCATTATTTCCTATCGGTGGACCATATACTGGTGATTGTGCAAAAGTCACTTGCTTGCCGGTGAATGTTGCTGGATCTCCAAAGTGCTAGAGTTCTAGTAGGTGTTGACATCAATGACAAAACCATACCAAAATACCAATAGTGCCATGATTGTGTTGTGGTAAAACATTTGTATAAGGTGTTAGTGCACATACCACAACTTGGATAAGATGAGAATTTAATCTTTCTCATATGATTGTCCTTAAGTATTCCATGTTTAAGCAATATTGATATCACATGCGTAGGTGATATCCTGTCATCACAAGATTGACATGATGGACATTTGTATTGTTAGATCCCGAAGACAACTGAGAGGGGAGGGGGGGGGGGGGTGAATCAGTTGTCCAATAAATTCAAACCAAAATTAACTTAACCAAAACTTAGTGCTTAATGTCAGTAAACCAAATTTTATGTCAGTAGATAGTTTTATCAGTTAATTGCAATACCAGTAGAGTTTAATGCATGAAACAGAAAGACAAATAACACATATAATACACAACATAGTTATTTGTACATGAAAACCCTATAAGGGGGAAAACCACAGTGGGAAACCTTACCCACAATCAGATGATACTACTGTAGATAGTATGTGTGTACAATATGGAGTCTACACATGCAGAAAGGCCAGCTGCCTAGAGCTCATTGCTCAATTACAAGATGGGAGTCACATTGACTACAATTGGATGATTAAATCCAATGATAATGTACTTCTCAAAATAGCATCTTCTTATCCTGGATTAGTACCGGTTAAGTTCTAATATGCCTTCATCAAATACCTTCCTTCAATCTTCAAATGATGTCTTTGTGTATAGCTTTGCTTATTTTTGCATATACCTTATTACAATCCTTTTTCCAATCGCATTCCCATATCGATCTTCACAAATGAGATCTTACATTTATACCATAACCTAAGACCAAATGTGTAGGTCGGTTTTACAGAGATCATTACAATAAAATCAATTACAAGTAAATCAATATCTGATGCATCATGTCGGCTCAATGCATTTACAATAATAAAATATCATCTCCATAACATGTCGTACTGATCTGGAATAGATATTCTTGTCAGTGTATAACCTAGACCTATTTGTCGGTAAAAGAAAATATGCAAATTTGATTAGACCAATAACCAAATCACCAAAACCAAGTGATCAAAAAATGTCTTCTAAATAGCCAAGTAATCTCTAGATGATAACAAATCATCCTCTATGCCAGTGAACAACATAACCTGCCAGTGAACCATATGTCGGTGACTGTACATAAATCACTGAACATGCCGGTGAACATAACCAAGAATCTCCAAGTGCTGATAAGTGTTTATAAGTGATAAAAAGTGTTGACATCAATGACAAAACCAATGTGACACATCCAAAATACCAACAATCTCCCCCTTTGGCATTGATGGCAACACAAGATGGAAAAACCATCAAAGTGCCAAAGCAAAAATGCCGAAAACCAAAAACCAACAATCTCCCAAACAGATCATTAACCAGAAGTTAAAATACATAATATCTCTCCCCTAGGACTAATCTCTCCCAAAGATAATGTGTTTTTCCATAATATCTCTCCCCCTTTGACATCAAATGCCAAAGTAATACAATAAACCAGATACAAATAGTTCATAGAACTTATTACAAAATACCAACTCTTTATAAAATACCAATTTATCCAACTACTCCCCCTGAGAAGTAGCTCTCCTCATCAAAGATGAAATAAAAGATTTCTCTGTTAATTTTGCCGGTTGATGATAAACATCATCTGTCTAAGTCTCTACCATTGGGGGTATAAACTGAAGCTTCTCTCTGAGATATTCAAAAGTCTCCTTAGGCAAAGGCTTAGTAAAAATATCTGCAATCTGCTCTTTAGTATTCACATAAACCAATTTCACTTCTTTTGCTTCAACATTCTCTTTCAAAAAATTTAATTTGATAGAAACATGTTTAGTTTTAGAGTGAAGTACCAGAGTCTTAGATATGTCAATTTCCGCTATATTATCATAGTAAATGATTATAGGATCCTTGCAATTTACCTTTATGTCCTTCAACATTTGCTTGATCCATAATACCTCTGTACAATTAGTTGCTGCTACAACATATTCTGATTATGCCATTGATAGCGATGTACAACTCTATTTCTTGCTCAACCATGAAATTAGTCTGCTACCAAGAAAAAATGCTCCATCGGTGGTGCTTTTTTTGTCATCTATATCTCCTACCCAATTTGCATCAGTGTATGCACATAGATCAAAATTTTCATCTCTAGGATACCATATACCAAGATTTGTAGTGTCTTGTGTAATACCATAAAAATGGTCATCTAAAACCATGGGCCCCTAATCTAGACAACGTCACCAAGGTCCTAACCAAAGGCAATTAAATAAATTTTGAGCACACAATTAATTCTAAAATCATCAATGTCACATGGCAAATTAATCACTCAATATTAATTAAATATTTATTTAATTAATTAAATCATTCCAAGTAAATCATTTTAAACAATTATCTTATTTATTTTATTAAATATCCTAGCATATTTAATTAAATAAATCAATTTGCAATAAATCTTCAAAAAAAAGAAACAAATCAAGAAAGAGGAATTGGAAATTATGAGCACAAATCTTCAAAAAAGGAAACAAATCAAAAAAGGAATTAATTGACAAAAAAAAAAGAATTAAAAATTGAGAAAAGAGATCAATTGGAGATAATCCTTAAAAGCAAATTAAAAATTGATAAATAATCTCAAGAAAGCAATTAAAACAATTAAATCTCAAAATTGAATAAATCAGTTTTTTCTTGATTTTATCTTAATTTTAGTTCAATTTCCTTTAAAACTGAGAAAAGCATCCAATCACATCAATTCACCTAGATTGGGCTTCCTCTTGGAAAATCTTGACCGCTCATCATCGTTTGATCTTAGCCTTTGGTTTCTTTTTGAATTTTCTATAAATTTGGGCTCTCATCTCTCATTCCGGGATCCTGGAGAATATATTATTATTATGTTGTTTTTGCTCTAGGTTCATTGATAATTTGCATTGAGATATTGCATATTAGTTACTTCATATTTCTTAAATCATTTAGTTTAAATATTCATATATTGCTTAAATCATGTTAGATTAATCTTGCATATCTAGCTTAAATCTTGCATCCATTTAGCTCATATTCATGCTCATATAGATTTAAAAATCCTTTATTTAGGTGTTGTCTAGTCACTAGATAGCTTAGGAATTTGAGAGCAATCTAAACTCACATCTACTAGAAGATAATGGGTCACTTTATAGTGGTTTATTATTCATTGATTATTGATTTACTAACCATGCATCTAATGACTTAATTGAAGTGTTGTGTATTCCAGATACAGATACAGGTCCACTTTTCACACACACATTTTTGGCACCCACCGTGGGGTAGAAGACTACCTTTTCGGCCTCAAAATCAGTTTTTTAAAATCCTGTAGGTTTCGTCCATACAATCTCTGTGAAATATCGTACGAGTGGTATTACTGCATTGTACGACATTCTATCAAAACCTTTTATTTGTCGTACGAATCAGAAAATGGTGTCATACGACATGCTATTCCGATTATCTGATTTTATCTTCTGTCATCCTATGCTTAGTTCTAACTCATGCGATAAAAGTCTTTTGTCATTTCACGCTATGAGAATTGTCATACGAGTTACTATTTTGTCATATAAAAAACAAAGTTTAATTTAAGAGTTTGCTTGAAATTAGGCTTGTGGAAGGTCAATATATATATGGAATATAACATTTAAGTATAAGTGACATTTCCTCTTCTCTTTTCTCTTTCTTATACTTTAATTTGTATTCCATATATATTGTCAGGATATTTGAGAGGGGTTTCGGACCTCCAGGAGTTATAATGCAAAATCTAGTTTTTGTAGGATCTTCCAAATTTCAGACTTAGTCAAATTTTAGCGCATTTCAGCATTAGGAGTGAAAAATTTGTAGCCAAGATTTGCAATTAGGCTTGTGTAAGCCCACCAAGAGATTTGATATTTCACTAACTTTTTCTTCTTGCAGGTTTCTAACAATTTCTTGTAGGTTGGAGGAGTTAGATTAGGATTTGTTGAAAAACAAATTACTTTTCAAGGCTTTTCTTGAATTAAATTTTGATGATACTAATGCTAACCCTGAATCGTCTTCTGTCTGCCTAATATTTTGATAGCTTAACCAATTTCTTGTAGGATGCTTGTCAAAGAATTTATCAATCAAACATATGCCTATCAAAGAATGAAAACAACATGACTACTGATACATTGTTTTTGCAGGTTGCCTAAAGAGAATCAACCAAGCATCGTGTATTCTTTAAATTCATTTTTTTTAGGCACCTAACTTGCTATCTGGTTAATGAACAAATCTGTCTTTTGTGTTTTCAGAAAAATATTAGAGGTAGGAGAGTATGCTCTTGTCTTTTACAAACAATTAGAAATCTAGAACCTCGAAGCTTTTCTCTAAGTTTTGAGATTTGTGTACCTTTAGCGGGCCTGTCACAGTGGGAAAAAGTAATCACCCTGTGAGAACAACCAAAGTGAGTACAACTGGACCTGAGCATTCCAACTCACTATAATAAATAGGCCTCTGGTGATTAAAATCTCAGAGGATGGGATTATTTGAGTTTTCTCTTTGAGATCTCTCATATCAAGCATTTTGTAGGGCCTCATGGTCTCAATCACATTTACGCGACTACAACTTATTTTGGTACCTTGTCGGGCTATAGGACTCAATCATGCTTGCATAACTTCAAGGGGTAATTTCAAACGGAATTCCTGACTAAGAACTATAAGATAGAAGCTACCCAATTCACCTCCGAAAGGTTGATAATATTTGTGCAAGAGAGATAGTAACTCTCCCAAGACACTTGCCATATCGTGCCCCCATTAGCATTTGGAGTCGGCTAATATGGCATTGAGAATCCATTGCGTGAGACTCAATGGCCATATTCTGATTAGCTATTGGGTGTGTACCTAAGTCAACAAGCAAAGGTTTTCTTCTCTAAGCCAACTTCCATAGGGTTTGCATGCTATGATTGGAGTAACTATTCATACTGTGTGTTTTCTATGTTTTCATCCCTCAAACTAAAACTAGAATACCAAAATTGGAGAAAACAAATCAACAACTCAGTGATAAACTCTATCCATGTCAGAACTAATCTACCTTAAGTCAAAAATCTATCTTGGTCAAAAATCAATCCATCTCAGAATTGGTCATACTCAGTTGTCATACTCAGCTATTAAAAAACTCAGAATTTTGTTCTTTGTCTTGTTAACTTTTGTATGAACCTAATCATTTATCATCCTGCACCATATCCTGTGTCATACAAGTTTGATAATCTATCATCTGAGTTCAATCCTCTGTCATACGAAACCCCATAGTATGTTGTCTAAAGCTAAATCCTATGTCGTACAAAACAAAACTACACTGAATCTTTTGTCATTCTGGATATACCCATTTGTCGTACGGTACTAGGCAACAACTCGTACGAAACAAAAATATTATCATCTTGGAACTATTATACTGTCATCCGGTCCTGGAAATCTTGTCATACAAATCTCTGATTTTGTTAGTACAAAATAGTCAAACCTAACCAGACTAGTCTACAGTGAGCATAAAATTGGTCATCATCCTCTTGAGCATAAACAACATTGATAGTGTACCCCTATCATTGCATTGCATGATTTTGTTGATCATCTTTAAGATAGTCCAGACAACATCTTATCAAAACCTAATTTAACTTAGATAACATCTTACACAGGATAGATCATTCCTGAAACTAGACCAGATCTTAGTAAGATCTCTCAATTACTATGTTAATGTAGCGTCCTAAAATTGTGACACTTGCAATTTCGACTGCATTTCGGTCTTCACGATGGCGACGCAACACACAACCTGAATGGAGACCCTGAAACTTGCTCACGACACCAAAAACTGCATTTTTCAAGCACCCTGGCCTGAACCTCCTTGCACCCTGCTGTCCCGAGAGGTGGGACTAGAGCGCCCTGTTCCCTCAGGGCCAGGGCGCCCAACGCCCTGGTCCCCAGGACCATGGCACCCAGCGCCCTGGTCCCTGGGTCCTATTTTGGGCCCGGTCTCCTAAGGAGATTGCGGGTCTTTTTGTTTGCAATTTGGAAATTACATTTCCTAGTCGGCCTAAGGTCGGGAAAATCAGTCTATCAACCCTAATTGACAAGTATATAAACTAAATTTTTTTCTCTCATTTGGATACAACACATACATGACGGAAAAAGCATGGAAACTATACTCAAGCATTCAAGCATTCAAGAAATTGATCATTTCAAGTCTCCATTCAAGGCTAAGTGTTGCATTCAAGCCAAGGATTCAACCATTGAAGAGGAGATCACTTACTACATGCTACTACAACATACAACAACATACAACATCTAAACCTTCGCACATAAGGATACAAACATCCTTAGAACAAGGTATTAGTACTTGTTTTACATTACAGTCATTTACATTTACAGCACTTGCTCATTTCTTGGTTAATTCCAAAACCGGGGTTTGACCTAAAGGCAAACCCCTAATCCCTAACCCCCCAATCGTCTTTTCTTTTCTGTGTGTAGGTTGCAGGTACGCGGCTGAGATTGAAGATCTGGAATCCTTGTGCAGAGACGAACAGATCTCCCTTCGTTTCACGGATAGTTCGGAGGACCGTGGCGCCGGGCGCCATCGTCCTGACAACTTTTGCTCAAATTTACAGGACAGCGCCGTATCGACATTTTACTACTAATTCCAGGTCCGTAGCTTCATCCTATAACCCGAACTCAGTTTATAAGCGAATCTTTATGACTTTCTATGCATTCCTAGCTTAATTCCCCTAATTCAACATTCTTTACAAAAGAGGGTAGCCTTGCTTTCCTAACCCTTGAAATTCATTTAGCATCCAATCTTGCATTGTGTGGGATTGGATCTTATGAGTTTCAACCCCTCTTTTGAATGTAAAGTCTCTCTCCCCTAAGTGAAAAACCATCGAATCCTAGTGAACCTCCCTTCTCTCTCCTCGGAGTTGGTAGAGGGGAGAGCAACTAGGGTTCGATTGTGATTTTTCCGCTTTACATTTTGGTGAACCCAACGTGAACATCCTTTCTGATTTTTCATGCTTAGATCTGAAAATTGATTCCTTGATTACATTTCCATGTTTGATCTTTTGCAAAATTTTAGAGGTGATTGCATAAAAACCCTAAATTTTGTTTTTGAACATTGAACTTGCGAAATGCTTAATTGTTAATGTTTGTTTCAGATCTGCCCTTCTATTACAAATTATCAATTCATATCTGTGCTTTAATTTTGAAAATTAAGTGGTTAAGTGTCAAAACCCTAATTTTTGAAACCCTCTTAATTCAATCTTTGTTCGACAATTTCACTGATCAAAACATCTCCGAATCAACTGTAACTTTGGATTCCGCAATAAAATCACAATATCTTTCATCCCTGAAAATTTGGAAAAAAGTTGCAAGGACCGTGTGCACTCCGAGCGCCATCGTCCCCGACATTTTTTTCAAAATTTTGGGAGCGAGATCTTACTGTATTTTCCTGCTAAAATCCAGAATTTTGGCTGATTTTATCAATTATAACACTCTCAAAATTATAGTCAAAGTTGGTCTTGTGATTGCTTGGATTAAGGCTCCTAATCATTCAAAAATTGTGGAAATTGAAATCTTGTGTCAAAACTGTGTTCTTACTGTCTTAAATCTGAAAATTGTATTTGCATTCATTCAAAATTTCAGTGCTTTATTCAAATGCTTGCAATTTGTGACTTTTGAAATTAAGTGCTTAATTACAACAACTTTGATTTCCGCTTTCAAAATTGAATTTTGCGTGAAATTGAGTCAAATTTTAAATTTCAAAACTTGCATTGCTTTTGACGTTCCCTCTAAAATCATAGAATTCAAAATTTCAGTTTCCCTCTCTCTTTCAAAATTCAAATTTTGCATTTTTCGACAATCTGGGTAGGGTTCAATTTTGAGATTGCAACTTTAATTTGGCCTATCTACAGATCGTAAAATCCCTCAATTTTTTCAGATTAGCTCTAAAATCATCATAACTTTCATCCCTGCAAATTTTGAAAAAAGTTGCAAGGACCGTGTTGCACTCCGGGCGCCACGGTCCCGGACATTTTTTCCCAAATTTCGGGAGACTGTCGTGATTGCATTTAATAGCTTAAATCTGGAAGATTGGCTGGTTTTATTGAAAATTGCTACCTCTAAATTCAAAATTTCCTCTTCCTTTATAGTGCATGAGTTTTACAACAGCAAGCCCTACTTACACTATTCCCGTTAGACGAAGCCGTAGAATTAAGTATTTCCGAGGTTTAACTACCGAGGAGATGGAACCTAATTTGAGTAGCCTTTTTAATGAGGACATGGGTAATTCCTCTAATCCTCCTAATGATGAAGAAGCTCTCCATGAGGTTTCTGTTGAACAACTTTCGAAATTGGATAACCAATTTGATGATTTTCACCAATGGATGTCTCATGAGTATCTCGATAGTCAAGCTCTTCCTTTAATTGAGGGTCTAAAACGCATGCTTCAAAATGATAAGAATGGAATTGATATTTTGCGTGGTATTTCACACATTGTGAATTCGAACGTGATGCCTATGAAGAGTTGTGCTGAAACTTTAGGTTATACACAACCTCCTACACAAGACAATCATTTTATTCCTTTGACAACTTCTATTGCTAGCATACCTACCTTTACATCAAACATCATGGCTACTTCTATACAAGACATTCCTCCTGTGATTACCAGTCATGGGGGCAATCCCTCTTCTTCAATTAATCCTCTTCCTTCATTTAATCTGACTTCTTCATACATTCCTTCAATGAGTGTTCCTATTACATCTTCACAAATGAACATGACGCAAGGGGGCAATTCATTTAACCATTCCATTCCTCCTTGTAGTGTTCCTCCTATCCAAACATCCCCTATGGTTGACTATCATAGGGTCCCACCACCTTACTCTCTACCTTCAATAACATAACACCTCCATCTCAATCTAACACATCCAATATGAATTCTTCGACTGAAGCTACCATTAATAATCTTGCACAAACTGTCTCTTCTTTACAGCAACAAATTGCCTCTATGAATCAATCTAAGTTTAGTGTGCCCACATTTGATGTTGCAAGCCCACTTTCTCTTGACATTGTTCGAGCTATTCCCCCTAAACATGTTGAAATCCCACATTTGGAGCTTTACAATGGTAAAGGAGATCCTCTAATACATGTTAAGACTTTTCAAACAATTTGTACTGATTTTGCTTATGACCCAAGGTTGCTTGCAAAACTATTCACTAGAACATTAAGAGACAAAGCCCTACAATGGTATTGCTCGTTGCCTTCTTATTCTATTACTTCTTTCGAACAACTTGCAAATGCCTTCATTCAACAATTTCAAAACAATATAAGTCCTAAAGTTACTTTGATTGATTTAATGCATTGTAAACAAGGTGTTAAAGAAAAAGTGACTGATTTCATTGGTAGATATAAGCATTTGTATGCTCAAATTTCTTTTCCAGTGCCTGATAATGATATTCAAAGAATCTTTATTTCTAATTTACAAAAAGATATTCGAGACAAACTTCTGTTTTCTGAGTTTACTTCTTTCCAACAGTTGTGTGCAACTCTTCACAATTATCAACTGACTGTGAGTCAAATGGAACAATCACATCCTATGGCTCCGAGTGATAAGGGTGATAGCAGTCAACAACCATTTGGGAAGATTAAACCGAATAGAGATTCCATCAAATTCAATGAAAACATCATCAACAACAATGTGAATGCAGCATCAGGTGTGCCTCCTATTTCTAAATTTTTCAGAAAAGAAAGAAAGTATACTCCTTTGAATGAATCATTGCATAGTATTATGAATAAGTTATTGGAACAAAATGTGCTTACTCTTCCTCCTATAAGGCAAATTGATCCTGCAAAGATTACTTCACCTTATTTTGATCACAAAGCTTTTTGTCATTTTCATCGTCAGCCTGGTCATGATATTGAAAAATGTTTTTCTTTAAAGGGTCAAATTCAAGATTTGATTGATAATAATACTATTTATGTTTCTGGAGTGAATGATAAAGGCAACACATCTGTAGCTCCTCCTAACCAAAATCTTCAGATTTTTACTGATCCATTACCTTCTCATACCTCTCATACCTCTAATGCGATTGAGGCTAATGATTCCTCTCTCTCATCTAATGGTCTTGTGTCTATGACTCCGAATGTGATTAACTTTGTAGAGTATCAAGAAAACCCTAAAGAACCTTCCATCACATTTGATTCTAGTGAAACCATTAGAGCACCTGATGGCCCTTTATACACAGTTGCAAAAGTCAAGAATACACCTTGCCGTGGAGTGCTTATTGATCCTTCGTGCATGGTTAATGTTGTTACTGAAGAATTTCTTTTTACTTTGCAATTGAATCAAGTGATCTATGACAAAATAGATGTGATTGTGAAATTATTTGAGGCATTTTCTTCTCCTGCAATTGGTTCTATTACATTACCTATTGAGGTCCATAACAAATCTCTTGATGTGAACTTTGCTATTATTCCTTCATCCGAACAATTTCGTGTGAAGCTTGGCTATCCTTGGCTATCTTCCATGAAAGCTATTGCTTCTCCTATACATAAGTGTTTGAAATTTTCCCATAATGGTGAAGTTGTTACTGTCAATCATAGTCTCTTTAAACCAGCTGAAAGAACTTCTAGTGTTCCTATTGATTATTTTTGGCCTAAACAATTCCAATCTCTTCCACAGCGAAGTGATCATCTTTTCAAATCTTATCAAAAGTGGAAAACAGATATGATCCTATCTTTAAGTGAACCTAGAACACCTAAACTTGACATTCCTATCATTCTTGAGAAGGAAGTTCTTCCTTTGAAAGATAAAACTAATGTCTTTCCTCAAGAAGGTTCCCAACCTGTCCATATGGATGTGACTATGTCTATGCCTAATAAACCTTCTAAAAGTAGACCTATACCTCCTCGTCATGATGGACTTGGTCTTCTTCCTAAACCAAAAATTCCTCCTTTATATGGAGCAGTTCCTCTTCCTTCCTTTTATAGAGAGAAGAGACCTTCCTCTTCTCCTATTATCCAGCCTAAGAGACCACAACCTAAACACCCAAGTGACAAGGATGAGAACATTCCTCCTCCTCAATCTTCTACACTTCCTACTAAGACTAGACAAAATCGTTCTGCACGTGAACGCCAATGAAAGTGTCGTCTTAGGGCTCAAGCAGTTGCTTCTCAAACTTTACAATCTCCAAAAACACCTTCAACAAGCATTATTCCATTTTCTCCTCAGCCGGATATTAAGCCTAAATCTCCTAAACATAAGATGCATGATGGTCTTGATCCTGTGCGAGTTAAAGATCCTATTTTTATAAATCTTGATGATGATATAGATGAAAATGTTATTCATGATGAAAATACTACTCCTCTTGCTTCTGATAGTGAATATGAACTTGTGGATGTTGATAACCATTTATCTAATGAATTTTCTAAAGCACTTATCCTAGCTCCTAGACAAGAACAATGTGGCTTGGAACATGAACATAGCCCTTGTTTGGATCTTGTGATAGCTCCATCTGCTGTGTGGGATGTTCCTCCTCTAGCGTGTTCCCTGCCTTCCCGAAACATTGATCAGCAAGATCGGGGGGTAGATGACGTGCTAGACTTAGTTACATTAGCATAGTAGATTCTCTCCCCCTCTCTTTTGTTACTTCTTCTATATGTTATTCTCATTCTTCTATTTGTCGTTCTTAGTGTTGTCTACTTGAGGACGATGCAAAGTATTGAGATCACTTTTGGTCTCTCTCATGTTGACTCAAAAGACACATGTGTTCCCTTCTTCTAGGTGACCTTCCTTGATTGGGGAATGAAGAACAATTATGCATACATACATATGATGAATTATCATACAGCATACTGACCCCGAGGAAAGCGAAGTCACCGCGTGCTTTGTGTTTTGTATCTATTATCCTTGGGTTTATCTCACACTTGGGGGGCTAAATCTTTGCGATAACGTGCTCCTTTCCTTTCTCATTTTTTATGTGTATCACTACGTTAAAACAATCACCCCCGTTGAGGCATGTGCGATCGCTTTAATGTAGGGGGGCATACACCCTATCTATCCTTTCACGATACTTGAAAATTTCTTGGTGAACTTAGCTTTGCCTTGAAAATTTTTGGTATTTCTTTTGCATGACTCATAGTGAGGGAACCTTACTACTGACAGTCATGGTTCTCCCTCATGATCTTCCCTTTTACTTTGTCAATCAAAGTCGTAAGATCCTTAGTCCACTGGGGGCTTGGTGTATCTTGCCTCCTTGACGTGGTGAAAGTCTATTCAATGTTGTTTCCTTGTACTTTACCAGAAGTATGAGCTTACATACTCCCGCTAAAGTGGGGGCTAAATGTAGCATCCTAAAATTGTGACACTTGCAATTTCGACTGTATTTCGGTCTTCACAATGGCGACGCAACACGCAACCTGAATGGAGACCCTGAAACTTGCTCACGACACCAAAAACTGCATTTTTCAAGCACCCTGGCCTGAACCTCCTTGCACCCTGCTGTCCCGGGAGGTGGGACCAGAGCGCCCAGCACCCTGGTCCCTCAGGACTAGGGCACCCAGCGCCCTGGTCCCCAGGACCATGGCGCCCAGCGCCCTGGTCCCTGGGTCCTATTTTGGGCCCGGTCTCCTAAGGAGATTGCGGGTCTTTTTGTTTGCAATTTGGAAATTACATTTCCTAGTCGGCCTAAGGTCGGGAAAATCAGTCTATCAGCCCTAATTGACAAGTATATAAACTACATTTTTTTCTCTCATTTGGATACAACACATACATGACGGAAAAAGTGTGGAAACTATACTCAAGCATTCAAGCATTCAAGCATTCAAGCATTCAAGCAATTGATCATTTCAAGTCTCCATTCAAGGCTAAGTGTTGCATTCAAGTCAAGGATTCAACCATTGAAGAGGAGATCACTTACTACATGCTACTACAACATACAACAACATACAACATCTAAACCTTCGCACATAAGGATACAAACATCCTTAGAACAAGGTATTAGTACTTGTTTTACATTACAGTCATTTACATTTACAGCACTTGCTCATTTCTTGGTTAATTCCAAAATTGGGGTTTGACCTAAAGGAAAACCCCTAATCCCTAACCCCCCAATCGTCTTCGCTTTTCTGTGTGTAGGTTGCAGGTACGCGGCTGAGATTGAAGATCTGGAATCCTTGTGCAGAGACGAACAGATCTCCCTTCGTTTCGCGGATTTTTCGGAGGACCGTGGCGCCGGGCGCCATCGTCCCGACAACTTTTGCTCAAATTTATAGGATAGCGCCGTATCGACATTTTACTGCTAATTCCAGGTCCGCAGCTTCATCCTATAACCCGAACTCAGTTTATAAGCGAATCTTTATGACTTTCTATGCATTCCTAGCTTAATTCCCCTAATTCAACATTCTTTACAAAAGAGGGTAGCCTTGCTTTCCTAACCCTTGAAATTCATTTAACATCCAATCTTGCATTGTGTGGGATTGGATCTTATGAGTTTCAACCCCTCTTTTGAATGTAAAGTCTCTCTCCCCTAAGTGAAAAACCATCGAATCCTAGCGAACCTCCCTTCTCTCTCCTCAGAGTTGGTAGAGGGGAGAGCAACTAGGGTTCTATTGCGATTTTTCCACTTTACAGTTAAATGAACTACTAGCTACAATTTGATCTTGACTTCTGCAACACATCTAGCTCTCAGTCCCATCGGTTGTAAATTCCTGTTCAAACTAGAAGCTCTTCTAAAAATTCTGACAAAAGTAAGAAGCCCATGGCTACCTTGGCTCAAATGCTTCAAGATATCAAGGAAGAAATATATGACATGAAAATCCAACAAAATAAATCAATTACTCCATTTGAAAAACAAATGCATGATATCAAGAGTGAGAAACTTCAAGGAATGCTAAAATGATTATGTGATTTGATGATCACATACCAGCAAATAATTGACAATCAAAGACCAAATCTCATACAAGATCACAAGATACCTTCACCCCTAGATAGAGAGTTTACACCTTTGGGGCAATATATTGAGTCAACTTTGGAAGAGCTTCTTAAGAATAATCTTATCATGTTGCCTAAAAAGACCACATGGGGATGCACAGTTTTGAGTAGTTATTGTGCATATCATAGGCATAACAAACATAAGACTTCAATGTGTATGGAATTAAAACATAAGATTCAATATCTCCTTAATGATGGTGTCATTGAAATTGAAGATCCTAATGACTCACCTAAAGAAAAAGAAGGAACTACTTCTAATCATGATCAAAATCATGAACCTATGTCTAGCAAGGTTCCATATGTAGCCTCCATCCCTTCCATGATGCCTTGATCTCCTAAAACTTCTCAGCAACAATCCATACCATCTCCTTCAAACAATGAAACTTCTCATGTTTAGCTTCAAGGGCTATCTCCTATGGAAATCCAAGTTAATGGCAATATTGATACAAGTTCCTCTAAAGAATTAAAAATTCTCGATCCTATGCCATCATACACTTCAATTCCAAATGTACCCACTCCAAAGAGTCCCACTCAAAATGCTTCCCCATCATGCCAAAATATGGAGATCTTCCAAGAATCCCCTATGCCTATGCAAAATTCTATCCCTTCCTTAGAAGTGACTCCATGTCAAGTGGATAATATGAAAAATGAAGAAACAAGTCCTATCATAAATCAAGATCAAGACACCAAAACTACTCAATCCTATCTAATGATTGAAAAAGATCCTATTTCCCTAGAATCCCATGATGATCCCCTTATACCTTTCCATTTCTTCCAAGATGATCCCCTTCCATCTCAAGAGAAAAGCATCCTTCCTAAGCAAGATCATGATGCCTCTTCCACCTTTTCAAATGGTCCTATTCAAAATGAAGAGTCAAACACCCTTCCTACTCTATCCAATGGTCCTCTTCCATGTCAAGATCAAAGTATCCCTTCATCTCCTTGTCATAATCCTCCATATTCACCTCAAGGATCCATCATGCCTACAAATCCCTCTCATGATCCTATCATTCCCTACATTCCACCTCCATCTCATTATGGACTCGTGCCTTCTTTCCAAAGCAAAGTGTATCCTACAAGTCAAAATATATATAAAAGCAAAGGGGTAGATCTCCAAAAGAAAGAACCCCTCCATATTAAAGAAAATGTTAAAGGTCATGGCCTCAGGGAAATTTCTCAAGATGTTGGTATCTCTCATGATTCCTACATTTCTCCAATTAAATCCAAATATACACTTTCCCCATCATCGCTTCCATCCATTCTAGGTCCCTATATCCCTCCATCCCTTATGTAGGATCAACAAAGGTACACATCCTCAAGTACCTTCCTTCCATCTAAAAGACCTCCATATAATTCCTATCTATCCACGCATCTCCCTCCAAGCAATTTGGATGCCAAGAATAAAAGTCATAAGTCAAGTAATCCATGTGTATTCAAGGATCAACATGTCCCATCTAATCGACATGTCAAAACAAAGAAAAATATGATCCAAAAAGAAAAAGAAAAATGCAAAATGCCACAAAGGCCCACAAAGAAAGAAGAAAATTCAAAATTTATATGGGTTCCTAAGGCACTTGTACAAGAAATATGCTCCAAGGAACTACAAAAGCATGTAAAATAAAAAACCATGTGGATCCCTAAGCGGCTACTTGAAGCACAATAGTCTAAAGAAAAATCAAAATTAGCATCCAAAATTGTTGTTCCTCCATCCAAACCTTTCGAGTCTATTCCTCCATCACCTCCTTCATCTATTTTGGGTTCTTATGCCCCAAAATAAAGAAAAATAAAAATGATGAAAAAGTGAAAAAAAAATTAGAAAAAAAAGTAAAGAGAAATAAATTTGTCCTTATGTGAAAACCACTTCTTGTGGTGCCTTGGGCAAGTACCATGATGAAAACCTAGCAAACAGGCATCACGCATAATCCATTATCCTTTTTCACTTTACACTGGGGGCAAGTTCCATTCATGTACATCCATCTATTATCCCTAATTCACTCTATCTACATTCATATGCATTTTCCACCTTTGATCTTGACAAGGTTAAGGATCTTTACAAGTTTTGCATGTCCTATATATTACACTTGTTCTAGACTCTTTAGCTCCTCTCTATTGCTCACTTACATCCTTCATTACTCCCTTTTGATCTTTCTTGTCATATCTACCTCCTATCCAAATCTATCCCTTGATCTTGATCAACACTATGGACAAAATACAAAAACATGTTTTCCACAAACCTCTTGACATGGCCACTTCTTTGGACCATATGGCTTCGTTACACTATATCCTTGCTTAACATTGCTAAAATCCTTGGTTTACATTGCTATATTTGGATCCTGTGCTTGGATTAATATTGTGAGATAGTCCTTGAAAGCATCCACCATCATTCGCTTATCCATTCATGTACTCAAAATCCCTTTTGCCTCGCTAGACACTAGGGGCAAACATTAAGAAATCCTAAAATCATAAAACGCCCTAAAGAAATCCTAAAAAATCATAAAATGTCCTGAAGAAATCCTAAAAATCATAAAATGTCTTGAAGAAATCCTAAAAATCATAAAATGTCCTGAAGAAATTCTAAAAATTAGAAAATGTCTTGAAGAAATTTTTAAAAAATAAAAGAAAAGAAGAAAAAGAAAAAAAAAAAAGGAAAAAAGAGAGAAAATGCCTTGGTGAAAACCTGGTAAATAGGCAACTTGGTAAAAAAAATAAAAAATCTGTGCCAAGCAGGTGAAAGCCTAGCAAACAGGCACCTCTTGTACTCAAGCACTCCATCTATCAACACAATGTTGGCATTCCTGCTTTCATGCAAATCTTTGATTTCATTTGTACATAACTTTTAGTCACTTTTGTGACATCCTAGTTCTTTTAAAACCCTCATGGCTTGAAACCAATCACTTTCCTAGTCTTAGGGTAATTGACTGAGCAATTTACATGTCCTAAGTAGTATCAACCAAGTCAACTTTCTACTGATAGTACCAGGTCATCCAATCTAATTCAGTCATCCGTCTCCAAACTACTGAAGAGTTTTATCACTGAGTGCACAAGCAAAACAAGACTACTGAAAATAATCACTAAACTGTTTGAGATATGCATGAAATTTTCTGTGTGTTGTCTTTTACATTAGCTTTCGCTTATTATTCCCTCTGAGTAACTCAAGGAAGTCTATCTTGACTAAGAGGAGAAAGGATTGGGGGCATAATATTTTCTTTGTTTTCTACTTGTAGGAATGATTCCGATGATTTGAAAACATCTAATCAGCTAGGTATTTGTGATAAGTGACTTCATATTAAGGTGAAATCACACACATACCTTGACTCCGCTTATTTTTATGCTACAAGGAGGTTCTCATCATTTCTTTTTCTATTTTGAGGGAATTTATTAAATGTGCAATCCAGATGCATGTGTAATTTGTCCAAGGATATGAACAAAAAAGGGTCATTGCGGACAAGATAATTCATATTGCATATGCAAAGAAATGATCTCTATTCTACTTGTTGTGTTTGTAAAATTCTCAATGATGAAAATTAAGCATTTCAAATCCAGTGACTAGGTTTTAGTTGCATCTCATTTTGCATCTCATCTTGCATTTCATTCTACATCTCATGAATTTAGAGTGATTTCGGTATGGTAACACATCTTTCTTTATCTTCTGAATGAGAGTCTGAGGCATTCATCATTTCTCAGCTAAGTGGTCTCTTTTTCATCATCGTTTCTTTGATTGTGTACTTGTGTATTGAGATGTAAGCTACATACATGAGCATCTTATATAGATTCACACATTTCATTATTACTCATTTGCATTCATCTTATTGCATAGAAAAATGAAAAAATTACATTTCATTTTATACTTATTTGCATTCATATTATTACATGAAGAAAAATAAACATTTGCATTACTAGTTACTCATTCTCCTCATTTATTTGCATCATCAATTATCATACTAAATTAGAAATGCATACATATAGATTACAACATATAGAAAACATCTCATAATCAAATCAACACAAGTACGATGAAGTCAAATCGATCTCATATATATATATATCATATAAAGTTAGAGTACAAAATGATGTCAAATGACATATACAAACTCCCATCGGAGCAAGAATCATATAGGCTACAAAAAAATGGGTATGTCTACAAAAAAATATCACTACTACAAAAAGAAATATCTAGCTGGTGCCCTCTCCCTCATTGCTAGATGGAGGAGGAGGAGCCTGATGACCGGGATCCTGACAAGGTGCCTGCGCTCCCTCAGACCATGCCATATGCTGCGAATAAGGGACAACCTACTATGCAACTGGAACTTCCATGCTATATGCTGCAACATAGTAGGCTGCCCTGCTAGTTTGATGCAAAACCTCCTGCTGAAGGGTGTCTCACTCTGCTCTCATCGCCGTGACATGACGATCGCGCTCTGCTCTCATCTCAGCCAGCTAATGATCTTGCTCAACCCTAATCTCCATAAGCTGACGATCTCACTCAGCCCTCACCTCTGCAAGCTACCGGTCTTGCTCTACCAGTTGAGTCTGAGCCGCTATCAACTATGACTATAGCTCTGCTAAACGTACCCTCATCAACCATCCAATGTCTATCCCCTGCTCTCTCATAGGCTCTCCACCCCCATCTCCACCTCTGACTCCACCCTACTCCTCTTGCCACTGACAGACCTATCTCGGAGCTGCTTGCTCCTCCTCAACTCTACCCAATCTCATGCCTATGCCCCCAAGAGATCCACCCTCACCCCTCTATTGTCCCACATCACCTAGAACCCTACTACTACTAGCATCAGGATCACCACCTGTCTACCTCAGAGCCTCATCTCTTTGTCCCTACCTCTAGCCTTGCCTCTGTCCCTGTCCCTATCCCTACGTGGGGGCTTCATTCTCAACCTCCTCAATGCGAGGAGCCTGCTCAGCTGGATCCGTCAAATGAGGGAATGGATGTTGCTGGAAAAAATCTCTATACTGAAGCAATACCCTTGCATCTGCAATATCACTCAGGTAATCCCATCTTAGTCTATGTAGACCAATTAGCTCCTACATGGCCAAGGTATAGGACAACCTCGGTGACCACCCATGCCTCTCCTCATCAGCATATCAAGCATATGCTATTAACTCCTATGATACTCCTTGAGGCTAGCCATACTACCTCATCACCCGTGATACTAAAAATCACTCCACTATCATCTGTGATCTGCCAATAAGAGGGAAAGTAACAAAAAAGTCCGTATGTACCAGCCTCCAGTCATCCCATGGCTCTAAGCCCCTATAAGGCCTCAATACCACGACTATCAGGTCATCCAACTACTGCCACCAAAAATCTGTCTTGCCCAGATGGGGTTGTGTAATGTAACTGACATGCCTATATACAACCGGTTGCCCAAGCTCTCTGCTATCATCAATAATAGGCCAACAAACTGGGAGGTTCTCCCAAGCCCAAACCTGTAAGCTCAAAACACCAATGGCCATGCTCTCTCCCTCCCTATGCACTATCTCATGCATCTCACGATACATGTGGGCTAATTTGCAAGAACCCCAGCCAAGCCTCTAAGGGGTCTCCATCAATCTCTTGAGCATCCAACCCCATCCACACTAAAATCCCTGCTGACCTCTATTCGGCATCAAAAAATAGCCGATAAACCTTGCTAGAACACAAGCCAGAGGAAACTCATCACTATACCTATTCATAATGATGTCCCAACTAATGGAACGTGTCAAGATATTAGGATCCCTGAAGATATGCCTCACTACCTATAATCTCGGAAGGTGTCTTGAATCGTAATCCACCTTATCCCCAGCAAAAGGGATATAGAGGATCCTATATACATCCTCAGGAGTGATAGTCATCTCCTTAACTGGTAAGTGAAAGGTATTATGCTTAGGATGGAATCTCTCTACCAATGCTATTAGCATACCATGATTCGCATAGATATCGGGTAATCTCAACAGATGTGTCAAGCCACACAAGTCAATATGAGCCTACTCAACCTTTGATAGCTGCCGAACTAAAGTCATGGTAGGTGGATACACAATTCTAAAGAGCACATGAGGCAATCGAACCTACAAAATCAAACAATGGAGTATCAAAATACATTCCAAACTAGCCTACAAATGAAGTAAAACATCACGCAAATCCAACTACGTCAATTGCAAAAATAAAATTTCAAGTTTAGACCTTCAAAAATGCTCACTATTTTCCAAACGACAAAACATAGAAGAGTAGAAACTCGTATGAGTCAGGATTGAGCCCCGTATGATAAAAGACTCCCAAAAGAAAAAATATTAGACTTTGCATGACAAAATAGGCTTTTATGAAGGTTTTTGTATGACACAAGGGTGAGTACCAAATGACAATACTATTGGGTTTAAACGACAAAATAAAATTTAGCAGTTTATCATATGAGACAGGATCCTGTCTCACACGACAAAACGATAAAACCTGACTTAAAATGTGCTAAAAACTTGAAAAATCAACAAAAAAATTCAAATTTGGAATGAATAACAGGCTTAAGATTGATCACTTACTGGTGGCTCATAGTGTCGAGGTCGATTATGTTATCTCTGGCACTCGAATTGATGCTGACGAGTAGGGACCACCATTTTTCTCACATAAGGCTTTTTGAATTTTTTAACTTTGGAGGGTTAAAATGAATTGAAAATGACACTTTTGTCCCATATATAGCCAAAAACCTAATTTTTCAACTTCCTCTGAGGGACATGAAAATTGAACCCTTAGGTAATTCACCCAATCTGACTCCATTTTCGAGATTGAAATCAAAATTTGAGATCATTTTGCTAGTCAATTTAAAAAAATTTGGACCACTTAGCGCTCTTTTCATCAAAAGCTCATTCTCTCTTCTAATTGCACTCAATTTCTCATGAATAACACTGCATCTCAATTTAATTTCTACAAATCAACTTTGCGCTCAATTTCTTTTCAATCAACGCAAAATTTTCAAAAATTCCTTGAAATCAATTTGTGCTCAAACAACTTATCATCGCTCAAGATTGCCTATCATCATGTACCCTTGCTATCTTTCGATTTCGCTCCCGAGGGGGCATACTCATGACCTTATGATCTCACATCTTCAAATGTCGAGAAAATCTTCAAATCTTCATCAAAAGTTGAGCAAAAAAACCTTTTTCAACTAAAGAAAATCAGTCAAATTCTTATCTCTAGGGGCATCTCAACTTCATCGCTTTATATCGAGTTGAGATCTCTTGATCATCTGAATCAAATCAATTGCTAGGGGCATATCAGTTTTATCGCTTCATGTCAAGCTGACATTGTATTTGTCTAAATCAGTCTCTTAACATTAATTAGTTTCATCACTTTTCATCAAGCTGATTATTCGTTTAAACTCAATCAAGGGTTTAAAGAGTATCTTTGATCACACTCAATCTAAGCAGGTATTCAGTTTCATCGCATCGAATCAAGTTGGATAGTTTATCTTCACTCATCGTATCTTGATCCATCAAGTTCAAGATCAATTTTTATCATCACTCACTATGTCTAGATCAATCAAGTTCTAGATCAGTAAGATCCACTTCTTGATCAATCAAGTTCAAGTTCGGTATCTTTTCTCTCTATTGTTCCTAGTTCAATCAAGTTTGGGATCGGTATCACTTTAATCAAACTTCATTCAACTTCATCGCTTTGAATCAAGCTAAACACCTCACTTTCATCTAGTTCGTGATCAATCAAGTTCAGAACTGGTATCTCCTAAACATCAAATTTTCTCTGAACCAACGCGCTGCTCGCACATTATTTCAAAGAGGGGCAAATGTAATAGCCTAAAAATGGTCATTTAAAACCATGGGCCCCTAATCTCGCCAACATCACCAAGGTCCTAACCAAAGGCAATTAAATAAATCTTGAGCACATAATTAATTCTAAAATCATCAATATCACATAGCAAATTAATCACTCAATATTAGTTGAATATTTATTTAATTAATTAAATCATTCCAAGTAAATCATTTTAAATAATTATCTTATTTATTTTATTAAATATCCTAGCATATTTAATTAAATAAATCAATTTGCCATAAATCTTCAAAAAAAAAAAAAAATCAAGAAAGAGGAATTGGAAATTATGAGCATAAATCTTCAAAAAAGGAAACAAATCAAAAAAGGAATTAATTGACAAAAAAAAAAAAAGAATTAAAAATTGAGAAAAGAAATCAATTGGAGATTGTATACGGTGAAAATGGATAACAACAATGTTGAAAGACTAAATGAATTCAACCACAAAACCCAAGCCTAACAACAACAAAGATCCACCATAACATATGAAGATTACCTAAGACAATGCAAATCAATTGAAATTGCAAAGATTATACCATCACATGTCCAATAGGGTTTGGATCTCCATTCTTCCTATCTCCATTGATCTGACTTGATATATTTGCTCTCAGATTTTATATGCACAAGAGTTCAACAAAGAACGGAAATGTGGTTACAAGTAGGATCGCATTGAAAGTGCAAAGGCGTAGTGTAGTCAATTGATTAGGTAGTTAGAATAGATTCCTTAGGGTTGATAATGAAGGAAGTATATCCTTATATAGAAGACACCATAAGAAATGGAGGGATAAGATTGAGAGGTGTAAAAGATAAATGGTCGGCTAAGATTAGAGGGTAGGTATAGGAAATAATAAAATAATGAGAGGGTAGGTAGTGTAGGAATTAGGAGATGAATGACATGTGTCATAGGTGGAAAAGGTTAATGAATTAATTAGATAAATAAAGATTTAATTAATTAATAGAAGAAGTGGGATCAATTAAATAAATAAAAGTATTTATTTAATTTGGGAAAAGGGTAATTTAAATAAATAAATGTATTTATTTAAATGAGAAATAAGGCTAGAAGAGGATAATTGAATTAATTAAATAAATAAAGATTCATTTAATCAATAGAAGAATTAGGCTAAAGTAATTAAATAAATAAAGATATTTATTTAATTAGATAGGACAATTTTAGGTGTCTACATTTTGCCCCTCTTTGAGACAGTGCAGCTTGTCGCATTGTTTCAAAGAAGATGATATGAACTGATACAAAGTTGCCCCAAGATGGAAATGATATGCCCCCTCGAGAGATTGGATGAAAATGTTTGGAAACATTGTAGACAATATCTTGATAGGAAATAATTGCTAGAATGGACTAACTGGATAGAGTGACAGAGTCACGGGATAAAGAAGACTGAATCGAGAAAATGAGGGCTAGGGCGAGGGCTAGAGCAATATATAAAATAGACCATGAGGGAAAAACATCCTCATTATCATCCACACATCTGAGAGATCAGAGTGTAGAGAGAGAATAGAGTAGCAGTAGTCAGCAGCGATGACATTATTTCATAGATTCGATCGCATTCACTGATTTCAGAGGCCAGCAGATGCAAGAGAGTCGGTAAGTACCTCAAAACCTCTTTGTACTTTAGTGTAATAAATGTTGCATCTTAGGTAGTACAATAAATGTGCTTTAGGTAATGTCAAAAGATGTCAAAAAATGTCGAGGCGTGTCTGCATTGGTGCTAGGTGCATCTAGGTTGGCTAGGCACGTCTATGTTTGTGCTAGGCACATCTGTGCCAGAAAAAGCATCTATTGTAAATGCGAGAGCATTTGCATTGTGCAGGTGCATTTGTGCTATGTGGGCATGTCTGTGTAGAGTAGAGGCATGTCTGTATATTTTAGGTGCGTCTATGCAGAGCAGGCACGTTTGTGCAATATGTAAGCATGTTTATGTCATGCAAGCGCGTTTGTGTCTTCTAGGTCAAATCAACAGTTCTATGATGAACATATGCCATCGATTGGATAAGCTACTGAGAGGATACACTCAAGAAGGTCCTCTAGGAATGACTAGGATAGATTGAAGCACTTTGTGATGAACAGTGAGTAACAAGACATAGTACTTTGTGATGAATAGGGAGTACTAATATGAACTGCACTTTGTGATGAATAGTGAGTACCAAGATAGAGTACTTTGTGATGAACAGGGAGTACTAATATGAACAACACTTTGTGATGAACAGTGAGTGCAAATATGAGTAACACTTTGTGATGAACAGGGAGTGCAAATATGAGCAACACTTTGTGATGAACAGTGAGTGCAAAACATGTAGTACTTTGTGATGAACAGGGAGTACCACTAGGATAAATAGCAACACTTTGTGATGAACAGTGAGTGTCATTAGAATAGAAGCAAAACTTTTTGATGAATAGTGAGTGTCACTAGGATAGAGTATCATAAGCACTTAGGATAATAAGAAGCATTTTGTGATTAACAGTGATTGCCTCTTTGACGACACAATTGATTTGCTTGACTGTAGGAGTACCTACCTATGTTGGAGTCATGATAGAGATTCCCATCGACTCAAAGGTTATGACCAGAGCTAACCTTTACGGATAGAGCCATAATTGAGGTTTTGGGTTTGAGATTCATTTTGTATGTTCCTAAGTTTCAGGTGAACATGGGGTTGTAGACTGCTTTAGCTGAGAGATGGCACTCAGAGACGTGCACTTTTTCATTTGCCGATGGGTGAGATGACAGTCACCTTAGAGGATGTATATAGGATACTAAGGATACCAATCAATGGGGAGTTGATACCCTATGATTGAGATGGAGATAGGGATGCCCTAAGACAAGTGTTCCAAGATCTAGGATTGGAGATGAGGGCAGGACATGTCACCTAGGATACCATGACAGTGACAAGATTGGTGCTACCAGCAGTGCTAGGAGGAGTGATCAGTGGGTTCTTGTGTCCGGATAGGGTGACATGAGGGTTGGCTGTGGGTTGGGGGAGCACCTTGGAGACACTGGTGACATAACATATCAGATATGCTTGAGGACCATACATGCTGGTGCATTTGTACTATGAGCTCCATCAGTTCGTCTACCATGGATCCCTAGGATTGGGCTACAGAGTGACATTGTTACAAGTATGGGCATATGAGCATCTGCTAGTCACACAACTGATACATTTCAGAGGTAGGGGTCATGGATGTAGTTTTGTTCACTTGTATGATATGATTACATCACAACCACAGATTGGCAGGTTGGAGTACTAGCGCTAAGTCATCGATGAGATTGACACTATGGTATGGAGGCCATACTGAGAGTGCGAGGAGTGGGAGGATGATGTAGTGGAGCTGCCATACATCTTTAGGAGTAGATATCTGATTGGGCGAATGCCTTATGTACTAGAGAGGCAGTTGGTAGACAGAGTATGCAGGTAGTTTGACAGGATCCAACAGATGCCACAGGGTTCTGGGATGGATGCTCAGACAGTGAGGGATCAGTCACACTTCGGGCCATTGTTATCATATGATCAGGCAGTGATGCAGCTAGTAGAGATGACTCCCTTGCCATGGGATATGTGGCCAGAGATTGAGGATGCAGGGATGGATGCAGAGTATACTGCATATTGGGGAGAGCATCCATTTCCATGGTTGACAGATCTAGGAGAGCTGATAGATGGAGATGGCGGAGGTAGAGGCCGATGAAGGAGGCAGGGTGTAGTTGGAGAGAGGAGGGTGGTTCCACAGAGAGAGGGTGGAGAGGAGAGATAGGCTCAGCTGGTGAGAGGCCGAGGTGGGTTTCCATTATAGGTGCCAGTAGCACAGGGTCCTAGACAGGTGCAAGGACAAGTACAAGGATGAGGATAGGGGTAGAGGCAGCCACAGGAGCAGGCATAGGTACATGGATAGGAGCATCCACAGGAGTAGCCATAGGTATAGGAGCTGAGGAGGAGGATGAGCTACTAGAGTTGAGGGAGATCTGTCAGGGATAGGCAGATGAGATCCAAGATCTTGAGTGGGAGAGGGATCAACTCAGGAGATAGCTCAAGAAAATTGAGCGGGAGAGAGATCAGGCTATCCACCATTACACTGAGGCTGAGATAGCACTGAGGGCTGGGAGGTAGGTGACAAAGGACACAGGAGCTAGATATGCCTATGTTCTATGGGCAGGGGAGGAGATAGGCTATTGGAAAGACCTATACTATGGGGTAGTGCCACTAGATCAGTAGCCTAGGAGCTTCTGTAAACCATTGCGGAAAATGATGACCACTGGAGGGAGTCAAAGGAGATAGGCATCTAGTGGTGGGGTTATGGGTCCTCCACCACCACCAGATAGGGGGGGCAGGAGAGATGATCCTGGGGTGGGTCCTTCAAGGGCTTAGACTCCATCAAGGCCAGGCGGCTCCAAGGGAGGGAGTTCATCATAGCCTTAGAGGGCTCCCTATGTATCAGTTTTGTACCATTTTGTATGATGATGTAGACACCTTTGGGTGATTGTAGCCATATGATTTTGACATCATTGTATCATGACACTTTTGATTATATATATATATATATATATGAGATGATTCATCCTTGTGGCAGCTATATGCATGTGTACCTATGTGATGAGGTGTTTCATGATGTATGTTGCTATGTGATGCTTATGATATGTTTTATGATAATGATTATGATATGGATGCAAATATGTATATGATGCAATGCAATATTTTTGTTCTTTTATGTTTTATATGCTATGCAAATGCAAATGTGAAGGTATGAAATGCAGATGAATATGATAATGCAAATAACTTTTTACATGATAAGAATGTAAAATGTGCTAACATGTGTTGTGTATAGAATGTGATGCGATTGAGATAGCTATATGTATGTATGAAATGCTTAATATGTGGTAATGCAGGTGCAACTACAAGAGATGCAAATGTTTTTGGTGTGTCATTATACTCAGTCATGTGATAGAGAGCTACACAGACTCAAAAAGGATGATGGAAGTCAATCAAGAAAGGGGGATGAAAGATAGAAGATATGGAAGTGAAAGAGCTTCTTGTGTGTTATCATCATTGAGCTTTATTATGGCAAAAAGGTTATGACAATCGAGGCATATGTGCAACCTAGAAAGTCATTGTACCTATTTGCATGGAGATAAGACAATCGCAAACAAGGAATGCCTTAGTTCATGCTAGACTCACAGTGTCCTCATATCCTTGGACAAGTCATAGCATTACTAAGATACAATCCACAAACAACAAAGAAAAATAGGCGACGATACCCCATCCTCGCCTTTCTAGTCAAAGACATCCTAGAGATAGAATCTCTAGTCAGAGACATCCTAGAAAAGATAAAAGACATTTCATCAAAAGATAAAATCAAAAGAAAACCAAGACTCGACACCAACATCCACTGTAGTCCTCAAGTTTAGTGTCTCTTGTCACTTGTATAAGTCTATTTGATTGTGGTCACAATGTTTACTTTCACAAAAGGATAGATAGCACTGAACCATAATGTTGTCTGAGTCTGTTGAAATATTTGATTTGTTGAAGCCCATTGTTGCTGTTGTGTCTCATCTAAAACTAACTGAATCCATGCAACTGATACTTTATTGTGGAGAAGATGGAACTTTATTGTGGATTGGTGATGCAAATGTTACTTTATTGCAGATTGTGCGTCGATAGACTGAAGAAAATTGGAAGAAACTGTACTCAAAATGTGTAATGCTCTCAGTTCCACACCCATCACTAGACGTAGGATTTGCCTTAGCCACAGATAGGAGCTGATTTATTATGGATGGAAAGGGGTGAAAAGAGAGGTTTATTATGAATGGCTAACCAATCTTAGGTAGATCAATAACAAGCCATGATGGGAATGGGTAAGTTTATTATGAATGGATAGGTTGTGAGTGTGTGCAAAGTGAAGGATGAAATGGAATCCTAAAGGAGGGAGGAGCAATGTCTCTATGCATGGCACTGGTGACCTAGTTTTCACCATGGTACTTGCCCAGGACACCACTAAAGTGGTTTTCACCATTGGATGAAAATGTTTTTTTGTTCTTCAATCAATTTTTTTTTTTTTTTGTGTGTCACAAGGCACCTGTTTGCCAGGTTTTCACCAAGTAACGATTTTTTATGTTTTATGATTTTTTTGTATTTTTGAATTTTTTTGATTTTTTTTGTATTTTTGAATTAGGATACTCTAAAGAGCTATGTGTAAAACCTGCAAAGGTGCATGCTATTGATAGGATCCTCCAAAGGTTCACCCTTTGTGGTTGAGAGCTAATATGCACTAGATCCATATGCTACTATGACGATGTAAGGACCAAGCCGATTTTGCTCAAACTTGCCCTTCTTCTCTCTGTCCTGCTGATTTTTAGGATTTTCTCTCAGAGCCAAGTCACCTACCTCAAATGTGTGAGGCTTGACTTTATGATTGTAACTATGACTCATTCGTTGTTGATAAGCCTTGAGATGATTAAAAGTAGTTTATCTTCGTTCATCCAATAGTTCAAGTTCTTGTAAGCGAGAGACCTTGTAGTCTTCATCATTGATAATGTTTTGCAAAGAGACTCATAAAGAGGGTAACTCAATCTCAATAGGTAAGATAGCTTTAGCGCCGTAGACAAGTGAATAGGGTGTAGCTCCTGTAGGTGTGTGCATGCTTGTGCGGTAGGCCCAAAGTGTAGGATTAAGTTAGATATGCCAATTGCAGTCAGCGTCGTCGACTGTCTTTTTTAAGATTTTAAGAATTTTTTTATTAGACGCCTCAGCTTGACCATTACCTTGGGGGTAATAAGGTGTGGAAAAATTATGGGTAAGATGGAAGCGGTCATAGAGTTCATGAACATCCTGATTTTTGAAGGGATGCCCATTATCGGTGATGATGGAAGCAGGAATACTGTATCGACAAATGATATAGTTGAGAATGAATGTAGCAATTTGTTTTCTAGTGACTTGTGTGAGAGGCATGACTTTGATCCATTTTGTGAAATACTCTGTGGCAGTGATAATGAATTTATGACCATTGGAGGAAGGAGGGTGAATCTTGCCTATGAGATTGAGTCCCCATTGACAAAAGGGCCAAGGAGTTGCAATTGGCTGAAGTTCTTGTGCTGGTGCATGAATGAGGTCTCCATGAAGGGTACACTACTTACATTTCTTGACAAACTGATATAATTCTTTTTCCATATTGGGCCAGTAATATCCAGTCCTGATGAATTTCTTGGCTAAGGTAGGACCACTAGAATGTGAACCACATATCCCTTCATGCACTTCATGTAATGCAATCTGAGCTTCTTCCCTTTCTAAACATCTAATAAGAGTGCCATATAGACCTCGATGGTATAAGATATTAGCTAAAATAACATATCGAGAAGATTGGCGAATGAAAGTGCGACGTTGGTTATTGGATAAATCAGGAGGAAGGGTATTGTCATGAAGGTATGTGAAAATGAAACCATATAACTAGGAATCAGGATTGACTACACATATCATCCCAGTAGGAGTGATTTCATATGAGGGAACCAAATGGTTATCCACCAAGAACTCATAGTGGGTCTCATTTTGTGGTAGATCAATTAGTGAAGCAATTGTAGCCATGGCATCTGCAGCTCGATTCTACTCTCTTGGTATTTGCTCAAAGTCTAACTTTGTGAAATGTTGTTTCAAGTCATCCACCATTCTTTTATAAGGCATTAATTTCTCATCCTTTGTTTGGTAGTTATCAGTTGCTTGATGAATTATAAGTTGAGAGTCCCCAAAAACATGAAGTTCCTGGATCTTCCACTAAACTACAATGCGTAATCCAGTTGTTAATGCCTCATATTCTGCTATGTTATTAGTGCACGAAAATGATAATCGATATGATTTTGGTATATAATCCCCTTGAGGAGTTATGAAGAGGATACCAGCTCCTACCCCTTGCTGTGTGTATGAGCCATCAAAGTATAGCTGCCAAGGCTTTGTGTGTGACACTGTCAAGATGGATTCATTTGGAAATTCTGAAGTTAGGAACATCATCTATCATGGGAGCATCTACTAACTGATCTATGATAGCTTGTCCTTTTATTTCTTTTCTGTCCACATATTCAATGTTGAATTCACTCAAGAGCATCACCCATTTGGCTAGTCGCCCAGTAAGCATTTCTTTATTGAGAAGGTATTTCAATGGATCGATCCTTGCAACCAACTTAGTTTTATGAGTTAGCATGTAATGTCATAATTTCTGTGAAGCAAAGACCACAACGAGACATGCATGCTCAATTGGTGTGTAATTTATCTCATATCCCACTAATGTACGACTGATGTAGTATACTGCCTTTTGTTTGCCCTCAGCAACCTGTTGTGCTAAGAGTGCCCCCAATGTTGTTGAAATAGTTGATATGTATAGTAATAGATTGAAGTTGACTGATATTTCTTAGTGGTTGCATCTCTAGGATGGCCTTGAATTTTGTTGGATCGGCTTTGATTCCTCTTTTTGAGACAATGAATCCTAGGAGCTTGCTGGAGGTTACTCCAAAGACACATTTCTTAGGGTTTAATCTTACTTTATATTTTTCCAATCGATCAAAGATGACTGAAAGTATGTCCAAATGTGTATCTCTGTTTATTGATTTTTCCAAGAGGTCATCTACATAATCTTCCACAGTAATGTGCATGAGATCATGAAAGATAGTAGTCATGGCTCTTTGATATGTAGCACCTGCATTTTTTAGCCCAAAGGGCATAACATTCCAGCAGAAAGTTCCCCAAGGACAAGTAAATGTCATTTTGTGCTGATCCTTGGGTGTGATTTTTATTTGATTATAAGCAGAGAATCCATCCATCAAAGATAACATCACATGATCTGTTGTGAGATCGACAATCAAGTCAATATTTGGTAATGGAAAGTCATCCTTAGGAAAAGCTTTGTTGATGTCTCTGAAATCTGTACATATTCTAATGCTATGATCTAGTTTAGTGGTAGGCACTAAGTTGGAGATCCATTCAAGATAATCAATTGGGTGTATGAATCCGACATCCAATAATTTCTCAAGCTCTGCTTCGACTAATAATGCCACTTGTGGATGCATCTTTCTTAATTTTTGTTTCACTAGTTTTGCCCTCAATCTAACTGTCAGATGATGCATTACCAAATCCGAATCTAATCCAGGCATATCAGCATATGACCATGGAAAATTGATTTGTCGCTCTATGAAGAAACTTATGAACTTTGATCTTTCTGTATCTGTCAGAGATTGAGCCAGCAATATGTTATGTGGACTTTCTTCTCTACCAATGTTTGTTTTGATGGTCTCCTCTACCAACATGGATGATTTTTCCTCATATGATGCTGGGAGAATGTCGAGCCTCCCATCTTTGGGTGCCTTGGAGAGGTTTTTGCCCTCCGATACGTCCTTTCTTTTTGCTTTTTTGGGGCTAGAAATCACCACAACATGGTTTTTACCATAAGATTCTTGATTTGTTTTTATTTTTATGTTTTTGTGACTGGAAGGCCCGACAGCCTCACCAAAATATGCCACGCTATTGAGTTCTATAGTGTATCCTGCTTTATGGTCCCCAAGAGGAAGATCATCTCGTATGCCTAGATAGTCAATAAAGGCTTCATCATTTTGGAATGTGTTGAATTGTGCAGGTCCTTCATGGTCCCAGTCAATAATTTGGTGGTGAACAAGGGGAAGGCCTTTGATGTTTTTAAAGTTAGCGGGGCTAAGAGTGAAGATGTAGTTATACTCAGGTATGTCGAGGTAGTCATCGAGGTCATCATTGGAACTCTCCTCATCAGTCTCAATCGTGAATGAATCTAAATTGTCATCATTAGTAGTGCAATATAGGACAGGTGTTCTCATTCTATGTGATTTTGACCTAGAACCCAAAGGCAAGGACTATATGGGGTCCTCAGGGATTGTTTCTTGATCAACTTTGAATTTTCTATAAAATTCCTCTTCTTCTATGGGTTCACCTGGTTCTCTGAATGTCTCAGTGAGTTCATAGTCACCAGAGGATTTGTCTAAATCCCATTCCCATTCATTGGAGTCTGTGGAATAGTGATTCTCTTGTTGAATTTTGGCAGCTTTGATTTGTAATGCTTCTCCTATCTTTTGAGTGTTGACCTTGGAAGTCATGAAACCAAGTCCTTTCGAGTGCTCTATTTTGAATGTCCATTTAGGTTGTAAAGGTTCAATGATGCCTTCCTTTCTTAAGCCAAGAGGACTTTTGCCATCATACCCAATTTTTTGTAGGATCTTGAACCCTTTACCATATTTTTCACATGGTATGCTGATGTGATCTTGTGTACCATTTTCAGGGTCTTTGTAAAGCATTTTGTGTAAGTCTTCTTCTTCCATTTCACCCCATTTTTGGAAGATTGTAGGATCCCATTTAAGGGCAATGATAGATACCTGCTCAGTAGGATGTGGTCATCCATATTCTTTTGGTGAACTCATAACTTGTTTTAAACACATGGTTTGATTCAAAATGTATTCACCCATGCCCTTGTCTTGGAATTTCCCTTTCAGCTCACCTTGTTTTGATGTTGAAGGTTTTAATGATTTAGGATCAATGTATGCAGAAGAAGGAACAACTTCCCTATTACTTGGAATGATTGTCTTAGTTTTTGGTCTCAAGTTATCGCAATATATGA